>NC_133585.1:49928920-50640587 GCF_964106895.1 Numenius arquata
AAAAGATATCTCAGATAAAACCGTTGCTGTATTGAAGCTGCCTGTAAACCAGCCATTCATTTCGATGCATTATGCTGTGAATGTGGAGCGCTGCGCCCTTCCTGGCTTAGCTCATGTCTACCACAAACATAATTCCAGTGGGCAAGACAGCGTTAGTATGGCACTGATGTAGTATTATAAATGTTGACAAATAAAATAACTTTAGCTGGTGAGCAGAAGCTCAGAGTGACTATAACGTTTCTGTTGGTTTCATAGTAGATGGCATTTCTCCCATACTCTTTCCTCAATAGCCCCTGTATGAATCCACTGTTACTACAACAAAATAATTGTCTGTAAATGAGCCATTTTGGCCCATGGGATAATGCAATCTGTATGTAAAATGCAGGCAAATTAAAAAAACATTTTGTACCTGTAAGGTTTGCTGAGTGGCGTTTCCATAGTGGAGTTCTCCACGTTGTTGCAATCACAAATGATTATCTCTACAAGTCCAGAGAGAGAACCAGCTGGCTGAGAAAGAACATGGAGCTTCATGGCTAAAAATAAAACCAACCCTAACTTGCCAAACTGTACAAAATCCTTGGTAGAGAATGGAGAGGGGAACAATAAAAGTAGATAGAAGGTTTAAAGGAATGGATAACAGCAAAATAAATGAGTGAGCTTGATGGTGTCAGTGAAAATACTGACTATATCCTTAATACAACTATAAAAAAGAGAGGTAGCTGCCTGACAGTATCCCTAGGATGCAACCCTATCCCCAGTGGTGTGTCCCTGAAGTCACGATTCCTGGTTTCCTTGTATCTCATGCCAGTTCAGGGAGTCCACAAAAGAAGTTTTTCCTTGGTGTATTAAGGTAGGTAGGTAAAGATAAGGTAGAATGTTGAATAGTGTCTTTTAGAGCTATGAAAATAATATAATATTTTACTTACTTTTCTTTGGAAAGAAGTCAAAGGAGCAAATACAGTAGTCTGTATCATATTTCCCTACTGAAAGCAGCCCTGTAGTCTGCTTGTCTGCTTTTCTGCATAAAGCTTATAACATCCTTTCTCTTTCTGTCTACTTTGAAAAATTCATTCATTCTCTGAAACCCACTGGAGAAAGCAGGCTTTCATACAGCCAGAGCTGCTCAGCCAGACTGTGATTTCTACCAGATACAACAGTGTTAGCTCTAGAATAAAAGAGCACAATTTCCCATTTTGAGCAAGATATTCATAGAAAAATAGGCAGACACAGCCATCAATCAAAATTTTGAATCCCTGAAAATTAAGCCATGAGATAATTCGTGTCTCGACCTTAATCCAGAGTATGGGGATTTGATTCCATCTCTGTTTCCTAAACATCATTCCTGACCTTTTTGACAGTAGCAATAACTTTAGCTGCTTCTGCTTCTGTGAAACCTACTGCTTTTTGCAATGAGAACTCCATGAAAAAAAAATTTTAAAAATTAAATCACCTAATTGAACAATTCCTCTTTTTCTTTAGACATGAAATTTGTATTTTAGGATGATAAATAGTGATAACTAATCAGACTTCTCTTTTTTCAGCTGTTCCCACAAATAACCACATTTACAAATTTTTAAAATAATAGCATGCTAGAATTAAGTTAAGCAGTAAATTTTAAACAAAAGAAGGGGAATATTATCATACCCACTAGACAGAACATCTGTGCACAGATTATTTGGAAGGTCAAACGCTGAGTTAAATACTGTGAAGGACTGCTTATATCATGCTAGCTAGTCACATGTGCATCTAAACAAGTAGGAATAATCAAATCTCATGCTTTAACAAGCAGACTGCATATCAAGGTTGGGAAATAATTTTATAGGGGAAATATTCAATTTGCTAGAGTAGGTACCAAATGAAACCAGCACATGCAATCAATATGAAAATGGGTTTATTTCTTCACTAAACCTGTTTTCAGCTTTATCAGTTTTCAGTCAACAGCTTGGTCAGTCTTAATATTTGTTTAAAATCACCAACTATAAAGCAAAATATAGCAAAAATATTTGTAATCTTTACAAAAAATTTGTACAGATATTACAATGTTCATTAATATGTACAAAGATTACAAATATTTGTAATCTTGACAAAAAATTTGTAATCTTTAATTTAAAGATTACATATTTCTTCCAGTTTCACAGCAATCCTCTGATTGGGCACCAAATTGGAGAGTGCAAGGAGTATTGGTATTGGCAAAGTATTGGCAACAAGGGCACGTTCTCTGCAACACTTGCTGAATATTACTGACATGGCGAATTAAAGCAGTTGTGGTGGAAGCACTGATACCTGCTGAACTACTGTGAGGTGCCATCAGTTAGTGCTGACTTCAGCCTACCAAGTAGGAGGTCCATCAGCGTAGCAGGATGGGGATCCGCAGGAGCACCCATCCAGGCTGGATGGAGCACCTATGGGAGAGTACGATGTCCGCTTCTGCTCTGCAGGGACTGCAGGAGCATCCAGCTGGGCTGGATGGAGCACCAGCGGGAGGGTACACCATTTGCTTCTGCTACATAGGGAAGGACTGACCGTCCACTGCAAGGACAACATCCTTCACAGAACTGTAGCTACAAAGTTCAGCTGCCCCCACAGTTTCCAAGAGCAGGTTAAGCTATAACAAAATCTTCAGGGATGTTTTTTATTGGTGGTGGGATTTTTTTGGGAGAGTTTGGGGTTTTTTTTGTTCCATTGTTTTTTGGGTTTTTTTTTTGGTTGGTTGGTTGGTTTTTTTTTTGTTTTTTTTTTTTTTTTTTTTTTTTACTCCAGCTTTTTCAACTTCATCAGAAGCTGTGAATATTTGCTAGGACTTTCTAGGGGAAAAAAGTAAGGGATGCTTTGGTTTTTTAAACTGACACCTATATCTTCAAAATTACCCAGTCAAAATGAAATAAAGGCGTGAAACTGGAAGAAAATTGTTTTCCTACTTATGCTCAGCCATGATGATTTTCAACCCATCTTGTATTTTTGTTATCATAAAGCAATTGGAACCATAGTTTACTGTATCTTTAAAAAGAAAAGAGGTTTAAATGCATGAAATACTTCCTGATTATTACGCTGATACTCACTGCATTTAAGATACACCTGTGCTATATTCAGTCAGAAAAGATAGCTCCAGAAGGCTATCCATCTATATCCTCAAATAATTTCATCAAGGAATATGAAATGTGTGATTTGTGCATCTCTCTGCCTGAAGAGGGAAAAAAGGCCAATGAGAAATTTGAAGGCTTTTGTGAAAACATACTTCCCAGGCATCTTTCTGCAGTTACTGCTGTAGAAAGTCTACAAACGTAAATACTGGAAAAATGGTCAGAACTAACCAGGTGTTCTCTATTCAGCTGGCTATCAGTTTCCTGTTTGCAGTCTATCAGTGTGAGATCCCTGAAAGAAGATGACGTTATAAAACTTAAAATGTCAGCTTCATCTTTGAGAAATTGAGGACAAAGTATGATATGCTAGGATACAAGACTTTCACTGCTCTGAGACCTGTGTACAGTTTAATAAATCAAATACTGTTCCTATATTATTTTTTAAGATATAATCTAACCACATTATTTATACTGGTTATTAATATATAATTTATGAAAGTGCATATCAAGTGCATTAATGAAACGTGTGTGTGTCTGTATATAGCCATGTAATTCCACTTCCAACAAACGTATGTGATTAGTGTAATTAGTATTTGCTGCTGCTGCAGTTAAAGCCAGTGATTTGTTTACTTATCTGTCTATGATGCCTCCACCTATTGCTCATCCAACAGCATATTGGAAAGCTGTTTGAATCTCTCACTAATTTCAGTTTTATCTGCTTGCCTTTGGCTGCTTGTTCGAAAGTGTTTTATTTTCAATTACAGATAAGTGACTCTTTTCTCAAGATGCAGTATAATATGCAGGATGATGATTTGGCAGTTAAGTGGTACACTGAGATAAGTAGCAGTCCTGCTCGAAGTTAGACCCCACCTTGAGTGCTGCATAGAGCTCTGGGGCCTCCAACATAAGGACATGGACCCGTTGGAGTGTCTTGAGGAGGGTCATGAAGATGCTCAGAGGGTTGGAGCCCCTCTGCTGTGAGGACAGGCTGAGAGAGTTGGGGTTGCTCAGCCTGGAGAAGAGAAAGCTCTGGTAAGACCTTATAGTGGCTTTCCGGTACCTAAAGGGGCTACAGGAGAGATGGGGAGGGACTCTTGATGAGGGAGTGGAGAGATAGGACAAGGGGTAATGGTTTTCAACTGAAAGAGGGGAAATTTAGATTGGGTATCAGGAAGAAATTCTTTGTGGATGACCCATCTCTGGAGGTGTTCAAGGCCAGGCTGGATGGGGCTTTGAGCAACCCGGTCTAGTGGGAAATGTCCCTGCCCAGGGCAGGGGAGTTGGAACTCAATGATCTTTAACGTCCCTTCCAACCCGAACCATTCTATGATTCTATGAGTTGTTTTATGGTGTAAAAACTACCCTATTTACATATCCAAAAGCCATGGAAAATACAATGTTAATGTTTAGATATAAGGTTTGGGGTTTGGGAGTTTTCAACTTTATTTTTTCCCCAAAAGCATAAATATCTATTTGAGTTTTTCCATGTTTTGGATTTTGTGGTTTTTTGATTTAGTTTGGGGTTTTTTATTTATTTTTTTTTTAACTTATTTTGCTCCTCTAAAATATAGTTGAATTTTACTCCATGGAAAATAGGAGATAGTAGTGCATACATGGCTTTTAAAAAGTTATTAATTTATATGATCATTAAAGCATAAAATTAAAGTTACAAAGAATAGCTTATCAAGGGCTGCACAGCTCTGCTTAAGTACAGCACTCTTAAATCTTCCCAAAACTATGCTTAAAGGTTTGCATTTAATTTCAGCTTTTCCCATGCTGCTACTTGAATTGATTTTCTACACAGATCAGCTTCTTCAGAATGTCCCCCAGTCCTAAATCAAACACCAGATATTTTCTACTAAGAGCTGCAGAACTGTAATATTTCTTAATTGGATCAGAATCTCTCTTAATCCACTAAACAGCAGGCAGCCAGTGTCCCATTGTTGCTGTTTAAAGACTAATTCAAATGAAGGTGATTACTGTCCTTTTGAGATGTCATCAAAAAAATATCAACTATCAAAATTTCAGAATGATAACTCACTGTGAACTTTATATTTCTACTTTTTGGTTACAAAAATTTTTCAGGGCTTTAACTAGTATTACTTTCCTTACTAACTTCCTGATTGCTATGTTAACCTCATTACTTATTGTGATATTTGTCTGTAGTTGAAATTATAATTAAAAATGTATTTTTCCTTATACTAATTATGACTTCTAAGCAAGGAATGGCTCTTTTGAAAATGAGGTTCAAAGTGGAGTAAATATAATAATAAAATATCACCTTATAGCTGATTTTCAATATGGATTTTCAGATGTAGGAGGTGAAGTTTTTTAAAAATATATATTTCAAGTTTTCTTATCACCTTTAAGGATTAGTATAACTACAAAGAATAGCAAGTATAAATGAAAAAGGAAGCCCTCTTTGACAGTAATCTCAAAAAGTTACTTTCCTTTTAAGGCTAACAAATAGTGAAAAAATAATCAGCTTTAACAGTGGGGTAATTAATTTCAACTAGTTGGCACATCAAAAATTTGCTGAGAAACTAACAATTTTCAAAATACATACCAGACAGTGCAGAATCATATCTCCAAACAGTGAACTTTTTGCTACCATCCTGTCAAACATCCGCCAGTTTTGTAGTACCACCATCTATTTGCAACTTTTCCTTTTTAGTTTAAATTTGCTAACTTGTCAATCTCTCGGACTTAAACCAATACATGTGACCAGTTAAAATGACTAGTCCTTCTCTACCACCTATGCACACTCTCATATTTCTAAGATGATGAAATCTATTTGAAAACAGCAGAGTAATGATGACACACTAAACGCAGTGAAATCCAATCTGCGCGCCACAGTGCTTTGTGTAGTGCAGTTACACCATATAGAATAAAGCTGCAGGAAAGAATATATAATATTAGAATATTTTATAGAATAAAACGTCTGGAAAGGGTAGAGCAGAGGACCTCAAAGATGATTAGGGGCCTGGAGCATCTCCCTTATGAGGAGAGGCTGAGGGACTTGGGTCTTTTCAGTCTGGAGAAGAGAAGGCTGAGGGGGGATCTGATCAGTGCCTATAAATACTTAAAGGGTGGGTGTCAAGAGGAATGAGCCAGTCTTTTTTCACTGGTGCCCAGTGACAGGACAAGAAGTAACAGGCACAAACTTGAACATAAGAACTTCCATCTAAACATGAGAAAGAACTTCTTTACTTTGAGGGTGGCAGAGCATGGGAACAGGCTGCCCAGAGAGGTGGTGGGGTCTGCGTCTCTGGAGACATTCCAAACCCACTTGGACACATTCCTGTGCAACCTGCTCTGGGTGGACCTGCTCTGGCAGGGGGGTTGGACTAGATGATCTCCAGAGGTCCCTTCCAACCCCATATCATTCTGTGATTCTGTGATTCTGTGAGGTATTGCATTGACTATGATACCACCTCAGTACACCAACATACTTACTGCTCAGGGACAGTCTTCAACAAAAATTATTCCTCGTTCGCCTTCCCACCTGTGCATGCTATACAACATTTTACCGTTAATGGCATAACAATTAAAATAATGGCATTGCAGATGCGCTGCCTTAATTGCATCCTACGTTGCTGTTATTACACAAATTATAATAATGTTTCCTCAAACTGGCAGAGGCAGGATTATAGGTGGTGTTACTGATCTAAGCAAGTCTTTTGTTTTGTTTTATCTAACCATGTTTTGGCTCAGCTTTATTACGTGACAGCTAATGTGTGCTATCTCTCTGTTATGACCACAGGGCTATAAGGAATGTGTTCCTTTCTGTACTCGTGCTTGTGTCCAGCAGAGAACAGCCAGGCAGTCTTGGAGCTGAGCCTTTATACAAAGTAAAGGTAGTATCAGGAACCAAAAGATAGAAGAGCTAGATTTGAAGAAAATAGTACAGTTTCAAACTTAGGGACTTGCCATTTTAAATACCTGAATAAATAGAGGATTACTTAAATAAAACTATCACAAAATGGTTGAAATTAATATTCAATAATAAATGCATATATTGATTTCAAATATAGGTATACATTATAGTCACGTTATAAGTACAGTGTGTGTATTTGCATTTTTACATATCTACAAATATATCTAGATTTAGATCAAGTTATGTTTCCTTCTTTCTTTCTGTAAATGTCCTGGAAATGCAACTTGGGTCTGGAGAATAAAATTATTTATTTATTTCTTACACAGCTTTCACAGGTTCTGTGGTTCTATATTGGCCTTAAGCAAAATTAACATCAGATGCTAAATCTAAATCCAAAATTTAGATGAGGATTAGAAATAAGTAATTTTTTCTATAAAATGAAAAGAAGCCAAAATGCTTAGTCTTGCTTCATTTTGTTAAACCAAAAAAACCCCAAACATTAAAATCTACTTCTTTTGATTACTGAAGTCATTGAAATGGATTCTGAATATTTAAGATTTCCAGATTTCTTTGTCATTTGAGTAAGATTATAACACTTCTTTCGACAATATTTTTTCAGTTGTGTAAATGCTTCCATAGAAAGCAGTCATTTTATGTGTTTTATTTCTGCATTTTTTGTTCTTTTTTAGAGTTCACATTTTTCTTGCTTGCATTTTCTTTTCTAATTTTTATTTTAAAGTGTATTTCCTATTTATGAGCATGATTAGAATGAACAGTCATTTTAATTTTTTTCCTTTTCTCACACTCTTCTTTTGAAAATGCCACAGCTGGTACAAGCTAGTACAGAAAATTATAATTTTCCATGTAAACAGGCTTCACTGGGGGGAAAAAATAAGTTTTTTTCAAATATTTGGAAAAAAAATGGTTTATTCAATAGGTTGAAAATCCTTAACAATGAGATGCTATGAGTGTTCAGGAAGTTATACAATGCTTTTTTGTTTGTTCATTTTGTTTTGCTTTTGAATGTTGTCATGGTTTAACCCCATCTGGCAACTAGAACATGCAGCCAATCACTTGCTCACCCCATATTGTATGGGGGAGAGAATCGGAAGAGTAACAGTGAGAAAAAACTCATGGGTTGAGATAAAGACAGTTTAATTGGTAGACCAAAGGCTGCACACACAAGCAAAACAAACCAAGGAATTAATTCACCGCTTTCCATGGGCAGGCAGGTGTTCAGCCATCTCCAGGAAAGCAGGTTCCATCATGCATAATGATTACTTGGAAAGACAAACACCTTCACTCTGAATGTCCACCCCCTTTATTCTTCCCTCAGCTTTTAATTGCTCAGCAAGATATCACATGGCATGGAATATCCCTGACGTCAGTTGGAGTTAGCTGCCCTGGCTGTGTCCTCTCCCAACTTTTTGTGTCCCTCCAGCCTATAGGTCATGGGGCGATGTGAGGAGCGGAAAAGGCCTTAAGAGCTCAGAAACAATCAAAAACCACCAGTGCCCTATCACACTATTCCTTTCCCAAATCCAAAACAGCATTACACCAGCTGATAGCAAAAAAAATTAACTCCATCCCAGCTGAAACCATGACAAATGTGCAACACATTCTGCTAAAGAAACTTGTATGGACACCTTACTCATCATCTGTGTATTCAAAAGCAACCTGGCTTCACACAAGTGCTCTGCAGAAAACATTTGGTGCGTGCTGTCAATCAGACTGTTCAGAGTTGCCATCCCTCAAGCTGTTTTGAAGAACTAGACCTGCAGACCTTAAGCCCAGTAAGAGTAGTTTACTCTTAAGCAAATACATCCAGAAAATTTATCGAGAAGAGAATTTCATGTTTTCTGTCCACTGTACAAGATGTTCAAAAGACTGTTCTGAGTTTGAGCATCTTCAGAGCAATACAAGGAGTTCTGAACTGCTTTGATGGTGCTAAGTGAATAGAAATTACTCTAAAGAAAAGTTTTGCCAAGTGAAAATCAAGTATGGCATTTAGGTATAATTGCCTTTAAGGAAGTTACTGGTGCAGATTTAGTAAGACTTTTTGCTTCTTCATTGACGCCCCCAAGGGCTAATACAGTTCCGAGAAAACTAGAGATGAGCCCTCAATGAACAGGAAGAAAAATGTCTACTTTATGAGTAGATTAGATTGTTTTTATGTGTTCAAATAAAAATGAAAATCCAGAATAATTCATGACCTTCGATTGGTATTCTGTCTTCTCTCTTTCTTTTATTAAAAAAAAAAAAAAAAAAAAGAAAAAAAGAAAAGAAAAAACAAAGCTAACAATAGCAAAGTTAACAGTAATGCTGAGCTCAGGATCAAAGCCTTTATCATCACAAAGTCATACCACAGAAATTGGAATAGTTTTCTATCACGCCAAGTAAGATCTTTCTTCCTTTTTTAATTTTGATGCTAACATAGCAGCTGGATTAAACACATCAAGTAAATAAGGTAATTAATGTACTGTTGGATAAAAATCAGACTTTATCAGTGGGACAAATTGGGCTGATATTCAGAGGTGGGTATTATGGGTATTAGTTATGACGTTCAGTCAGATAAGGTTGACACCTTAATATATTTTTCCATTTGGATGCTGAGAAATCATTTGGTATAGATGATGATAAGGATAAAAACAACTTTCAGATATTTTCACTGGGTTTGCATGGTTCTACAGGTACGTGTTAGAGAACTTTTACTGTTAAAAACTGGATTCCTTAGAAATACTCACTAAGCGGTGTATTTATTTTAGAGAAAAGATACATTGTATTTAGATTTACATACTTTGCCATGCCAATCTCTGTTTTAGTACAGAGGATAAAATAATCCAATATGCAGATAGCAGTTGTGCGCTACTAGAAAGACTGATAACAACGTTGTCACTAGCTATTTCCTAGTATTGTGTAGATTAAGGACTACACTGAGGCATGAGGGAAGGATGCTTTGTTGTTAGAAGAAGAATTCTCCTAATGCCTTAACAGAGAATGATCAGGAGATTGCCGAACTTTGCCTTTCCATTCAAATAGGAAGCAAAAACTACCACGAGTTTGCAAGTTGAAAGTTACTGAGCTGCTGTTGGAATTTTAGCCATGGCCCCAGATGCAGCAAATCTCAAATATGATGTTTATGCCACAAGCAAGAGTCTTGACTTCTCCTCCACAGAGGGCGAGGATAATGTAATGGTTTGAGGTAGAGCTTGGTAAGGGAGGATGGGGGAGAGTGGTGTTCACTCTTTTTATGAGTTTCCGAATCCCAGTTGCATTCATAGGTAAATTCAGCAAATAAATCCCTAGATGCCTGTAAGTTTTCTCTTGGGATCAGCAGCAAATTTTCTTTCTCTGACCAGTGTCTTGAAAAAAACAACTTGGAGCCACAGCTTGCCATCATTCAAAGTTCAGATCACCTAACAGTTACACTGGTGTGTTTTGTATCTGCCAGTACTAGCTGACATGAATGTGTTATGTATATATATCCAAAAATAGCTGGTGGGGTTTAATATTTACACTGAGTTTCCTTAACTCCCTGGCTGGAATTTTGAAAGCCAGCTTTATCCTGCAAGAGACTGATTGCTTTGCAAGGCAAAGCTGGTCTTTCATATGTATGTGTATATGTACTGTGTATGTCTCAAGACATTCAACAGCCACAGTTTTTTTCCCTCCATTTTTGTGGAAAATGAAAAACGATGTAAGCCTTGTCCAACAGTGTCACATATCTGGCTAGAAAATTTGTACTCCTTCCTATTTTTGTATGGATTCCATTAATCTCTGCAGGTTGGTGCCAAATAACTGCTAAGCTTACACTAACAATGGCCTTATTTTTATTTATACTGCAGCAGAGCAGGCAGTGCACAGGCTGAGGGAGCCTGTCACCCTTGGGTGACACGGGGGGAATTTTCAAGCAATGGAAAAGGAGAATTTTGGGAATGGGATGGAGCCAGTATGAAGGAGTGTTGTATTGGCTCCATGGACTCTTCAGTCTCAGAAAAAAAACATCAGATGGACAGTGGTTCCTTCAGATATAGTGGAATGAATAAATGAGGGAATTAACATGGGAACCAGATGCAAAAGGGCTATGGCTTGGGAAACCACACTCAGTAAAACACCGGAGGAATAGTGCCAGCTTTAGGTGATGTGGAAAAACTTAGAGAAATATCTCTGAGGTTTTTACTACCTTAGGAACATGGCATCAGGAAAGGGTGGATTTTCATGATGATAAGAGGAGTGTCCTTACACAGGAAAAAGTGAAATTATGCAGAATTTTCAAGATCGAAGCAGGACTTGAATTTCAATAGATGAGCAATTACTGGTACTGACAAATAAAGATATTTTGATGAGTGACGTGAAAGACTGCAGACATCTGGACTGGAGAAATGAAAATATGGGTAAAACAATTAGACTAAGTGTTGTGAGTACACCTGAATACTGGTTACCTCCAAATATGTAACATCTGTGACTGCAGGGAAGTGTCTCTTTGTCCTCACCTCTACAGCAAGACTTTGTGTTAAGCTCTGTGTTACTTGCTGTTGTCTCTGCAGGAGGACCTGCTCTGCACTTCCTTTGTACCTCTCTGATGTCTTTAAATAATGGCTTTAAAATAACAGCTCAGACCAGCACAGACCTTAAGAAAGACAAGTTCTATCTAACTAAGGGGCTGAGATTTCAGAATGCCTAAACAAAAGTTATATAGTATGTCATCAAATTGATATTGGTTATGGCAGCCTTTTCTCTTTTCTTCAGGTAGTATTCATTTTAACGTTTATTTTTTGCTTATACCACTGTATTTTTGGCTCTTAAGTTCAGATATTAGCCTTTCACCATTATTTAGTTTTGATGTGATTATACTTAAGCACATCTGAGTGATTATTTACAGTTTTTAGTAAAGCCCAAACCTTTGGAGGCATGTTCTAAAATGGGAAAATAACATGTCCCTTAAGACCAGAACTTCGGAAAATAACATTTGAATTACAAAAATTAATTTCAAGCCTTGCAATTTTGCAGTATTTTACTGCAGTAAATTTTACTTGCAGTACAAAGCTGGAAAATTTCCCAAGCAGACTTTTAAGAAGTAATGGTGAAAGTGAAATCAAAAGAGTTTTGAACAATTTACCTGTAGCAATTCCTGTGCATGTAAAGGTAACCACAGGACAGTGGATTTCCTATCTCGTGTTTACTTTGTTGATAAATCCAGCTGCCAAAGGCCAACTGGAAAGAAAGGAGAAGAGTATACTAAAATTATATCAGTATTACTTAATGTTGCATTTGTTTTGAGAATCACATTTATATGTATACAACTTGTATGGATTTTTTATCAGTAAATTTGCTACTAAATTGAACTATACAAGAAGCAATCTTTATTATTTGTGCTTCTTGATCCTTTCTGGCCTTTACAGATTGTAAAGTGATAGATAGATTGCTCTCCTCTTATAAACAGTATTTATAAAGAGATTATTTTACAATTTTCTGCATGTTAGCTCAGTGCTATATTGCCTAAATTGCATGTTTGTGAAAATGTGAAGCTTATAATTAAGGGACAGAACACTTAGAACACTGGTTCTCTCATTTTTTTCTTAAACTTGAATTTTGAATTATCTCATATCTCACAAAATTGTTTTGTTTACTACTACCTGTATGCTTATCATTTGCCCAGAGCATTTATTTATCAGATAAATTTTTTCTAGTATTTCCAGTATTTGAAACCCTAAAAGACATCTTACAGCAAACTGAGCCTTATACAAGATTCAAGAATATTTTCCTGTAAGAATAACATATACTTATATAAGATACGTGATTAATTTAATCAATTTAAATGAAAATGTGTTCATGCAATACCATAACATCCATTAAGAAGAGCACTACCTAGTTCTTGGAATAAAAAAAAAAATAAAGAAAACACAAAGACACAAAGCAAAAAAATGAAAACATCAAAACAGAAGATGAGTTAAAACATTTGTAACAGCATATTAGACCGTAAATTTGTGTTCATTCTTTACTAAACCAATGCAACCTTGTAAGGGACCAAATAACCGTGTGCAGTATGTGCATTCCATTGACTTTTTAAGAGAGTCTTATCTTAACAGCTCACAGTAACTGGTCAGCATGTCTTTGTCTTCCCCACTCGCTCTTCTGATCTTTGAATGAGGGTATCTTAAAGAAGTCACTGGAATGACTCTTGCAAGGAGCCATTTTTTATCACTATCTCGTAATTCTGCCGTCTGACCTTGGCGTCTCAGCACAGGCAGAGAGGACAGTCTTTAAAAAAATGCAGTTCTTGCAGGGGGAATAGAGACATAGGGTTGTTTGTACAAGGTACTTTAGTCAGCAGGATCACCGTAAGTGCGTGCAAGTATTTAAAAATATTTTGCAGTTAGAACATCTAAAGCAGATAGCCAAGAAAGCTGAAGGGCTCCCTGGATCCTCTCATCCAACCCTCTTTGTGCACCGATGGGGAATTGAAGTTACACTACACACTGAAATGAAGAGACCTTTAAAAAATGAGCAGCTAGATTTAATACCGGATCATGTCCACTTTCATTGTCATGGTTTGCTTACGAGAATGGTCAAGCATGACTCTTTTCCATTTAGCATCCCTGTCTGCCTTCACGTCTCCCTGTGTGAGGGTTTCCACACAGTAAGTTGAGAGGTATGGAAGGCTGCCTCAGTCTGAGAGGAAAACAGGGAATCGCAGAGAACTACTCTGCAAATTGCTCAGAGCAAAGGCCAGAAGGACAGACATCACTAATGCTGCAGGCAAGGCTACTGCAGGCAAGTTAAATTCTTCCCATAATGTCAGCTTGCCTGACATTGAGTAGGGCTACCTGGGAAGCACAAATCAATTTTAAGGAAAAGAGGTCACTCTTCTGTGATTTAGGTTATTAAGTTGCATAGCCAGAAGACTCCAGTGTGCTCACTGAATGAATCTGTTGCACAATGCTGGCCAAAAATTGCTTTTTAAGTACATTTGTGTTTGAGTAGGCAGGTGTGTTTTAGAAAAATCATCAAGTCTTAATTTCCAAGCTGCTTGTGATGGAAAACTCTACCACACCTCAGTAGTCTGCACTGAGATCAAGTTTGAATCCTTTAAGTTTTTCCAAGATAAACAATAACTGACAAGCAGTCACTCTCAAAATCAAGTAGTTTGGCAGGCAAAGCTCTTTTACCTGGACTGTATGGAAATGATGGGTTCAAAATCGTTCTGTAAGCTGGGAAGAAACATGCAAAGTCTTTGTGCTTATATTGTTTGTCAGAACTGTAAGGGATATATAATTCTTTCCTGTAAATTACTTCTTTGCAAATGAGTAATTGCCTTGATTAATTCCCTTTCCAAGTATTGCAGACATCCAGAAATTTCTATGGATGCAAGGATGAATGCCAAATATTAGATATGTATGGTAAAAACATTAATCTGTTAAAAATTAATATGTTCTGGTAATTAGCCATTCACAAATCTTTATTGCTGAGGGAGATATTTTTTCCTTCCCTGATTAATGAGTTATATAAATATTTAAATATATCCTTTTTTTAGCAAGAATTTTACCTAATCTGCTAAGATAATGTCATCCTGTATGAATAAAATATGTAGTTCCTCTTTTGAAATATTTTATAATGTTTCTGACTTGTGTGGTTATTCTGGATTTCACTACATCAAATATTCTATATTGCAGAGCTGCAATATTTTGCAGGTCTTAGACACCTTGTAAAAATACATTGTATTCTTTCGAAAGGCTGGTATTTGATGATTGTTTTCCTCCTGCAGCTCGCCAGCACAGCGTAATTCAATCGCTCAGATGTCAGGACTATTCCAGTTTTCAAATGACATCTTTATTTTCCTCGAACAGCAAACATCACCAACATTTCAGCCAGAACAGCCTTCTGACCAAAATGTCGGTCATGTGTTTAACACTTTGGACCCGGGGCTTGAGAGGTATTGATCCCAGTGACGGAGGGTCAGCCAGGACTCGGCACCTCACTTGGCAGCCAGTTTTCAGAGCCTCTCGGGAAAACCAGAAGCTGCCTGTTTTACTAGGCAACCAGAAGATTATTCTATAAGAAGAGAGTTTTCTTACTCAGAGGATTCAGCCATGCTGAGCCGTATGACAATGATTTTTGACCCCACAGCGCTGGCAGCAGGTGGAGGAGGTCAGCAGCAAAGCCCACCATGGAAAAAGATGCTCGGCATCCCTTACCGACCAACTGGAATCATAGAATCATAGAATGGTTTGGGTTGGAAGGGACTTTAAACATCATCTAGTTTGAATTCTCCTGCCATGGGCAGGGACACCTCCCACCAGACCAGGTTGCTCAAAACCCATCCATCCTGGTCTTGAACACCTGCAGGGATGGGGCAGCCACAGCTTCTCTGGGCAACTTGGGCCAGTGTCTCACCACCCTCACAGGAAAGAATTTCTTCCTAATATCTAATCTAAATCTCCCCTCTTTTAGCTTAACACCATTACCCCTCGTCCTATCACTCCACTCCCTCATCAAGAGTCCCTCCCTGTCTCTCCTGTAGGCCCGCTTTAGGTACTGAAAGGCCATTACAAGGTCTCCTCAGAGCCTTCTCTTCTCCAGGCTGAACAACCCCAACTCAGCCTGTCCCCACAGCAGAGGGGCTCCAGTCCTCGGATCATCTTTGTGGCCTCCTCTGGAGTCTCTCCAACAGGTCCTTGTCCTTCCTGTGCTGAGGACTCCAGAGCTGGATGCAGTATTCCAGGTGGGGTCTCACCAGAGCAGAGTAGAGGGGTAGAATCACCTCCCTCAACCTGCTGGCCATGCTGCTTTTGATGCAGCCCGGTATGGGGTTGCCTTTCAGGCTGCAAGCGTACGTTGCTGGCTCATATCTCCCTTAGAGTTGTTATCACATGATAACAAATCCTCTGGCTGATTTTTTCTATTCATGAATTTTCTAGGTTGCCGCAAGCTCTTTTCCTAATTCATTAGAGGGTATCATTATTTGATACCATCGCTGTGTGATGAAGCATATCCTGAAAGGAGTGGGAGCCTGCCCTTCCCGTGTAGGGCTTTTTCTTCCACATCAGGTTGGAAGGCACACAGTTGAGGAAAATAGTTCAGAAAATCATATTCGTTTTGTTGACAATGTGAGGGGCTTTCCACATGTCAGTCAAACTTCCTTTCCTTGAGCAATAACTTTTGAACAGAAATAAAAAACTCCACTTAAAAAAAAAACCACTTTAAAAATGGACTGAAAAAGGAAATTTGAAATGAACTAGTTTTTTCGTCAAAGCATTGTCGTTGCGAAGTTATGGTTGAGTAAGTTAATTAGCTCGCTCTAAGCCATTTGCCATTCACATTGTAGTATATATTTTTGTTTAAAGTAGGTAGAACAGCCTATAGTTATCATGTGATTTCTATAAATAAATCCAAAGAGAATTTTCTTTTTTTCTTTGCAAAGAAAAGGCTGTTTTTGACATTTAGTGCAAGTGTTTAGATTGTTCTTTTTAACAGCATATTGTAGCTGAAATGAGATAATTTGGCACTGTCAAAGACTGCTTTTGACTCAAGATGTAGGACGAGGTGTTTTGAAAGTAAACTCCTCTCTTTAATGTAGTTAGGAAAAATCAAACATTATTTGAACCTGCATTTTTAACTGCTAAAAAGACCACTAACCCTTAAAGAAATTAGTCAGTTTAAAACTGTATTTGCTGGTAAGAAACTGCCGAATTTCATGTAGAGTATGAAGGACAAATAGGGTAGATTTGTAAGATTTTTTTTAAATTTTTTGGTAACCTGGCTTCCTGTGATCCACACGAACCCACAACCTTCGAGTTTCTTTTTGCAACCTCTGCTAAAACAACAAGTCCTGGTACAGCTGTGCACGTTCTAGCATCGGTGTAAGGGTAGGGGGAAGAAGAAATAGGCCTTGGTGAGACAGACAGTGGCATCTCCTCTCCCACTGGATTCATGCAGAATTGAAGTGGCCCAGGTTTCTATTTGATCAATACGGGAAGTCATCTGCAGGGAGATAAAGAAAGCAGCAGTCACAAAGCAACTTAAAGTGAGTGAACACATCACGTCCTTTTCCGTTTAACTAGGCCTTTCCATCAATCTGTTTTTAACGTAAAGAGATCTCTATCCCAGGCCCACAGAAGCAGTTTGCTACCATTCAAAGTCCTGAAATTGAAGCACAGCCCTTGAAAGTATGAACCCAGGAATAAATAATGAAGAGGTTTAGACACAAAAGGTGAAAAGAATACCAGAGTCAATATTTCCTGCTCTGAATTAGAAAACATTTTGCAGGGACTGAACTGACCTTTCTGAATCGCCGGCTCTGATGGCCTTTAGGAAACAGATCTCCACGCCTTAGGAAGAACAGACACGGTATTTCATAGTACAGTAAATTTGTATAAATGTTCTGAAATATTCAGAAAATTATTTGCATATTAAAATTATTTATATATTAAAATTAAAAATTCAGAAAATACTCTAAATATTCAGAAAATTCTGACTACAGTTATTCCCCTCACAGAAGACATCTAGAAAGAGTGAGTGAGGTCCTTCAGCCAAAGGCCCCAAAGAACATCTTTGCACCAGCAGACAGTTGTATGTTCTCTTCTCAGTTTTTGAAAGCACGACAGTGATATGGAGATAAATTTGTCCATCTGCCTCACACGGTCGTTACTTTCAGTATTATACTCCCCAGCACTGAGAGTTGAGTCAAAGTGCTCTATTCTGGTCTGCAAAACTATTTTATCACTGCTTAAGTGCCAGATTTCCAGAGCAACAAAATGTCTATGCAGCAAATGCTTCAGCACAACCGACAAAAATAACTGATACATTACTCACATGTAAATATTTGCACAATATTCAAATATACCATGCATGTGTAAGGTTCCAAAAATCTGGCCCTGAAACCATCCATATTTTAAGGAAACTTCTCCCAAATGTTCTAATGTAATTTCCAGGCAATATAAACGCTAACTATATTGGGCAGCTTTCCCAGCCCTGGAAGAAAGAAGTGTTTCTTCAGTGAGCCTTCATGATTCCTTAAAGTTGATTCCTTCTCCTCTCAAAGTCCAGAGTTCCCCTCTCTGCTCATCTGAGCTCCTGGTCTTCTTGTTGTCCACCTCAGCTGTGGAAGGGGAAACAGTTCCAAGAGCAGATATGTATTTCAGAAGTTACAGCATTTACTTTTAACGTACAGACTGGAGTAGACATATCTGACTTCAGAAGATCCTGCACCCTTAAAGGTGCAAACATATGATTTCCACTGCTTTGTCCTTTCTTAGGTCAGACGTGTGAAAAGACCTCAAAGAAGAAGGGAAGATGGGAGGGAAAAAGGGAAAGATGTATAGGAATGAGGGATTTGTGCCACAAATCCATGGTTGAGTGCATATGGTTCAAATACTAGTTGCAAATACTGCTATGCAAATTTTCTTTGTCAAAGATTTTCTGGAATAGAAAAACCTCTTTAATTTTAACAGAATAAAGTAGTATTCTAGAATCAGTGGACATTAGCATGACATCATGAACATTTTTGTTATCTTATTTTTTCTCATGTCCTGTCTGCTGCTGAGTTCAACACATATTTGGGGTAGCACAGTAAATTCTGCTTTGCAGTAAAGATTGTAAAGTATCAGAAGGCACATATAAACACAATCTACCGCTATTGTTATTGTTTGAACTCAAATAGTGCCTAACGGCTGTTGCAATTTTAGTGTCCTTGTATTCTCTGCTGCACAAACATCCTGAAAGGATTTATATTCTATGTAAGGATCACAGATGGCTATATAGGAATAAAAGATGAAATAAGCACAGAAAGAAAAGCAAACACAAGGTCACAAATGTTATCAAATATACATTCTGACAGCAACATAAGGTTGTCCTTTTCGTCACTGCTTCTTCCATTGTCATACATGAGTAAACAAAAAGTTGTTCTGAATAGGTAATAGGACTTCCTTCATTAATGCAGAATTCATAGTTATACAGTGGTGGATAGCAGCTGGTGGGAGAGAGAAAAATGCAACCCACTGTGGAGTCAAAAGAAATGACGAAGGGAACTAAGGCTTAATGAAGAGTCTTGTCAAGGAAGCCAAGTTGTTATATTAACAGTTTAATTAATGCAAGAGCTCACATGTGCCTTATCTCATCAGCAAAACAGAAATAACAATTTTAAGAGATTAAATTGCTTATTTTGTTGTTTAACTAGTTTTTTCTACTGTTGTTTTCCTTGTTGTCTTAGCTGTATGTGAGAATCACCAAAATATGCTAGAAATCTTTAAGCAACTGGGAGTATGAGAATTGCTGCTTACTGCCCAAAATTCCAGACATAGCTCTACCTTTTTCTGTGTTCATGCCACAGAACAGCCTAAACAGATATACTAATTATCTAGGAATATTAATCCAAGCATGTTCTTCTAAGCTTCACTGGCAGGATCCTCAGTCTTTTTTAAAAATTTTTGGGACATTGTCTTGATGTGGGAAACCATCGTTGTTCTCCTTGTGCAATACCCTCACAAACACTGAAAATAAAAGTGTGTCGAGTTTTTAAAATAGCTTCACATGCTTATTTTTATTCAGGCTTTAGGATGGTTTTCGAGATTACCTTGTTAATACAGCTTGTTAATACAGTTAATACTCCCCTTGAGTTGGCATATCTCTGTGCTTGGTTCTCTAAAGCCTTTTGCTAACTTCAAAAATCTTATTCTCCATAAAAGACATTGTGTTTCCACATCTGTATTTAAAGCAACACTGTTTATAACCTAACGGTAATGTAAAAGCCTTGATTAAAACCTAAAGTAATATAATAGACATAATAGAAGGTTTATGGTCTGCTTTTACTCATCCTCACTATCATTCAGAACGAAGTTTGCATTTTTCAAACCTGAGATGTCCAAAGATAACAGATTGACCTATAGACTCTACCCTGTGGTGTTTTGGGCTGGGTCATTCTTCAAAGTGTGCTCTTTCTGCCCCATGTACCATCCGAACAGATGTTCCACTGAAGTTTGAATGACGGCCAGATAGCTTGAAAACAGTGAGGGAGTAGAGGTGAAGGGAATCAGGGGACAGAAGGCAGGAATATGCATAGAAGTGAATGAAGAACAGAAAGGAAAAGGTTACACCAAAGTAGATATGGGTGAATAAGTATAAGCAAAGCTTAAGAAGAGACAGGGTAGAAAATACTGCAAAGAAGGTAAGAGAGTCAGAGAAAGTGGGGAAACCTAGCAAAAAATAAACCAAAAAAAAAAAAAAGAACAGAATAAAAGGATAAAAAAGACAGAACCATTTGGAAAAAACTATACAAAAATGAGAATAGGACTCTTACCTCCATATAAAGGTAACAAAACATAAGTTAAACCAGCTATTTATTATTGTACCTTGTGGAGAGAGATTCCTTGGATCTGAAGTATATCCACTAGTTATGTGGGTATGTATTATAACTGTGATTTTAGTAAACTTAATCCATATAATCCCAATTTAAACCAATACAGGATTCAGATGTATATTTCACTTAACTAATTTGAGATAAAATCACACTTTCTATGTAAACAATGTGGTCTATCTATATACTCAGCAGAAAGACTGTACATTGAAATAACTGAAAAGACAGATGAAGCTATTGAGGGAACTGGAGCAAAAGACTAAACACAAGTAAAATAATAACAAAAATGAACAAGAAATTAAGAACTTTTTTTAATAAGACATATTGCGGTGCTATTTGTCCTCGAGACAATAGCTCAAGATGTAGCTCGAGATAGTTAAATCTAAATTGTCAGAATTGTTGTGAAATAAATGCATAGTCTTTACATGTAATCTCAATAAACAAGGAGTAAGAAAATCCTGTGTTTTTCAGTAATTTATGGAAAGATGTGCAAAGACTGAAGTTGTTAATCAATGTTTAGGCATAGAAAAAGGACTAATTAAGATAACTTGACTTATTTTAGGACATAAGGCTTTGTCTAAATTATAGTTAGTTTCAAATTAGTCTTGAAACATTTATGAACTGTATCATAAAATACAGAGTGTATATAACTATGGGGCTAGATCTTAGTTTAGTAGAACAATAGAGTTCTGATTGGAAGGAAATACATTTCCTCTTCTAAAATTTATTTATATCTTTTCTGGTCCAAAATATAAAATAATATTGAAATAGCTTCCACCAAATGAAGAAAACACAGGAAAGTAAAGGTCTCTGCCAGGAATTCACAGTGTCTGGATCTCACCTCTCATGTAACAAGAGAATACATACCTTAGGGAAACTAATTTTCCCTTGTAAAATTGGGCTATAATTGTGAAAGCCAAAAATGTAAAATAAGTGAGACAGTTCCCACTAACTGAGGGAATTACAGAAAATCACACTGCCAGGATCAGACAGACATGGAGGCTGCAGGATTTCCCCCCCTTTCTTTTTTATAGCTAGAACTTAACTGAAATAGTACCATTATTCACTGATCCTAAGTAACTGGACTCTCCTAATCTAGAATGAACATCTTGATAACACATGTCAAACTCTATGATATAGGTGCATAGGAGAGGTGCCAGGTGACCTGCCTTAAATACCATACCCATAGAAAACTAGATTTCTTTTGTTCTCTTTTAGCAAAGCATTCTGTTACAGTTAAATAGCTTTCTGGAGGTTTCTCCAGCTCACAATATATTTTGTACAGTTTGTTGGGTTCTTCATTACAAGGCCATTAGAAAGAGATTCAATAGATAGGCTGACAATTTATTATATCCTCCATTAAAAAAAAATAAAATGGAGTGAAATAGGGTTTTATTGAAAGACTTTCTAGAATGACTTTGAATATTACATTGTTATCATCTATTGGAATTCCTGTATATAAATCAAAACCTTAATTGCATGCTCTATAATTAGGTTCACCATAAAAATAAAGCTGGCTTGATTTTTTTTTTTAATTCTCACTTGTTGCATTGCCCCAGAATATTTCACCCTTCACCAAATGTCTTAGTAAAGGTACTGGTGTACAGAATAATTAAAATGTGAGACTAAAAGACCTTAAGTGACTGAACCTGGACAGAACATGGCTGGATATATGTGAGATTAGTTCAAGGAGAGATTAGTAAACCATATTTTCTTTTAAACAGCAACTGGACTGTACAACCACAGTGATTTGACCAGCTTGCTATTTGCCCCAGGAAATCAGCTCTCTAAATTTTAATTCTTTGAGAAAGACAAAATCCTTAAGAGGATTTGAGTTTGGGGAAGGCAGGAATCCAGCAGCAAATTCAGGTACCTCTCTCAAAAGAAGTCGTGTGACTTACAAATGGTGTTACTAATAAATAAGAATTTTCTTGGTTTTTCAAAAGATGTAAAAGTCTAGCAGCCCCATTATATTTCCAAGCTAGCGTTTAAAAACACATCACATATCCTTCTACTGTGACAAGCATAATTTAAAACAAATTACAGAACTCTTGTTGTAAGACGTTACCTTATGCTGGTAAAGCAGAAATCTTATTAATTAAATCTTAACTTAGGAGAAAATTGCTAAAACCTGTAAAAATATAAACTCTATGACTGGTGTTTACACAGATCCCAGAATTAAAAATAACTGCCTTTCAATTTAATTATTTTTGCTATTACTTTGTTAGACTTTCTACAGATTTCTAAAAAGTTAATATCACAGGTAAACAACATAGATTGTAAGCCACAGTTGTCAGATTTGGCAGTCAGATCATCCATTCTGCTTTCCCTTGTCATTAACCTAATCCTGAGTCCATTTTGGAGAAGTACGGACTAGTATTTCTAGTGCTTTTGCTAATGAATCTGCATGGAAAGGGATCAGCTGCTGTATTGTCAAAAGGACTATAAATTTATTGTCCTCACTTGAGTAAGGCTATTCTGAAATAAAAATATATTCAATGATAAAGATTGGAATGAAAAATTAAATCAAAACTTCTTTTCCAGTTCCAAAAATGTAGTTTATTAGGAACATATTATCTAACTTTTCTTTGACCTTTTTTTTTTAAAGTGAAGTGTTTGGTGTATGGTTTTTATTAATTTGAAGAACTACAAGGAAAAAATATTCTTATAATATTATTATGTTTTGTTTGAATCATAATTTATTAGTAGCAATCAACAATTAAATTTAATGTTCTTGAATTACAAAGTTCTGTGTTATAAAAAACATTCTGTTGAAAACGTTCTAGCTAGTTTTTCAGCTATATGTTTGGGCTTTTGGCTTAAAGACAGAAAATATTCAAGTATGGCATCTTAGGGGCTGGTTTCACCATTTTTCTTATTAGATAATGTTTTAAAAGTAAGTTTGGTCACTAGTGAGGCTTCTTTATTATGGGGGTTTTTTTCAGACTTGCTTAAGATCAAAGGATTAGCTGCTACTTGATTTTCTACCGATAAAATCTACTCTGTTATGCACGTCTTTTGGCAATTCAGTTCAAAATATTGAGTCAAATGCCACAAATTGGTGTCAAAAACTTTACATCTTACCATTTGCTTGTTAATAAGCCCATCCAGACAGCAGGTGATAGTCTAAAAATTAATAATTCACTTTTTTCTTCACTTAGTAATTCACTTCATCGTCACTGTAGACATCAGACAGTACTTATGTTTTCTTGAAATGTAAAGAGATGAAATAAATAAAGGATTTAAACTAACATGTCTAAGGCAAATATAGAGACTGAAACACTGTTCTGGACCATATATTTAAAATACTTGAAAGTGTTTCGGCAAACTCTCTTTTTCAAGCCTGATGTCAGGATGAGAGGAAGAGACAAAAGGAATATTATTTGCAACCTTTTTAATTGCCTTCTGGTGGGAGTTGGAAGTACAAAAGTAATTTCCCTACCTGACTTTTACGTGATTAAATGATGATCAGGCAACATTCATGATCAGGCCTTGTCTTGAAGGCTTTTTACGATTTCATGGCATATTGTGGAGTTTCAGCAAAATATTCCTGAGAGTTGTGATCTCAGAAGCTGCTGCTTAACTGGACTTTAGTTTTAAATTAACTAGAAGCCTTTAGGCACAAAGCTATTTTAATGATCTTTTTGAAGATCAAGAATGAGTTAAACTTGTCATTCAGATAAAGTCCTTCTACTGACCAGAATTAACTTTATGGCATTAAAAAGGGCATTAGAAATGCATTTATTACACTTACAGTTTCTCGTCAAGTACCTTTCACAAACAGTAGCACTAAGCAAAGGGCGTATGCGAAAGGAACTGATCCAAAGACGGAGACATTTTTGCTACTAATGAGAACCAATGGCGCCAGTTAAGTCTAGGAAACCATCACAGGGTGCAAAGCTATCCTTTTAAGCCGGAATAAAAAAGTGGTTTGTATCAATCTAATTCACTCTAATATCATAATTTTCCTCTCCTCCTGATAATATTTTCATTAAAATTTAGGCTTACGTTCTTCTACATTTTTGCAGAATAGAAGGTTTTTACATTGACCTTGTCAGTTTCCTGGAATTTGACTGGTTGGCTCTGCTACCTTTTCCTTCCACTACCCTGACAAAATTTAAAAAAGGAACAAAATTGCCAGCCTACTAAAATACAGAAGATCTGAAAGGTTAATGCAGTACAGCAAGTGCATAATATATTGTACATGAAAAGTTTAATGTCTTATTCGCAGAGCAAGAATTGTAACAAGGACAGAGAATGACAGAAAATTAATCAGTCCTCATGATAGTGCTCGTAATAAGAACAGAAAGCGTTACTGGAAACAATACTTTTGAAGTGCACGGTTAATATTGTAATCCAGAGCTCCTCCTTGAATTGTGAAAGAATGGACGATGGTCATTATCAAATGAAAACCAACAGGTGCAAGAGAAACCAAAACCCAGGAAAAATTTAGTCCTTTGATAAATATTCATTATAAATTATGAGACAGTCTAAGAGCTTTGCTTATGTGGCTAAACTGTTTTTTTAAAGAAGCTTATCCTTTATGTAGGTTTTATTACAGATAATAATTAATAGAATCTCTACGTCTTACTCTGAAGAACAAGATAATAAACATTTTCAAGCAGAAAAAGAATAAATGATAGAATTTTCTGTTGTTTCTAAATTTGAGTACATGCAGATGCTTCTGTGAAGACTATATATAGAAAATGGTAAAATTATGATGTTTTATGATATGAACAGAATACTAGAATTGCTTCAAAATGATCTTTTATCCCTGGTCAAAGTATTTAGTAGTAGTCCCATCTCAAAATAGTGGTTGATCTCTCTAACCTGAAGGCAGAATACACTACCAAAACTTAACTATCTCATTCTTTTTTCTTCAGCCTTAGTTCCTAAGTTGTCAAGTCTAAAACTGGAAACTACTAACAGTAAGAGAAGGCAGCTGTATCTTTTCCAGCTCATTAATTGAACTGAACTTTCTGTAAAAGGAAGCAACTTATCTGTGCCTGAATTTGGTGGAAAACCACAGTGCATATGAAAAATTTAGTAACTGGTTTGGTTCAACCATTAAAAAAACTTTGTCAAATACTTCCATGGTAACTGCTTATGGCACTCCAATCTCAATGAAGAAGTAAAATGATATTCCATTCAAGGGTGAATATTCATTTCAGCTTGTGGCTTCTGAACATCACCACAATCAGTTTAACTGTGGGCTCTCAGGCTCTCGCATTAAGTGACTGACAGTGGGAACAGTTTACTTGCTATTTGGCAGTAAAAGAAAAGGCAAAAGGTCTATGTTACTGGGTTATTTGTGAACGTCTTCTTTAGAAAACAGTTCAGTTGATGGTGAGATATTGACTTAAAGAGTACCTATTTCACGTTGGTTTCCCCCCCCTCCCCTCAACTTCAGATGATTCCTTGTTGTGTCCCGTGGACTGAATGCCCATTTGGAACTGGAGTGCAGCAGCTGGACACTACAATCACATCTTCTAGTTTAATTTAATCAAAAAAAGAATCTAGTTCATGCACTCTAAGGCCACTCTAATATATTAATGTTGTTCCAGTTCCATCTTCAAAATGGAATCCACTAACTGGAAAGATCATCTTGTTACTCACCAAATAATGGTAGTTGTTTGAAATTCATTTCCATCTATCAGTTAATCTGATAATGGATACAGCTGCTCTGTGTGAATTTTAAAATGCTGACAATTTTGAGGACTCATGTGCTAAAAAGAAAGTAATGATTTTGATATCTGCACTCTAGCATCTTTACAAATCAGACTAAGGCAATTTTGAAATTCAGCCAGTTCAATTAAAAAAAAAAAATCAGATAGTTTCATGTATAAAATGATACACATTTTAATAGTAATCGAGGGGACATTTTTTCTGATGAAGATTATGTGAAATTATCATGTAAATAGTTCCATAATAATTTTCATATAAAAATAGTTAAGTTCTATGTATTTATTATTTTAATTATTTAAATAATGCAACGTGAACTAGCAAGAATTTATCTAGCTCCTGCCAAAAAAACCAACCCATTGTTGTCAGTCTTATCTACCTCTTGCCTGTGTGTACTGAAGAAAGCATCAAAATAATATTGAGTGACCAGACTTCTGATTCAAGTTTCTTTCAACTTGCTAGTCAGAGGGTTAAAGAATATCCTTAAATAAGGAATGAAGAAGAATGATCACTTTTTCACAGCTCTGGCCTTGAGTGGGAAAAGGATAGAATTATCAAAGTGGAAATAAGAATTCGGAACAAATTTAATTTCCGTGTCTTGCCTCTCAACTCCTATTGCAAAACCGCTTTAGCTGCCTTGAGGCAAGTGAGATGAGCCAAGCAATTAACTGTCCCTGCAAGACAAGGGAAGGCAGAACCTCTTGTTGTTCAGTAAAACTGAAGAAGCAGGTTCTTCTAAATTTATCATTTTAAGCAACGATAGTTTAAAGCCATAAACAAGGTTGAATATTGCCCTTGACATATTTGCTTGTTAGTATTTAGTAAAGACAAATATGGTCTCTGGATTTAAGAGTATCAGGCTCTTCTGAAGATAACCAAATCAGAAATTCTCTAGTCAAAATAGCCTGTATGTAAACCTTGCTGTCTCTTTGTAAATAAGATTATGAAATCTATCCTGCTTTCCAAGTTTATGTAACTTTATTTAGTTGCCTATATATATCTTCTTTATACAGTTTTGTCAAGAAGTCTAGATAGAGAGTTCCTAGAGTAATTTTGACTCTTTGTAGAAAGTCAGCTTAAAAATTTCTTGTGACTTACCATGTCATTTTGGGCAGAAAAGGGCCTGACACATGCTACGGATGCTACTAGTACTTAACGACTCATGATATGGAAGAGCTACTGTATTGGGCACACAATGTAAACAACTCCTATAGTGGAGGTAAAACACTGGTGATATCCACTGATAAATAAGGATTGCTTTTTAGTACTCTATGGATCTGCAATAGGTTGAACAAAAGCAAAAAACAGGTGAAGTATGTCTTCTAATTACAAGTTATATATCCAAAACTCCAAGAATTTGAGAATGGAAAAGAGCTACAGTCCCTATACTTGATGAATAAATTGAAGCATAAACACAGGAAGAGTTAGTGTGTATAAAATTTTTTTGCAGCGTTGCTGCAGTGGTATTTTACAGTTACTGCAGCTGCCCACATACACTTTGACTACTTTGGAAAACAAACTGTACCGAATTAAGATGAAGTTGCCATTGGATACTATCTGAAGGATATGGCTCGGTTGCATACATGTGTTGCTCTTCTTATTCTCTAAATATCTGCCTCGTGTTCACTTCAAAAACCTGAGAGTAGCAGAGAGGGATCTTTAACTCATCCTACACCTGTTCTTTGCACTATAATAAGAATACTATCCACAGGTCCTGCATGTCTCCAGTTTCCATTCACAGATGCTCGAGTATTGTTGGGAGGACGTTTGAAAGATGAATGACTCAAAAAAGTCTACAAAAGAGACTGGAGTTGGACTCTGGAATGAACAGAAACCCTTTCTTCAAGCTCCCTGTTGCTTAAGTCACTGACTAGGCAGCAGGATGGCTTTTGTGAATTCACAGGGGTCCAGTTCTGCCTGTGAAGGTATTGTCCTTCTCTTAGGACACCAGATTGCAAGATGTATTAAAGTGGCCCATTTGTGGATATAGCATTTATATGTGTGAATGGGGAAACCTTTCTATAAAGATTTGTAGGAAAAAGTATTTAAGAACCTCAAAGATTCACCATGAGGACTTCAAATAGAAGTACATTAGAGAAACCCATGATTACTTAGGCCAATTAGTACTGCTAAAGGCAAAACCCCAAACAAATGAAAAGAAATAGCAGAAGACATATAAGAATTTACATATAAGAACTTAACATGTATACATAAATATTTATCAGTCAGGACTTCAATTACTCAGGGCAAAGTGAGCACATTGCACCGAGTAGCAGTGTTACTGCAGAAAAATGCAAATACAGACATCTCCCTGCCCACTCCTCCACCCCCCAAAACCCCTTCTTCCAGTTCTTCAAAAATTTATATTCTCCATTGTTACTTTATGCTACTATTTCACTTGAAAATTATGCTACATTTCCAAGATGGTTATATTTAGAGCATAAAAGGAGGAACAAAACAAAACATTTCACACGTCATTGAAGTTCACTGGTCATTCATTTTGGATCTCCAATAGCCAGTCACAAAGATGGCAAAAATTTAAAAGGGAATACAGCTTAATGAGATAGAAATGAAAATAAGATATAATTGATGTTAATGAGATTTGAGGGTAATAGTTGATTTCTATCTTAAAAATGCACATTTTAATGAAAATTGGTATAATTTAAAAATAATAATTAGAAAAATAATTCACATAAAAAGAAATGTTCTGTATTTAAGCAATAGAATTATGTTGAAATTATTTGATCTTAAACTTTTAAGGTGTTTTATTCTCATGTACTGTATGTAAAACTGTAACTGAAACTTTGTTAGCACAGTCAAGTTATATATGCATTTTCATCCTTAATGTGATCACTTTTGAGTTTCTGAAAGAAACGGAGTTCAAATAGAAAAACATAACCTCCAGCAACCAATAGGTTATATGTGCTTATCAGCGTCAAGTTCTCTTTTCTTTGAGCTCAAAACAAAAATGTGAAGTACTGGATTTGTAATTGTATCTTGAATTTAATTAATCTCAATGACTTCTTTTGAATGCGAATGAAGTCAATTGGAGGCACTGAAAAAAGAAGGAACCCCGTTGTTACTGTGAAGGTTCCCGCAGTTTCACCAAATGACACCCTCCTTTCCTTTCAAACAAACATGTCATGCCTTCTTACCTCCAGGCAGGATATTTCATTTTAACAGTTATCTAACAATGGAGCTTCTGCTGATCTTTGAGTGAAAAGCCAGTGTATAATGGAGACTTCCCAGGTTTCTAACTTTTACATCATCAGCATATTTACAGAATTAGACCTTTTTTTTTTTTTTAATGGGAAAAATTGATTTATCTTATGATCAATTAAAAGGAATATTTTCTTATTTCCTTTTTATTATTTATGATTTTTGAATCTTAATTTTTTTGTTGCAAAACAAAGCAAATTAAACTGAGTTACAGTATATGTATCTGTAATGCAAAATCCTGTATTATGACAAAATTGGACAGGCACTGGAGTGGAGAAAGCCACAGTTCAATTGTAATTCATGCACTGAGCCAGCCTTTTACGGTGTGTAGATTAATGACATAGTCTTGGAGAAAGTACTTTTCGTTCTGAACTAAAGAGAAGAAACAGCAAAAAGTAGTGTCTTATTTGAAAGGAACTTTCACAAGAAAATGAAGGCTCCAGAAGCAACTGGGGGACACATAAATTCCAAAAATTCAGAGGCATAAAGAAAAAAAAGGGCCAGACAGAAGGGCAATTATGACAATAGGCTTCTCTTATTTAAAATCTTTATAAACTTGAACCATAGAAGAAAATGGGCTACAGGACATCTGGAGGGCATCTGGTCTAACACATTGGTCTTCGACAAGTAATTGCAAAGTTTGACCATGTTGCTCAGAACCTTGGCCGATTTGGTACTGAATATCTCTAAGGAGGGACACAGAACAACCTCTCTGTGCACTTGGTCCAGGGCTTGACTCTTCTCCTGGTGCAAACATTCTGACAGGGACAGACTCATCGCAAAGATGCAGAACCTGAGAATAAGAGGCCACAGTCAGAAGTTGCAACAGGGAGAAGTCTGACTAGACATGATAAAAAAGATAGTGCATATATATTTCCCAAGTCAATCTCATAGCTCCTGCATACCATTTGGACAATAATTAGGAACTAAATTTACTAGTGATGCTTAGGAGACTCAGACTCCTTTCAAATTTAAATTAAATACCTGGGCATGGTTGGAAATTACGGAGTCTTCAGTTAATCTTCTTAGTGTTTATGGTTCTGTTCTAGGATCAAAGACAGGGATATGCTGAGATCTGGTTCAACAAGCTCTGGTTTACAAAATATCTCTTCAACTCCCTGCCCCGCTTAATCCAAGGAACAGTCTCTTGCCTGATTTAACATTATACAAAACACAGTGCCTTATATAATATTTCTCAGTGCATCTCAGCACTTTCACAGCATCATGAAAATTCTAGCATTCTGTTTCAGTGTGAAAGTAAGAAAAAAAATTTGAAAAAACATAGAAACATTATCATTTATCCAGAAAAGAAATTAAAAAAAAATAGAAATTTTATTTTATTATATTGTCATATTTAGTATAGTATTAAGAATAACAATTTAATCTTTTTTACTCTAGCAATGTTTCAACAAAATACGTTAACCTTCTATAAAGTCCTGGGTTTAGGTTGTGAAACAAAAAGGAAATATTAAAGATCAATTTAATTGAATTACATTTTTTCTTTTGTGTGTGACATAAATGGCATGGAACAATAGAAGACTTCTAATTTCTTTTTTGTATTTAAATGTCTATTCTAGATGTGAAGTAATCAACTTAAAAGAACATAGGCAGTAGTACTAAAACACGTTTGCTTCACACTAAAATGAAATTATGCTAAACCTACATACCTCCACCAAACTTGAGCAGGCTGGTGGGTTTTTTTCCTCACTTTCTTTTCCTCCCCATTTGTTCTGGCTATGTTCTGCATTCTGCATGTTTTTCCTGCTGCTGCTTTCATTTCCCACTTGTCTCTATCTCTTTTTTTGCACTCCCCTTCATTCTGCCTGATAAAATGATCAGCATTTTAATAATCAGTGTTGATATTGAAATGCTATCTTTGGGATTGCAAACTCTGATACCACTGAGATTAACGGAATAAAGGTGATCTTGTTTAAGACAATTTGTTATACACCATTCATATTTGTAAGAGCCACATGAATGAAACTGTTAAAAAGTAGGATATTCAGCACAATCAGAAAAGATTCTGTGGTCAACATAAATGTATATCTTTGAAATATATTTCTGCCACTTCCCTAAGGATTCATCTACCTTATGGCTCATAGGATCATAAACTGATAAATGACATCTGCACAACAATAAAGATCTCAATGATTGACTGATTCTTTCTTAGAAACATTGTTATCTCTGTGTTGGAACCACCAAACAACAATTACAACCTGACAAGCTAGTAAACATATTTTATATTCCCTTTCATGCCCTTATTTTTTCACTGTTTTTCTCCAGAAATCAATTTAGGACTAAAATTTTCAGGTAAATAATCCATTTGACTAGCTATGAGAAGACTCTCTTCATTATGTTGCTGAGGAGCCAGATGGCTTTCTACTCTCAGTTTCTAGGATCTGCTAGAGTCCTTGCTCTACAGATTAAATCTTACTTCAGACATCTAGTTTCTGAAGTATTCTTTCTAATATTTCACTCACCCACTCACTCTATACTCTTGTATCTATAAAGACTATGCATCTATAATTCCTCTCAAAAAGCTATAGTATTAAATAATTTTTTTCCTGAATTTTGCAAATTTATGTGCTATGTTATTTATGACCAGCATTGTTAAGTGCTGGTTTCTAATAAAATTGGCCCTGGTGTGACAAGCTCCATTTTCACAAAATACATTTTCCCAAGGTAACTAGTAAACTTTCATGTAAATTCTAGGGTAGACCTTGGGGGACAAAGTAATACGGGCATGTTTTTTGGTTGAAATAAAACTTTTTGCTGTATATAAGTTTAAGTTCATTGTCACTTATTTTCAGAAAGAACTGACTCAATTTTAGCCACATTTTTCCTATTGACACTAATGGGAATTGTGCAACTACTAAAGTTTACAACCCATTAAATACCCAGAGGAAAACGTAGAACATTTCTGCTTCCTACTGCTGTACCCTAATTGAGTAAAAATTGCTAAACTTCTGCTGTGCTGATGTCAGTGAGAGTTTTACCACTGGTGTCAAAGGGAGCTGAATTTTACTCAGCACATCAATTACCTTCATAGAAAGAGTCACAGTGTTCTTGGTAAGCTGTTCAGTTCCTTAGAAATAAACTAATTTGACATGCAGACTTTTGGGCCAGGTGGACCATCTGAGGGTGCTGAGGATCATATGAAAGTTAACCTGTCTGAGGGTGCCAGAGCCCTGCAACAGGCTGCCCAGAGAGGGTGTGGAGTCTCCTTCTCTGGAGATATTCAAAACACGCCTGGACATGTTCCTGTTCAACCTGCTCTGGGTGATCCTTCTTTGGCAGGAGAGTTTGACTAGATGATGTGTGATGGTCCCCTCCAACCTCTACTGTTCTGTGATTTCATGATTCTGTGACCATGAGATAACCCAGCTGTATTTGGTCAGAAAAGTTTCAGCATCAGCATGTGCTTACCTGCGGTGAGTCCACTGAATGACATCAGTGAAAAGAGAGGTGTCCAAGGCCATACTGGACTGAAAGACCCATTGCTTCCACTGTGTTGTGTTGTGGTTTCCAGTTATAGCCCCCGAGACGGGTTTGCTCTGAGTTCCCCATTAGAGGAAATGCCCCCTTTGTCATCCTTCCTTTGTGGAGTGGTTACACCCCACAAATTGGCACAATCTTGTTTTCATCCTAAATGCTCAGCAATGCTTGCTGATCAAAAAAAGATGTTCTCCTGTATTTTTAAAGGCTTTTCTTTTCATTTGTTTTTTTTCGGTGTGTCTGTCATACTCTTTCCTGTGTCCTGTTGAAAGGTATTTGCGTTCAGCTGGACAGTAAGGGCAATGTGTTCTCATGCATGCCTGAGATGTTGTCTGTCACTGTTAGCAATAATAGCCTACCAATTTGAAAGAATGGAATGATTATTTTTCCATCTTGACTTTAAATGAAGCGAGAGGAGTTGAAGGAGGAAAGTTACTGTTATGGTTTATTCACCAGAAGGACACGAGCCATTTCTGTTGGCATAGGCATATTATAATTGAAGACCAGAAAATAATTTCTTTTTAAATAATGATGAATCACTCTGAAGCTCAGAAAAAGATACATTTTTGAGTAAGGAAGTATGCATTTGCAAAAATAAAAATGACTGTCATATAAGATATATTTTAAAATCATAGGACCATAAAATCATAGAATCATAGGTTGGAAAGGACCTTTAAGATCATCAAGTCCAATTGTTAAGCTGACACTGGCAAAATCACCTCTAAACCGTGTCCCTAAGCACCATGTCTACCCATCTTTTAAATTTCTCCAGAGATGGCAATTCCAGCACTTTCCTTGGAAAATGCATGTATTATCATAGTTTTGAACACAAAAATATGTCTTTTATAACTTTTCCTCTTTTAAAAGAGAAGACTTTTTCATCTGTCAATATATAATGAGTTGCACTGACAGAGCCAATTAAATTTCAGATTTCTGTAAGGAAAATATTATGTAACAGATAGCTGGCTCAGATATTGGCATAGAAGATTTCTCTTTTTTCCTTGACTAGTTATAACAATAGTTCCTAAATCATTCTCTTGGTTTGTCTTTGTATACATAAGACTAATATGTAACCAGTGAAATTCAGAGGTTAGAGATTAGATCAATCCCAAACGAAGTCATAAAATCTAATGAGAAAAAAGAATTGTGAATCTCACAAAATACTATTTGGTTGATTCTGGAATACATTTAATGTTGATTGATTTTGGAGCAGGTGGAAACAGAAAGCAAAAGTTGCAAGCGCTGGAATAACTCAGCAACTTTCTCAATTTATGATTCAATGTTGCAGATAATTTACTATCCAATTTAGGCAGTGGTTGCTTCATGAATTATTGGAATTTTTTGACTCTTTGTCAAAGTGTTTATCTTTAGACAGCATTAATTCCTATTTTTCTTCTATGCTTTTTTTCTCCTGGCTCAAAGATAAAATGTAGGTAAAACAGGCAGAAGAGAACTTTGGTAATATAGAAATATAAATATAATCCAGAGACATTTAATTGTAGTTTTAAGTATTACAATATTTTCTTCTATAAGATCCATGATAATTGGTGCTCATGGTGAGGAATCTTTCTTATAATCTGAAGTCACATTGTGAATGATTTTTTTCCCAGAGGAAATCTGAGATTGCATTTGTTGTGTGCTCAGCCACAGTACTGGGTGCATTCTCTGCCTTTCCTAGCAGTGCCAGAGGAGTGCAGGGAAAAAAATCTAACAAACTAAAAATCTTTCTTGCAGGCAAGCTTATTGATTTTGTTTTTAAACAGGCCTGGTGATCCATGGAAAATATACATATTTTAACATTCACATTCTCCATTTGAGCTATGGTAAAATGTCAGCTGGAGAAAACTACAATATACCAAATCTTCAAAACAAACACCAGATACTTCTATTTTTTTCATTTTCACTTTCAACATTTACTCCAAAGTGGAGAATTAAAGTGCCTCTGAGCCATTGGCCACTGCAGGGCTGGGAGAGGTGAAAGACTGGTACTGAGCGGTGGCAGCTCTGCAGTTTGCATGGCCCTCTGCCGGTTCAAGACCACGAGTACAAAGAGACCAGGTCCATGTCAGACGCATTGTCTCCCTCTGTCTCACAGCAAAAGGTGAAGAAAGGGTTGGGATGTCTAACACTGATGACTGCAGTCAGACATGGGACCTGTGGAAAGAAAGCCCAAAGAGGGCAATTTATTCTGCTTTTGGTTAAGGACAACCTTGGGGAAAAACTGAAGGTAAAGCAGAGCTCATGTATGTTTCAGTTACGGACTACCTATATGTCTGTATGTGTGTTCTCTGACAAAGAAATACGACACACTACACTGTTGTTGCCAAGTGAAAAATTTAACCAAAACAGGTTTTTAAAATATTATTCTCCTCTTTACAAAAGACACACTGCAGGATCCCGCAGCGCTGAAAAGTATAAATGTTGAAATGTGCATCAGACTTTGTACAAATGTAAGCATCTGCTCTCTGTGCAACACCTTTAACCATCATGCAGTCAGCAGCCAAGGCTGAAGGTAGTACTAATCGTTGTGTTTTGTTCGGTTCTTATTATTTAGGGCAGAAGGGTGTATATTGTAATATAAAGAATGTATTTCAAATCCATTCCTTTGCCATAACAGGCAGACAATAATAGATCATTGTGTTTTTCATTCATCCCAAGTGAATTCAGTGTAGTTAGCTAAAATTCAGTATCTAAATCACAACACCTGAATAGATGTATTTTAGAACCCATTCTGTAATATGGGGAAAATTTGAATTATTCAAGCATACTTGAGTAATGGAAAACCATCTTCAAATATTTGTGTTCTTGCAGTCTTTCTAACAGTTAAATATGCACACATATACCCATGTATTCTAGCTTTTCCTACACTTTCTTATAAAAAAATCTGTATGCGCAGTTATACAGCATAGAATATGTCCAATTATGGGTACACTTGAAATGTATATATACAGACAAATACAATAAATGCTAACTACTTATGTATTTCTATCATCCATATTTTTATTTTGCATATGTATGAGCATGTGTGACTACATCTATTCATATTCAGAAAAAAATTATCAATCTGTAAAGCCACGTGCACACAAATGTTGTCTAATAGTAAAAAGATCTTTGTAACAATAAGAAAACTGTCTAATTGCATTTCCTAAGCACTTTGGACTGCTTCTCTTGCACTTTCCCACAGAGTACTGAAGTGGCAGGCTAAGATTACTGCTTCAGTTTTTGGGGCTAAGAATAAGTAAGCACGGACTTAGCTTATCACTGACTGTATTATTCTGAATACCTTAAACTAGACAAATTATTCTGTAGTCTAGTCTTATATTTTAACACAATTTATGCAAGTGCATACATATTGTATTGAAAGATGAAATAAAAATAACAAAAATTTGTATCTTTTTCATCGTCTATTCATTTTTTTGCCTCTTGGAGAAATATCCTGACTTATTGCCAGACATCTCACATTTGTTTATAATTTTCTTTGTATCTTTCCAGTTGACTCTGTGGTTGAGAGCTTGCATGTGTGCAGAAGGAGAATGAGAGAGAGCTCAGCTGAGGAAATAAGGCCCGTTCTGCAAATAATGAGAGATACAATCACTCCTTCCCCACGTAGGAGCAAATTCAGCAATTTTGACTAAAACCCAGTGACAGTTCTGTCCCTTCCATGGTGCCAACGTCATGCAGTGTTTCACAGAGTAATCACAGTTGTTGAAAATGCACCTCCCTAATCACAAAGTTGGTTTGGCTATCAGGAGCAACATTAGAAACAGAACTCTTTCTTGAAAGTGCCTGTGCTTAGCAACTAACTCTATTAAACTCTGTACGGCCTGCATTTTCCACATACCTTTCATATTTTTCCCTTTTAATATGTTCTACAGCTCAGAAAAGTCTCATCCTCTCAGCCCACAGCTACAAGCTAGTAGTCTGGAACCAAGATTAAATCTAAAAAATGTCAAATATAATGAAAAAGAGCGGAGGAGGAGACTGGATGGCTTAGTGGAATGGAAACGGTTTATGAAGTCTTTCACCTCAAACTCACTGCTCTGAATCTTCTGCATTCAGTAGTGACTGGGATTTTTGAGTGTTTGATAGTTGTTCAGCGACCTATGCTAAAAAGTTGTTAGTCTCAGCTGAGCTCCTTGTGACTGGTGTCCACATCGCAGAAAACACAGCATCTGACACTGTGAGAATTTTACATCGCTATTGGCAACATCAGTAAAGAACTAAAAGGGCAGAGAATGAGGTATAGTTTTCCAAAAGGAATTTATACATCCGTTTCACCAGGATGTTATTAGCAATTGCTGAAGATTATTGATATTATTTTGACGCCTTTTTCTGCTCTTAACAAATTACCTTGAAAAGAGCCAGGAGCCATTTTGCTTTTAATAAGAATTCAAGAATTATGAAAGACAGTGACAATTATTTATTTGTTTCCCTCTAACTACCTATGTAGTCTCAAACTATACACAAAGATAGAGGTGGCCATCATCCAGAATTTCTGCAATTTAGAGTTCAATCTGTCTAAATTACTTTTACCAAGAAAATTAAAAATATTTACCATCATTTAGCATTTATCAACCATTAAAATTATTTACATAATTTACTTCAGATAAGGACATAACATTCTGAAATGTTTACCGTCTCTACCTTTTCCAATTTCATTCTTTACAGGCTCATAATGTTTATTGTTGTGAATGAGAGAATAGACTCTTCAAAAGTAAAAATCTAAAGATTGAGTAAACCAGAGTTTTAAAGTTTTTCTGAAAGAAAGAAAGAAAGAGCTGAAAAGATGCATTTCAATAAAAAAGAAAGTATTTTCATGCCAACTTCTACTAGGAATTACTGGAAATGTCCCTTGATTCTACAGAAATTCCCACTGCATTTGGTTACATTAAGGAATAGGATAGTAGAGTGATACCAGACTAACAATTTTTTTACTGCTTTTAGAAATTTTCCAAATATTCAAGGCATGCAAAGATTACCTATTTGTTTCCTTTTTTCTATATTAGTGCCATCACTTCTGCCTCTGCTCTTCCTCTTAGTCTTCCCCTTCCTTTTTTGGTAGTCCTCTTAAAATGTCAAAATTAATCACTTTCTAAGATTTATAGGCCAGTTAAGACTTACAAGGAAGTTCTTCTAATTCTCTGCCATATACCCTGGTAAATCTCTTTATTTACTCTGCAGTTTTAAGAGGAAGTGTTTAGCAAGTGTAGCATGCAAACAGGAAACGTTTTATCAGGCAGACAGGAGTGTACTTTCATCAAAAGGATAATGGAAAGAATTTTTTCACTCATATTTTAACAAAGAACAAATATACAGTGTGCATTCATCCACTTTAAAGTCTATTTTTTCAGTAATTGAAATAGATCTCTGAATGTTATGATAAGCCCAGAGGCCCTCTTAAGGAAATTAACCTTTAAATTGCAGTTCTGTCATGTTTTGCTGTCGTACCTTGTGTGTCAAAGCAAGTAAGAAAATAAATCAAATTTTCTTATTTGTTTACGGTTTCAGTTTCATTTACTTTCTTTGTGAGAGATTTAGTTTATGGTGGATGAGAAGTGCCTGAAAGTCAGAAAGCCAAAAGTACTGTAAGCAACTGCGAAAAGAATTTAATGCATGAATTATATTAAATTAAATACATCTTTTTAAGATGTATATTTGTATACATTTTACTTGGACTTGTCATAATGTAAAAGCTGATAATGTTGCTGAAAAACTAAAGCATTGAGCTATGTTAATAACTCTAAAAGGTCTCCAGAGGAAACACTTTCATACTTTCCCAGGGAAAATCCCTCAGGGGTCCAGTACTGGGACCAGTATTGTTCAATATCTTTATCAATGACATGGACAGTGGGATCGGGTGCACCCTCAGCAAGTTTGTGGATGACAGCAAGCTGTGTGGCGCAGCTCACATGCCTGAGGGATGGGATACCATCCAGAGCGACCTGGACAGGGTCGAGAAGTGGGCCCCTGTGAACCTCATGAGGTTCAACAACGCCAAGTGCAGGGTTCCACACGTGGGTCAGGGCAACCCCCGGTATCGATACAGGCTGGGCATGAAGGGATGGAGAGCAGCCCTGCTGAGAAGGACCTGGGGGCGTTGGTCGGTGAACAGTTGGACATGAACCGGCAATGTGCACTCACAGCCCAGAAAGCCAACCTTATCCTGGGCTGAATCAAAAACAGCGTGGCCAGCAGGGCGACATGGGTGGATTCCACCCCTCTGCTCTGGTGATACCCCACCTGGAGTATTGTGTCCAGCTCTGGAGTCCTCAACACAGGAAGAACATGGACCTGTTGGAGTGGGTCCAGAGGAGAGCCATGAGGATGATCCGAGGGCTGGAGCACCCTCCTATGAGGACAGGTGGAGAGAGTTGGGGTTGTTCAGCCTGGAGAAGAGAAGGTTCTGGGGAGACCTTATAGTGGTGTTCCAGTACTTAAAGGAGACCTACAGGAAAGATGGGGACACACTTTTTAGCTCCAATAGGACAAGGAGTAATGGTTTTAAACTAAAAGAGGGCAGGTTTAGATCAGATATAGGAAATGAATTCTTTACTGTGAGGGGGGTGAGACACTGGCCTAGGTTTCCCAGAGAGGTGGCAAAGGCACCATCCCTGGAAACATTCAAGGTCAGGTTGGACAGGGCTCTGAGCGACCTGATCTAGTTGAAGATGTCCCCGCTCATTGCAGGGGAGGTTGGACTAGATGACCTTTAAAGGTGCCTCCAACCATTTTATGTTTCCATGATTCTATGAGTCTAGGAAAATAAATTCATGAACTTAGGCTAGCAATTACACCTATGAAGATTATGCTTTTTAAAAAAAATTCATGTCACAAATCTAAAAAAAGATTCACAAACACTAATGAAATACAACACTTTTCTATCATACAAGAGAGCTTGGGTAGTTGTCATTTCACAGTTTGCAAAAGTAACACCGATATCTAAACTATGTATAATCCTGAGGTGATTTGTAAAAGCAATACAAGTGGGTAGCATGATTTTTCACAGATGATGTGCCACTTCAGAATTTAAAAAACAGTGTGGGTTTTTTTCCTCCCTCTTCCCACTTTTCCCTTTTCCTTTTTATTTTTCCATTTTCCGTTTTCCTCCTTTCCCTCTTCCCTTCTGGCTTTCCTTTCCATTTTTCTCTCCCCTTTCCTTCTCTTCACACATTAAACTCCTCATTGCACCATATGTTGGCAAAGATGAACATCTCCCTGTGTCTTGGAACTCTTTCCTAAGACTAGCACTCCCTACTGTGTTCTCCTGAATCTTTCAGCTACACTAAATGTTAATTCTTCGTGGGGTTTCTTCATTTTGATTTCTGGGTTGGGTTTATGGGGCTTTTTGGCTGTAGAAGAGCTGCAGTGCTGTATCATCTGCACCACTACTTATTTTATTATTTCTCTCACGTGTTTCATATTATTTTCTGGGTCTATTGTTAAGAAGAAAAAGGGTTTGACCTTAAGTAAAAGTAAGAAGAAGTAGAAAAATAGAAAACATCCATCAAAGAATTAGCTCTGGTGGACCTAGTGCAGTATCAATAGGAAAAGTGTTATATAATGATAATGAAGTATTGAAAGACAGTCAGGATTTTTTTCTCGCCCTGAAGAATTTTATGTAGGTGAGTCCCAATCCTTGACGCAGCAAAGACAACATCTTTTCTTGCAGAGCTGGTGTTACTGATGTGCTTTTTCTTTTCTTGATGATTTGCAGTTTTTTCTTCCTTGCAGATTGTCTACAGATTTCTATTATAGGTAATATATATAATTATATAGTATAGAATATATGTACACTAATCCTTAAAAATATGAATCACCTGTTCTGAAAAATTTGTGATTTGCGAAGAAGTCTGTTTACAAAGAGGAGTAAACAGGATGAAACACCACCAATCTTAAATCCAGTTCATTCCCATGTTAGAACAGAGGCACAGCAAACTAGTGACAATGCGAACTAAGTTAAAGGATCAGTTTTGTCAGACTAATGCCAAGTCTGGGCTAGAACACAGAGCAGAATATGGAAACTAGTGGCAGTTATTTGCATTGATGTTATTACTTTGGCTACTTATTACTCTGCATTCTCTGAAACCTAAAAGGAAAGAAGGAAAAGTCCATGTGTTCACATTAATGTGTGTTATATTTTTCAGTCTAGTAAATGATCCTTTTAAAATGTATTATGCCATTCTCTTGTGTGTTTCTTCACACAAACTTAACATTCGTAGAAAATATTTGACTAAGCTTCATTAAGTAGAATATTCAAGAATCAATTAACATGACAGCTTTAGAAATAATTCATGAAATGAAGCAGAAGTTTCCTTTTTGAAAGAAGAACATGATCAACACCAACCATCAACTCACACTATTTCCTTGTGCTTTGCACCACCTCATCCCTCCTTCGCTTCCCTTTGTGCCATTGAAGGGTTCAGAGATTATCTCAATCTTGTGATCTGGAACAATCAAAGAATGTACACGGTGATTTGCAAGCAGGAAACAGAGTACTACTGACAGGTCAGGAGTACGCACGTGACCCTGCACTGGAGCTAGCATCTACTATCCAGCTATGAGAAAAAAAAACCAGAAAACTACAGAATTCATATCATAGGAGTTTAACATTATAGTGTCTTCTCATCATGTAGAAACGGACCGTTGCATGCTTAGATTGTTGTACGTGCATCTGGCACTCGATCTTCAAATGACGGGTTAGAGGCTGATGTGTCAGAGCCATCCTTACCCCAGTGCCTAAGAGGAGGAAAAAATTGAAATTCTACTTCAGTACTGGGTAAACACTTCCGTGTGGCCTGACTCCAACATCAGCACTTCATTTTAATGATAACGGCAGCTCTGGTGTTCATTCTAAAATCCTTAAATGTACTTAACAACCTGTTTATGCTTGGAGTGTAGTGAGTTTATGGGGACAGCCAAATGAAACAGATAAGTGTATTATGTAAAACCGTATTCTGAAATGTTTATTCTAGCAGTTAGTATGCATCTGGAGTAAATTTGTAGAGCGTTATCCTCGGGTTTCATGCATTTTAAATAAAGCATATTTATTTTAATTTAGAAGCAGACAATTATGTGGGAAATGGAAAGATTTTGACAGCACAACAGTAAATTGGGCATTGTTTGAAAAGGTATACTCATCTTAAAATCATCATTAATATTTCATGCATTTGAATTTCTGTTGCATGCAGGTTGTATGCTGTTCCAGCCATGGATCAGCAGCTGCAGCTACTAAAGCTCTATATTCATTCGTATATTAAAACTTTGTTTAGCACAATGGCATTATTTCTCACTTTATCCAACAAACCACTTTCTAGAATGAAATCAAGGAACGAGGGTCTGGCTTATCCTGAATGGGCACGTGTGTTGCAAGGCATCCATTTTCTTTTTGTCACCGTCAGCACTTCCAATCTATCACCATTCCACTTGCAAACATTATTTTTAAATGGTTCATCACTATTAAAGGCACTGTCCGTCTGATTTTTCTAGCTGTTAAATCATTTTTACACAATTTTTAATAAACTTTTGTAACCTCATAAAGTAAGTTACTTTTGTCTTTAAATGCCTTGTCTATACAAGACATTTACTACACATGGATTTCTATAGTATATATGAGAACTCCTCTTCAAGCCAGTTGAAATGGTAAAAAAAAGTCTATATTTTTACAAAAAGAGTTTTGCGAAGAGATATAAGGACAGGGACTGGTGATATTTGTAATACTCTTTTCCTGGATTAAATTACTTTATTTAAGGAAAAGGAATTAAGTTAATTAAATTAATTTTTTGAGACATTTGGATTCAAACAGGAGATTTTAGACTGCATTTTATTATTCAGTCCAGAGTCAAGACTTAATTGTACCTTTCGACACAAGTAGCAGATTGGTTAAAAAAAACAGCAGAAACATTCATAGGTACAAAGAAGCAAGTCTCCTTTTTCTCACTTCCATCACATTCTGTCCACATCTTACTACTATCATCTATATGTGTCCAGATAGAACAAGTTAAAATTAGCAGCACTTCAAAATTGAGTTAGAATATTATGCTCTTTAAACACTGTTATAAAACAAAACCACTAACCTTTTGTCAATGTATCCTGTCCTGAAGCAAGTAGAAGGAATTTTATTGACTAGATTTTTTTTTTTTTTTCTAAAGGAAACAGATTTATGACCTTCAATAAGGGCTCTGAGAAATCTGAAAAAATTAGGGATGCAGGTATGTTACCTGGGGCATATGTATTTCCATGGTAAATATCAGCAGGAAAACAGCCATATGAACTAAGCAATCAGTAAGCAGAGAGAATCATGAGAACACAACTTTTGCTTCACGACTTTTGCCTCCCTGTCACAAGAAAACTGTTTCAGGGCAGAACTAAAACTCTCTCCAACATTCTCTCTCCCTAAAGAATGCAGCTTGATTTTATGGTACAGAAGCTGTGACTTTTACCTCTAAGGCACAAACCAGCTTTGATACACAAGAGAAAATATGAATGCTTAAGGGGCAGAGCAGCAAGTTCCCTTTCATTAAGAAACTGGCATGCATATGATGTAAATCCCCTATGGGCTTGCACACATCTTGTTCTCAATGGGGGAAAAGTGTGCAAGCTTCTTTGAAGGAGGAAAAGAATTTGAAAACAGTGTCTGAGGGCAATGGGTAGCAGACATGGCTCATCATCAGCCGTGGTGAGTGACTAGACAGATTCAGAAATTTGTATCAGCCTGACTTTCCCTTCCAACTGTCAATCAAATTCTATAATACCGAAAAAAAAAGAAAAGAAAAAAAAGACTTACACGCATATATTTATATATAACAATAGCCTTTATTTGCAAATAAACCATAGATTTCTGTGAGGTTACTGTTTTTAATAAAAGATAGCACCTTGTGGGATTGAGAGTAACATAGCTTGTGCCAAAGCTAAAATCAAAAACCAAGCCCTTTTAAAACAAACAGGCTTTATGCACTTGACCCTGAAGCAGATTATTATTTGTTTCAGGTGTATAAAATAATTTTAGTGGATAAATTTAGGAAATACACTACAAATCAGTGTCTAACCTTGAGGAAATCATAGGGTAGAATTTATGAGACTAAATCAACAAATTTTCACAGATTTTTTTTAAAACCAAGAATTGTTACTTTGGTAGTCTGATCTGCTTAAATAATTAAACTCAGGTCTTCTTTTCAAACAACAACAAAAATGTCTTAAACTTTATGGTTTTGGGCGGGGGTCAGCTAGCATAAAAGTTTCAAAAAGGTCTGGGAATGAAAGCTCTTTAATGTTCAGTGTTTTCCAAATGTCACAGATTTTAGAAAATGTTTTATGAACTCACAACATGAGTTCAAATTTAGTGAATTCTTTCCTCCATGAATAATTCCCTTGTAGTTTTCCAGGGACCTTGAATTACAAAACACGTTTGTCTACCCAGGGAAGTACATGTTATGCAAACAATGAAGAATAGCAAGAAAGAAAACTTTGTACACTGTTGTTGTTCTTTCCAGAAACGTAAATAATCCCAGACTATTCACCAGTTACCTTAGAGATGAACTAGCCACTAAACCGTCAGGGAAATTAATTATCCTCTTGTAGGAATAATGCACTGGGGAAAATGTACTACAGTATCTGGAGTGGTGAGACAAGTCTCCTACATCCTACATTAAAAGAAAATGAAACTATTTTCTAGGTATTGCTGTTTCTAGGATGGGATACTATCTTCATACAATAAGACCACGGAGAAACTTCTGGCTTTGCACAGGAGACATTTACTGTGACTTATTCATACTAACCATCTACAGTGGGGCAACACCTACCACTCAATCACGGTTTCTCATGCAAACTAAAAGCAGACTTTCAAAGAACAAGGGAACATCATGCTGGTCCAGAATATATTTTCCTGCCCTGATATTGAGAAAAGCTAATTTGAACATGTGAGTCATAGAAGGAAAAGAAAAGAATTGGCAAAGTACCAGTGACAAAGAAAGCAAAACACCAACAATGGAGAAACTAAGCCTGGTGGAAATTACTGACATGAATCAACCGTTGCTCAGCAAGTACTTCTGCAACTTTAATCAAACACTAGGAAATGTAAAATTGGACTGGTCTGAAGTTATTTCTCTAGTCTTAATTTGCTTGGAACTAACTTTGCATTCCTGAAGGTAGGGCACACCTAAGGCACAGAAGGCCTTAAGTCAAAGTTGCAGATAAGTGTATTTGTGCAGCGATACAATATCAACAAAGTTATCTATATCGAGATTTTAGTGCCATTAGAATGAATTAGGTTAAGATTAAGTTAAAATTTAAAAAAATCATCTTTCTCTGACTTTTGCTGTTGTTCCTACAGAATGGTACAGTTCTTAAGAATTTTTCCTGCAACCCTTAGTCTCTATTTTGAATTAATAAGGGAAAACCTAGTGATTTAAATTGAGAAAACAGGGAGCCACCAGACTGACCTTTTCCCTCCACTGTAAAATGAATACACCCTTAAGAATATCAAGTTGTTATCTGATATAGGAGAAACACTTTGAAGAGTGTAACTGCTTGAGCCCTTGACTGCATTTGTAATTTCTTGCGCAAGCTTTTCAACTTTCCTAAAAAGTGTCAGGAACAGAGCTGTAACTTCAGCACCTGACAATGGTGCTCCCCTTAGATGGCAAAAATAGGCGTTTGCTTGGCACAACAGACCATAGGGTTTGCACCCCCACCTCCTTATTTTTGTGATGCAAGAAAATGTGGAGAATAGACAATTTGAAAACAGACTGACATAGGTACTGGGCAGGTAGAAGGGATGTGTGGCCAAAGAGTTTCTTGGCCTTGTTTTTCCTTAGCAGCAGCAATCACTGCTGTTCCCAATCACAGCAGAATCATAGTCTGATTTCCCCACCTGATATCCAGCCTGGCACATAGCCCAGCTTGGCTTTTCTCTCTGTAGTGCGAAAATCTGGGTTCAGGGATAAGAGCAAGCAGGGTAATTTTCTGCATAGTGTCGGGAAGGCATGTGGATTCAGGAAAGGGGCCTTGCACCTAGAGATCAGACCAGCTTAGCAAAGGGAATGTAAGGAGGTTATTGCACCTTCATTCCCTCAAATAGTGACCTCTGCCAGCCTCCATTTTAGTGTTCAAAACCCCTGCACTTCCTTCCCCTCTCATCAAGCTTCAAGGTCTCATCGACTTCGCTCTCTCCCAGTATCCCCAAACTATCTGACTCCTCTGAGGCTGCCTAGAGGCACTCTCCCATCTCAGCTCCATTCTCCACCTCAGACCACTTACTTTCACAAAATTTTTTTTTGCCATCACATGGACACACCTTTTTGTCTTGACTTCTGGGACAGTGGAATTCAAATTTGGTTACTGCCAAGAAGCTTGAGTCCCTCTCCAGTTTGAAAATGCCAACTGCCACACAGCACTTGAACTTCTAAGGGAGTACTGTGGCAATGAAATGGAAAGTTCATCAAAATACAGCTGACTCAAGATGGGTAGGGATGTCTGGAATTCATTACACAGGGAAGACAGGTCCTCTTTGTCAATGTCAGAGCAGTTGAGTCTACCAGGGAAGAGTTTGTGAAACTGAGCTGGAAGGCGGTGAGATGTGGCATCTGTGCCCAACAAAGCAAATTTTTTATAAGGTGGTATTGGACCTTACTGACTATGGGTGAGAGCATAAATCTGGATTTAAACATGTTAGCTGCTTCTAAATACAAGACTATCTGCACCTCTTTGGAGACCTGGTTCAAAGCTCCATAAAGTAAACCAAAGGCATGTTGAGCTCAATGAGCTCTTGATATCCTACTGTTGCTACTATTATTAATGATTTTGATGCTACTAAGTAGTAGTGGTAGTCATACACAAACTCTTCTTAACACATCTACCTGAGCTTTATAAAACCGTCACTATCTCCATTTTATGTCAGAGGAAACTGAGGCACAAAAGCTGAATCTTATCCAGAGGATTTGTGAAATAATCTGTCTAGTAAGTTCAAGGTTTTATTTTAAGCTTAAAACAATAGATTATTAGGCAAGCATCATATTTACACACAGTCCTGTTCAAGTACCTGAGCCAAGACACAGCAAATAGGAACTGACCGTCAGACTGGAAGCCTGCTAGCATCGACCCTACCCAGATAAGCGTCTCTGAAGTTCTGTTGGTAAACTCTCTCAGATTTTCTTATCTGCCTATATTATTGAATATGTGTTCTAAATGTTCTGAGTATGTCCTGAATATACCTTGCTGTATGTTCTGGAAACTAATCTCTCTTTTGTCATAGGCCACTGTGAAAATTCAAGGGCATGGTCTTGAGCTTAAAGATTGATTTTGCCTATTCAATATGAACATGAAATAGGCCAATTTCTTTGTTGTTTTAGTTTTTCAGGAAAAATGTAATAAAATAAGAATCTAGTGCTCCAAATAAAACACTGTAAAACAAACTTTAATCTCTGAGTCATTGGAAAACATTGTTTACAGTTCAGAACACAGAGTACATCCTGAAGTGACCATCCATCATCGCTCTGAATTGCTGGAGGAAATAGAAATAAAATGAGAAAGCAGTCTATGGTTTTATATTAATTGCAACTCCAAGATGGTCTTACACCAATCAAAATAAGGCCAGTCTGATGGAATTTATAGATAGGTAATATTGAAAACATATTTCAAGCCTCATTTTATGTCAAGGTACAAAAATCAGATTTCAGATCAATGGTGTAATAAAATAGTACAAAGTAGCTGATGAAAGCTAACTTGGTTCCAACACAAGAATTCATCATGATAAACATATCTCTCATTTCCACATCTGTCATCCATTTTTAAAACCAATAAATCATTTAAATATGGATTTAACTGTTCCTACAAGTCGTTATAGAGTCATGCACTGCACTGAAGGAGAACTTTAACGATAATGCACTTTTCTGAATTCAGAATTATAAAAAAGGGATTAGAAGGCTAAGTTATGCTCACATAATTACTGTGCACAAACACAAGTGACAGTAAAACAACTGGTCTTTTTCTGGCTGTCATTTCTATCTTCCATAGGCTTGAAGTCACCTGATAGAGGCTGTGTTTTTGTAGAAATGGGTGGATGATTTGGATTAAAAGCTACCTAGGCAAGAAAAGCGCTTGAACCTGAGGGTGAATGTAGGTATCTGTGAGCTGGTTTGGGCTGCGCCTGGAACGCTGAGGGCAAGGCTGAGACTTGTTGCATCCCAAGCACAGTTTGAGTCCTGTGAGGCACGGCAGGAATGTTGGCTGCACGGCCCTTAATGAGACCTGCCGAACGCCCGGTGGAACGGCCTTACAGACCTCACCAACCCCCCCCGTGAGAAAACACCCCACAACTCTTGGCCCAATCTGCTGAGATTTTTTTTTTATTTCTCCTTGTGATAAAGGGCTTGGAGAAGGGAGAAAGGAACACTGAAGAAAGGAAAAAGAGAGGGGCTGGGGCGGGATGTTAAAAGGCTCATATCATTTTCATCCTTGATCATAACTGAAGGAAAGCCAGGCAAAGTCAGACGGATCACAAGTCCCAGCAAACATAATCAGATCCTGATTTCATTACTAAGCTTTGCACAGCCTTGATAAGAGAGATGATTAGAAAGTCAGTGGTAAACTCACTTTATCGATCTTTATTTCAGAATTTTAATTCTTTTACCCTTCCAAACATTACCCTTTTGTTTTATTATATGTATTTCTAAAAGAAGCTTCCTAGAAATTCTCCAAATCCTCATTCAGTTATACTAACTTTTAAAAATACCGTGACAGTGAACATAAAAGTGGAAGCACTTTTCAATGCTTTAGTATAAATATTTAATAATTTGGCAATACACTAGCTGTATTTAATTTATTTTTAATTTTGCAATGACTGCACTTTTAACTATTTAACATGCTATTCTTACATTGGAATCATGAAGTCAGTCTAAGCATTATAAACAACACTGTAGACAGTATTCATCACTGTAAGAGCTAGTGGAAAAAATCCTACAATCTCTCTAGTTGTTATAATAATGATGTTGGTTTCCTGTTCGCTACAAGGGTAATTAATGAAGAATTTGGCTGAACTGCACATACCAGGCAGCTAAGGTAATACTTTATGTACACATTTCACTACAGCATAACACACAATACAGGGTTTGTTTTCTTATTTCTTACTTTGAAGATCAATCAGGTCACTAGGCAACCAGAATATTGAGCTATAACTATTAGTACTTTGCTGAAGCTGTGTGTAGTTTCATTAATTCTTCTGCTAGCGCTGTCCGTCTGAGATAGTGAAAATTTCATTACTGTCTCTGAATACATTTCATGCATAACAAATGAACAATCAATTAAACATGATTTTTTCCTTATTCTTTTTGTCCCATTTGTCCCTAAACTTTATTAATGTTCTACATGACATTCTCTCTTTCCTTCAGATTTTAAGTGATCATTGGTCTTTTAATAAAATTCACCTTTTCCTAGCCTAGAACAAGCTGACAAATTAAGAGAGAAAAATACTATCAGTTATTCACATGGTATTCCGCATGACTTCAAGCTTTGCGATGTGCTTAGAGATTTAGGAATGAAAGAGTCTGGATTTTGTTTTGTGTCTCATACCTGATTACACACTTATCAAAAGCATTTATTTAAAATGCTAAGACTGACTACAGTAGAAACAAACCTAAAAAAGGGAGACCAGCAAAACTTTGGCTGGCTCTGATCAAGAGCCAATATGAGTGACTTTGGGTCTTTCTTTTCACACGAGCTCATGTATCTGATTATCATCTCATGTAATGCATTTCCATTGCTGTTGTGCAGCAGCGAGGCTCCTCCTTACCCATGCTCACCTCTTGTCATGGCAAGCTGCTCCAGCTGTAAAGAAGGGCTCCAGGAAGTATATTCTTTCCTTGCACACCTGTGGATTGCTTGATACGGTTAACAAATACTTCACACTTCACCCTCCTACAGTGAAATGCCAGAGACAGTAGAGCACTTAGACTGGCTAATCTGGATATCAAAACTCTCCACTTCAATAGCCTAATAGTCACTGCAATATCATTCATAGATTTAGAAGAAAGAGACTGAAAAAAGTGGAACGGAATACAGAGATAGGAAGATTCCTGTTCAGTATTCTGAATATCTTTTTGTTTTTTCGTTAGCAATACACTATTAATAAGCAAAGCTGCCAATTAGTTTCAGTATCTGGCAGCAGCATGGATTTAAGACAAACTAACCAGTCTCCAAAAGCATTCACCCACAGTATTTAATCAACCAGCTTTTCAGAGAAGTACTAAAGGAAGCAAGGTCCAGTTACCATGGACTTATAAACTACTTATACTTAGTTAAAAGCACTTATCAATTATTTCAAAATATATGTGTTGGTGGCCAGAACAAATCATAAATTCATGCAATGCAGATGAGCCTGAACAAACTGTCTGCCAGCAGAATTCACTCAAAGTACTGAAATAATAACTAAGGCTGTGTAATGTTTGAGTTCAATCATGCATATGCATTTCCAGTACAACCAGTATAAAATATGTACATCTAGAAGAGAAAGAAAGACACAAGCAAATCTTCTAAGTGCAAAATATCATTAAACTGTTTCTGTGTGACTTTGTAGCTTGTCTGATGGATACTGTGGTCGAAGTTCCCCAGGCTGTAAAACCCTGGTCTTCATGAGCTACTCTCCATTGTTGCCCCGGTTCTTCTGATACTGTTTAGGATGGGTCAAATACAAAAAACATGCCTTGATTGAAAAAACAATTATGATGTCAGAGCAAGTTCTTAATTTTAGATCCCAGTTAAACAGACAAAAAAAACCTCTGTATCAAGCTTCTTCAATATCATAAAGCAAAGTTGCTTTTAAGGAGTTGTTGGTGATCAGATTGCTTTGCAAATACATACATTCTGTCATTGTGCCAAAACTATCAGCTCATTTAATTTTCCACTCTTCTCAACTGTAAGTGCACACATTCACAGGCACATCTAAGTGGTCTGTGAACTATCTGTCCCACATCAATTAACCCCACTGCACATAAAATTATTCCATTTACTTGTAATAGAGTATGCGTCTTGCCCAGCCATGGTTGAACTCCCTCTTTCCTCTTCTTATTTCCCTTTCCAAAGTCTCACCCCTCCACCATCTGGAAGGAAGGTTTTGCCCAGAGCGTATGGAGCAGCTGCTGCACAGCAAAGTAGGAAAGCTGAGACAATGTTTGGCAGGAGCACTCTGCTCCTTGCTCCTACCCAGCGAAGGCAGCAGAGGATCCTCTGCCAGGCAGCAAGAGTTCATCATGCAGAAAGACTTTTTTTTTCTGGGTGGAGATATGAAGTAGTGTTGCAAGAGGTGTTCAAAGGTCTGAAGTGATGTAGAGATGGTAGAGGAGGTACTTCTGGAACTTTGCTTCAGTCTGCCACTTGCTCAGATTCAATGGTTATTCCATAAAATAGTAGGTGCAGAATACCTTTTTATACAGAATCACAGAATGATTTGGGGTTGGAATGGACCTCTGGAGATCATCTAGTCCAACCCCCCTGCCAGGGCAGGTCCACCTAGAGCAGGTTGCACAGAAACGTGTCCAGGTGGGTTTTGACTGTCTCCAGAGATGGGGGACACCACCACCTCTCTGGGCAGCCTGTTCCAGTGCTCTGCCACCCTCAAAGTAAAACAGTTCCTCCTCATGTTTAGATGAAACTTCCTGTGTTCAAGTTTGTGCCCATTACCTCTTGTCCTGTCAACATATCTAAGACATGTTATCTGTACATCAAAATCATTATTACATCATGGTACCAGCTATACTATCTATAAAACCTATGAAGAAGAGGAGTCACCTTCAGCCTTCAGACCAAATCTTTAAGAGGGCCAATGTGTCCCTTAACTGTGATTGTGAAAAGGGATGCGAATAATGCAGCAATTGTTTCACTTCCTAGTGCTTTTTTTTAAAATGAAGGTAACCTAATTTTAGTTCATAATTTTCTTACAGAAATTAACTCGAGTTCTTTGTGAGTTGCTGTTAAGTGCAGTTTCCACTGCCACTGTTGCACCCACCACTTTCTGAAAAGCTCTTTGAGTCACTGTTTAAGAAAGAAAAGATAACACATTTTCATCCTATTCTAGTCTAATTTAAGATAACACAAAACACTTTCCTTGCAGTAGTAATTTACTATTTAAGGGAAAGAGGAGGGGATAGTTTGTTTACTGTATTTTACTTTTCTGCTGAAGTGAGGATGTGAAGAAAATGCTATCTATGTGAACACATTTCACATTTAAATGAGAAGAGATGAAAAGTCCATTATGTTGGCCAAGTAAAATGGTGGAAGTGGCACACTGCAACAGGAAAAAAACTTGGGAATTAACAGCCTTGCACTGCTCTGTCTGTTCCATGTTGGTTAAAACGTACAGCTGGTAGAAGGGATCAGGGAAAATGAAAATAGGCCGTGTAGGTGATGTAAAGAGTAACAATTCCCCATCAGAAGGAAATTAAGAAAGCTAAGGAAATTTTGTTGTTCAGATCTGTGAATAGCGGAATGGGAAGTTTGGAACATTTAATCAGAAAGCTTGATGAAATTAAAGATGTAAGCTATTCCTTACTTGTTCAAAATTCCCACTGACTTCGCTGGGAATTTGGCATAAGCAAGGGATGCAAGCCAAGACATGAATTTACATAGTTGGGGTAAACACAAGAGGGTGGAAAAGCTCCTGTTGTTCTTTGCCAGTGAGTCACAGTTCCCTTATTTGCAGTGAGCCTCCTCCCTATCGTTAAGATAGGAATCAACTTACTCCAAAGGAAGGTCTGGATATTGTTGCATTTCTCCTGTCTCAGACCACCACCAGTTTGCCCCAGTGAGGAATGACAACACCACAACTATGTCTGGTCCAATTCATTTGTAATATGTGGTGAAATGAGTGCAATATTCAATGAGTAATATAACTTCCCATGACTCCTTTTTCTTCTACACCATTTTGAAGATTCACTATGTGAATACAAAATTAAAGTTATGCACTCTAATATGCAATTTTAATCAATTGATAATCACTTTTATAAAATGTGCAGTTAGCAAAGCTTTAACTGCATATATTATACCAATTCTAAGAAGCAGTATAAATTCACGCTATCTTTTATTTTTTTCAGCTGTAATGATTTTGGATCGGATAAAATGTCACATAAGGGGATAAAATATCCATCCATTTTTCCATCTAGATTCCCACCCCCAAAGGTACTTGAGGGCTGTTATTTTAGTTGTATTCTTCCAAGAATTACATGGAAGATGTTCCAAACAGATCAAATGTAAATGATATAGTGGCATACTACAGGGAATTAAAATAGCTTTTTCCAGAGGGGAAAATTCCTGTCTTCTATATTCATACTGTGCCACTTGCTATAAGCAGTATTGTAGGACCTACAGATTAAAGGGACTATAATTCCTTTGCACTCCCTAATCTTATTTTTAAAACCCTTTGGCAATAAATTTTATGTACTCTATCAAACCCCACAGTCACCACTGGGAAGGTAAACATACATATGTATTCATGTTTGGGGTTGGTTTTTTTTTTCTTACCGATGTGGAGGTTTTGTTTTGTTTACAGCACTGCTGTCTATTTAAAAGCTTCTTAAGGTACAAATCCCTGGTTTTACCATGTTTCAATTTCAGCTGACTTAGTCTCAGCAGTAGTTTTTCACACAGCTCACCTGTTTGATCAGTCCAATTGAAAATATCTACCAGTTAGGGCTGCTAAGTTATCTACCAAACCTTTTCCAAAAGATTATCCTAAATTTGTTTAAACAGAGAAAATTAGTGTGGTTGTTTTAGGTGATGTCATTTTTTCGTTAGTAGAACTCTGAATTAGTAGACATCTGAATAACAAGGTACTGGGTGACATTATGTCTATATGTAAGACAAAAAAAAAGTTTGTATTTGATGAACAAGGTAAAGGTCTAAGAAAAAAGGTGTAAACAAATGATTTTTGAAAGGTTCTGGTTGCAGACCTGTTGGGTAGGGCTTGGTTTGATGCTACCCCAGTGCAGACCAGCTTGAAGTGCATTTTGCATGAGCCTCTTCGGGATTCCCACAAGTAACGTGAGAGAGAGTCAAAACTGCAAAACACAGAGCCATGTCACCTGTGAAAGCTAAAGTCTCCATGGAGCCGACTGCTTCAGCCAGGGACTTTTTGCTACTTGGCAAATGCTGAATAAACTGATGCAGGCCAAAAATGGGCCGGTAGCTATGTGTATTAATGTTTCCTGACACTTTCCATTTTAAAATGCTGATTTTAGTACTTTTCAGTTTGCCAATTGGTAGACATTTGGGCTCTAATGTTCCTTTGTGTCTGCTAAAAGGTGGCTAAAACGTGTTAGAATGTCTTTTTTGCCAAAAAAATCCAGTCATTTCTGCGAATGAGGCAAGAAGTGTGTTGTTTCACTCATGATAATAAATCAAAAAGGAAGGGGGAGGGAGGAAGACGATAAGGGAAGAAGTTATTTAAATAGTTAATATAATTTGAAGCTGCAGACTGATATTTGGCAGCTGGGGATAACAATGTGGGATGAAAATTGAAATTTGGCTTTTGTTGCCACTGTAAATTATACGGTTTTGGAGAAAAAAATATTCAGGCTCAGCAGAGATGTCTTATGTCTTAAGCAGAGAATATCAGTCAGGGAAGGAGTGGAGGGGTTCCATTTATGGCTCTGTAACATTTTTCTTGTATATGCATCTCTGTGATATTTTAAAGCCAGAGGCATAAGGTGAGAAAATAAGTAGTGTGTGTTGAGCTCCATGGTATGAACACCTATTTCAGCCATGTAGGGCCAAAGGACGGAGCTGTGGGGAATGGGTGCCGTGAGAAAGAGTATCAAAGGGATCAGGCACAGGGAAAGTGGGACTCTATAATGTAAAAAGAGGGGAAAAGGTGGAATTTGTGTTGGGGAATGTGTCAGAGGAATTTAAGGAATAAAGATTCCAATTGATATGGTGGAGAAAATGGGGCTTAAATGAGAACCCCAGGGTTTGGAAGAGAATAAGATCATCAAGTATCTTATCAATATCAATATAAAAAGTATCTCAAAGACTTTGAGGAATTTGCAAGAGAATCGGTGACAATAAATACATACTATCTCCTTGAACTTGGAAAGGATCCCAGCACTCCTGATCCCCTCCCTTACTGTATTAGCTCAAGTTATCGGTAGTCTGTATAACGATTCAGTATTTCCATTCATATATATCAGTATTATTAATAAATGTGTGGGAGACTTTTCCGGTGACATATTGCAATTAGTCATGTTATAAATCCAAATTTGGTAATACTTTAGTAAAAATTGCTTAATTGTGCAATCCTTACGGGCACACACTAAGGAAAAAAAATAAAATCACATAATAGCATGCTGTTTTTCCTTCAGTAAGCACACACATACCTCATCCAGTACCCAAGATGGGATGCTTCTGGGACTGAAACAAGATTGTGCAGTACAGAGGATTGCTGTGGCCTGGATCCCCCATTTGCAGCAGAAATCGGAATATGTACAGTAGTTGAAGCAAAGACTGTAGGGGGCGGGGGGGCAGGAGAGAATGTTTTAATGATTAATTCAGTCAACGCCACCTTGGAGAACAGAGTAAACCTCTGCTAACCTTTCACAGGTGGCCACAAGCTATGAGTTTCCCAGTTTCCTGTTGCCTGACTTGAGATCGTGGCCTGCTTTGTAGAAGTGCTGTTGAACTCCCTCACTGGGAGCTGAAGGTAATTGGAGAATATATTTGAATATAGCATGAGCTGTACAATGCCAGTTTTGGTAAAAAATGTGCATTGTCTGTCTTGAACAAGGACAATTGAAACCTCAGTGTTTAAAGGCAACTCTCAGTCCATCAGCCCTTTTCCCATTTGTGCTGGGCCCAGGCTGGTTATTGGAGTAACATAATTTATAACTGTGAAGAACTCAGAAGGAAATTGTAAAGCCTGTAGGTATTCTATGGTATGATTATTACAGAGAACATTAAATAAAGTGGCTAAGATATATCCGTTTTCTTCCTTCATCTTTTTCCTGGAAGGAGAAATGTCTGAGGTGTTTTATTTTGGATTTTTAAACAAGACTGAATGTTCATGTATGTTCACTTGCTTTAGAGAAGACAAGATCGAGGAGCAGAGCACGGGGAGCTAGAGGTGATTTTGCATTCTTCGGGGTGTACACAGTCTTGCACTGAGCTTAGAACACATTTGTCCCCAGTCCAAAGAAGTTTTTTTCTTTACAGAGAATAGCCTCAATTTGAAGCAATGATATTTCACATCTTATCCATATCTTCACCTAGAACTTCATGGTGTATTTTATAGGTACAATATGTATGGTGGTGTGCATGAAGTCCTGATCTCCTTTCTCCCCTTTCTCCTCTGGCCAGACTGCCGTAGGTCTTACAGCCCATATGGCTATGTTTCTTTCCCACGTAAATTTGAGGACTGAAGAGGGAAAGACATTTAGCTTGATGCTGAAAAGAAATTAAAATTAGCTTAGCAATCTACTCTCCTGAAGAGATACACTGCAAGAGTCTATAAATTTGAAAATCCCAAATGCTGCAGACTTTGAGGCCACATACATGGCATTACTACAGTTCAGCTGGAACAGATTCAAGATGATTATTCCAGGACAGGGAAAATATTAAACTATGTGATCTTGAGCTGTATTCTGCACGATTCTTAAAAAAAAAAAAAAAAAAAAAAATTAAAAAAAAAGAAGCAATTGAGACGAAGTAACAAAGATCAATGGATAACTTTGTAGCTGGTGCTAGAAGGAAAGTTCAGACAAATTTGTCATTTGGAAAATATTCTTTTGGTAGATTGTTTTTTTCTGTATATAATATATTTATATATTATATATTTTTCAGTTATTGCCAACATAAGCAATAACAGTATCATGAGGCTAAAAAGCATTGAGAATCTTGCAGTAACTCATTGTAACATCCATCATGTGTTTTGATAAAACAGTGTTTTAACAGAGCTACAAGGAAAAAAAATCAATAAGGTAAATGAGAATACAAACAATGAATAAAGGAACTCTGGAGAGTAAAGAAAAATAAGAGAAAAATAAGAAGATAAAAATACTATTCACCTCTAAGAAAACCCCAATAAACAGCAGCCAACTAATTAATTGTAATTACTAGAAAAGAAAGCAGTTGTCAAATATTTAAAAGTTAAAATTAAATCTTTTGCAACTAAATTATTGGATATCTCTACAACCAAGTGAAATGTTTAAATTCCAGCATAAGAAATGCAGGCAACATGAAGAAACTTACAGTGCTGATGTAGAGTATCAAGCTGGATAGCAAAAGGATAATGAGAATACAGACAAGAGGTACATGAACTCTCAAGGCATTTTTTTTCACGTAGAAATAAATAGTAAGGCTGTGAGAGTAATGCTGCGCTGTTAGAATGTTATAACTTTAAAGATATAAACTTGAATAGCATAGATGAATCGTCACTTTGATCTTTTAAAAAGATGGAAAAAATATTACATCTTTGGAGGAGAAAGGGAAAAACAGTGAATGGAATCCTCTATGGAATTGCAAGCTCATATCTGAATACAGAAAGACATCTGGAAATCCTACCAGAAACTCTGTCACTAGGAGTGACTTTAACTTCCCAGATACCTCCTGGAGAACAAATGCTAAAAAGAAATTAAGGTTTGTATGGTCTTGGACTCAGTAACCTACAAATTCATATGCCAGATAGGATCATACTTTGTGATTGCAGACTCTGTTTATTTGACTTTGTTAAGTAGCAAGCATATTGCATAAAAACTAGCTGTAGAAAATAACCTTGGAAAAAAGTATCAGGAGATAACTCACTTTAAATTAAATAGAAGGAAAACCACAAACTAGTCTTTAAAGCTTCTGATTCAAAGTGAAGACTTCAATAAAATAATTTTATTTAGTCAAGTTAGGCAGAATGAGAAAATTAGTTTCTCATTCCCTTTTCACTATAGCAAGAACCTAAATATTATTTAAAAAAAAAATAAACCCACAAAGATGCAGAAACCATGTGGAACTAAAGTAAAAAAAAATGAGTGAATGTATACATAACTAACTAAATAAATAACAACTGGGAATAACCAAAAAAAATAACAGGAAGCCTAAAGGAAATGAAAATGCAGCTCATTAGAAAATTATGGTTTAAAGTTTAGTACTTTTAAGATAAGGAAGACTTTTCCAAAGTCTAAGTGAGCTAGATTTAAAAAAAAAAAGAACATATTTTTACCTGTATAAATAAAAGACAACTGGGATGAAGTGAAAGCAGCATGTAGTGAAGATGGGATAAGGATTAAGAAAGGTCCATGTGTGGTTTTAAGCTGAAATTCAATTTTCAGTGAGGTTACAGGGAAGATGTTGGATACAAATTACCATTTGATATGAAGAAAAAATATGAAGGGCTTCATGTCTGAAAACTGAGAGGGATTGCCACTATCCCAGAATCATGAGGGTACTGGCACAGCATTGCAGCTTCTATAGTCGAGGTATGAAATCCAACAGTTTTTAGGAAATGCTACACAACAGAAAAAATATTAAATATTACACATATTTAAGAAAGTAAAAAAAGGTGCTCCTTACAACTGTGACTCTGTCAGACTGGTCTGAGCTGTGTTTTACAGCAGGAAAGGATGAAAGCACAGAGGTACAGAGAAAATGTGATAAAACGCAACTTGGGTTTGACAAAGACAGATTGTGCCAGACTAACTTGATATCCTTCACTGAGGAGATAATTGCTTTCCTAGACAAGGGAAATAGGTCTAATCTAGATCTAATCTACTTGGAAGCCAGGAAAACATTTGATGCTTAATAGGAAATTATTAGTTAAACTAGAGAAGATGATGATTAGGATAAGAACTGAGAAGTGGATAAATAAGAAGCTGAAGGATCAGTGACAACAGTGTGGCACAGAGGAGCTACAGTGAAATGCATGATCAGACCTGAGGTTGATACTGGTATTTTCAGCTGTGATCTTGGCTTAAAAATGAGAAAATGCTGATGAAATTTGCCAATGGCATGAGTTTGAGAAGCTTCATGAGTCCTAAAGAGGAAATGATCTCAAGTACAAGAAGGTTAGAAATACAATGGTTTATTTTGAGAATAATCTTAGAAAGAAATCCAGAGAAACAATTATCTACACTGAACCTACAAGGATTTTGGTTTTGGACCAACACGAATGTGTACATTTTACATCTGTCATCCCCACTAATCTTGATAAAATTGCACATATAGACAACTAACTCCCCAGACACAGAGGTGTATGTTTGATGGCAGACAATCACAGAACCACAGAATCGCCTAGGTTGGAAGGGACCTTTAAGATCATCTAGTCCAACCTTTAAAAAAAAAAAGCAAAACAAAAAAAACCCCACCAACACTAAACCATATTCCCGAGCACCATGTTATCTCGTCTTTTGAATATCTCCAGGGATGGTGCCTCAACCACTTCCCTGGACAGCCCATTCCAATGCTTGATAACCCTTATGTCATAAAATAGCTCAGTAAAGATGTTAGCAATTGCACTTCAGTCCAATTCAGTTTAATTAGTTGATTTCTGCTTCTTGTACTGTTGGTTTTACTGTATGACATTTTCTGCCTTGCTTTGGGCTTTTTGTACTGTAAGAAATATCTTTCCTTTCCTTTTTTTTTAATATATTTGAATCTGTAATTAAATAATTACACCCTTTATTCAACCAAGAGGGCAGGCCAACAGCTGTCTCGAAAGCAGCAATGTAAGAATTGTAACATGGTTCTAATAATAAAACAATGTAATGGCTACTTTTCCTCTTGGAATCTGAGTTTATCACCATTCATTCGGCAGTACGCAAAGCCTCCCACCAAGATGGAAGAGGAAGGCTGCTCTTTCTCTGAAACAGGAGCACAATTCCACTTGAAGAAACTTCACAGTTGCAGGAACCAGCTGACTAGTTTCAACTGACCAGCTATTTATGCAGCCTTTTTATTTTTACTCCAAATAGAATTTTTAAATGCTTTTTATTTCATTTTAATTAGTACATGAGATCAGTTTAAATAATTGGTCTGCCTGCATCTAACCACTTTGTGTGTTTTCTTGTTGGTAGCAATAATATTCTGCATACACTTATGCTGAGTGATGATGTCATAGCAACAATACTGTCATTGTAAAATCATAATCTATAATAAGTCATCTTGGGAAATAACATTATGATTCACAACTAATTTAAATAAAAGCAAGTTCGCTATCGAACTGCAGATCACGTGCACATAAATATTTTATCTAAACAACTGTTGCATTTATTTTGATACATCTCATAATTCAGAACCCCTGCAAATGACAATACTGCCCTTTTGTTCCCAAATAGTTTTAAAATTTCATACCTCTAGCTTCCAAAGATTTGGAATATTTCTAATCCCTTAAGAATACTTACAGTTAACAGTGAACTGTTCAGCTATAAGCAAATGAATGAAACTACTTGTGAGTTTAAAATCAAAGGTGAGTTTGAGTGTATTACTACTGAACCACATGCTAGTCTCTCACAAGTGACATTTAGAGTTCACAAATTTGTTTTGGTATTGCATAATGTGTATAAGCAACTGTAGCTCAAGTAACTTACCTTACATATATTGGTTTAATAGAGCGGAGCATCCATAGGAAATACTATAGCCAACATTTGTCAGTCACAGTCCAAGCAACTTCTTCAAATAAAGGTGTAGTTGCTGAATACTTTTGGGATGTTTAAACAGTACAAAGATAGATGTAGATAAAGAAGTAGATGTAGATGTTGATATAGATATGGATAACATAGATATAACCAAGGATATGACAGACTCTTTGCAGCAAATAGAAAAAGGATAACATGTCAGGTAATTTATGGATTGAATTATTTGCTCAGTTTTGTGGTCTAGTTCTCATGACAAATAAATTTTAAATATTTAAGAATGTTTCTTTAAAAAAAATTAAAAAGCAAAGCTTTTTAAGCTGTCAAACAAGCCATTCTGTAACTCAGTTTTGGTCAGTTCTATGATCATTTTTTATATATACATCTCTCTTTTAAAATTAGATAGTACTTTTCTGCGTCAAAATGGCCATTATCAAGTAATACAATCTAAAACACATTTCTTTGATACAGAAGATAAGACACATGCTTATGGATTCCTTGGAGCTCTAATGTCGCTTACCGAGTCTCATAAACAGGTCACTCATTTATATAAACTGTAGTTGTGAGTTCCAAAGCACCCTAGTAAAGCTAGATGCCCAGTTAATTTTAATGAGTATTAGGCTTCTGACTCCCTTAGGCAGCTTTCAAAATGTCAACCTATAATTACAAACAGCTTGGACCAAAGCCCATTGAATTTAATGGAAAGTCTCCCATTGATTTCAATGAGCTTTTGGATCATTGACTTTATTCTTTGCACAAATATTTCCAAAAGAATTTGGATAGTAAATACCACATACTTTAGAAACACTACATTGCAAAGAATATCTTCACTTGTCAGTATATTGGTTTATTTACAAAACACAGAAAAAAATATAAAACTATGGGAAGCCGTATATTTGTAGAAATAATATAAACTATGGTGGGAAATGTAACACTAAAAAAAAAATTAAAGCAAAGGAATTCCACTACAGGGCCAATCAGGACTGTTTTACAGAATTGTTTCAGCTGAGAAAAGCAAATGAACCAAAACAGAAACTTTTGCAAGGAATAGCTGGCTTTGAGGAATGCAACTGTCAGTAAGGAATGTTTCTAAGGTTTTGAAATTGTCAGAATAGTCCCTGTCAAAATTTTCTAAGTAATAGATATTGGCTTTGGTTTCTTCTGCTTGGAGCTTTCATCTAATTATAGAAACACATGTAATTCAAAAGGATTTTTTTGAAATTATTGAAAAAGGACATTTTTCCTAACCTGAATGAAAGACTTTTCTGGTTTTTTTAGTTGACCAGAATGTGTAAAGTTTCAGTTTTGCACAGTGGAGGAAAAGTTTCCCTGCATAGCACTCTTCAAAAGTTTAGCTGTATCTCTTTATTACTAAGCTATATTTTAACAGTTTACAAGTCTACCTTTTCATCCCTAGATATTCAGGTATCATTTTGCTGCAGACACACTAAAAGCCTTCGGCATGAATTGTTGGCAAAGTCACAGACAATACAAACAAAGGTGATTATACTGTGGAGCTCCTCATGAGACAGCAATCCAAGCAGGTGGCTCAGCCCCAGGAACACAAAATGAGAGCATGACACCTGGTTTATCACCATGCTATAATAAAATGCTGGTAGCCAAATGCAGAGTCCCAAATGGGGAGTTCAAATGCAGGAGCAGAGAGGGTTTCACAAACTTCTAGAAAAGAGAAAGGGGATAAAAAGCAGGAGATGGAGTGAAAACACCACAAGCAATAGTTAAATACAATTAATATGGAAATAAACTGTAGAAGATGAGTCATAAATCTCATCTAGTAACTGTGGAAAGGCACTCAGCTGGAAAATGGCTGATATTAGGAAACAGTACAGTGCAGTGGAAAGGAGCGAGGGAGAGGCAATCTTCTGGTTTTCTTCCCTTGAAACTGGTGATTCTGAGAGAAGATGAACAGTCAAAAAAAAAAGTAACACAGACAAATATTAATGTCTCTTCTGAAGCTCACCCTTCTAATTAGCTCTGCCTTATAATTAGCTTATGCAGACATGCACACACACACACATACACATACAGAGAGGGGAAACTGCACCAAAACAAAGTTATTGTGATGAGGCAAGTTAAGCTGTCAAACCTGGGAGATGTAACCAGTGACTATCATTTAATATAGCCATGAAAGACCCTGAAGCTATACTTCTACCCTACACAAAATAAAATGCAGATCTGCTAAGAAACTGAAACTCTGGGCTGGAATCACAGTGGGAACAGAGGTTAGAAGTCAGATTTTAAAAACACAACCAAAAAATATTTGAGAGGTGCATTAAATAGGATTTAAAATTGTTATTCAGGTTCAAACTAATTTGAATTTGATTCACAGGACAAATAAATGTTCCTTTAAGAAACTGAAGAAATCATCTGTTTGAAAGAGCTGTTGCAAACAGAAGGAGTGTTCTTGAGAAACAATGGATGCATAAGAAGCTTCCTCTCTCAAACCAAACCAAACCAAACCAAACCAAACCAAACCAAAATCTGAAAAAACCCCACATACTTCCTTCCTATAGGGAGACCATGAAGCAAACTAAACAAGAAGGGCTACACCCACATCTTTGATAATTTTTAACAGTTCAGAGCAGTGATCATCTTTTCTGGTAGGCAGTCAGAAAATGGTAAGGATGTTTTCTGTTTGGAACATCTTTAAATTACCTCAGTACAAAGAATACATATTAACAAGGAATTCAAAGCTAATGTTGAGGTAAAGGATGATTTGATGGAGGATAACCATTGGATTCACAGTCACTTAGTAATATACAATCTCTTGACATTCATAAGGACTGGCATTAACATTTTAATCTGGATCAGACTTGTGCTTTTCATGGAATCATAGAATCATAGAATGGTTTAGATTGGAAGGGACTTTAAAGATCATCTCATTCCAAGCCCCCTGCCCTGGGCAGGGACACCTCCCACCAGACCAGGTTGCTTAAAGCCCCATCCAGCCTGGCCTTGAACACCTCCAGAGATGGGGCAGCCACAGCTTCTCTGGGCAACCTGGACCAGTGTCTCACCACCCTCAGAGCAAAGAATTTCTTCCCAATATCTAATCTACCCTCTTTCAGTTTTAAACCATTACCTCTCGTCCTACGGCTATATACCCTGATAAAGAGTTCTTCCCCATCTTCTTCATGGCCCTCCTCTGGAGTTTCTCCAACAGGTCCATGTCTTTCCTACACTGAGGGCTCCAGAGCTGGATGCAGTACTGTAGGTGATGTCTAACCAGAATGGAGTTGAGGAGCATAATCCCCTCCTTCAACCTGCTGACCATGCTTCTTTTGACATGGCTCAGGATGCAGTTTTCAAGTGAAGCTCCTGAATTCTCTTCACATACAGCATTTTGCTCTGTGTTGTGGGTCAGTCTAGGAGTACAGGAATGAATAAAGCTGAACCTAATGGTTCTCCCAAGGAGTGTGCACATTGAGTTGGGACTGCAAGTGGGTGTTCAGTCCTTGTGACCAGGAGAAAGCCAGCCCCAAAGACACCAAAACACAGGCAACTGGATGACTGGTTCTCCGCACGAGATATTTCGGTCTCCAGACTAGCTCCTATTATTTCACTCTAGTTCCTAGTGTAGGCATGGCCCTAGAAATCCACTGGTACAACCATTAACCTGATGGGCAAAGAATACATATGTGTTATTGCACCGTTCTGTGTTAACTTCAGTGAAATACCATTTCTTGAACAGAGTACTGGAGTTGGTTTTTGTTTTAAGTTTTTCACAATATGTTCACAATGGCTTCGCAGCAAGAACAGTGAAACAGCAAGAAACAATAACCTAATCTTACACTGTTGCCTTTTACTGTTCACTTGAAACAAATCAATAGTAGATTAACTCTGAACATTTAGGCAAGTCAAACACAAATTCATTGAATTTTTAATATTTTTTTATTTGATCATCTAAATATTGGTCCTGTTGTTTGTCTTTACCAGCCATAAAACAAGAAAATTCTTTTGTCCACGTGTGTGTGTGTGAGAGAGAGAAAAAGCAAGATGAGTTGTCCAAGTGATTTTTTCAATTCTTTAGGCAGAGACAGGGGAAACACCAAACTTGATCTCCAATTTATTTTGTAGTATCTTTACTTCTACTATTCAATCAAGATTATTTTCCCCATATACAGCAGATTTCTACCTCATAAAAAGTGGGTAAGGAAAACAAGTATAAAATCCACATGATGGATTCCAGGTTTCCACCTATTCACAATAAATCACAAGTAGACAAATTATGACAGTTTATTAGAGACTATTTTTTTCCAGATAGAAAGCTATGTGTTCTCATAATTACATCTTTGTAGTAGACTGTCAGTTCTGACATATTTTTGTTAAGAAAATCAAAACAGTATGAAATCAGATGTTCCAAACATCATAAAATGGTATTGTTCTGTTTCTATTGAAACCCTGTTTCAAAATTTATTGCAGATATTAATAATATAAGTAAAATATGCAAATCACTGATAAAATTTTCATTCACATAAAAATGTAACATCTGGTTACTTAAAATATTTTTTTTTCACCAAATAATTCATTAGCAGGAATTGGTTTATTTTTACTCCAGCTCAGAATGAAACTATATATAATGGAATTTTCCACAATGCAGACATGCCAGTTTCCTTCAGGCACATATTTGAATTGCTATCCATTTAAGAATGCATTGTTTTGAAATACTTACATGAGAAATTTCTCCTGCACCACATTATTATTTAAGTTTTTTGTACCAGCATATTGGTTCTAGATGCAAACTGGCAGCTGACCATCATGGGTTCTAATAAGTTAATTTGTTCTAAATTTTTCCTGTCATGGACCAGGGAGTTAGCTAGTGGATAACACTGATTCTCCTGGCACCATATTCCTTTCTATGCACTGAGGATCTACTCTTCACAGTTTAATGATTAATATTTAATGTTTTCATGAAATCAAAGCGGATATCTTACCCTGCAAGAAACTGACACAGGCTATGGACTAACAGTTTTCACCTCTGCAATCACTGAAAATATCACATATCAATAACGGATTTAACATCACGTCTTTGTTGGCTCTTGACATAGATATGTAAGATCCCATTGAATCACAGAGGCCCACATATAATTTTTAATCTACTAATCTTATGAAATGTTAGTTGTATTGATATTGTCATACAAATCAAGTTATTCAGTTTTTCCACCTTTTTTTCCCCCCTTTAATTTATAGACTGTCATATATTCATTTGGTCCTTATCTTGCTCCTTATTTTACACATCCTTCTCAAATATGATTTTTTTGGCTGTTCTTTGCTGACTTTTACTGACTTTTTTGTGCCTAACCTAGACTTTATTTGTGTAAAGACACCCAAAATGGCTTCAAAACTGCAACATAAGTAATTTTAAGTAGCTTGCTCTTTTCTTAGTTCCCTATCCTAAGTTTAAGTACTGGTTCCATTTTGTATTGTACAGCTGTTCCCCGCTGTGCAGGCTCCATTCACTCCAAAAAGTTTCCCTCTAAGACGAAAAGTTAAAATCCCTACTCCCTTACAAGGATTTTCTTTCCCTTGCGTATTTGGAACATGAAGAAAACACCATGACGGTTCAACTTTCCCACCTCCTATCAAAAGGTTTCTTATTTTGCTCCTCTGACCTGGTCTTTCTTCTGTTATTAGTAACTGTGTGTATGTAATCACTATCCTCTTCTCAAGTACTCCCCAGAGAGTATCTAGAAGCCATAAGAGCTGTGCCTTTTGCTCCCAACAGATACATCATCATATGCATAAGCCTCTATGCAGTCCCCACCGAGGTCTTAAACTCAGTTATTCATCTACTTGGTAGTCAACCTTCTGGGCTGCCCTTTTCTATCATCACAGGCGTTAAGATCTTGACATCTCTATCAGATATTATTGCTTGTGTCATTTGTTGCATATTACATATCAAGAATCCAACACTCTGTATGCATTGCAAAATGTTTGTGTGCAGGGGGTTCATAACAGCTAGCTGTGAACTTGTTGAGTAATATGATATTTAAGTACAGTCAGATCTCTTGATATGCATTTCAATACTTTCCTAGAGCTGATTTTGCTTTACTATTTGATATTTTTTTTTGTTTTGCTTTTGTTTTACCTCTGTTATGAACTAATTTCCTTAATCAAATGTCAGTGTTGTCATTTTTTAGAATGTAGGTTATTTTGGTTGTCTTCTCCAATCACTCTAATTGATTCCAGTAAATCTATTCCTGGTGTAATATAAAACGCTAAAACCATGCCTGAAGATTTTACTGAAGAAGTGAATCTACTTTTTCCCTGTATTTACAGGTAATGTAGTTTAATTCATTCATTATTACAATGACTGCCCCCCCATTTTTTAGCTAATGCCCTCCCTTTAAACTTTAGTCTTTCTTTTTAAACTTTAGGGACTTAGAATTTTAGATTTTAGACTTTAGACTTTAACCTTAATTTTTATCCTTCTAAAACAAATTCTGCACACACAGATTAACATCTCTAGGTTACTTATGAGACATTATATTCCTTATTCCTAAAATTCATAATCTATTCCCAAAATATCTAGACCATATGTATTGTCTTGTCTTACTAAAGTCAAACCAAGTAGAGTTTACTATTTTTTCTTTCTTATGAGCCCCCTCAATCTACTAGACCTTTATCTCAGTAATTCAGTGTCTCTAGCTATCAGTGCATATGAAAGGCTTTATTTTTTTTTTAACAATTCATAAATGAGGATATAGTCATGTGCAACATAGAGGAGGAAAAGACCATGATGTATCTATCTGCTTACTCTTAGTGTTCAGAGTCACAATGGAAAAATTTTCATAATATATGTCAAATTAAATGTCAGTAACAAGGGAAAGAAAAATCTTTCTTCCTCACTTCCATTTCACTGGTGGCAACTTGATGTCTACTCATTAAGTTACAACAGGGAATTTAGATAGCCCAGTAGAATATAAAACAAAACTAGTGTCAAAGTACAGTAACTGAATATACTGCCAGAACACCACCATTTGGTGTCTGAACAAATTACTGAACCACTCTTCAAATGCAACATTTTTTTAGAACTGCTCTTTACTCTAGTTTTGTATATTAAACACACTTTATATCATTTGCTTGATGACAATTATAGCCCTACAGTGTTGTCATTATTTTTGAGAATACTGCCTTCTATAAATATTTTCAGTACCAAGCAGCACTAATTTTCCACAAACTTGTGAAAAAAAGCCCTGCTTCAGTAACTAAGTTCCCTGTCCAAAATAATTAAAAAGCAATGACAATCAAGCTCCAAGGCATGACATCTGTTAACAACCTGGATTCTGCACCACTGAGCTTCAAAGGGAGATAAAGGAGAGAAGTCATTCTAATAACACTGTATGGTGTCCATGATGGCAACAGATATAAACCACATTTCAATGCTCTGTGCAAACTTAGTCTACTAGTCCTGCTAAATCGTCTGTTTCACATAGGGTGAATAATGAAATTTCACCATGTAGTTTACAATTCTTCATATACCATGTGATTTTAAAGAGGATTTAAAGCTCCCATTTTGCAAAAGAAAATCTGGGAAAACTGTCCATTTTGTCCAGCCCAAAGTCAGAATGAAAAGGCGATAATCTGGGAATATGAGAAGGCACCATGGACGTGATTGCACTCCCATCTTCCAGTCCTGTAAGAGCGGTGCTACATATTTCTTAAGGGGAATTAATCTCATAATTCATAGATTTAATTTAAATAAATCCAAATGACCTGGGTTATATACAACTCTGGAGCAGTGAGGAGAAGGGGAAGGTAGGCATGGCATCGATTTTTCGTCAGAGGAATCTGCTGTATTGCTTGTTAAAATGGAGTTCTGCGTCTAAGCCTGCATAAATGCATCTGCTGAGCATATACCATTTTATAAAGCCAGCTAATCTGGCTGTGACAATTTAAAAAGTTCCACTTCTAGTAATTTAGTCAGTTCTTTGGGCGGAGTTTACTGCCCTGAGGTCAGAGCAGAGGAACTGAACGTGTTCTCCAAAGGGAGAAACTTCTCACGTCTCATCTCAAAGGAGCAGGGAAGGCAGGTTTGTAATTAAGATACAAGCTTCTGCACTGAAGTTGTTTTGAGATTGTATTGAGATGTGTGAGACACATGTTCCAGCCTGGTAATTCTTTTGTGCCTGACTGGTGTTTGGCAGTGGCAAAACTTGACGTGGCAACTGCCTGACCTTTGGGTCAGCTTAAGATTCATAGAGTCTGACTATCAAAACCTTTAGGTTCAGCAATGCAACAATTAAGTGTCCTACACTTGACTGGAGCCAAAACGTGACGGCTCTGTACAAGATGCTGAGGAATGAAGGGAGTTATATTCATTTCAGCAGAGAGGAAGAGAAAAGACAGTTTTTACTCCGTAGGCTGCTGGAGAGCCCAGCATGTGTGAGAATTAGATTCTTCACCCTGCTACAGGCAGATGTGGAGAATTAGACCATGATCCTCCCAAGACACTTAGCTCAGCGACGCAGTACCATCTGAGACCGCTTGCGCACGTGACTCAAAAGAGAAACGTAGAAGCACTGGAAATTTTGAGGATGCTACCCTAACTGCCAGTATCTTGCATCGTGTCCTGAAAATTTGCATTGTGAGGGAAGAAGCCTTTACAAAACTTGTCTTTAGCCTTTATCATTGAGTGGCATCACTGATGCAAACTCAAAACAATAAACCACCACTTTTAGTTGATGGGCTATATTAGCATTAATGCTGAACTTCTCATCATTCCCAGCTCAATCTCAAATGCACTTCCCTTGTCACTTCAAAGTCTGCAGTGTGTTGGGACCCAAATTTTCATCCACAATTTGATTTTACCAGTATTCACATGCCTCGGATGAAGTATGCTGTAGAAGTTCACCTGGAAAATTGCTTCTAGATCAAATTATTTCAGAGTCTGATGCCCCCCTCTGTAACACACTAAGACAATTCCCTGAAAAAAGCACTCTCCCCTAACTTAAATGAATAGAGGGACAGAATAATACTATAAAAATCTATGTCAGCAAAAGAGAGGTGCAGTAAACAGCTTAACATGCCTTGAGAATCTGACTATATTCAACTTCTCCACAGGGAGGTATTAGGAGTAGGATTTCCAGAACAGTCTAAGTTGGCATTTCAAATTACTTGAGAGCTGCAGCTCATTGCAGTTCTTTCAGAAATCTCAACTATATCAATTAGGCATTATCAAAACCTGAGATACATTCGCATACTGTATTTATTGCATTTGCTTCATACTGTCAAATAGGTTTGGGGGACAAAAATTATAAAAAGCTTTAAAAACTGGATAAAATTGAGTGGGCTCTCTCAGTTTAAGAAATCTACTGCTCAAAATGTCAAACACAAAGCAGTTTGAAAGTGAAGTTTGAAAGACCTCATCACTCGCTACAACTACTTGAAAGGACACTGTAGAGAGGTTGGTGCTGGTCTCTTTGCACAGGTAACTAATGACAGAACGAGAGGGAATGGCTTCAAGCTCCAACAGGGTAGGTTTAGACTGAACATTAGGAAAGAATTTTTCACAGGAAGAGTGGTCGGGCATTGGAACAGGCTGCCCAGGGAAGTGGTTGAGTCACCATCGCTGGATGTGTTTAAGAGACGTTTAGATGTGGTGTTGGGGGATATGATATAGGGGAGAACTCTGTAGTGTAGGGTAGATGGTTGGACTCGATGATCCCAAGGGTCTCTTCCAACCTAGACGATTCTATGATTCTATGTGAACAGAAACACTCTGACAGCTCTAAATCATCTGTCAAAGAGTCAGTCGGGTTGTGCAAGGATCATGCACATGCTTTGGATGCAGAAATAATGGAGTGAGGTATGGGTAACACAAGTGTACGGCTAGTCAGACTTTCATAAGTCATGCGCTGCTCTGCATAGACATGCTTATACTATTTTTAATGTCAGGTGACACCAGAAGTTGACACTTTCACAAAGTCTTTGCTTCTGATAAATCCAAGTTCCTCTAATTTATCTCCAATTTATTTACAGCTAGACTTTGGGTGGATTGTATTTGCACTATTTCTAGAGTAGAATCAGGCCTTGCATGGAAGAGTCTCACGAAGTCATCCTGATTACAATCTCCTCCTGTGAAAAGTCATCTGGAAATTTCTGACAGTACCTTTCCCACATCTTGTAGCAACCTCACTATATGATGTAACCATGTTCTGAATCATGCCAATTTTCCATTATCTTCAATAAGTATCAACCCGTATGCATGCACATTTTCCCTGGAAAAGTACTTAAATTTGAATTTCAATTAAAGTGTTTTGGTATAAAAAATTTAAATTCAGAATATTTAGTTTACTCTCCCTTTGCGTGATCACACTTCTTTTCCAACATCTGGAAGGGAATGTTAAGTATTTGATGGGGGCCATTGTGTCTTTTTGGACCCCCTAGAACAGAGAACCCTGGGCTGCGGAGCAAAAATAATGAAATAGCATAGTATTTTCTGAATGGGGCTGCGATGGAATGCAAAAGTCTATTATGCAATTTGTGCTCAAAGGGTCAAGTTAAAAGAAATTCTTGAGAGAGTGAATTAAGGGTTAACAATGAAACTGCTTCTCATGCTGTCACTGAAAATAAATCTGGTATCATCTGTAAATCAAATTCCTGTAGATAAACAGACTAATCTACTGATTTCAAAGAAAGTAGGATAAGCCCCAGGAATCTGAACAATCCAAATATGTATAACAGAAAGATAATAAATAATGTAAGCTTCAATATCTCCACTGTTGATTGCAGCTATACGTCAGGTCCAGTGTTAACGACAGGAAAAAACTCTTGGAATACCCCATAACCCGGAACTTCCAGCTGATGATTGTTCTCAGCAGGCTGGAAGTCTGGGGTCAGCCTATACATGTTACAGTACAATAAATCCTGAACATGTTGATTTAAAAGAGCTATCTTATTTGGCACTCTCTTAGAGCTAATTTAAGATAAAAGGCCAGCTCTGCTCTCAATTACGTAACTGTAAATCAAAGGAGTCTGACAGCCCTGAGGTACTCTTACAACATGAGCCAACTAATGTCAAAATCCTTGGATTTATTTTTTGATTTATGTGAGGATCTTTTTTAAGGACTAGAATAATTCAGTTTTCACAATAATATAGCAGATATTCCGTGAAACAGTTAATTTCCATTTCCCTCATTAAGAAATTAGTGGTTAAGAGAACACCTGTTGACCTAACAAGTTTCCAGTTGAGTACAAAAACATAATTTCAGTTTTATTTTCAGTTTGACTTTGATGGGAATAATCCCATGAATGAACTATGAGTTTAAGTGTCTTCCTGGGCTTCAGTTTTGGCCAAAACTCATTAAAAGGAACGGGAACTTTTTCACAAATGTAAAACAGATTTTGAACCAAGATCCACTTATGCCAACAAGTATTGTATCCATCAAACAAAAGTAAAGTTAACATGTACTAAAATCACTTGAAAGTCAAATCTTCAAGTCATACAGCTACGTGCATTTTGAACTGGATATTTGGAAAAAGTTCTTCACTGAGATGGTGGTCAAGCACTGCAGCAAGCTTCCCAGAGAAGCGGTCATAGCCCCAAGCCTTTCAGGGATCAAGAAACATTTGGACAATGCTCTTAGATATATGGTTTCACTTTTAGGTCGACCTGTGTGGAGTCAAGAGTTAGACTCAATGTTCCTCATGGATCCCTTCCAACTCAGGATATTATATGATTCTGTGAACTGATTTCCAATACAGTTAAAGTTATAGTAAGTTTTGCAAAGCTTAAGTCAGCTTCTTTTCAGATCATATATATATATATATACACACACACACACGCACATTTATTATTATTTTAAAGATCAAACTCTGATTTCTGGTATTGCTTGTTGGTTGACAAATCAGGTATCAAAAAACTTTGCCAGATTATTGCATAGCTTTTTTGCAAGCTGAGATTCCATAACACTATGTCTGGTGTTTCAAAGTACAGGAAGGCAGGTAGAAAATTAAGAGTAGCCTTGTAGCATGGAGTCAGCATACTCTAATAGAAACTAATATTTCAGTTGCTAAGACTAATGCAGCCATTCATTTATACTTTGCTTTGGATACTGATAAAGTGCTTTAGGCCTGGAAGATCTGACAATGAAGGGAAAGAAGATACAGAATAATTGCTTAACCAAATGGAATACCATTTCATCATTTCTTCCTCACAGGAAAAGTAAGAGGCAAAATAAAATCCTGTCACTGGACAAACTGAACACTGTATTTGTGTGTTCAGAGCATAGTATTTACTGCTATAAACAACAGCACAGGGGCCACTTTTTTTTCATCTTGTTTATTTCCATTTCAGAGTCAGAGACAAACCGGACCAGTTTTTGAGATAAATTTACTGAACAGCGGAAAAGCTTCAGACATACCGATCTTTGAAGTTCTCAGTCCTGGAATGCAGTTGCAGTGTTTATTTTGTGAATGAATCATTTTGTTATCTAAGGTCCAATAGCCTGTTATCTACTGGATCAAATATCATTGGAATTTATTGTAGACTTCTTCTTCCCTGACCTACTGGACATGACTTTGTTCTTCTCACAATCGTGCTATTGTGTGGCACCTGCTGACTTGTTGCAGAGACTGGAGGTACTGCCCTTTTTCCATCTGCTTTCCCACAAACACTGATTCTTTGCAAAATGGACTGCAGACTCCAGAATATGTAGTGTACAGGGAACTTTCAGATGTCTGTAATGTGCTCTATTCATTTTGTCAGAACCAGTAAACCAATTAAAATTGCCTTGAAATAAAAATCGTACAAGAACAGATGGGCACCATTCATATTGTTTTCCTACTTACGAAGAAGTGTGGGAAAGCACTTAGCAAGCAATGAAAACTACGATGTTGAAAGGGATTTGAATAATGGTTATGAAATAGGTTTTCCTATTTGCATGAGCTGAAATTCACACACTTGACAATTTACATTCAAAACACAAGCCATTTCCAGGATGTATATGGCTCGTGGAGAATAAACACAAACACACAGTAATCTGCAACTGATATGATTTACAGTGGTAGCTTCTCATAGAAAATATCATCTGTCCATTGGGACTTTTGCCATTTTATTGCTCAGACTACTCTCGTATCATATAACTTCTGCATAAAGAAATAAGATTTTCTCCTGGGGACAAATATGCTAAGATGTTCACTTATTTAATTTTATTGGCAGTGTATGTGTATTTTTTGTCAATAGGAAACTGTAAGGACTGGGGTTTTTTTTAAGGTGGTGTTAAACTAGGGAGCATGTGTCATCTCCTGACAACTTCTGCTTTTTCCTTCAGACTGATTATTTATACCTAAGCTATTTCTTACCTGAATTAACATTTTTCCTAGAACTCTTTGTGTCCTTTCTTTTGCTAGCATAATCCTAGGATTTTTCATGCTGCATATAAATAACAACAAAAAAATAATGAAAACTGCATTTATTATTTGAAAGAGTGGAGAATTTCAATATCCAGGCTGCATTTAATGGAGAATTATTGAATTTACAAGATTTGTGGAGTTCTTTTAATGTATGATTGGGTAAAGATGACTTGAGACTACAGGCACTTGTGATTCCCATTTCATAACCACAGAATACTAAAAGCTAGAAAATATTGATGTAATCCATCTGTTGGAATATACTGAAATAATTACAAGGCATACATTTCTTATCTACCTTCCTTTGGGTTCTTACATATTTAATGGAACTGTGTGCCTAATAGTAGTTCTAAGTAATTTTTATTCTTGGACAGTAGCAACTTTGCATTGTGTTACAAATATTTTTAATATCTATGAATCTTAAACCCCTGCCTTCTTTTCACCTTCATTCACTTCTATTTCATCCATGGCTTTATAGTGTAATTTTCCGTGATAAATCTGCAGATTAACCCTTATGCCTGTGAAGGACGTTATTGACCTCAATGGTTCTACTTGCATAGGAACCTGCCAGCTGGGACTCATTATGAAAGTAGTACCATAAACTGACTCAATAGATGTCACTAACTAATTATCAACTAGTCATTAACGAGCTAATGACATTAATAGATGTGGTTAACTAGTTCCATTAACAGCCTGAATGATTCCATGAGTCACATTTTACTACAAATTTCTGGTGCAATAACGATAACCTATGGGCCCTATAAATTACAACTATTTTACAGGTATCCATTTAGAAATTATGGTGTTAATCAAAGTGGCTGCCATTACCAGAGTCATAAAAATGACCCAAGATCATCACTGGTAAAGAGCTCTACTCGTTGCCCAGAAACCTTGTACTTATACCTAGCAAAATTCACGAGTGAATAGAAAGATATAAAAGCAGTAGTGTTGTCAGAAATATTAATAAGGAGAATGCATGTCAACAACATAGAACTACAGTGTTTCAGAGCCTGGACAAACATAGCTAACAAAGACACGGGGTAAAAATAACTTGCAAATCCGGACCAGAGGTTGTTCTCAGTTACAATAAACTGCAGAATAAAAACAGAAAACATTCTCACTGTTTCTTTAAAGACTTGGTAAAATTAAACAGTACATAGTGACAAGAATAACTAAAGGATTAGGGATGGTTATGATTTCTGTTCTTTCCTTGTTACATTGGTGAACTGACACCTTTTTATAGTTTCATTTTTATATACGATGCATCGCTGGATGTAAGGGAGGCAAGAGACACTTGGTAATGAAATGAGAAGTGTTTAAAAGAGCAAATCCCTGGCAGGCAGAAACTGCAGCGCAGTTTGAATAACAAAAAGTGTAACAAGAAATCAAAACATTCCTTAATAGTTTATTTATGATACAAATGTTAATTGCCTGTTGCCTTACATGGACTGTACAATAGGACAGGTTAATTGGGCTGAGAAATGGCTAGCTCTGAAGGTGCAAGCTCAGAATAATTAAAACTCCCGCATCATGTTAACAGAACTCTCCTGTCCTTTGGGCTCTGAGGATATTGCTTTGCATTTTCTTTGCTTTCTCTTTCTGTTAAATGGTATGTGATTTCTACCATAAATGAAGAAATCCAAGGACAGAGCTTTGGCTGACTACCGATATCATGTGAGACAGATTTTCATGTGGATTTGAATGCATTGTGGGGAATGAAAGGACTACATCAGTCTGAATGACTTACAGTGATCCTTTCAAAGCCTTTTTTGCATCTTCCAGTACTAAACCAGACAGCAGGAGCCCATAGTGCTGCCAGGAAATAAAGTGGCCTCTAATTGCTTATATGTTGATTGCAAGCTTTTCAGAAACAAATCCATCACATAAAATATCTCCTAGGTCGCTGAGCAGTGCAATGGTCACATGGCTACTTCTAAGAAGGGCAGCCAAAGAGAAAGATGAGGGCTTACAGGGGTGGCTAGGCAGGAAAAAAATAATTTTAAAAGTGGAATCTAATTCTTACTGATCCTTATTCACACCAAGGTGGCTTTACAGCACACCAGAAGCATAAAAAAGGATGAAGGAGGTGTAAATTACAGTTATAACTACAGTATAGCAATATAGTGGTGTCAAAGCAGCATAAAAGACCTTTCCTTATTGCAGGCAAGGATTTGACAGCTGCTGTTCTCATAGTTGTACCTGAGCAACACTGAAACTATCTGCAGCAAAACAGAGCTCAGGGAGGCTAACACCAGACACTTACCAGGCAGAACTTTGCTAGCACTATTTGTAATGACTCACCTCCTGCTTGCTCTGTCAGGTTTCTTCAAAGCCAACACAAGCTGCATTGCATAAGCTCTAATCAATTTTTTTTCCGAAAAGTAGGATGGTACTCACTGTGTGTAAGGACTGGATCCATTAAGTGACAAAAAACCATTTGAGCTGGACAGGCATGAAGAAGAAACCCGAAGAGAAAAGAAGTTTGGGATAGAAAAATAAAGGGGAAAAAAAAAATCCCCAACCTTAAAGAAGTGAAACACATGGTTCTCATGAAGAACGGTTGTAGATCAGTCAGATGCTTCATACAGGACTCTATCCCTGATGAGATAGCTTCACCTTGATTAACATGGGGGACCTCTAGTTCTCTGGAAGTTTCATTCTCTCAGAGGCTGAACGGAAACACCTTAGAGAGATAAGCAGGCATAAGGAATTTAATTAGGAGATTTTAAACCTTTCCCGTCCGATTTTTCCATAAGACAGAGCATTCTGTTCTGGTTGAACATAAATCAAAAAATATCTTCGTTCTGGAAAGGACAGAGAGAGAAGCTAGATTTATATGTCTCTGAGAAAACTACATTTTCTCTTGTCACATTAAAACTGAGACAAACTTATGGTGTTCATATGTTTTTGTTCCGTCCTGATACTGAAGGACGCAGTTACATAGAATTTTCTGCTTCATTTTGGCAATTAACTCACTGTTAAAAGGCAAAACATCATGAGGAACTGCTGTGACAACTGTGCACTTTTGTACATAGTAATATCCCATACACAAAACTATGAACTATGGATTTGCTGATTTGATGTATTGACTGTATTCAGAATAATCACTTTCTCAGTTTTCTTTTCATGTGTGTTACTGGGCTTAGAAATGGACACAATGTTCATGAATTTTCATTTGCAACTTTTTATCAAAGCAGGTTTCTGGTAGGTGTACGGAGTTCTTTCTGACCATGGTCTTCTCAATGTAAATCATCTGATGATCATCCAAAACTTATCATTACTTTATGCAAATAGCTTCAAGAATACAATCAAGAGAGAGCAACCCCCAGACTTCCCCTCAGCTCCTAACTCAGTAAAAAAAGGGGGATAAATTAGATTTCTTTCTTCATCACTTTCAACAGGCAAGCATTTATCTTCTGCACTCATGTACAATCTTCCTGGGTCACCTTCTTCAGGTGTGTTTATGGTGCGTTCATTTATTAGGGTGGTTTTGGACTTCCCATCCCTTTATCAACCAGATTAGAATCGACCCTTTGTCATGAATTTGCTGGGTTCTGCAGAGACGAGTTCTCGTCCCATGAAAAATCAAAACACGGGAGAAAGGATGCTGTTTGACTGCATTTTTCTAACATAGCATTGTGATCAGGCTAGTGTTTTTACTTTTGAAAATGCAAATGCTCTCTGAAAACAGACTCGGGTAATACTGGCAAACATAAGTACAAAATATCAATAGCGAAGTTCAGGGACTTGCAGGTGGCTCCTCTCCTACTCAAGTTTCAAAGTCATTTAGAAGTAAAACTTTTTTTTTCCTGCACATACTTGTGGTCACAGGGAGGCTTCAGTAGAATGGCATGTATTTTAAGTACACTTTCAGTGTAGCATCCAATTCCTTCCTGTTTATACTAGTCAATTAGACAAAGACTCCATTTACTATTCAGCTTTACAGCAGCCACGCACTTTTGTCTCTGTGGTTGGGAGGTGTGAGCTACTCATTTTCCACAGAAGCCCCAGACAGTCTGATAAAGAAGGAGTATAGATGTTGATTTCGAATCATAATGCACACACAGATATTCCAGAAAGACAGAGTTTTCTCTCTGCATAGGTCTGGTTCCATATGAAAAGTTAGCCAAAAGTCTCATCTCTGCTTGTGAAGGAGCTACCATCCTGATAAAAAAAAATTACCCGGACAGTTGTTAGGTTTTTTCATTATAACTGGTTTTAAGTTTTTAATGATTCTGCAGTCAAGTAGAAAACCTCTTTGATTCTTGGTTACATTTTTTTGCACACACCTGGATGTCTGTGAGGTACGACTTAGCAGTTCACCGTCTGGCCACTTCCAACTCATATTTCCTAGTGCAAAGACAGTAACCTAGAGCAGGGAATGTCTCTCTTACCCACTTATATATAAGAAAGGAGAAGAAAGAGACGCTTTCAAGGCAAAATCCTCAAGAACAGAATTTAAATGAAGGACAAAGCATTTTGTCACTTTTCAAATAATGGTGAGGGCTTTTCCTGTTTATTTCATACCAGCACATCTGTCTGAAATAAAATGTGAAGTGGGTTAGGAAGAGGGGATTATAGAAACACAAGGTTAGTTCCTACATGTCTTTGACATGTTGAAATTAGAAATGGAACAGATCATTTCAGATAGATATAAATCCCGGCTTTTAACATAATAACTAGACCCCACTCTTTTTGCTTACTGTTGCAGAAACAAGTTAATACTGCAGAGCTTAGAGAACTGGATGGCAAGAATTTGATGGCAAGAAGGAACCTCTCCTTAAGCAGATATGCTCTTTTACCAGGGAAATCCACACTGTACTTTGGCTTTCTGAAGTAGTTGCTTAAAGGTACCTGTGTGAGATTTCATTGGATTTACTACTTATCATGTTTAGTGCAGTCAGCTGTGGAAATGAATTATACATTTGCATCAAGAAACTTTTTATTTCATATTTTGTTCCAGCGAGTCAAAGTAAATAATCTGCATGGAAAGATCCTGGTTTCTGGTGTCACATCACTGCTCTGTGGTTTTTCATGTTGTGCAGCAGAGAGAAAAAGAGCAGAAATAAATTCTGTGATTTCTTAGGACTGGTTACATTAACTAACACTTCACTGCATGAACTACAGTGCACCCCCCACATGCCCCCGTGTCTCATTATTTCCATTATCTAGCATTCATTTAGGCTTCACAACATAGCATACAAAGATTACAATGTTAATTTTTAAATGAAACCCAAAGGCAAGTTTAATTTTAAACAGCATTAATTTTCATGCTGAAAGACTTCAGTGGCTTGTCTCATGCAAGGATGTTGATATTAAATTTGCTATTTAATAAAGACTGATGAACAAATGGAGGGAAGTTTGTCAGTGAGGGTTTGTCAATTTTGCTTCCTTTCCTCACAAGTTAATGACATTTGCTTCACAGACCGTCCCTAATGATGCAAAGGAGATCTGGCATTGCACAAGTTGCTGCTGCTGTCTTAGTTCAGCAGTATTAGGCAATCATACAAGTGTGGCACATTAGAAAGAGATGAGCAAGACTTACTGAACTAAAACATAAAGTTGGCAATTTGTTAAACAGAATGAAAGGATGCCTATGTGCAATTTAATTTTTTTTGGAGGGCTATGAGTCACACTTCAGGAAAAGTTCCACGTTTCAGAGGCAGCACAAGAAAACTATGATGGGAACAACATGGAAGCAAAGTACTTCATACCAGCTGAACCTGGAAGACCATAAAGGGTGCCAATGCCTCTCCTGTTCCAACCACAATACCCCCAAAATATCTATTCTAGATTAAAATCACAGAGTCCTGAAAAAACCTTTGGTTTATTCAGTTTAGGTCTTTGACAAGATCAATGACACAAAGACTATGCTAAGGTAAGTTTGCTTTAGCTGCCCACTCCCCGAAAAAAAACGAACCATATATAGGTCTTATAGCCAAAAGCAAGAAGAAGATGTTTTATTTAATTGCTTTTACTCTCTATAGCTCCAAATTAACCATCAGTGGGGAAAAAAAATGTTAACTGTTCCCATGTGAACTTAATCCTAGACAGCTGAAACTTCATATGAATTTATTTCATTGAGTTTTGGCCATAACTCTATAAAGAACACTTGTGAGTCTCTAATGGTCTCAAACACATATTAACACCATGTCTTTAATGTCTCTTGGGACAGAGTGAAAATTTATTTTGGAGCTCATTTGATTGATCTGCAATGAAGTTAATATTCTGCCTGTGTGTACTAAACATACTTTGATTGCCACAACTTTCCTCTGGGTAGGTAAGATAAGAAGATACCACAGCAAGCCTTTGAGTTGAGACTATCATAAAGTAAATGTTTCAGAAGTAATCGTATTAGTTCAGCTATTCTTTCAGGATGGCCTACTAAATACCACATCTAGTGCTAGACTCATAAAAATAGACAACAAGGTATTGCAAACACTCTAAGTGGCATTACAAGATCATATTTTGGTCCTTAAAAGTCATTTTCCCACAGACACGTGACTGCAGTTTCACCAATGACAGTGGGAATTACTCACTGATATCGGTGCCTGGAATGTGGCTCACTGCTAGCATAATATTTGCTTTCATGTTGCATCCAAAAATGGAGGGTATACTGCATTTTTTTCCTGTCAGGCTTTACTATATGCTGGCTGTTTATTTTCATTTAAACTAATATGGTTACTGCTTCGTTAACTGCTATTAAAATGCCTATTTTTTAGGAATTCTTTAAAGAGACAGTCACGTAAGTTTCTCCCTAGTAAACACAGAGGCCCTGTAAATAAGATGCAATATGACAATTTCCTTCTGTAAGAGCCGGGTTATGACTGGATCATAAAATCAGAATAAACTGAACCTCTCATCTGAAATGATAGGAATGTTGATGTTTGTTTTCCCACCCTTAATTACATTACACACAGTCAACTCAATCTAGCCATTATACAATACGCTGTTTTCAGACCCTTACAGAGTGAAGATGTTCAACTAATTAAGAAGAAAATAGACTAATTTACCCCTCTTTAGACTGTTCTCATCCTACTGGAACCCCATACATTTTGTGAATGTGAGATAGCTAATGCACGTGAGCCTCAGATAGCGGCTATGTGCTGGAAGTGTGGAAAGAGAGCAACAGTTTAAGCCCTTGGGTGGCAGAGATAATAACCAGACAGGTCTTATACAATGTACTACTATGGAGATAAAATGTCACAGGACTGTTGCACAACTGCTGAATAATAGAACATTAAGGTATGCAGATACCTTGCATAAAAGAAAGAAAAAAAAAAAAAAAGAAAGATGGATTGATGAAAGGAAGTTTAAAAATAGGAAATCAGACTTTTTTTTCCTTCCTGTATGAAAGGAAAGCTCCCTGATGCTGAGGTTATTCATTACACCAGGACAGAAGCAATTTGTTCAACTATAGCTCAGGTAGTGTCAGCAGTTTCATTATGAATCCATTTCTAAGAAGCCTAAAGCCTGACTGTAATAATTTTTTTCAGGACTGAAACATTTCCTTAAAGGTCTTTCCCTGAGCATCAAAAAATATCACAGACTTGTGTGTTACTATTTGTTTCATTTTCTGGTTAAAAAAAAAAAATATATAATTTTTAATGGTAGCACTCTGCAACATCTAGAGGGTTTCCTTCACTCATTCTTTTAAATTTGTTGCAGCTGAACCAAGTTTTCCTTATAGGGTTGCCCAATGGCTTTGTTTTTTCAGACCTATTTAGAAGCAGGAAGGGGCAGCTGAGCTATGCTCTCTCCAGTCCTCCTGCTTTTTCCTCTCCCTGTTCTCCCCCACAACTTTAGGCTCTAGTAAGGAGGTAACTTAAAATGACTTTTTACCTCTATGATGCGTGTGGCCACCCAGCTTCTGCTTCTAAACATTCATAAGAAGCTGCGTTTATTCTGGTAATATCCTGTAGTTTCCTGAGGTTAATATTCAAAGTTATGATTGCAAAACTCTCAGTGTATTTTGTCCTCTCTGCCATGCCACTGAATCTAAAAGAGTAGAGGCTGATAGTAATCAGGTGACATCTATCTTCCCGCAGGTTAAGGTTTAGAGTCCTTAAAAATGTGTTTTGTTTTTTGGTTGGGTTTTGGGAGTTTTTTTGACCATCTTTTTGGTCCTAGAGTAATGTACAATTCTGCGCATCTGAAAAACGTGACAGATATTATTCCTAAACTTCCTATATTCTGCTTTTCTTCATTCTACAGCTTTTATCTAGTCTTCCCCAGACAAGTTTGTCATTACAGTTTGTCTCACATGCTTAAAGAAACATCGCACACGGCTTTTGACGTCCTCTCAGGTAACTGTGTGGTCCATGAGTTTCAGGAGGTAACTTGGTGTTTTTCAAACGAGGGAGATTTATTGATATATTCTATTTTCCCTCGCTTTGCTGAAAAGCAGCCATAGTACAGTATGCAATATCACAGAACACAACCCAAAAGAATGCATCAGTGTAAAGACCTGGTCTTAAAAGGTTCTGTCAGCATTGCGGCCCAGTGGACTATTGCTTTATCTTGTTACAGTTCCTGTGACAACCGCGTCCTGCATTATAGTACTGTCAATTAAATTTTCCTAAAGTACATTTTCAATTTCTTGTGAGTTCTTCCTCTCTTTTTTGGCTTTACATACTTCCTTTCTATTTTTATGCTTTTGTCAGCTAATGGAAACGGAGATTATGTGCATTAATAGGACACATAGTTTGGTGTTAAAAGTGTAGGTATTGCTTTCTGGAACTTTAAATTAAAAAATTTCCACTGCAATTACTTTCAACAGATTATTACTTTAACTTGTATAACAGTTAAACAGATTTAAAATTAATTAGTTCCCAAGCAGCTCAGAAATTAGTGTGGGATTTTTCAGTCAATGAAGTAAAATGGCACAGAAACAAGATCTATTTAAGCACAGACATTGTAGCTAAAGTTATTTAAATTATAGAACCACTCAGTACCACTTGATGATATACTACAGCAGAACACTTTGTGCACTCTTTCATAGAAATATTAACATTAAAATAAATTACATCTGTACAAATAGCCCATATAGAAATAATTGGTCATTAGCATCATTTCATAGCACTGGGCAATGCAGAATGGTAGAGGAAAACTTCAGATTATTTACTGCAGGTCTTATGTCTGAAATTAGTACAAGACACACGTAATTTTGTTCCTTCCTCTAAGAGCCACAAAACAGCAGCAAGTTGTACTATGGCCCCAGACATAGTGAGAAACAGCGAGAATGCTCCAGTATCTGCTGAATATGCAGACCCCAAAGTACTTTTTCAGTGAATTAGACCTCACTTCTCTTTTGTTTCAAACTCCCCGAGGCCCACATATCTTTCAAAAATTAATTTGTTTCCTTGCTTTGCAAACTGATTTTCTTCCAAAAAGTCATTAAAAAACAATGTTTTGCCTCCTTCTGCGGTTCATAAAAAGAATTCTGCGCCTCAGAAGCGTAGCAAAACTTGCGAGTAATTAAGTCCCCCCCTCCCTGTTTTTAATTGATGGCATTTAACAACTAAACTCCAGAGGCATGAACTGTGTCAGCTGCTGATGCATTGAAGGGTTTGAGTAGCGTGCAGATTACCTCCACTACATTAAACTCCCTTTGCACTGCCAAGTATAGCATTAGAAAATTCCAGCGCGGGATCAGTTTGGGATTCCTGACTTGTCCTGTCTGGGAGCTGAAGGCCAGGTCCCTTTTTTTTTGTTTGCATGTTTTCAGGAAAGGCAGTTCTTATGAGTCATTACAAAACCAGGGCTGACACCTTCCTGTGATTTTTCAGGTGCTTTTAAACAGCTACCCGGTTAATAGAAGAGAAGTGGCGTAGTTACTTGGCAAAGCGAGTACAAGCGGTTGTGTGCGTTTCAGAGAGGTGAAATTTTGCAGATTTCACTGCGTTTCATTTCCCTGCTGGACCATGAACACGTTCCACGTTCTCCACGGAGGTGCTTTCCCTTGGGGTTCGCTGGTTCGCCAATCCCGGCAGGAAACAGGTGAAGCGACTGTCTCTCGCCCACTTTGTGTATTGAAACTTTGCAAAGCTGTGAATGTCAGGTGATTTCGAAACATTATCTCAGACTGAGTTTAAATGAACACGGGCTGGGATTCAAGCTTACCAGAGAGCACAAAGGAGCCTGATTGCTTCAGCTCTGCATACAAATATCGCTCTGTGTGCAGACGTTGGACCAGATTCACTGTTATCAGTTACTTCTGTCAGCAAGTCCCAGTGATAACTCTGTGCCATGTTCCTTTGGCTTACCTCATATTTCCTCTTGGAAAAACTTTAACTCCTTTAACTCCTTGCTCCAACTTCTGCCCAGAGACAGTTCTACTTGCTTTAACGCATTCTCACGAAGCAAACAGCAAATATTGTTTCGCCCCTTGGGGTGTTGGCTTGTTTTTTACAAGAACGCAGCATAGGAGAGACTAGTGGTTGCCGATCATTATGCTTAGAGGAAGGGAGGCTGTGAGCGCTGCCAAAATTTTATCACGTCAGAACATTTTATTGCGCTGGAACATTTTATCATCTTATCCATGGCAAACTTTCCATTGCCATACAAGTGCAATCCCAGCCTACTGAATACATGAAGAGTGGCAACGGTTTGCTGAAATACCTTTCAGATTACTCACTTTCTCTTTTCTGTGACAGCCATCTCATCGTCTGCTTTCATTATAGGAAAGGACACTTGTGTCTCTGAAATAGTAGCATTCATCTTTATAGTTTAAATACTTATTTTACTGTCTGGTTTTTATTTTAATATTTTATCAAAAATCCAGCCCAAGCTAGAGATGAAGAAAAAAATCTGTTATCACTTGTTAACATAAAACAAAGGGACTTCTGCAATTTATAATCCAACATACTCTGACTAATAGTAATCCAGGCAATGGGAAGTGTCAGCAGAAAGTCACCATGTTCATTTGTAGGAATCAAGACACAAAATTTTAAAAAATAGGAAAAAAAAAAAGGGTGGAAAAAGTACAGTTAAAGGAAAGAATAATAAGGAGTTCACAGAACAAATGAACTGCTACTAAGCTGCACAAAGCCTCCTCTATGTCAATTATACAGTAAGTATTTCTGCAAGCATTAATTACTGTCTAAAAAAAAAGGGGGAGGGGTGGGGGGGGAGACAAGGGACAGCCAGTATTAGATCCTAAACTAGAAAAAGTCTAACCTCCTGTAACCATCTCTAGCTGTAAATGAGCAACAGCTTTCACATTCCTCCAGTTATTTATCTTTCTTGTTTCCATTGTCTCTTTTCAGCCTGCCATTCTGTCAATACTCTTTACTAAGCAAAGTCAAGAGAAAAACAATAAATAACAATATTGCAGAGAAGGACTGGAAAATGGAGATTATTATGCATCTTAACGTGGACGTGGATCAAAAATTGCTTTCACATGTGAATAAAACAGTCTTATTGGTTTATATAAACTGCCAACGTGCTAAAGCATGTAAGAAACATTGACTTCCTTATAGCATAACACTTATTAGTCATTTGTCAGTATTAGTAAAATAATTGAAACTAGTTGACTCTCAGTAATCAATAAAGCCTAAGTGCATAATCAATCAAACATAAACGAAACTGACTGATAAATCAGAAATATAGGTTACCTAGATTAGATGACATTTTCCTCCTATTAATTTTAAGGAACTCTCTGAGATACTAGAGAGAGAGGTTATATATGCTCACTGTCACCTGTGTACGTGCATTTGGTTGAATCTTGTGCTGTGTTATTATTTAGCCTGTCTTGTTATTTCCTCTTCTGCAACAAATGATAATAGTTCTACTACCCTAGTGTGGTAACAGTAGTGAGAACCACAAAACACTGAAAAGAATGAATTAGTTCTTCATAAATCATTAGTTTGGTTTACAGCACAAAAAAATTATTTGAAAATACATTACTATCTCTATTTGCCTGATGATTTTGAGGTTTTTTGCCCTTGTTCATGGGACCAATTTCAAAATTTTATTTGCAACAGAAAAGTATAAACTTAGTCTTTTTAATGAAGTCTGAGATTTACGCCTCTTCAAAAATCTGTAGGAGCAAGGACTTTGAATCCCAAAACACATAACAATCATCACAATAGTTGGCACATTTCTATCACTTTTTTTCTGGTAAAAATAGTACAATGCTGTAGAGAAGTCCTCTAAACAAGATCCTATATTTGCTGAAGTTGATATTTTTTCCACAGAATCAAGCCACATGAACCTAATTGTCATCTGTGCTTAAGGCCCTCTTTAGACCCCTTGAGAAGTGTGTATAAAGGCAGAGATGTGAGTAAGGATTTATTTCATGACCAGTTTAATATATCTTTTCTCTGTCAGAATGAGATAAAAGGTTTAAAAGGGGAACTTCAGTTCCCAAAAAAGGAAATAAACTATTCTTAGCACTAACAACCTTTAGTTGCTCCAGTGGCTTGGAGAAAAAGTGGAAAGGAATTTGTGGGACTTCCCTGCTAGTTTTCCCATCCAGAGATGGTTTGTCCTGAATGGCTTTCTGACATCTTTGTTCCCTTGTTCCCTGTTGGTTTTTTTTTCTATTTCTCACAAGAAAAAAATAATAATCAAGATTTATCCAAATATAGCTGAGACGACTCTTCTTTTTCCAAGGATTCTCCACAGCTTCTTTGAGTTGTTATTTATTTTTTCAAATAGGGATTGATTCTTGCTGGTTCTCAACATTTTCTTATTTGTCATACTATTTTATAAATCATATATCATAAGATTCATATATTGTATGGACACCTTAAACACCATATCTTTATTGTTTTTCACTTTTCATAGGGGCTCAAAAAACATGCGTGCCATATTTAAGTATAAGTGACAGACTTGACATTTAGGATGCTTTTTCTAAGTGTATATGCTTTCATTTTATTTCTTTTTTTAGTTTAATTCTATTTCTGGTTTTACAGCAGAATAAGTAATTTTTCAGTATGAGATATTTAAAAACTGTTTAAATTTACTGATGGTATCCAAAATATTTGAAGATATTAAGATGAAAGGATTTATAATTAATACAAATTCTTTTAGTCTCAGTTTAGAATGACAGCCGTTATTACATCCAGTGCTGGAAAATTAAAATTAATTACAGTTTTATCTCTTGTAAAGTTAATGTTTTCAGTTTCCCAGGTTTACCTGATCACTTCAAACTGCATTTTCCATTCCATTTATAAATGTGTAAGTGCTGCAAAACAATGAAACACATCCTTTTTCTGGCTTTTGCAAGGGAATTTGGAGCCCGTGACACTGTGATGACTCCAGAGCTGCTTTCTCAAAGAGAGATGACAAATTGTGTTAATTATAACAAATGTCAGTTGTTGAAATGATTTATTGCAAGAACAACGATTGGTTGGTTATACACTGTAGAGTGGAGGCCATGCAAGACTCTTTCATATGAATACAAGCACAATCTATTCACAAACCCAGAAACAAAGTTAGCTATTAGAGGTAACTAATTAACATACTGCTATTGTAAGCATCATGTCTATTTAGGTAAAGTAAATGGGAATCTGAATGACATGTGGCTGTGATTATAATTTTTAAGGAAGTTTTAAATACACGGGCTTACTGTGCTTCATACCAGTGCAAGCAACTGATGTTTAATAAGTTGTGTCTGTTTTAAAAGTTACATATATATATATATATGATATGTAAAAATGTACTTAAAAAATCAATATGCACATATTTGATTCCTTTATTGCTTTTTTCTTAGGCTGAGGAATTTTTTCAAAGGGAAAACAACTTGCTTGACAGGCTTTTAGATGGTATTAATAAGGTATTAATTGCCTTTTACTTGGAAAAGAGTAAAAATTATTCAAAGTGTGTTTGAAGCTATTGTCTTTACCGTTGTTTGAGGTTAATCTTATTTCCTTGAAGACAAAACATGATAAAATTACATACAGAAAGCAAAAGAAAGAATTAGAATGACATAAAATGTAGCTCTGTTATTTTTTTTACGGACTTACTGTACAGCCTTGCTGCTGAAGAAAAACAGAATCAAAGCATTGTCAAAGCATATCAACTGCTCGAAGGCCTAGGAAATTTATAGCAACATCAGACTTCCTAAATCATTGTTTTTAGCTACCTTTTCACTCCTAATCTCTCAGAGGTGTTGCAAAAATAAGGTGTTAGCTACCCAAGCAAGTTATTTTTAACAGAAGGCAAGGAAAGTAAAGATTTGAAGAAAAAAAAAAAAAAAAAGTGAGGAAGAGAAAGTAAGAGGAAGATGAGGAATAAGGATGTAAGCAGATGCAAATGTGCATTAGACAAGGAGGTTTTCATGCAGTCCACTCAAAAGGAAGTGGATGACAAATGTCCAGTTACAGCCAGACAGATATTAGTGCTCCATGTGATTAAGGGCATGACAACTATAAGAAGGAACTCATTGTTTCAATTTACTTGAACTTCCAGTGCCAATGTCACATTACGAACCTCAAGCTGTGAGATCTCTCCCATTGTTTTTCCTATCACTCAGTTGTAATCTACTGCACCTAGTGCCCACCTAAACATCAGGACCCCAGACGTACGTATCCCATAACATATCCAGGTAGTTCTCAAGAAAGGCATGGATTTTATGCAGGTCCTGTATCAAATCACGCAACTTGGAAGTATCAAATAGCTCTAAAATGGCACTAGATTCCTCTGTTTTGATACCTGAATGTCTCCCATAATTACCTTTCTTTCATGGGCATAAGCGCCATACAGTCTTTCAGATGGATTAATGGTAGTTTTGCTTCAGTAGAGTCAGGTTTTCTATCTCCAACTTTCTGCTGATTTCTATGAACAACATCTTACAGGAAGGTCAGTTGGGACTTCAGCAGAGTGAAAACTACTAAGTGCAAGGCTGAATATGACCCTCACCTGCAGGGTATACTACTTCTGGCTACAAGTTTCATCCCTGAAACTGGCAACACAGGATCAGGATTTTTGTGAACTACTCTAAAGAGCTCAAAAAGAGAGAAACATGATGAATAAGCAAAGGGTTTTATTCACAGGCTTTAATAAACTGAAGATGATTAATCTCTCTGCTCATACAAATGAAAAGGTATGGTTTGGATGGCTTTGGCTGACATTAAACGTGACTTCTCCCCTCTTCTTAATCTTACAGAAATCTCTTCAAACACTGTTTTGGGAGAGGAAGTTAAGAGAGAAGTGCAGAACAAAGAGAAATTTATCTCATCTACAGCCTGAAAGGCAGAAAATTTGTTTTAGTCTTATCAGTTGGGCCCTCTTTTCTTTGTGGATATTGGAGTAGACAAAGAGGGGAGGACAGAAGCTTTTGGGTTACTAGATAGATTACTTACAGGTAGTATTCATGCTGAAAATAGCTTAAGCAAAGGAATTTTTGACCTTAAAATTTCTTTTATTAAATTTTTAATGAATATTGATGGAAATGAAAATGATCCTCATTTTTATAGGGTTCAAGATAATCTAGGCATATGATCTAGTTTTTCTTTTTTCCATAGTGCTGGGAATGGTTAGAATAAAGAGGTACCAAAAATTGTCTCTCCAATACCCCAATTCCCAGTTGCCCCATATTTTCCAAAACAGCTTGAGATGGCCATTAGCATTTCACAAAACTCACCTTCTGTGCTGAGATAATTTATTTCTTGTTAGGATGGTAACTCATGCTAATTAAGATAAACTGTTTCTAATTAATTGAAACCTGGCATTTGTAGAATGAATTCTAAATGTCTGCAAAGAACACAAGAATCGGAGTCGGATAAATGTTATTGATTTTGCAAGTGTCTGGTTTAAACTCCTGGATACGCATTACTCATATGCAAGTGTATGTATAAAGGTCTCAGAAATCCAGCAGTAAGTGAAAAAGTCACTTAGTGTGACTTTCAACCCTTAGTGTGGTTGAAAACTAAGGATTAGTGGGACTAACTAAAAACAACTATCATATATGCAAACATGCTTGAGTAAGGTTCATTTTGAGTGGATGTTGGCTATTTATTTGATGGTAAAAGTGAGGCAACAGCTACTGCCACATGCAGAAGAGTCACAATAAATGGATGGAGATGAGGCTGAAATAATTTCTTACCCTCTCCCGTTTGACCATTTGAAGCTTAATGTGGTATTTTAAGCTGAAGAACACATTTTGTGGTCTGCCAGATAGGTCTATTTTAACTCCATTTGATCCAAGGAATGTCTCATTAGAGCTCTCTGTCATGAAATTAAGATTCATAAACCCTAACCCCTAAAATCAGCACTGCTCAGGACAGGGCCCGGAGGCTGAACTTTTTGTTCAGAAAACAATGGCTAATCACTATTTACCTTGCACATGTCATTGTGACAACAAAAGGATGTGCACTCTTTCAAATCCTACAGGTCATTCTTTTTTCAAACCATGAGATGACATAGTAGGGAAGGAGGGTGCCTTCCTCAGGGCTGCTATTTTTCTCACAAGGCAAAGATAGAGACAGGAATTAATCAGCAGCGTGCTTGTTAACTTATTCACTTTCAAAAGTGGGAAAATAAACAAGAAATGCTTAGCAACCAAAGTCATACACAGTGAGACTCTGGCTCAAGAAAATATATACCGCAAACATAGTCCTCACTGTTCTTCTCCTACTATTAGTATTAGTATCCCATTTTGTGGTTTTTTTTTTCAGGAATGTCTTCAGCACTCCAACACTGCTATCACAGATGAGTCCAGAAATATGCTTTATGTGAATATAGTGGCCTAGATGACAAATTGTAGGTTCAGTGATGCTCAGTTAACGTAAAACACCTTACAGTGGCACTCAGTACCTCTTTATCTGTATTTCTTAGTACCTTTTCTCCTAGCTGACCTGGTCAGTTAAAAATGTCAAACTGTGTCAGCACTCCAATAATTCAGATTGATAGGGCTAAGCAAGCACAAGGGAGAAGAGAGCTTTGCTTGGGAAAGGCAGACTGAATTTCCTTTTCTAAAGCGGAGAGTCAAAGAAAAGCATTTGCCTGCCTGTGACACAGTTCCCTCTCTGGGTCTCTCCCGAGGCACGCACAGGCGGCTAAATCCATGATGGTATTTAAGGTTCTCTTTGAACTTGGACTCAAGTCTGTAAATGCCATTTCCCTGCTGCAGTGCCTACTTTTATAACCTGTCAGCAGCCTTCACCGTCCCTGGAGAGTACTGAGGCTGCCAGGCTGACCCTGCATGCAGCGACCTCCCAAGTATGTTGTATGTTTGAGAATGTCCCCAGGCTTGCATGCCTCAAGCACAGGCAGCTGCCTGGTGGCACATCCCAGGGCCACGGGTCCTCTTTTGCCTTCCTCCCTGCTACCCCCGAGGTAGACAGGGAGGCAGAGAACACATAACGAAACTCCACAAAGAGCCCTAATTCCCACAGCACAAGGGAACATCACTATCACGTAATTCCATGACCAAAAAATATATGCCTTGGGGGGTGGCTTTTGAGTGGGTTTCAAGTTGCAACGTAGGTGGGGGAAGGGTTACTCATGAGTACAGCAATGATCTCAAGATCAACCCTGGAGAGAAAAATTTGAATTCTGTCTGTTTCCTAAGAAAATGGTGGGTTTGTTGATGCAGTTCATGAATTTGTAGGAGCCTGTTCTTTTTGAAGAGTAGCAGGGTTGACATTATGAGTCTGATGGAGCCACTGAGCCCTGATGTTACAAGAGGCACTTTCTCCCAGTTTCCTTTGTTGTAGAGTTTTAAGGAAAGGATAGAACCACAATCTACTTCATCCACTTCAAGTGAGGCTGAGCTCATGCTAGCGCTTAGTCTGCTGAGCTCAATACATAACATATGGGTTTCTTCATTTTATTCTTCTCTAAAGTGCTTCCTTTTCCAGGAATGTGCTGTCGGGTCACTCGTTTGGCCTGGGTCAGTTCAGCTCTTCCACTCCATAGAACAGTTTGTTTTCTTAAAGAGCCACAACAAACTAGTTCTTTTACAAGTTAGATAAGCATGGATGAAGAAGAGAAACTGAAGAAATCTTTGCTTGAATAAAGAAGTATGTACAGTGTTTTAAGCTGTTACTACAAGTAGATAGGAGGTCTGTCATCCTGGTAGTTAAAATCCACTATGATGACTTTCAGAAAGAACTTCATTTCTTTATGGCAGCAGTCTAGTAATCCTTCTGCAAAAATGGCCCCCCCCAAATATCAATGGAAGATTGCCTGAATAGTGACTCCAGCATCTAACCCCTTATTTTAAACAGGAAAATCAAGTAAAACACCACAAAGACACACAATGTTTCTCTAAACACATGCTAGATAAACATATAATCCAAAGCATATCTGAAGGTTTCTTACACTCATAACTAGGGATTCCAAGTCAACCACGTGTACCATAAGTTATTTATGACAACATGGAACAAATGCATATTTATTTCAGACACCAGTTTGCAAAGGAGATATATATGGACAGAACACACTTTTATTATGCCAAGATACAATTAATCATGAAGTGAAGACTTTCATAAAATAAATACAAAACCAGTGCCCCAAATCAAGTTTCACTGGAGAAATAAAAGAATGTCACAAACACCTAATCCTGGATATATTGTAAATCTTTCATCTCATAGCACAGAAGTGTTCCTCTTTCTGGAACATTAGGCACATTAAAAATAAGAAAACAAAAAAAACCCCAAATCAATTTCTGCTCTCCTTTTTTTCTGGACAAATAAAGTATTTCTTCTGTGTTTTGTTGATTTGGTTGTTTGTTTTTGTTTTTTAACTCAAAAGTGGAAATGGTGCCCTCTAAGTAAAACAAAAGCCCATAAAAGCAGACTAATCCATTTAGGGATCAGACAGGCCTTCTGGAGTCTATTGTCAGCGTGGCAAAGTGTGCACCCTGCTGAAGGTAAGACGTTTATGTGAGAAACGGTGGAAAAATGAGAATCTAAAGCACATTTTTTTTTGGCATCAACGCTATATAAGATTTAGTCAGTCAGTAATGAACTATCAGATGACCTCATGCAGGGGTGTAAGAAGTTCATGCTTTCCATTGCACCCTTGGGGCTTTTCTCAATGATGAGTAACTCCCGTTTTTTGCAGATGGTGAAATAGTTGCTCTTCTTAAAAAAACCACATAAAATCCTACAAAAATACCAAATCAAATTTGCAGAACTACAGCTAGACATTTTAAATTCTTAAGCACTCAGAGTATGCCTTTAGCTTAATAGTTGAAGAAACTGGAGATCATGTAGTCAGGCCCAAGTACAGCTGCAATTTCTGCACTTAGAGGATGCGGCCAGAGAGCTCCCTTGGGGTCATTTGCTACCAGGACCTCCGAAAGAGCAGTGACAGCATGGGAAATTTCTGGTCCTCCTTTAGCTCTTGCGTCCTAGTTGGCCGAATATCTGCAGGTTGAAGAGGTTACTCTGCTCTATGGAGGTGGAATAAGAACATCAGTCCTAAGAGGACCTAAGGGGCTTTGTGACATGTGCGGGAGACCCCTGTTGGGTTTGTTGTCACCAGTTTGCATCAGCATCAGTCAAATCCTCAATCTTTAGAATTTTTCTGTCATTTTGTTGTAATCCTAAAATCCTCTTATTAATGGGTTTGTAAATGTAACATATGGTAAATGGCATGTGGAGCAGAAGTTGGAGCATTTAGTAAGCTAAATGTAGCAAAATCAATATGCCAGTGATTGAAAGATAGTAATGTAACTGTTTTTTAAAGAAAAGGTAATATGTTTTAATGGGTTCAAAAGTACTGCCATATTTTTTTACCTTTAGCAGACTTTCAAATACAGGAACTCTATAATGATAAATCCATTTTTTAAGTCATTGCGTAGTGTATAAATAACTTCTGCTTAAAAGAAGGATATATTTCAAAGTGATACTTTAAATCTACAGAGCAAATATGAACCATAGGAAAGACAAACTCCTGCTATTTTCTCTGGCTCAAAGAATGCTTCCCTACAAATGCACTGGCAGTGAAATAAGTAGTTGCTTAAAAAGGGAACGTGGAAGGACCATAGAATCCCACTGAGCCTGAGAAACAATTGCTGTGAAAAAGTACTCCTCCTCTTAGATAAGATCTAAATTATTTCTGCCAACGGTGTTTTAATCTCCTCAAGATAAGGAGTAAATTGGTAAAAAGCGGAGCTAAAATTATAACCCAAGCCTAAAGGGAACAAAACAATTATCGAAGAACTTGGTTTCTTGTTTCCTGAGGTATCATAATCTAATTTTAATTGTAAAAATTTCAGAACTTCTTCTAAATATCAATTTTATCTTCACCCTTTTTTGTTATTCAAATATTAGGCAAATGTGCATTTTACACATTTTACTAGAGTAAAGCACACATAATTGATAGCTCAGTTCTAAAATACTGAAATAAGTAGGTACCCCAAACCTGTAGAGTGTATGACTTAAAACTCCGTAAGCAGCCATTTTACAAATGCCTTTCTACCTCTGAAGAGTAAAATGTTTGAGAGTTTGCAGTGCATCAAACTACTGTTCTTCCTCAGAAGATTACATTGATTTCTGACATTTCCATAAGAATTTGTTAGTAAAAATATAAAAGTAATATATATTTATTAATCCTGATGCCATCTAATTATGAGGATTCTGAATAAAACTTTGTGTCATTATCGGGGCTGATTCCTTTTTATCAGATCCATGGGGAGCTGAAACATTGTGGTGTTCACAGACCTGAAAATGACACAGGGTTCTCAAATTAGCTACGGTCACTTGGCACATCTTTAGAGGTGACTTTCTATTTTCAGTACTCAGGTGCCTGGCAGCAAACGATGAACAAAAGCAAGCAGTGCCTAGAACATTTATCATTATAAAACAGTCCTGAGACAGCTTTTCCAAAGGTATACCTTTATTAATGGAGAGTCAAGGCAATAAAGAATAATCAGGAGTTAAATCAGCAGACACTGAAGTAGAAGCAGAAACTTGCAGATACATGTTTATTATTTGTTAAAATTTAAATTTTAAGGTCACTTTGTGAAAAATAGGATAAAAGATACTTCAGGAAGGCATCCATTCAATAATACTTGTTTTCTCTAATAATCAGAGGTGGCGTACTATCGCTCCTTCTCAAAAATGATTGCTTTGCCTGATTTTCATAAATAAAGGTGATGGCTTAGTTCCAAGGAACCCTTTTAGGCCTCAGTCTAGCAGAGAAGATTACGCTTCTAGACTTCTAAACTTATGGGGATTTGGATTATTCTTGTGAAGTGTTAGTAGTCATGCTTTTTGTTTCAGTAGAATTGCAATCTCCAGAAAGCTCTATTGGGTACATTTCAAGGGGCAAAATGCGTGTGACCTTCATGTTATCAATTTCCATCATAAAAGTAACAAACATCAGCAGTAGGGAAGAATTAATTCACCTGCTCCACTTCCGTTCCTAGTGTAGGATTACTTACAACAAATCTGCCAGAAAAATCTCTCTTTATTTGTGGGATGGTGCCTTAGAGAATAGCAAGGAATAATTTTATCTTTTATACCCTTTAGCGATACTGCAGCAAAAGCTGGACCTAAAATATAAAAGGTATGTATGGTATAAATATATATATATATATTTAAAAAAAAAAAAAAAATATATATATAGATGACTTAGTTCTAAAAGTAGGTCCAGCATGGGAAACTAAAGGAAACTTTGGCAGGCTCTCAAGTGAAATTTTCAAGTGCTGTCTCTAGGTTGTCAAGTGTTTTGAAATGTCAATAACCTACTCTTGCACTAGAGCCACGAAGAACATTTTTCTATTTTGATCTAAGTAAAATTTAATGTCCCAGCTGTGCATACAAAGAAATTATACATATGTGTATATTAAAACCATTGGTAGACTGTAAAATATACATTAATCCTTGCTTTTTCTGTAATTGGGTAAGTAATGTATTTTTTCAAAGACGAAAATAATTCCTTTGAATACATGTTAAATGACAATGTCAACATTCTTTCCTCAAAGATGACTGTTGTATATTTTAAAAACAATGTTTTAGCCTGAGCTGGCCTCTTTCCACATACACTTTTAATTGGATACAAATAATGTAAAATCTAAATTATGTAATCTGCCTTTAAATCATTTATTATAAATCTGGTTTTCAGCTGGGAAGAAAATAATCTCTTCATGATTGCTCTTATATAATTGCTTTTCTTTATTTTTAATATAATATACATAGTATGATAACAGAAAGAAAAAAATTGTGAGAGCCTATTAGTAGTTGTTATTACTCTTTTGGGGTAGATGAAGTCACACAGGTCTTTTGCCTAGTCATAATAAACTCCAAATTTGAAGTAATTCACCAGAACAATGCTGATGTTTATCTCTTTCTACTTAGTTCATTGGATTTTTACTGTGCAAACAGCAAAAACCAAACACAATTATCTTACATATTGTGCCCTGAAATTAAGCAATTATTTTCTAGAATACTACTAATAACAACCACCTCTACAGATCTTTTCTCAGTCACGTAGTGTTAAAACTAGAAAGATCTACTCAGACAGGCCTTGTAGGTGGCATATATTGCAAACAAGATATGGTGCTTAGATTTCCTTTCATCAAACAGCCTTTGGCAAAAACAAAAGAAAATTATAAAACTTTCTTAGATTAGAATTGTCAAATTTCTAACAAATAGTACATTTTGTAACTGAAGATATTTGCAAACGTTCTATATAATATAGTAAGTGCTTGTGACTTTTCTTCTATTTGTGAGTAAATAGAGTAAGCAAATAATTAGAATCAAGAACATATTACTTTTGTTTCAGGATTATGCAGTTCTGTCGTAAATTTAAAATTAGGAGGCAGACTGGTACATTTTTCAATCATATTCATTTGAAAGTGAGTTAAAGACAAAACGTTGATGTTTAACTATCAACCTGCCCTTGGTCTTTTCAGCAATGTTCCTTTCCAAAACACCTCTATTTTCCAACGGAAAAAAGATAGTGTTTACATATCCTGCTAAATTTTACGAGTTAACCTTAGAGTTTCAAATTATTTAAATAACTGTATAATCTAGTAGAAATCAAATATAACACTAATAATTACTGTGAATTCTACTGACAGATTAATTCAAATTGTAAAAGAAAAGTCAGTGAACATCCTAGATTTTCATATAATATCTGAGATACTGAAATACAGAAATAAAGGGTGAAAGCTTGATTCCAGGAGAAACAGCCAAATAGATTTGGCAATCAACACTAGTACCAGAAAAATTATTCAGATGCCACCTTTACCAAAACCACCCAAACAGAGTTTTCACAAGCATCAAGGATCTTCTCTCTGCCAGACCTGAAAAACGTGTGTTTGAAAATGTTATGATGTGTCCAGAGTGATGTGTTTTTAGCCTACACATTGATCTCTAAAGATGTTGGTGATTGATGCTGACGTCGCACATGCTGATAGAGGAACACAGCTCGTACAGAACAAAGATATTATGATATAAACTGGATTGAAATAACAATCATTTACAGAATAATTCTGAAAATATTTAATGTTTTAACTGTTCAAATTCTGTGGAACAGTTACACTGAATTACTTCTTATTTAAACCGAAACTAAAATTGTCTAAATATGTGATGTAGTTTGCTAGTTGTTTTCTAGTTTGGAAGTTATCATGAAAACCTTAGAAATAGTTTGGCCAAGCTAACAAAACCCATATGCTTGTTATACCTGTGAGGATGGTCAGTGTGAAAGAGATGGCTTTAGAAACCAGGGCCTAATTAGACACGGCACATTTTACAAAACTCTGCTAACATTTCACTTTGAAACCTGATTATTTTGGTGCCCATATCACCAATGATTTTTCTAGTTTCTATTTGTTCATGAAACGCCTGGCAAACTCATGATTCGATAACGATACTTCAATAAATTCTGTTCCTTCAGTGTAATTTTTTTGAGGGAGACGGTTGTAGGGGTTGGAAATAGCCAGCCTGAGTTTGGAGTGTGCGCAGAGCTTACTGTCAATGTGATTTAAAAATGAAGACCTGCAAACTGACTTCAATTGTGTATCTACAGAGTCTATTCATTGTAACAATACTCTATTCGTTGTAAAGTAAACAGGTTTAAAATTATACTCAAACTATTTTAAATATAGACTGCTTGCGAAAGGCCTAAAAAGTACCAATGATACATTCACTTTCTTTCTGTGACTCTTACGTGTCCATTTTTGGGGAGGAAACAATCTTTTAAACTTATTTGCCTCAGCATTTCACTGGTCTGTGCAACCTGGACTGCAGAACCACCCTGAGCAGGAGTTGTGCCCGCAGGCAGTGTCTGTGCACACTCCTCATCAGGCATGAGACTCATTTAGGGTAGATGGCCACTGTAGAAAAAGTAATAAAATTTTGTGTTAAATCAGAATTAGAATTTATTTTGCAGGGACCTCCTTCTTCATGTTATATTTATAAAGACAAATTCCCGTGAATTTATTCACTCTGATGCAACATTCATTGTTGTAATGCATCTGATACAGCCTCCTGAAAGCTGCCAGTTTGACGACTGGAGGCACAATTTCTTGAGTTTGCACAGAAGCATCTCTACCAATTTCAGTTCTGTCTTGAAAAATCCCTAAACAGTACTTTCTGAGGCTGAAAATATGGTGAGGTAACAAAATCAAGCACAAAACTTGAAATAAATGTAAATACATTATGAGGAATGGAATAATTCAGTTATAAAATAGGTGCTGAAACTGTAATATCTTCATAAATTCCAATATAGTTCAAAAAAATCAATGCGTTCAAATACAATCCTAATTAACTTAATTTCTATAGTCCGAGTTAACGGTTACACAAACTATTTCTGTCAAGTATTTGTTCATCAGCAGCCCAAATGAAACAAAATATTGATTTTATTGCATTTCAGAAATTTGGACCTGTGGACTCCGCACATTCCTGTTTTACATGACACAAGTTGACACACTTAAAGTCAAGAACTGAAATGAATCTGAAGTTACATTAACAAGAACCAGAGGGCACAGTTCAGTAACTGTAGCTTCACTAAGTTTTGCCTCTGTGTACTTAGGGGTATAGGGTAGTTCTGCCCGTACCACAAACTGTTAACATTTCCTAAAGTAAAAAGCTCCTGTTACTATGGATTTCTACAGTCACATGAGCCGCAGTGCAGCATCAGTCAGAGAAGAAACACAGACTGGGACTGCTGATGTGCTAAGTAGCGGCCTTTATAAGATGCTTGATATTGTCTGTACATTGCTTTTTACAGCCAGAAACTGAAACATCCCCCCACCAAAGGCTTCCTTAAAACCCTATATATTTATATGAAGAGTCTTGGTGTCTTGGTTTTGGAGAATTGTTGTTCCTTCACATGCTTCTAATTCCATGTTTCAAAACCATGATATAAAATACAATACTGAAAATAATAGTAGAAAAAAAATCTGGCTGTAATGCTGGTATACTAGCTCCAGATGATAAAGATTTAATTATCATAAGCAAATAAACCTGTTTTTAGGTGGTTAAATTGGTGTAGTTTGCTCTGGCTCATCTATTTTAACATGAAAAGTAAACCCAACAAGTAAGGTAAGAAGCCAACCTCACATCTCACTTATAAATTTGCAATTTATACTTTTTTTATACAGTTATTCTAAAGTCTTGATGACCAGACTTTGAAGTTGCCAAAACATACTCCCAATAATAAATATATAAAACATATATAAATATATATATAAAAAAATATAAAATATATCATCCTCTATTTGTAAGATATTCTATCATTTTGAGAAGTTATGAAGAATTTTTGCTGTGATGAAGATGACATAGGATCCCTCACTAACTCAAGCATACTGAACATTGATTATTACTTCCCAGGTTTGCTGTAGCCAAGTCCTAGTGACTGCAACATTGCAAGTTGTTGAAGATGTAACTGCTCAATCACTGATCATAAATAACTGCTGGAAAATCTGTTTCTTTCACCTTTTCAGGAACCAGAGTTATTTAGCCTTACTCAGCTACATAACTTAACCTGACACTGAATTTATCACACATTTCTTTACTTAGGGCGGCTGTAGAGAGCAAGTATAACACGCTTGGGTGATCCCACAGCAAACAGGTATAAAGGTTCTGTAGTTTGAATGAAAAAATTGGTTTGTCTAGGTTTCAACAAGACATTTAATACTGACAATAACTTCTTAATTAAACTGAGGAGGAAATGTGGATTCATTCAAATAAAAGGAAATAAAATGCCTAAAAAACTAACAGGACAATTCAATAGATAGTTTTGGAGTGACAATTATTAGTTCATAGAGACATTTCTAGAGAAGTTCCTCCAAACTAATCTTATGATTTAGCAGTATCAATGATACAGAAGAGAAAAAAAAGTTACAGTGACATTCCATAATGATATAAGGTGTTGAAGGATCAAAAGATGTACAAAAAATCACTAGATGATCTAAGGACTAGGATAAAAGATATGATTAATTATTGGTTTACAAGAAATTTGGTTATGAAAAAAATATTTTAAATAGCAAGATTAAAAAGATCCTGTCATTGTAAGTAATTGTAAAATATGTGATGAAACAATAAGGAAAAAAAAATTAAATTATATTTAGTTAAAAAAAAAAGAATGCAAATAACATCTCATACTTAAGTTTGGGGAATTAGGAAAATGGTTTCTAGGCAATTAGGAAATTAAGCTCAAGATTAGCTTTCAAACTTAAGAGGCAGAAAGCTGAATTTACAGGTTAGCAAGGTTTGAAAAGGTTATGAAAAGGTTAGTTTAAAAGCAGCAACCTGCAGTATTGGGAGCCTGGATTTGATTACCGAGGAGTTTCTTTCCAGTGCTAGGTTCCCACGTATAGCGCCTGTAACATCCACCCACGTGATACCAGTGAATCTCATGTGGCATTTACATATACACAGACATTCCCGCCTCATGCCTTATTTTAATTAGAAACTCTGGCTAAGAGTTTCTAAAGGGCATTTTTCTTACAGCCTTCACAGTTTTAAGCATCTGTCAATTGAAAAGGAGGAAAACCTCTGCTGAAGAGCATCCTATCTTTTGATCGTCAGCCCATTCAATAGTAACGTTGCCCTTTTCTCCTCATAGATCACTGCCAGCTTTATTTCTACACTCATACACGTTCTTTGACCTGTGATAAAATTTGGTCTGGCATATTACCCTGAGAGTGACAGTTGCTCAAACTACACTTTATATAGCTATGCGGGAAGCAGAGAATACACTGTCCAATTCTATATCCATGAACATTTTTGCTTCATTCATTATTTCTTTTATTTTTATATATACTGTTGTACAAATGGAGTGCATTCTTCCATGTGAATTATCTTTCTGAGAAGAGTTTTCATTACTTTTTTTTGAAGTCTTTTCTTATTTGTCTGCTGGAATTACTTTCATTTTTTTGCAACAGTCTGTGTTTTCTTTTGTTTATTGTTAATATGATGTTATTTTTTAACCTAACTCTGACTAATTTGACCCATCTCTTGGCATTTGTGATGTTTCACACTTTCGTAACAGCATGGTGCTATAAAAAATAAATCATTCAGTGCTATATTTGTTTTCAAAAACAATGGGAAGAGAGAGATTCTTTTTGCAACTACAGATTTGCAACTACAGAATTAGTAATGTGAAGTCTAGTTGGAGGCCAGTAACTAGCAGTGTAGCCTGGGGTCAATACTGAGTCCAATCCTCTTCAACATCTTTATTAATGATCTGGATGATGGGGCAGAGCATACGCTCAGCAAGTTTGCTGATGATACAAAACTGGGAGGAGGAGCTGATACGCCAGAGGGTTGTGCTGCCATCCAGAAGGACCTCAACAGGCTGGAGAAATAGGTTGACAGGAACCTCATGAAGTTCAACAAGGAGAGGAACAGTCCCCTGCACCAGTATATGCTGGGGGCTGTCCAGATGGAAAGCAGCTTGGCAGAAAAGGACCTGGGAGTCCACTCTCCCAGGGGTCCAAGTTGAACATGAGCCAGCAAAGTGCCATTGTGGCAAAGGTGGAGAATGGTATCCTTCACTGCATGTACAAGTACAGTTCTGGGCTCCACAGTACAAGAAATATGTGTTGGAGGTAAAGAAGTTGACCACAGGTCAGCAGTGTGCTCTTGTGTTATAGCAGTAATATTGTATGTGTTATATCTATTAGCATAATAGCAAAATACTTGATTTTCTTCCCATTTTGTTATGAATTAAAACATTGTGATATCTCAGTCCTAGCACTGTTACACTGAAAACCAGGAAACTCTGCTAATTCACATCAGTTCAAAAAGCCTGCTGGTAGCAATTTTAAACTGGAAGTGGAGAACTGAGTCTTAATTCACATTTATTTCAGTCGAATTTTTCATGTATTTCTCTTTTGGTTTTGAAAATCTCTTTACTTCAGTTCCTCCTCCTCACTGTATTTCCACAGGCAGGAATTAGGCTGATCTCTAGGTTGTCATCTCCAGTGAATCAAAATGATAAAGCTTTATCTTTGCATCCAACATGATTCTCAAACTGATGCCTGGAAAAGGGAAGATAGACAAACGTTATGGTGCTGCTGTCGTTCACACTTTTTGGTGAATGAAGAGTCTCCAGATGTCAATATTGAGGTAATCCCCCTTACATCCATCTTTGGTTTCCCCTAAGATCTACAAAATTGCATTGGGCCCCTTCTTATCACCGCTAACACTGAGACAGGTAATAGCAGTCAGCCATTGACTCTACTTGTACTGTGACTGTAGTCCCTATAAACTCCTTTTTATCCATTCTTTTGAATCATAAAGCTCATGCTGTTCCCTACAAAATTTTATCAGTGAAGGATAGGGTCCCATGGGTCAACCCTCTATATAGGGGTTCACAAAGGGAAAGTCCTATTTAACTAATTTGATATCCTTCTACGATAAGGTCACCCACCTGGTGGATGAAAGGAAGGTGGTAGATGTAGCCTTTCTGGATGTTAGTAAGGCTTTAGGTGCTATGCCTCACTGCATCTATCTGGACAAGTTGCCCAATTGTGGGATGAGGAGATTCATGATGCGCTGGGTGAAGAACTGGCTGAAGGGCAGAGCTCAGTGTTGTAGTGAATGGGGCTACATATGGCTGGTGACCGGTCACCAGCAGTGCTCCTCAGGGTCTGGATGCAGGAACTGAATTCACCATTATCAAGTTTGCTGATGATACCAAACTGGGAGCTGCTGTTGACTCTCTTGAGGGACAAGATGCCTTGCAGTGGGATCTAGATAGATTGGAGCATTCAGCTATGATTAATGGGGTGGAATTTAAGAAGTTGAAGTGCTGGATTCTGCACCTAGGGTGGAGTAATGCCAGGCACAAGTACAAACTGGGAGAGGAGTGGCCTCTTCACAGGGTCTCCTGCTGCCACAAGGAGCAGGCCATGCCACATGCCCGCTTTCACTGTGGTGACCTATAGCAACAAGTTTTCTTCCATTTCCAGAATTTCCTTTAGAAACTTCACTCCCTTTCCAGCCTAGCTCTTTTCTTTTGGGCACATTTTGCACCAGCCCTATTAATTCACAAAACCACCTACCAGCTTTCTATTAGCAGTATACTAGTTGGTGTCACTACAGGAGAAGGGAGCTCTGTGGTATGATTCCACTGACTAGAAAGCTTAATTTTATTCCTTGATATCTCACATATAAAGGCAAAAGTAATAGGGGTAATGTGGGTAGTATCCAGCAACTCCTAAGGCTCTTATAAAACATTAGGACTTTTCTGAAGATATTTGCATGTTAGTTCCAATTCCTTGATTTACACTTCAAATACTGTTTTTTTCCTAATTTGTCATTTGTTTTGCCTTATAGTTACCTTAATTTCTACCTGCCACCCAGTACTTGGAAGAGGAAAACCTTTCATTCTGAGGGGTCACATCAACACTCCAATAATATTAAAATGGTCAATCTCATGCTCAGTTTAAATTGATGTAGCTTAGCAAAACAAACCAAAATTCTAATTGCCCAGAAGCAGGAGAAAAATCAGATAATAAATTAGCTTTTACAGGTTTAACTGTCCTAACTGCACTAAACAGAAATAGTTTCTGAAGGTTAACACAGCTGACAAAAGTGATTAAGAAAACTGCCTGACCTTATTGAAAAGGGAGCACAGAGCCCTTTAAGTGCACTGTAGTCATTACTTTATGTTTCAGTGTGTCAAAACCCTAAAAATCTACAGTATGAGTTACCATACATCACTAGTAATTAGGGGAAATATTACACTCTTACCTGCAGAGAGCCTTGAAAGACAGCAGAGCTGTCATGGTTTCCTGTAAGCTCCTAGGCTCATCACAAATAGGAAAGAGTGCAAAGCATTTGCTGCAAATCATTTAAAAAATAATTGAGTTTAAAAAATTATCTCCTTGCTGCAGTTCCTGGGAAGAAATCACGTGGCGCTTCATAAACAGAGGATTTGAATTTCTGATTAGGATGGGAAATAATTTTTTTATACATGTATATCCAGTCAAAGTAAATAGATTTCTTCATTCCAGAAGAAAGAAATCCTCTTTTCTGGAGAATTCAAATGGAAAAGACAAGAAAATTCATTTTGATAGGTATGGTGTTATAATGATAGCTGTGATTTTCTAACTTTTTTTAACTTGCCAATATCTGTTGTTGTCTTGTAAACTTAAGTGGTGTAATTGTCTCTGTGAGGCCTGGAAGGTCTGATTGTGTATTCAGAGTAATTACTTACAGTTTCACCTAAAATATTTTGATTACTTTACATTGTTGTTATAGTCAATAGCTCACTTAGAAAGAGACTCTATACCTACCAAGTTCAGGCTTCACCTGTTCTCAGGGGTTTCAAGGCTGGCTCTGTACTTTATGCGGGTGTAAAGAGGAGAGAAATGGACATGGCAGTAACATTTTTACAAGGATATATTTGTGACCATAAAATTATGAAATGATTTAATGCCTCGAATTAACCAGTTGACCTGGAGAAGCTGTAAGATATCCATTGGCTGTGCTCAGACAGAATAAATGATATGTAGAGTTTTATGGACTGTCCTTGGAAATTTGTATAATTATAAAAACCTTCTTATTTCCATTTTGGTTGATATAATTTAGCAAGAGAGTTTTCCTTTTTTGAGTTAAGTGTACTCTAGAACTTCTAGTAGAGAAACTATTCTTGGCTGTACAAAGTGATTTGGTTCACGTTTGTTTATGCAGTTTAGTAAAACGATACAACTGTAAGCCAGCTTTTACTTTGGCTTTCCATGGTCTGATTATTCATTATGGTACAGTGTTTTTTGTTTTTATTTTATTGTTACAAATAGTTTTAAAAAAGAAATTTTATTTTCTTCTCCAACATCCAAATTGTAGGGTCTAGACCCTTAAGTATATCTGGACCTAACCTGCAATTATAGATACAGTTAAATAATAAAACTGTTCATGCAATGATTTTGTTTCTCTCTGATTCCAGATTTTCTCCCTCCCTTCCAGCATCATTTGAAATTCAGATTTAAAATACAGGATGTCAGTCGAAGAATAGCACATTTTGAACAATGACCTTAGTATTCATTAGGAAATAAGACTTCAGTAATGAGACTAAAATATCAACCTTTTTTGTTTATAAACTTAATACACCAATATGCCTCAACTTGGACGTGGAGGAAGGTTTTGGAAGAGAGACATCCTATTTCTGTATCCGTGTGTTTGTGAGAACATTCCTAGCAAGAAGTTAGTTAGCTAATTACCTAAAGGTAATTCAGACATTTGTTTCTGAGTTGTGATATCTTTGACCTTCATAATATTTTAAGATATACATAGTAATTATATGGTAGCTGTAAGCTTTCCTTTCCAAATCACTTTCTTCAGACAGTTTTTGCCATTCTGAAGAACACTGTGTAAACAGAATATACAAAACTGAAGAGTACAAAGATATTTATTGGCCAACACAGACGTTAAATCACAAGGACTAGCAAACTCCAAAGCTAAGTATTAGCACGTTCACGATCCCTGATGAGAGTCTGCAGGCCAGGCAGCCAGAGTCAGGTGAGAAAGTCAGGGTCTCTGACCTCATCTCCTGGTTCTCTGACCTTTTCCTTGGGATTTTTATAAAGTTTCACATAGATATTTCTCCTTGTGAATCCTTGAGTTGCTAATACTGTCTCAGCAATTCTACTTCCGTCTGTGCTTTTACTTGCTTTGCATATCTTCCTTTCACAGACTTTCTCACAAGTTAACATCTATTAGTAAAACTCAGTCAAGGTCACAGAACCCCGTGGCACCAAACTAGGGCATAAATTACACACATCAGAACCCTAGGGAAGAGGGTTACAGAAAAATGGGACACCTCTGAACCAGTTTTCTGAAAGGAAGCCTATTGCCAACTCTGGAATCACTGTACAAACTATGGATGATTATGAATAATTTATTCTCCAATTAAAAAAAAAAAGAAAGATGTAGTGGCAGAATTCTGTACAAAATTTGAAAATATTTTTATGATGTTCTTAGTAGGATACTATGGTTTAATTTAGAGGAAAAGCTTGAATGTGTATTTAACATAGCTTCAGAAAAGGAGAAACATACGGAATCCAAATTAAAATTCTAGAAAACTAAAAGTATTAATTTAGATGCTCATCTAACTCACAGACTAAATGCATAAACATCTTGATAGGGAAAGCATCAAATGTTACAGTGTTTCAGTGGGTTTCATTACGATCTATTGATTCAACTAATGGTGCATGAAATCACAGAGAAAGAAGCCCCTAAATGGAAGCAAATGGGAAGCTTCATTATTGAAGGAATGAGAAAAGACAACATTGGTCCGCAGTCCTGGGATGTTCTAGCTGACGATAATGTTTTACTTATTGGCTCTTAATGACTGATCTAAATTCCTTAAAACCTAATAAAGATTTTTTTTTAAAGAAAAATGAGACTCTACAACAACTATCCAATTCTTCGACCAACTTAATTCCTTATTTCAGAATAGAAAACTATATATTCTCACCTGTACTCTTGACACTACTTTCTTTCATCCTTGAAGGATATGTACAATATTGGTAATTGCTAGTCTGGACAGATTCCATTGCTTACTTGTCACTTCAATCCAAACAAGTTGTTTTCCAGAATTAGGAAGTACAAAAAGAAGAAAGATGTTGGCCATTCCCTGACTTATGTACCAATACAGTGGAAAACACAGCAGTTCTGAGGGGTTTTTTGTAAAAAATCTCCTGATAACTCTTTTTTAAGATGGGATGAATCTCATCTAAGGTTTCCTAGTTGTTTCCACTGTCTATTCAGAAAGACTCACATGCGAAAGATAGAAATACAAAAACTAATAAATATTTATATAAACTAATACATTTGTAAATAAATCAATATAATGATATACCTTTCAGATTCCTTTGATATGTATCATTTCTCATCATATGTCCCTTTTTTCATCTTTATTAGAGAAATTAGTCTGATATCTACAAATACCTGTACTACACACACAGTATAACGCATCATTTCCTCTCTCTTCTTCCAAGTTTACAGAACTTTTTTGAAACTTTATATACTCGGTATGTTCCCAGTTCAGCAATGCTTTCTAAGCTTACTGTTTAGCACATGCTTAAGTGTACTTGAACTTAGTGCAGTTAACAATAATCTTGAGTAAAACGATTTAGAATATGACTGTGCTTCCCCTTGACACCTCAGACTATATCATCATAATCATATTGTTGGGAAATCATTTAGGGATTTTAAGAATTTCTATGTCAGTAGTAAGTCTTCTGGCTTGGTTTTAAACTACTTAAGTAACTTTATCTGTGCTCATATAGAATACAGGAAATAACAACAAAGAAAAAAATCTGTCACACAAGCATAAATTGTCATGACTACAACAAAAAGCTACACATTTTTCATTGTATATCTGATTTTCCCAGAGTATGCAAAATCACATCTTAAGCTGATGCAATATGTATCAGGAAATGAGCATATTATGGAGAAAAAGAACATCATTAAAAAGTGATTGAGTCTTGTAGAGAATTAAAATCCAATTGCCAGTTTAGATAGCACTAGAAGTTTAGAAATAAAATTTCATGTTCTCACACTTCTTCAAAGTGTGCTTTTATTACAGCTCAAGAAGATGAGATAATAACATCAGAGAAAATCTGGTAACTACAGGATGGATTGGATGATCTCTGCTTTGGTTTTGACTCTAGTCCCAGTCATTTATGTTTACTGCTGCTTTCTGCCTGTGGACATGTTGTATCTTTGTGGGTGTGTGTAGCTCCAAACTGAATATATTAAGATGGCCATATAAGAAATTAATGTATATGAGATGATGATAAATGGGTTTTCTTTCATTCCCTAAACTCATTGTTCTGGAAGGCTATGCTATAGTGAACAGCCGTCAGAAGTATCCGTCTCATGAAACTGCAAGTTCTTGAAAAAAGGCATCATTCAAAAACAAAATGATCATGAGAACTCTTTGTAATAGTCCTAAAATACATAGGAGTTTTATTAGCTGAATTAGAGTGTATATTAACTAAGGGTTTGCTTGTTATAAAAAGAATTTGCAAAAATATAAAAAACCTTAGTGTTCCTTCTTGGTCTATCGCTACTTTCTCTCCTATCAACAAGTGCTCTTATACACCTTAGAATTTGTGTGTTCACAATTTATAAGCAAGTAGATTAGCCCCTGACGAGGTGGGAATTGATGGTGCTGCACTCTGGCAATTACCATGACAATGTTAGTGAATACCTTTCACAGTGGCAAAGCAGAAAGGTTATTTGATGTGATCTGAGGGGCTGACAGCGTGCTTATTCACACAGTGTCACACAACAATGAAGTGGCACTGAGAATATTGGCTGATCGCTGCTCTGATGCACTTTCCTTTATTCCTTTTCCTTTTGTCCTTGTCCTTCTTTTCTGTATTATTCCCATTGTCAACTCAGAGCCACAAAAAAAATCTTTCCCACCACATAGACTGTAAATGCATGTTTAGTAGCTCAGCTCTGCCTTTAAACTGGTGGAAGAAGTAAAGTGTTTCGTTGTGGTTTTCTCCTCCCAAAAGAGTCAGTAGGACACTTACCAAACTGGTGGATATTTTGGTTCTTATTCTGTTGGAAATGCATAATGTAATAAACTGGTGGAAACAAGGATGCAAAAAAATTCATAGCCTTCTCTGCTGTCCCCATTGCTTTCAGGTTCTGGGCTAAGTTCAGGTACCTGTGAGTACACTCTAGGGCAGAGCAAAGGCATTTGACATCCGCATAATGAACACACACTAACTGGTGGCTACTCTGCAGTCTTTCTTTCCCTGTCTGCAGATACTATTATAGATACGTGAGAAATCCTCTCCAAACAAAATATGGTTTTCTCACAAAAATTAATTTTCAAAAAGTTTCAAGAACATTAAACTGTGTTTTGGTTTTGCAAGGTTGTATGCTCTTCAGTGAACACGTGTGGGGCTGTATGAGGATCAATTTTTGTCTTGTTACCACTAAGCTATTTACCATAAATATCGAGAGAAGGTGCACATATCAAAGCAGCTATTTTAAGAAGCCAAATCATACATGTATACGCGCATATGCATGTACAGAAACACACACAGCAAATACACTTTTTTTTCCCCAAATATATCCCAAAATTGTGCTGCTATCTTCTTCTCGCAGGTGAAAATCAGATGTCACGTTTAATATGAACGTGCTGTTTAATGTTAATTTCTGTATTTAAAGTATTAAAAGTGAGGTTTTGTACACGGTGTTGGTCACTGAGTGAGTTAGAAAGCCTGTTCTCTAATGCTGAGCCTAAGACTGCACAAATTAACTAGTGCCTGTTTCTAAGCAATGAATTCTTACAGTTAAATATAAATACTTGAACAGCCTCCGGAATGCAAGTGCCACACTAAATACAAGTATATACACATGCACTGCATCTGAGCACCTGGGCACTGAGCTCTTGCCTAAGCTCCATCACAATTCACAAATCAACTGGAAAAAGGACTAAATGACACCTAAATTCATGGTAGCTACAGTCCAGTAGTCATGCTCAGACCACGAATAAGCTTTGGGTTTTCTTTGAGTCACAGCGGTTGCATTGGTTTCATTCAAAAAACTTCCTGGGGAAAAATGAATCTGAGAGCCAGATTCATTACTCTTATTAGTACCAGAGGATTCAAAAGCATAAAAGAATGGAATATAATTTTGAAAACATGTGTCAAATATGTGTAAAAAAATATTTAGCACTCAGCAGGTTCCTGAAAACCTTAAATTAAAGGTGTTGAACAGAAAATAATATTATTTCAGGCAAAATATCTACATTCAGGGTAAAAGGTGTTTGCTGCATTTAGATATAACATAATAGAGTTCCATTATGTTGCCTTTTTGGTAGTAATCTGGAATAACTCACAACGTATTTGTATTTACACTGAAACAACCAAAAGTTCCTTTTTTATTATATGTTTTGTTTCACTTTTAGAAAGTTTGAGAGATAGTGATGCTTGCAATGTTCAGGAAGTAGCTCTTCCATTCACAGCATGATAATTCCCTCTTACTCATGTCGGTGCTACTATAATTTTATGAAGATTCTAAGTTAGTTTCATTCACTTTTGTTTAAGATATCAAATCAAAGCTTTATTTCTAATTCTAATTCTACCAACGTAAAAGCAATAACTCCAGATCTCAGTAAAATAAAAGAGCCTTTTGGTAAACAGGATAATCCTCGCTGTCCGTCCGTCCCATCCCCGTCCCTTCCCCCCCCCCCCCCCCCCCCTATTTTTTTTAGCTGCCAGTTATTTAGATCTGGAGTCCTTCCAAAACTGGGAGTCATAGATGCATTATGCTAAATTCAGTTGCAGCATACATTTCATCTTACTTTTCCCTATATCCTAAGCTCTCATTTGAGGAAGAACAAGAAGTTTAATTAAATATGTATTGAGAGTCTCCTCCACAATGTCAGCCCAGGATGATGATAAATGCGAGTGGCTTGCCAGCAATATGGCTACCCCTTTAATCTCTCTTTTTTTTCAGCTGCCAAGAGAAAAGTCCCTCAATCCAATGTTTATAGACACTGTGCTCAGTGTATATAGACATTTTACGTTTGAAAGGATTAAAATGGCAAGATAGATGATGAAAAAAATGTAGTGAAACAGTATTAACAAACTAATACCAGATAAATTATGTTATTCTGCTCTGCAAATGGAAAATTATACTGTATGTGATGCAGATGAAACAGATCTGTTCCCATGAATGTATATTCCTGTATTTTCTTGAGGAAAAGTCACCACTAAAAGTAGTGTTAAAATAAACGGAAAAGTCATCTTATATCAAGTTTCAGAAGACAGTGCTTTCTCTATATTTATGGATTTGGGACTATGGTTTTGTTTTGAGGTTTTTTGTGCACACTGTTAATTTTGTATTTTGTAGGGTGCCTTGCAATTTGAACAACATATATCTCAAATTCAGAGGCTCTACACTCACTCTATTTTGGACCAATGTCAAAATTTCTTAGTGTTTTAACTAAAATGGTTCCCACGTCTTGAATCAGAAGTAGGATTTCACTGGAGAAGTTATTCGACATATGATTCCGTGCGTCCACACGAGATATTTAGATGACCTGCTTGACTATAAAAACAAGACATAGGATCTGATGATTTAGATGGTCTTTTCTAGCACCATGTGTGTCACTCTGTAGGTCTTTACCTTGAACACTTCATAGTTAAATCCATCAGTCCAACACAATCAACTTGACCGTGTGCGTAGACCAGCTGAATCGATGAGACGCACACATGGCAAATTCCCCATCAGGATTAATTTGGCTGCTACTGTGCCATTCACAGGTGTATGTTTACAGCATGTGCAGTACCTGCCAGGGAAATGCCTACTATAAAACAAAATGCAGTAACTACACAGTGACAAACAATGGGAAAAAGAAACATTTTGAACAAAACAGTAATAAGTCTGTGTTATGGCACCTAGGTATGGCATCTTTTCGTAGATTGAAAGCTATTTCAGTTACTGCATTTGGATTTGTTACTCTGATACATTTTAATACAGTTATAAAAACTTTGTGGATTAGATGGTGTTGCTGATGATGAAATGAAGATAAGATTGTCCATGTCCCTAATACTTGAAGGTTTGCGTGTTCCTAAGTGTAGGAATATATGTCAAAGGAAATAATTTTGGATGATCAAATACTGAGATACAAAGATCTCCTAATTTGAAGATATAGGCCAAAGGGAATCATTCAACCACTATATGTGAATTTTTATTTTTAGTTATTAATTCTCTTTTATATGAATTAAAAATATAAAAAATCACTGAACCTCTGCAGACTTGTAAGTTAACTTACAATTATACTAAGTCCTTGTGCAGAACCACATCTGGGAAGTCCAGGACGAAAGCACAATCTGCCTCAGATTCATATGATCAGGATCTGTTGATAACCAAACTAAAAGCCTACCTGGCACTAATGTTTGGAAACTTGGTCTACATATTTACTTAGCCATACAATAGAGCAAATAGAAAAAACATCTGCTTTTCATGCACAAACTCTCTATGTGGAAATGTGTGTATTTAACTGAATACACAAGCATTAAAAAAGGTCAGCAACCAAGTATAATTAAATGACCTTACAACTTTTTACATACCTTTAAAATTACATATATATAATAATAACGCACATAATTATTCATTTATATGTGTATGTGTGTATTATAATATACATAAATAAACTTATATATAAATGTATACAAGCACTAGAGAGAGAGATTCTCTTGAAAATAATAGAACCTCCTTGTTACAGTCTTGAATATAGTGAAATGTACTTCCCATATCAGTGAATTTTCAGATGATATGACCAAGAACTAGCTGAAGATTTGTCTACATAAATGGGCTTTGAGTCCATCCTTTTAATCACTGCAGGCAAAATCTGGACCTTTTCATTAATCTGTATTTAGATATTAAACAGGGTGCAGGAATGTTTTCATGCTAAAATGTTTATTCGCCTGTAAAGTTATATTTTTAATGTTACATGTATTATTGAATGTCACTTTTACACAAAAAATTAAATATGAATGTTTGTTTTGTTTGCTTTGTAAGTATGCACATCTTCAAAATACCAAAGAAAGCAATTATTTAAATGATTATACTATGCGTTCCTTTATTTAAAAAATCTTACATATTACATAGTTAATCTTCACAACGGTGTTATGAAAAACAGTGTTCCAATCAGTGTTATGGTACATTATAGCTGTGCAGTGGCACTGTTGTAAGAAAGTGCTGCTGATATAAATCCATGAAAGATTAAAAATTATATATACATACATTCTTCCTCAGCCCACCATAACTTTTTCATTGTATTTTATACACAAGGAGTGCATGTCAATGCATGGCCTCCTGTTTACTCTCCCTGCTGCAGGTGTCAGTGTACAGGCACTTTAGAGAGGCTCCCCATCATGCTGATTTCCTAGAAAGGGTCTGGGGGTTTCCCCACAACGGTGCCTTCTAGACACTTCCTTTCTTATTTGCAAATGTTTGAGGTGACCCTACTTAAGCCCTGTTGATTTTGTTTGATTTTGTGTTACTTTTCATTCACTATCACCCCAGTCCCTTTTCTTGTTAAGCTTGTACATCAGTCCTCCATAGGGTGGCTGGTAACTCTCTCCCTTCCACACCATTCCTAGATTAAAGCCCTCCTTTCCTGGTCAGACATCCTACTGGGAAAGAGACTTCTGCCCTGCCTAGTGAGGTGGATCCTGTCTCTCCCAAAAAAGACATAGACTCTCAAACAGGGACCCATGGTCATAGAAGACAGAACCAGATGTGCCAACAGTTGTTGTTGTGCAGTCTCAGTCCCCTCCTCCTCGCACCCTCTTCCCTCAATGGCAGAACGGAGGTGAACACCACCCATGCCCCCATGCCCCAGAGCTCTATAGTCAAGATTGATACTCTCCAGGTTGCCCCTGAGAGTATCATTGGTGCCCAGGTGGAAGAATAGCAGGGGGTAATAGTGAGAGGGTTGTCCAAGCTTCGTCAGTCCCTCTGCAGCACTCTGGATCTGAGTCAGGTCAGGTGCCTCTGACCAGGCCAGGAGTTGCCTGCTACTATCAGTCACCAGTTCCTCCTGGTGCTTCTTTGTGGCTCGGGGTAAGTTGACCCAGATGTTCTGCTTGCAAGTACACTCAGGTCCTCCTCAGCTTTGAGGGCAGTGAACCTGTACTGGAGCTACAAACATATAGATGTCGCCACCTTCTTGGTGCCAGGAGGCATCTTCTCCAGCCTTCACCTTCCTCAGAGTTTCCACTTGCCGTTCTTCTAGGGACGGGCTCTGCCCATCTGGCTCGGTAGCTGAGCTCTGCAGAAGGAACAGTGTGGTACCAGCTACACAACTTGCTGCCATACATTGGTCTTCTCGGATATTTTGCATACCAATGGCAATGCTGCCTGCCTTTACTGGCTAATGAGAATCACTGTACATAGCTAACTTACATTAGGTAATATAGCAATAGACCAGACTGTTCTTATTATATTCTCACTTCTTTTGTCATTTAAATGTATGCTAAATGCCATTAGGAGTAAAAAACCAACAGGCTTGTTTTTAAACTCACCCATTTTATAGGTAGCTCCATTTGCATGCAGGTAGAACTAAAATAAAACCTAAAGCTTCAGATCAGAAAACTTAGTAAGTAAACAGCTAATGAAAGCAAGAATTCTTTTAATGTTTCCAAATCAGTAATGTCTCTACCTGCAAGAACACAGAAAAGGACTAGGCATTAAGTATCCTAAGTAGCATATTTATTTTCAGACTTCTTCTTTAACAAAGGTACACCGAATGACTCACTGGCAAGTATTTCCAGTCCTTATGTATTTGAACTGAACCAAGGGCAAAACTAATGGCTCCAGTTCGTCCCTGGAGCCGAACTGAAGCAACGTCTCCCCACTATGCTAAATACTTTCCAAAAAGAACAGATTAGTTCCCTACTTTCCATAGTTAAAAAGTCACTGTATTTATACCAAGTGTAATATGAATGAAGAAACAAAGCCATAATTCCAACATCAATGTATTTATTATTCCAGCTCCCTTGACATCCTCTGTGCTAATCTTCCAGGCCACAGTGTCTCTTTCCATTCTAAATAAGCAGACGAATCCTCATGGGCACACTTGCGTTCAAGTTTCAAAAAGAATCAGGATCACACATATCAATGCTCTATATATGAAAATATTTCTTGTCACACAAAATGGATCTTTTCACTGTCTGACTGTCAACCCCTTCCTGATCAAACCAGACAACACCAGCTTCTGCTGCTTTTCCAGACTCTTGGCAGGCTCTCCTCACATCTGCACATCTTGCATTTACAAGTACACAGATTCCAAAGCTGTCAGTGGATGGAAATAATTTTGAAATCCAGAGTGAATACAAATGGATTCCCTGTAAAAGGCTTTTATTTCTGTGTCAAGTGGTAGAGTTGCTAGTACAGAAGCTTCCATTTTACACTTCCCCACTTCCAACAACATCACAGAAGACTGGAAATGTCCCAAATAGTAAATGGATGTAGAATTTTTTTTTAACTGCTTTGTGTATCAAATAAGGAAATGAAAAAAAAAATCAATGTTTTTTTCCTTAGGATATTTTGTTATATACAAATAAATGCAAGAGAGGGATTGAAATCTCTTGTAATGTTTTTTCTTTCCTCTTTTTCAAAGGAAAATTTCAAACAAAAAACTATTTCTGGTTTATTTATACTACAGTGTCATATGGGAGTGCTTTCAGTAGCTGTGGATTACCGTACACAGTATTGGCAATGTAATACAATCCATCCATATTCTATCTCACTCTTCCAAAAAAAGTTACAGCGTTAAAGTTCACTATTAGTTTGGTTTGGAACTCATTAGCCTGAACTGGTTGTTTATTCTGGATGCTGCAAAACTGTGATCTCACATTTGTGATGTGAGATTGACATCTTGACAGCTGAGCAGAATTTCATAACATTTCCACCACAATTGGGCTTTTTAAAATAAAACCAGATTGCCTTTAGAATAAATTTATTTGGGGCAAAATTTAACAGTTTCCAATTTTTTCCACTGAAGAATTAGCAAAATTGCCAGACTTTTAACCACTACCTTAGAAAAAAATTACAAGAACAAGAAAAAAAATGAAACTCAAATAGCTAGAAATAGATAATTGTTTTCTGCTTTTATCAACACCAGGAAATACATTATATTCTGCAAATGTTTTTTTCAGCAGTTGGACAAAAAGCATGCTAGGAGAGGAAAAAGCCACTGCTGCTGGATCCTTTGGAGTGCAGCCCCTACCAAGAGCTGAATGCATAAGCGGAGGTCTCCTAAAGCTGCGCCTGGCCAAAAGTAGCCATCCGGGCAGTCAGATGCAATGGAGCCCTCTAAATGATCAGCAAGCAAACTGGGAGTACATTGACCTTGACCTCAGTGACAAAACTTGAGCAATTTGTTTAGCTCTGAGGCAGCCTGGAATGAAACCCCGAACCGTTTGGTACCTTAAGTATACAAATCCCTTGGAATGTTATCATAGAGATAGATATGTCAGCAATACAACTCGGATGAAGAGAGCTTTTCTAGATTGTGCATTTTGCTGCAGGAAGAACAAGTGCATTCATTAATGAGGAGGCATTACAGGACTGTGAGAAAAAAGAGTGTCAACAAAACTCTACTGGCTTTTGCTTAAAGCTGTGAGAGAGGCAAGTGTCAGCCAAACCCTCACCCCAGGCTGAACTACTGAATGTTGCCTGCATGAAAAAAAGGCTGCTTGACCTACTTTTATCTTCTGGATGAAAAATAGAGGTTTCTGTCTGCTGATGGCTGTTGCACTTCCAAAATAGCAGGAATCAAGTGACTTTTATTTCTTCTAAAAATAGCTGTGCCAAAACTGCTCTGGATGATGAAGGCTGAATTACAACATACCCTAAGGAAATTATGAGTTTTCCATTGACTGTTGATTAGGAGAAGCCACAAGTTACTTAGGCAAGATGCAGCATAAAGTGAGCCTGAACCATGAGAACAACAAATGTGTTCTCTGGGACACCCATATCTATGGATGTAAGGGCATATTTGTAAAACTTTAAAGAAACTTTGTGCATTTTGAACATTTGATGATATTTTCTCTTTTCAGTTAGGACGCAGGGCAGTGAGTGGCAGTAGGTGCTGGGACCATCCTCTGCTTACGGCAGGCAACCCCAAAAAGGAGTTCAGTTAGTAAAAAACTTCATTTATGACTTGGCCTCTGTAGCTATTCTTGTCTTAATTGCCCTTCACGTTCCCTATAAGGTTGGAATATATTGCACAATAAATGTTGGGGGTTTTATGTATGTAAAGAAAAAGGTCATGGTACAGTTGTGATGGCATAACACAACAGACAAGGCTATGTTCTTAAAAGCACTATATCATTCAGGTGGTTCTTCCTGCATGATTCCATTCAAGCATTAATGCAACAGTATGAAAGTGTCAGGACTATTTAACAGTCACTGACATGCCACGATGCTCGTTGATTGAGATGGTACTGCTCAAAGCTCAGGGTTTCAATGAGATGGTCAATGCGGGGGATAAGCTGACATACTGTTAGACTGCAGATAAAGTCCTATAGGAACACTGAAAGAAAAGCTGCAAAGTCAGATTACATTTCAACTTCCAGTCCACAGCAGAAAAAGTTCATCTGGAAATCATGTTGCCACTTATATTGTTTAATATACTGTACTGTTAATAATTTCTGCAATACTAATTCTTGGAGACTCCAATAACAAGCTGGTAAAGTTTTACAGAAAAAGATAGTTTCTTCCTCCAGATGCCTTACTGTCTTCGGAACAAGATGAGTCATATTATGAAACAAATTTAAAATAGAGAAGATGGAATAGGCTGGAAAAAGAAAAGAGAATAACACAGTCAAAATAATAACAGCATTAGTTTATCCACGGCATACTACGCTATCAAATGCCCAGCTTTGGATGAGAAATTATTTCCAATGGGGGAAAAAAAAAAAAAAAGGAAAACAAACAGCAACAGAAATAAAACTATGGAATACCATTCCTTGGCAATGAGTTTCAATCTACTTCTTCTGACTCAGCATCATTGTGTCTGAAGTCTCCTGGTACAGCAGGAAAGGTGCAGACTTATTATTAGATTCACCATTTATTGAGGCTAAACATCAAACCTCCAAATCTTTTAGGTGGTTAAGTAAAAAAAATAAATCTATAAAGCAAAGGTAAATTCTTTCCTCTACTGGTCAGTGGTTTTCATACTTCATTACCTTTACTAACGTGGCAAAATGATCACATGACGTGGAAGTGGTTTGGGGAAAATTGCACTGTTACACAACTGCAGATCTCTATCCACTAATAGAGATCCAAGAATAGTTTTGGTGCAGTTAATCAGCATTAGAAGATAAAAGAATGAGTTTATAATTAATTCAGTGCAATCCCTGGATTTGAGTCTCTTCCTTTACTTCATTCATAGAAAAAGGCTGTGATTACTCTAGAACTTCAGGGGCTTATCTAGCTCTTAGTCACAGCCTTTCTGTATGGTGTCTCCTAACTTTAAGTGTAGCATGGAAAATCAAAAAATCATATCTGAGCTACCTGCAGCAATTATAAAAGATACCGCAAGGCCTATCTTTCTATCGCTACAGGTCTCTGTGTATGAAAATGCCTTCTGATTCACAACTAAAAGACTGCTTGTCTTCAATGTACCCTTCAGGGGACTGTTGTATATAAAAATAAAACTTTAACTGTAGACTCTCCCAATTCAAAAGGCAAAAGAGAAGTTTGGATGGAAATGTTGAGCTCAGATCCTTCAATCTTATGTTGCTGGACCAAATAGGTCACCAGCTTTTACCTTTCTTTCCTCATAGACTTTGCTCCTCAAAAAACTGCAATATAAAACTATAATATAGTTCCTCCTTGCCAAGGGATTTGGCACATTATATCACAATTAAAAAAATACAATAAAACCATGAGGCAATAAAAATGCCATACAAGCTTCTATAAACTAAGCTAACAAGCAATAAAACAAATAGAGTTTAAGTGTAAGGAAGGAGTTTTGCTGCCAAAAGAGGAAGAATTTTATTGAAAAGTATATATAGTCATCTGCACATTTGTGCTGTTGAAACAGTGAATGTTCTTTAAAGGGCAGTACTGCTGTTTAATTCGGTGTTTGAGATCAGCACATATATTGGAAGGATTTTTGAACTGCAGGTAACTAATACAACTGCCCTTAGGCAGAAAAAAAATTTCCAGATAAATGTAATGATTTGGTTAGAAGCCAAACAGATTCTTTTCTTTTACATATCAGGAAACCACTGTAACAGAGAATGAATCTAGGATCACATAAACAAATTCCTTAGAAGTCCCATTTCAAAAAGAAAGCAAGCACACAAAAAAACCAAAACCAAACACTTCAATGATCCTTTAAGCCTTAAAAAAATCCTCCCATTTGGAGCATTTGTACCAATGCTAATGCTTCTGCTTCTCCATCTTTCTCTTTGACTTATGAAAGTGGGAGATACATGTGGGCTCCCTTTCGTGATGCTCACATTTCACAGTAAAGGTGCACTGAAGACAAAGTCAGGATTTAGAAATGTTTGTCACCAGCTTGAGGGTGGCAAAGGGCTGGGTCGGGCTGGCAGAGCCCCTGAGCTCGAATCCGCTCCCTGACATGCTTCCAGTTCTCCCACTGCAAGCAGGCTGCTGGCACCACCACCAACTGACCCTACGTGCTATAAATTGACACATTTGGCTGAGAACGGGCTACTGTGCACAAAGGGATGAAGGCGAGGGACATCGAATTTATTTTTTGCTATTGGTTGGTACTGCCCTTTCAGCCTAGATAAAGATTTATGGAACTGCATAGCTCGTTGCTTTGGGATAGAGTAGAAATTTCCTCCTCGGCTCTTTCTCTTGGACTTATTCTATATTAAAGGATAATGGTTACTTAAAAATACACAAGTAATATCTAAGGTTCAAAATAAGGTTCACTATTAATAGTTCATCAATTATTCTTCTTAGAGGGAATATCTAAAAAATACTGTCAACAATGACATTAAAAAAGACCTGAAAACACACAACATTACATGAAAAACAGGGAAACAAATGCTTAAATTGGAGAATATCTATGCGTTTGAGAGCATTTGTTCTTTCAGGTTTGTTTGAAAAATTATCAAATTAAGCTTCTATTTCTGCAGGCTGTTGCGCACTTTTATTTAAAAGTCAAAACAATACATCTGTTTATGTGGCCAGTCTTCCGAGTTTGATTCGGATTATTAGTCATTTTAACATCTTAATATTATAGTTACGTAATTTATGTTCCTTTTATGCCTTAGCAGAAAGGACTTTGAAATAGCTTTGTGTGCCCCGGCTTAATTGGGTGGATGCCCAGTTCTTCCACAAGGGCAGTGAGTGCTATTCCTGCAGTCAGTTCTTTACGTCTGGAACACCCCCTGCGCAGCCCACGGTGCCTTCAGAGGCACAAACCATCCTTCTGAGGTAGGAACTGCCTGCACCGCAGTAAGAAATACTGTTACTTTTAGGAGCTGACAACTTCCGCAAGTAAACTTGACTAACTCCCACCTAATAACAGACAGAATCAATTTTGTTTTTTCTTTCCTGTCTCTGTTGACAGTGAAAATGGGCTGAAAGTACATGCTTTGCCAGAAATGCCATAAATGCCTCTACTTGGGCAAGGGTCAGGGCAAGGACTATAAGTAGCCAACTCTCCTCACCCTCACTGAGTGCCAAAACTGGGTCAAAAATAATCTTAGAATAAAGAGTCTCCACAGCAGCAGAGATAGTTCTGAGGTGCTTGGAATTTTATGCCAACTTAAGCAGGAGAGAAGGTTTTCTATGCATCCATCACCATCCCATCAAGCAAAACCAGCCACGCTCCAAACATGGTGTCACTGTGCTGTTATTTGTTTCTGTGACTCCGCATGCCTGTTTGCCAATGTATTTGCAGGCATACCTATGCCTACATGGGCCTACCATGTGCCTACAATGTTACCTTGCCACCAATTCGTATTCCTCAGAAGATTCATGAACACCTACAGCTACCAGCTCAAGACGAACCCATCCAACTACGCTAGTAAATGCCTATATGTAAAGAATTACACAGTCCTGGTGGCAATTCTGTACCTTCAAGCGCAGTGCTATGGTAGCATCCTGGGTTGTCTGTGGCAGCTGACTGCCTTTCTCAAGTAGACTTACAAAGGTGCTGAGGAAGAGAGCGGAGTGTTGAATCTGAGTGGTCTTGATGAAAAGGAGTAATTATCTTTTCAATTTTTTCAAATGCCGTGTCTTTAGCAGTTTGGTATATGTAACGCCAAAGTACAAACCCAGGAGGAGTATTGAAAGACAGCCTTGGTTCAGTGTCTCCAGGAACTCAAGTACATTGCTCTGATTAAGAAAGAGGTAGACTAAGAAGTTACCCTCAGGTACAGCAGCGTGAACATTAACTCCTGCGAGCTGCTGTCACTTCTGTGTACGTGCTCCTACCTGACGGTAAACGAGAAATGCTCGCAGGCAACTTAAGTCCAGGTAATAAAAGAGAACTAAGAATCCTCACATTTATCGTACAGGTTAAGTGACAGAAGCTCACGCTGAAGTTTGTCTTTCAGAGGTTCGTTCATCTGCTTATGTCCCTTTGATGCTTTTAAAGTGTTGTGGTGATTTCAAGACCTGTGCAGGCCTTCAGTCCAGTGACTAAGGTTGTGAAAGGCAAAATTCAGATGCCTAAAGGCCACCTGAGTCTGAAATCTGGCTGACGAATCAGGGCTCTGGATCTGTTTTGAGCAGAGATTGATTGTTGCTGATTTTATTTATTTTTTCAAAAATTAGACTCGCTGCACTCACAGCATTTGAAGACCACAAACAAAACCATTTCAGCAGCACCATTTGGCAATTCATTAGGTGTATTCACAGCTGTCTGGTTGACTTTACTAAGTTTGCAAAGTTTATTAATAGTTGCTACGATACAAGCCTGAAGACTTCTACCTCAAGAACACTTTAAAATTCAGCCAAATATAAAATGTTTCAGCCAGAAATTCAGGAAGTCTTCATAACATCCTGAGTGGGGTGATAGGAGGCCATGTTTCTGGACCATAAATTGTTTTTATTACTTGGTTTTGTTCTGCTTGTAGTGTGTGCATTTTAATTTAGCCTCACCATTTGGAAGATGCTTGCCAAAATTATAAACAAATGTGCCCTGAAAGGCTTTGAGAAAGAACTTTGCAAAATACCATTGAACCATTTCCATTGAACAGCAAAGGGAATAAAGCAACTTCTCGTATTAATGGACTTGCATTTCAAACCACTAGGCAGATTTAAATGATTATATCTAAACAGTTGGACAGAAAATGCATCAGATTTTCTACCTTCCCTTTTCTTGATTCCTTCTAAGGACTTTTCACTTATTTTAAACAGAAATAGCGTGTCAATAGTGCTAATATAATAGCATTAACATATGGATGAAAATTTGTTAGAGTAATTTTAATTTAACACGACACACTTAGGTGCTTACATTACTAAGTTCCAAAACTGGCTGAAAAGTAAGAGAGCATTGTATTTCCAAAGCATCCCCCCCGCCCCCAAAAAAACCCCAAAAACCCCAAAAAAACCCAACCCACAACTATTTAATTTTTGACAATCTTTCATCAATCCTGCAGCTTTTGTGCAAAAGGACACAGCTTCTGATTTACAGAGACTCAACCCATCTCAAGCCTTTAAGGTTAAAGTTATTGAATTTGGGACAATATCAGGGGAACTAACACTGTATATTTGAACTGTCCTCTGTTCAGCACTAATGTAAGTGGATCTTTATCATCATCTAGTACAGCTATTCTTATATTCTTGAGAATGACAGACAGAGCAAGCAATAGGAGACAGACAAAAACAAAAAAAAAAAAAGAAAAGAAAAAAAAAATTCAGAAGAATAAAAGCTAGAGCAATTACCGTGAAGAGAATGAGGAGAAAGGAAAGTGGCAAGGCAAATGCATTAGTGAGTCAGATATTGAGTGAAAAATCATAAGCATGAATAGATGAATTCATTGTACTCTTGAAGGAAGAACAGGTAAAGATAAGGAGTTAGATTTAGTAGTAGGAATATTGGGAAGAAGTGGTCTCTGATGGGAAGATGAAGAGATTGCAGGAAATTGGGGAAAGGAAGGACAAGTCAGGGAAGTGTGGTCAGCACAAGAAAGGGGGATCAGGAGAATGTGCAGAGCGTGAAACTGCTCACATCAAAGGACTTCATCATCTTTTGATCTGAGAGCAGTCCTAGGAGGCCAGTAAAGAATTATGCTGGAATGAAGAGATTAATAACTAGAAATTCAGATTGTATTCTTGCTCTGTTTTGATATTTTGAGGATCCTTTTCATGCCAAAAAAATTTATAGACTTCTTCCCTTTTGACTAGAGACCATAGTGGTTTGCTGAACCATACTTTTAGGATAAAAAATGAAATCGTATTATATGACCAATAAAATCTTGTTGCTTTTGCAACTTTTTTTTTTTTTAACCCAGTGGGGTTAATAAAATGCAGTGTCTTTTTCTCTGCAGAAGTATAATAACTAAAGGAAGTGGAATAAATTTCCTTTTCCCAGTATCCAAATTTTGTCAGGAACTATCAAAATTAGGTAATTTTTTAGGAGAGCCCAAAGCATGGTAATTAAACAACATTTCATTTTTCTAAGCAGTCCCTACAGAAATGGATGATGGTAACACATGGAAGACTCTGGTCTTGCAAGTGTTGTACATTTTTTGTGGGCAAATGAGAGTATTTCTTCCTCCTGGGTTTTCATGCTGGTACATTTCATAAGGAGTTTAAATCTAGAAATGGAAGTTTAAGTTACATATTGCATGTTGGTCATATTATCTAAAATATCTGAATATCTTCGCATTTTTTAATGTCTTAATAGAACCATTGAATTGTTTAGGTTGGAAAGACTTTTAAGATCATCAAGTCCAACCACTAACCTGGCACTGCCAAGTCCACCACTAAACCATGTCCCTGAGTTCCACGTCTGCATTTCTTTTAAACACATCTGGGGATGGTGGCTCAATGACTTCCTTAAGTAGCCTGTTCCAATGCTTGACAATCCTTTCACTGAAGAAATTTTTCTCAATATCCAAACTAAACCTCCCCTGGCACAACTTGAGACCATTTCCACTTGTCCTATTGCTTGTTACTTAGGAGAAGAGACCGACCCCCACCTGGCTCCACCCTCCTTTCAGGGAGTTGTAGAGAGCGATAAGGTCTCCCCTCAGCCTCCTTTTCTCCAGGCTGAACAACCCCAGCTCCCTCAGCAGCTGGTGCATGGGAGTGTTTGGTGTCTGATACCACCATGATCCTTTAGTAATAATTATCTTAATTTCTTCTCAGTGGTTTTTTTTGTTTGTTTTGTTTTGTTTTTTTAAACTCACCAAGACTAATAGGAGATCTGTTAAAGAGCACTGGTATTATTCAGATGGCAGTTTTTCCTGATACTGAAGCTTTCCTAAACTACAAGTTGGTGGGAGACAAGTCTTCCTGAGTTTTGTGCACAGGTGGATTTAATGGTGAGAAAATTATCTTTTGCATATATAGAGGCTGTATATAGTAATATCTTCTGTCTTTATTGGTCGTGAGAAGTCAGTCCTTATCTGAGTTTATCTTCACTTAATTTTCATATTTCAGGCTCCACATGTAGATTTTTCAAAAAGTGTCTGCAATAATATCGAATTCAGGGTTTTTTTCTGGACCTCAGTATCTTTGGCTAAAATACAAGGTTTTTTTTCCTTATGGGTCATCTATATTGTCTATTTAGTAGACTTGTTTGGAAACAGATATTTAATTATTTTTCCACATAAGAGGCTCTACTATCTTGCTTCTAGTTTACTTTAGATTCGCTCAATATGTTTGAGCATGCCTCTAAGGGGGGTTCAAAAATCCTACTATTTACGTATGCAAAATCAGTACTAAAAGTCACCAAAAGCATCACATAATCCTTTGAAATGATCTCTCAAGTACAAGTAGCGGAGTAAAATGCAGGTATATCATCAGTCTTAGCTACCTATCCAGATGTATGAAGTATAGAACCAGCTATCGGTTTATCTTTTGGTTATGAAGGACTGTATAGTATCATTCCTGCTTTAAAGATTGTCATATATTACAGTTTCTCTAATTGCTTATGTTATTGTGTATGTTATGCTTTACTACCGTGCAGAACTACAGAAGCTGCAAGATTCGTTCACCGTGCCTACTATTGCATCCTTGATATCTTAATTTTACCAAGGCACCTTGGTCTCCTGAGTGATGCTTTAACTTGTCACAAAATTCCCTTGACGCCTGCCTGACGTGCTTCCACACTTTGTGTTAATTACAGTGGAAGACTTACCGGGCCTTTTGGGGCACTCTGGTATAGAGCACGGGCAATGTGTTTGAAAAACTTTAATGTTTCTGATCGGCCTGTATAACAGAAATGGTTTCGTTAATTGTTCCAATGCCCTTTTTATCATTCTCTAACCTTGCACACTGGACCAGCTGCTGCACTTAAACATATTTACCAAATGTATAATTTATTAGAAAAATCAGGAAAAAAAAGAGGTCTCTGTTTATTTTCTAAAGCCCTGACAGTAGAAAAATTGAGCAAATTCTCACAAGAAAGAAAAATAACTGGGATGACATCTTTACAGAACAGAAAACTGCATGGAGATAGGATAATATCCTAATCACCTCTTCCCAATCTCACTGGTTTAGAAAAAAAAAAAAAGCACAGAACAGTAGAACAGTAGAATTGGAACAGTCAACATTTTGGTAAATATTCACACCTTTTCTTTGTTTTGGTACAAGGCAGGCGCACATTTTCTCTCATTTACCTCTGGAAGCCGAACTACATTTGCATAGCTGTTCATGCTCAGGAAGTGAATGTCCCAGACACATCTACTTACTGTTCTTTGGCTCGTGTTGTGGTGCAATTTTGAAACACGTAGACTGGATTTCTTACGGATGAATTAAAACTAGAAGATGGAGTCCAGGAGCACACATTACATGCTCCATCTGGTCATTTAGGTCATGGAATCAAACCGAGGCTAATCTGAAGTGAATTTCTCTCAAAACATAGATTATATGGACACGAAGCACCAACTGTTTCACCCTGTAAATCCACCCTGGTCTCCACATTACTTCTTGAACTAGACACAACCTCACAGTCTTGATTGTTCTTGTGGGAAGAAAAAGATGCTTTCTCCCTGTTCAGAACTAAATGATGAGACCAACATATCCTTGTTCCTCATTTAGTTTCTTTCCTTACACACTGACTAAACAAACATATGAACAACTTGAAGTTCAAATATTAAATTAGCCTGTTGTATAAGCAGGACCACGATCATCTCGCACACAGAACTTCTTTAAAACCTATGGTAGACTTACCTGATTCTTCTTACTTTATATGATGATTCTCCTTTGCTTGCTAGAACTTATTTTAAAACTCTCATTTAAGATTTGAATCTTAGGTCTTTTGCAGTTCTGTCTCCTAATATGACTCAGTTTTGACTGTTACCGGTTGCATACTCCCATAAGCAGTGACTCAGATGCTCGGCTCTCCTACCGTATCTTAGAAAGAACTTTGAAACAAGGGAATCCTTTGCCATTTATGAAAACACCAGCCAGCCTAAATCCTCTCCTGATTTTTACAACAGTCCCTGAGGAATAATCAGTTCGCTTCAGAATGGATTTATGTCTGTATAATATCCAGAACCCGGAAGCTGGGAACTAAACAAACAAAATTTATGCAAAAATAAGGTGAAAAAAATAAAATAAATAAACAAGAACCTTGAAGCAGAACCACGTTTTTCTCATGAGACTAAAATATATCTTTTAGTATGTCTGCAATAAAGCTTTCAAAAATTCAGTCTCTGGTATCATCAGCTGCACAAATTAATCCTTGAGAAAAAATAAAACATATCTTGAAGCTAAATACCATGTACAGAATATTATCAGACATTGTAAATACTAATTGCATCTGGAAGCCTGACTAAAATAATCTAAGAAAATATCATATAAAAATCAGTACAGCACTGTAGCAATGTATTTCCTTTTCTACGAAAGTTAGAAAAACAGCATCAGTCACAGGTAATTTGCAATAGATCTTTTTCTGGAAGAGACAGAAAGATAGCCTGTTACACCACCAAGAATGTAGCCACCACTGATTTCTTGGAATAATTAGCATTTAAAAGAAAAATTTTGATTGAAATGAGCATGTTCAAGAGTTGACTGCTAATGTTTCTGGAAAAATAAACAAACTAAAAACCCCAAATATATACCAATATTCAGACTGAAACCCAATGTCACAGGTCTATAGATATGAGAAGTGGCTCAGAAAAGGAGATTGTGGAGGCAAAAAGGGATTGCAGATCCATACATCACCATCAGCCAAAGGATATATTCAACCTGTAATTTTAGGACTTTTATTTCATAGGATCAAATCAATACAAACTATAGGACCATATTTCAGGCCTTCATTTTCCACTTTAAAGTTATCTTCTCTCCCTAAAAGCTTTTAAAAAGGTTGCAGAAGCCCGGATTAAGGAAGCCAGACCTGTGTAGTTTAGGAAAGTCTGTACTCATTTTACCAGGTATGTGTTCCTATATTGCAAATGTGCTTAACAGAAACAGGCTTTGAGCATCCAAGCAGTTCATAATAATACTCCAGAGCAATGTGAAGTATCGCTTTCATATAAATGTGGTGTTTAACTCCAAAAACATGCTGCCAGATGTCTTGCTAATATCACCTCACCAGCTGATTCTACAAGATGGAAGAGGCTGGTTAGATATTTCCAATTCAAAAGCTCCATATGGATTGTCCTCTGTGTGTCCAGGACATTTTCCAGATTCCAAAAGCCTGAAGTGATAACAGCAAATATTATACCTAAACCCACTGTCTTTGTATATAAAAGAATTAGACAGAGTTTTTTTATTTCCTATATCGGAAGTTAACCTTCACTTATCAACCAACAGGGAACCCTGCTAAAAAGTCTGGTGGTAAGAAGTAGACGCAGGTAGGATTGTGTTCTATGTTAACCCACCATTAAACTTAAATCCTGATCATATGCTTCTGGTAGGGGTGAAACAACTGAAACTGGAAGGTGTAAGGTATCCCCTCTGGACGGTATTCTATAATAACGTGGTTAAGAGCTCCTCACCTTCAGACATTCATAAAATATATCTATATTGTGCCAAGCAGCCCATGTCTTAAATGATACCTGAAATAAACAACATGCACAGAAATTAACTTTCGGCAGTAGGTTGGCAGAAGTGCCTTTCTTACACATACTGCTTGATAAGGTACTGTGCATTCACCAAAGTACTGTTGCCCTCCTAGTTCTGATGTATTAATCAATTCCTAAGGCTAGATGAATTTAAATGGCTATGATACAACATAGTCCCTCTGGCCCGTGCTGATATTCTCCCATAATTGAGAGAGCCCTGTTGGTTTCACAGGAAGCTGCTGCAAAGATTATTTTCAGAACTTATTGCTTTGACCATTTTATTAGTGTGTGAACATTTCTCCACTGACTCTTCCTCCTTTATAGTGTTGAGCTAAAAACTCCTCAAATTCACTCTCAATGATTCTCATAGCTGTCTTTTCCACTCATTCGACTTGGAAAGGCTGACTTGTTTCTGACTGACTTGATATTTCAGCCACTCTCAAACCCTTCACAGATTTTTAAGGTAATTTTGTGTTTTCTTATGCTGACCCCCATACAGAGGTGCAGTACATTAGTAAGCACAAACCTTTATCTCCTTCCCTTCCCTCAAATCCCTTCTTAAAAGCTTATTTAACAAACATATTGTCAAACATATCAACAGACATTATGATATGCTTAACAAATTTGACAGCTGTATCTTCTAATAATCATGTAAACAATATTCTTAATCATTTTCCTCATTCTTGCCAGTCTGTCCTTATCAAGTCTTTTCTTCAAACCATACTCTCATTCAAGCTGGAACTCATGTATTTCCCTATATTTGCACATTATGAGTTGTCTTGAACTCACACAAGGATTGATACACATTACTCATTACATGTACTCATTACTCTTACAGGGCTAGGCTGTAAGAGGTGATGGTTTCAATTTTAAGACGAGGGAAATTATATATGTATTATTGCCTCTCTAAGAAAGTTATAAATATCCTGGCATTTTAGAGGCCAACCCTATCAGCAGCACTTACATTAAGAAGTCCCAAACAATAGGTAGTAGAATACAGCAACTAAAATTCAAACTCAGTAGAAAAAACTACTCCTGGGAAGTTAACATCAATGCCATTTGAGTCGGGTCTCAGATTGCTGGTATAGAAGATTGTACTTAAAAAGAAATGAGGCATTTAGAATAATCAAGCAATCATTCAGTAACAATGGATGTTTATACACAAAAGCAGATCCTGACAGACTACAAGTACTTGATTAGAAAGGAAGGACAGGACTGGAGATCTTCAGTAAGGAAACACTGTGAATTGTTAAGATTACTGAAATTATATTTTGAATTCTATTTTTAAGTGCATATACATATGTATGCACTTTAGATTATAGAGTATTTCAAGACGTGCTGGGGTTAACTCACAGTGTGTAGCTACAAGAGTTTGGAACAAGAAGGACACCAATTATATTTGTGTCATCTAGCCTATTTTTCTCCTCCCCATCTTTCCACCTGTTTCTTCATCCTTTCAGACTTTGCATCCTTGCTTGTCTGTATTGCATTGAGCTGCAAAGTATTGATGTATCTTATTTTATTATAATTGCATACTAAGATTGTTCAGATGCTCAGTAGTTACATCTCTATGCTAAAGTAGTAAGGTTAAGTTTCTATTATTTTTTTGTCTCCTTTTTTACTTTGTCTCTGAAAAGTAAAAAAAAAAATAGAAATAATAGCAGAAAATTTTTTTTTTACAGAATGATGTTCTCTAGAAATAACATCCCTTATTTGTGCAAGGCATTGCCAGGGTAAGTAAGGACAGTTGCTCAGAGATTCCTTTCAGTATTAAATTACTAGTCTGGGGGTTTTGTCAAAGTAGAGACAGAGACACAGATTCTTTTGATTTGACAAAGCATGGAGTTTTTGATACAGCAAGTAATTAAGGATTCAGAAGCAAGTTAGAAAGTGAATGACAGAACTCTCTAAGATCTTCTCAGTGCTAACTGTAAATCCCTCCAGGTTAAGTACAATACATTTCAGTTTAAATATATGTTTAATGTACTCACACTTAAGACTGTGTTAAGGTGCTCACCACTTACAGATGTGCCTCAACACTTGTTAAATGTTTTTCTGAAGCTGGGTCCAAATGAACCCTACACTGTGGAAAACCCCTTCTGGAACAGAGAATTCAGACCTGCGAGCTCACCTGAAACACCAGCTGAAAAACATTACCTTATTAGAGCCAACTTCTTTTCTGAGTTATTTTCCTGGAGACAGAATTAAGTCAGTTTCATGTGGGATTTCTTGAAGATTTATTTCAAGGAGAACTGGCTGATAGTTTACTATTCTCCACATATTGACATTCCAATACCAAAAGGAGAGAAAATAAAGTTGCTAGGTGACAGCAGTATATTTACTAGGACTCTGCAAAAACTGGAAACACTCTATACAAAATTTTCTATTTCATCTTTTTCTTGTAATTGGTGTTTGCAGAAACACGAAAGCTGAAAATGTAGAAAGTTCCATGGGATGCACATTTTTAATGAAGTTTTGTTTCAGGGGAATAAAATGGAAAATTGGATACATTTCTAGAAAGGGAGGCAGGGATGCCAGAAAGCTGGTTAGGTGTGTTACCACCAGAAGCACAGACAGTGGGAAGGTAAGATGGTGTGAAGGGCAAGTGATCAGCCAAGATGTTTGTTTGCTTCTGAAACGAGACAGTTTAAGAGCCTCTTAGCTGGAGAGAGAGTAAGATGGCTGCTTTGGAGTTATTTCACAGAGAAACATGATGCCGGAGGATTGAATGGTTCCTCCTGAGATAAGTGGTACTACAACTTATAAGGGCTCCTTTGGAAAACTAACTATACTTACCACGCTGTCTGCAGAAAGCCAGCATTAACACTGACTGGTTCAAATCATAAAGAACATTTTCAAACTTTTTCTTTGAAAAAGAATATATATAGTTAGTTTTGGGTCGGTCTACTTTTTGTTGTTAAAAGATAGAAAGATTATTAACAATGGAATTGGTTCATAGCTTAGATGTTAATTTGTAAGATGTTACCACCTAAAGAAAAGCTCAGTAGCCCTAATATTAAGTGATTACTGTGATTAATTAAAGAAAAACACATTACTAATCTTTACTAATCAAAGTCAGAGGAAGGTTCATTTTAACATTGTCTTGAGTCTGAGAGAGTGTCTAATGTTTTCCTGAAGGAAAAAGGACAAAGTATGAAATGAAACAAAAATGTCTGAAGTGTGCTTTGTGTAGCTCTAGTCTTGTGCTTTTATGGAAATTTCTGTGACTTTATTTGCCTGCAAATGTAACAATTATCAAACTGAAAAGAAGCAGAATGGAAGTAGTTACATATTCCTTTTAAGCAAGCATACAGGAGGCTAGACAGGAACAATTTACAGAAAAGAACACTGTTTGCTTTTTTTTATTGCTTGAAAAATGCCAGGAGAGTTTCAAAGTAATAGCATTTACTAAAAAAAAGAGAATAGGAAATAAAAGAAATGTATTGCCTCAGAAAAGGCCCAATTTAAAAAGTCTTCACCTTTTCATCCTGATACATGAGCCTTCTGTATGCTTTAGCACTACAAAACTTGTATTTATTTATATATTTATGTATTTAAGAGAGCTGGCGTATTTTTGAGCTTTTAAAACTTGTACAGCAAGGGTTTTAGTTTTCTTTTCTTTTTTTTTTTTTTTTTTTTTAAATTGCTTTGAGTTTTCACATCCAGCGAAGACATGCTTTGTCATGTGTACATTTGAGGTTATTTTTCATGGAAATTTCTGCAACACATAAATATTTTTTCCATGGTTCAGTGATCTCTTTGTTACTTCTTTGACCAAAAGCTCATTTCTTTTTCAAATATTCACTGTTGTTTATGAAGTGGTGTAAACTGGGTTTCTACATTTGGACTACCTGAAGAGGAAAAAAATAGAGCAAAAAAATTTCATTCAAGCCATCTTTGTTTGCTAGGAAAAAAAAAAAACTTTAATTCCAGCTTTTAAAAGTTGCAACACATTCATTACTGTGTTTTGCACGCTGTGGGTTTTGGAGGAATTGGAGTGTCAATAGATTGCAAAATCCATTTCTTGTGATGTTGCCAGCAAATATTGAACATTCTTACCTGAAAAAGATACAACTTTCTGAGATTTACCTTATTTTTAACACAAGAGTAACTTATGTTTACTGAAAACAGAGGCTAAAGTAATACAATATATGCTGGCAAGGAAACAGTGAGAGTAATATACTCATGTTCCTCTTGGGTCCATAAAATCTCATTCAAGGAGCGAGCAGGCCTCTGGCTCAGATTTCTAAACCTCTTTTGAGCATTTCCCATCTCTAGTATCTATATTGGCTCAATGTCCAAGTACATCCCACCCCACCACACAAGGAGACGCAGGACTGCAGCTCTGGAGCTCTTCCTCTGACCAATGCTGTCCACCTCCTTCGTCCATGACCAAAATCCTTACGTTGCCTCCTTTTCCTATCCCCTGGTGTGTATGGGATCCTGAGCACAGAGGTGCTGGAGACTCCTGTTTCCCCAAACCCAGTGCACACCTATGATCTGCCTCGTGGCAGCGAGCAGCTGCAGCAGGCAAGGCTCCGAGCCAGGAGCTGCCGCCACACCTCGCCTCCTTTGATCTCCCAGGCTTTCCACCTTCTCCTCTGCCAGACGTGGCTTGTTGGTAGGGCTCACAATCTGCCCGCCAGCTGCACCTGGCCCATCAAGGCGGCCTGGGGAGGAGACGCCGCTGCTGCGCTGCAGATGGGGAAGGGGTTTCTGCCAGCCGGGGCCTCCTGGTTGAGGAGCTGGGATGAGCCCGTTCCGTGGGCTGCCGCTTTGAACTCCCATCGCCTTGCTGCCTCCCACATCTGGAGCCTGAGGTGAAGGAAGATGAAAGCGGGCTGTGGAGCGCAGGGGCTTGTGAGGCACGCCGGGAATGCTGGCAGGCTGCGAGGAGGGCTCACGACTTGGCCATTCCCCAACCGGGGCTGTTGCAGCTCAGGGTTCGAGGAGAGATTCCCTGAGCCCGTGCGTCGCACATTGCCAGGGATGCATTTGATGTATGCTGGAGTGTTTGTACATAAACCAAAGGTTGTTAATAGGTGTTTGTATTTAATTATTACAATCAGTGACTCTGATAATATTCAAGGATCATGCCTGCATCGATTGGAATAGTTTTCTGAGATACTGGTGATGCCCAAATGCTGTAAAAGTCAAAAGCATTTAACACTTCCAAAACTTACTCGATAGCTTACCCACTGTATGTTCCCGTTGACTTCTGCAAGCTTTGAATCAAGCCTTTAAAACATCAAAAGCAAGAAAAAAGGAGGAAAATTTCCAACAAAACCGGCTTTCCAATTCTGCTAGGCTTTGTAGTAAATCTATTAAAAGAAAGGGCAAGTCAATGTGAAACGCGCCACCTGGCCTGTTACGCTGAAGACTTGACTGCTCTCTCCAGCTCAGGCAAGCCTATAAGCGTGAGCGTTACCCTCATCGTGTTCAGCAAAACTCAAGCACTTGCCGGACTGACTTTTTCTAAATAAGGTTGATTTTCTTCAGGCGCACATTGTACATTAGTATTAAAGCATAAATTATAATGTGTGTTTTTCTCCGACCTGTGAATTTTATTGCCTCTATGGTTTGTGACATCGTAATGTTCCCTGAATGTTAGTGCTAGAGGAGGGAGAGAAAACAGATTTTGCAAATATATTATCGTGTAAATCTTAGTCTCCCTGGTCTTTTTAGAATAACAAACAACTATACATAATTAATTGTAATTTTGCTAGAAGTGACATTATCACCATATTCATAAATACCCACAAGGCAAGGAGTGTCCCAGGGGGAGATAACTTTCTTTCAGTAGTGTGATAAAATGTTCTCATCACAGGCAGTATTTATTGCCCGTGTCTCTTGAGAGATGATTAAAACAGGAGAAGAGCAAATAAGCAGACACAAAGCATCCCCACTATGCTTGTTTCATAGCCTTGCTTCCATTTGTTTAAAACACAGTATATTAATATGGGATCTGAGAATGATTATTTTTCCTAGTTCTGCTTTGTTATTGTTTTTCTGTTGTTCTTTTGAAGTAAAATGACTAAAGAAATAACCAAAACCTTAATCTCTCTTAAAAATTCCTTCTACACTAAGCTACCTCCTGCCACAATAAACTACATGCAACATCATGAATTCTCACCTAGTTTCCTTTAGCCAGCTTTCATGCCCCTTTCTTTGTGAGCACAAGCTGAAAGGCAGTTCATTACATTCACTTTTCCTACAGGCTAATCCAGCAGAAATTAAAATAAAATAATTGCCATGGATTATTTCATATGTTATTTACTCAGCTTGTTAATTAAAGAATAACAATTCTGGTACAGTCAATTTTTTTTTTTAGATGAACAAAAGGCCTTTTTTGATTTATCGTTAGTCTTTCAGGAAGGCAGGTGACATTCCCTGCAACACTGACTTCAGCTGGTAATCCCTTTTTGGCAAGCCAAGGAGAATTAGAGTTTGAACAATTTTCACAGTTGGGCACTCTGCTAGGATGAAACACTGTGGATAGGTTCACTTCAGCCGAATTGGTGAAAACCTCTCATTGCCAATTTTTCCTTTGTTTTTTGAAGTTGGCCTCTCAGCATAAATTTGATTCATACCACCTAAAAATAAATCGAGTTTCTGCAAAGCAGAAAGCTTATCTGTGTTGTCATGGTATCAGTATTTCCATTTTTATGTTCAGAGGTAACTTAAGATCCTAAAATGAACTTCAGTTTCTTGCTTCTTTATTAAAAGACTGTGGGGTTTTGCCTTTTATTTATTTTTTTTTAATGTAGACATCTTTCTGCATTCATGATGTAAGAAATTGTTCGATATCTCTTTTTATGACATTGTTTAAAACTTCTATGATTATCATCAGCTACTTGCTTCAGAAAATATGATGCAAAGTTGTATGGAAGGAGTGAAATACCACCGGCCATGAAAATCTGACAGTGTGCTGAATATTCATTAAGCTTCAGTTCCAGCATGAATTAAATGGACCCTTAAATAAAAGTAATGATAAGCTGTATCACTCTTTACACTATTACAGTATTTTAGGAACTGTAGTACTTGGTCATATGATGCTGAAATTTGAAATTTTAGCTTTAATTTACTGAAGTTGGAAATTAATTTGGATTTTGCTGTACCATTTAGTATCTTTTATACTGAGTTTATAGGTAATGTTTTAGCTCATTTCTGGTTAACAAGGAATCATTAGGAAGCCATTTTAATATTAGTGAACTATATAAAGTGGAAAATGAAACAATAAAAGAAAAAATATCTTGTCCACTAAATTTATGTATTAGAGGAAAAGACTTTTGAGTTTCAAATACTCAGGTTCACTTCAGAGTAATTCTCCAAGGTTCCAGTAAATGTCTTATTAAGTCTGGATATCTACTTTGGGCTGCAAAGTGATATCAGTATTCTTTCACCGTCACTAGTATCAGCCAATGATGAGGAGATAAAAACATGTTTAGATAATGGAAGACATCAAATGCATACTTCAGAACTCCAAGATAAATTTTTGTTTGGTTTACAATATTGCTTACATTGAAGGTCTTACCTTTTATACTTCCTTCAGCACCATAATTAATTTTTTAACAGAGATAATGTGGTAATCATTTTGTATTCTCTGGTTTTTCTCATCATTTCAAAAGAGCAAAAAAGTAACAACTCCATAGAACTCAGTTTAATGGAATTTATTTTTAATAGTAAATTCCTTAATTCCTGCAATCTTTAAAATTCATGGCAAAAATTCATTTCCCCCCTGGTTTCACACAAGACAACTACAGCTTGCTGTTTTGTCACACTACAAATATTTTGCAATACACACTATATGACAGTGATTAGATACATTATGACTCATGATACCCTTGAATTTAAACATTAAATTGAATTATTTTTTTTTAACTTAAACCTTTGAGGAACCCACCAACAAACAAGGTAGTTGTGGTGCAAGTAGTGCTGCCACTTAAAAAGGAATTTTATTTCCTGTGCATGATTTGTGGAATATGAATAATCTTGTAAATACTTAATGATAATTTAACTCCAGAATGAGCTAACATCTGCTCAGTTTTAGGTGAAAGAAATTAATGTAGATGATTTATGTTATTTTTCTTTCTTGTTACTCTTTTTTTTTTTTCCCTAAGTGATGGGAATCTTTCATAACAAAATCTTACTTTTCCTGTAACTGCAACATCACTTTCACTACTCAGTCCTCTAATTATTTGATAGGAAAAATACTCTAAATTTGTGCATCAGATTCTAATTTTTTTCATTAGTGTTTGATTTCAAGCTATCATTGACATTAACTTCGGATGTCAGTGCAATTTTGTTATGAAAACTCTCATCCAGGTGTCTGGAGATGAAAATTAATTAATCTATCAGATCTCATTAAAAAAAAATAATGAAAAGTTTTATTCGTTATCAAAAGAAACAGTTAACAATTGTCTTCAAACTTCAAAGGTCCGTTATTCAAAATACATGTTTTTAAAAGGCTTGTAGTTGTTTTGGTTTTAGTGTCCCTAAAATGAAAGAAGTGTGCAACAAAATTCAAGTAAGAAAATTCCTAACTCATAATATGCATAGTTTAGTATTGATCACTACAATTTCATCATCAAATGACCTATTGTCAATGACTGGGTGATGGCAAGTCTATAAACATAACTGGACTCAAAATAAGTCGGGAAAAGGATAGATTTTTTTTTTTATTAGAGAGGACTCCCACGTATGAAGAAACAGAATGGCCATAAAATGAAACAGACATGAAAAAGAAAACCATAATCCTTACAATTAGAATGATTAGAAATGTACCTAGACTATGAACTTTAATTCTTACTTAAGCTTGCATTTAAGCTAAGGTTTCTAACCTAATATGCAAGCTTCAAGCATCTTCGATTCTAGGTTTTGTTTCAGTCTTTTAATTTTTAATTACTTTTTGGATGAATAAATTTTCCATGTTTCCTTACACTGTAAACTAAACCACAATGAATTTTATCATGTACTTTGAAGCTCCTAGTCAGGTGTCATTGTATCCCAAATATTTTAAATGTTAGTAGATATACTACTAAGACGGTTATCTTTTCTACTTCATTTTACAACTAATAGCTTTGTAAGCAGGCAGTTGACCTGTGCTCTATATCTCCTCAGCTAGGTAACAGTGACACAAATCAATCTCACCCGCATGGGTAGGTGACATATTCTATTTGCTATTCTTGAATTGTTCCTGCTCTTTCCTGGAAAATGCTGGCAGGATTTGGCCTTGATTTGTGAGGAACAAGACAGATTCTGAAATCACAGAACTTCCTACAAGCTCAGGAGACCATTGGCTGTCCAATGATATCCTAAATAGTCTTTCATTATCCCAAATTCAAGCATTAAAGGAGCATGCCAGACCTCCTGATTCTTCATTCAACTTCCAAGCTAAACACATTCGTAAAGGGAGAATATGAGAATCATCAAAGATGGAATAAAAATTTTGAAACAAGTTTTTGAGAAGAGGGAGGCAATGTAGTCATATGGGAAAATAAGACTAAACAATTGCAAGTTTTTAGATGAGACTGCATGTTGCATTGAAATTCTTTTTTTTCTAATATTTTTTTTCCAAAATACTCTTCCACCATTTTTTTTTTTTTTTTAAATGGCCCTATCTGATTTTTATACACTTTGGGGACCAGCGTTTCACATGGGAAAGCTCCTGATGTCCAAACACAATAGAACTTCCTTTCTGATAGGAGTTCACATAGACACTGGCCACTGCAACCCAGACCTAATGGAGACCAAGACCTAATGGGGAGGTTGCAAAAGGACACTCGGCATACAGCAGACACAAGAGTCATAATGGAAAGGATATAGTTACAGTCATGTGAAGGTGAAAGTTGTTCCAGTTTGTGCTGTGACAATGTCAAGTAAGACAGGATGATTCCATTTAAATAAGAAATAAGTACTTATTTGAACAAATCCTGAAGGAACTTTTTTCAAAAAGTTTGGGTTTTTTCTGTCTTCCCTTCTGTTAATTCTCAGTCCTCCCTCTCAGATTCACAGTCCTAACAACTGCTTTGGTGTAGAGCGAATGTTAGACAATGTTGTTTTCGAATTACAGGGCCACACATTAAAAATTTTGCTCCTTCTTGTGCTGTCACAAACTTGCTGCACAAATGAATAATGTTGAGCTTTCATATCTCCCCTCCTGTAAACACTGGTTTTAATTTTCAGGTATTTTTCAGGTTTTAGGGTGGGGTTTTTTCACTGTTAAACTGGTCTTGAGTTAACTGTATAAAAGAGAATTCTCAAAGTCCTTTTAGTACGTTGCAAGTTCGCTTCAAAGTATATTCCTTATATAAGTATATTAAAAATACAATACTTGATTGTGAGAACTTTCATGCCAAGTTCCAGTCTGGAGTGAATTTTACAGCTAAGTTATAAACCCCAGAAAATACAAGTTTATAATGGAAATGCTGACAGACTTCTAACTCTGCCCACTGAACTGCTGCTGGAATGATTTTCTATGCTGCATAAAGGCCGCTTTAAAGTTTTCTATTTTCCCCCTATAAAGACAACAGGACTCATTTCAAAAGGTGGAACGTTTGAATAAAAATAGAATTGTTCTTATAGTATCCTACCATTAAATTAAATTCGGTTTATTCAGCTATTAATTTCCTCCTCATAATCTTGTTACCATTCTTCCTGAGTACTATATTTTGCCTGTTCAAATTGCAATAGGCAAAGCAAAGTCTTTACTAATGGAACAGAATACCATGGGTAATAGGGACTATCAATGCATTTCCTAAGACATAAACTTACTGTATGATACCAAAGACAAATTAGTGTTCCTTTTACAACTAGTCTGATAAAACCATCTGGCAGAATTTTTCATATTTTTTTTTTTTAATTTGATTGAGTGTAGAGGCAAGCAGTTTTGTATCAGAGTTCATGATATATTTTGCCCCTTTTCTTAGAGAAAGGATCATACATAAAGAGTTGGAGAATCTGTGACAGTAAAAACAATGACACTTCACCAACAGTAAGTTTAACTTATTTCAAGAACATTCATGAAATTCCTGTCATTTGGGGGTTTTTTTTATGTTCTCTTTAGCACATAAAGTATTTATAAGGGGCATGTAGAGGTTTAATATGCAAGACCTGTAAATTTTGACTTTCACACTATTTCTGTTAATCTAAGAATCTATTTAATACCAAAACTCCAAAGCTGGTTCCTGACTACAGGTTTTATCAATTTTAATCTTCTGGAGTATCATATGTGCTACATAAACCAGCATTAGAGATAATAAATCAAAGTAGAATACCCTGGAATGTAATTTTCCAAACCACTTATTAAAATCTGCTTCATGAAATATATAGGAGATATAATTTCTGTAGACTCAGATTGAAATTGTAATAAGTAATTCTAGACTTTCCTGTGTACCCACAGATTAATCTTTACATTTTTCCATGTGATGGCTACAAATATTTTAGATTTTATAGAGCAGATGCACATTACACCAATGTCTTTGATCAGCGTGAGAGTCTAGGAAAGATTTTCATCACCAGGCATACATCTATAAGTATAATCATCTTACATGAATATAACTTGTTTATAAATATAAAATAGCACAAACAGCATATTAAACAGCACATATAAATAAATAAATAAAATAATTGCACATAACAGCACATATAAAATAGCACTTTAGGATATTAATTCACTATTTGATTAAAAAATGGTTTTAATTTAGATGACAAAAAGGTTTCTGTACATATCTTTTATCACCCAACATATTTAGCAGCTTTCAAATCAGACTTGTAAGATTCATTCATGCTCAATGAATATGTTGCAATACATCACCGAATGTGATGAAAATGTGATGTTTTCAGAAGAGGTCTACTGTTGACCTCCTGGAATGACCATTGGTCTACTGTTCCAGTTAAAATCCATACCACAGAATCACAGAGTGATATGGGTTTGGAAGGGACCTCTGGAGATCATCTAGTCAAACCCCCCTGCCAGAGCAGGTCCACCTACAGCAGGTTGCAAAGGAACGTGTCCAGGAGGGTTTTGAATGTCTCCAGAGAAGGAGACTCCATCACCTCTCTGGGCAGCCTGTTCCAGGGCTCTGCCACCCTCAAAGTAAAGAAGTTCCTCCTCATGTTTAGATGGAACTTCTTATGTTCAAGTTTGTGCCCAGTACCTCTTGTCCTGTCACTAGGCATCACTGAAAAAAGACTGGCCCCATCCTCTTGACACCAACCCTTTAAGTACTTATAGTCATTGATCAGATCCCCCCTCAGTCTTCTCCAGACTAAAAAGACCCAAGCCCCTCAGACTTTCCTCATCACAGAGATGTTCTAGTCCCCTAATCATCTTTGTAGCCCTTTGCTGTACCCTCTCCAGCAGTTCCCTGTCCTTCTTGAACTGGGGAGTCCAAAACTGGACACAATACTCCAGATGGGACCCCACCAGGGAAGAGTAGAGGGGGAGGATAACCTCTCTCAACCTGTGGCCACACTCTTCTTGATGCTCCCCAGGATGCCATTGGCCTTTTTGACCACAAGGGCACATTGCTGGCTCGTGGTCATCCTGTTGTCCACCAGTACTCCCAGGTCTTTTCCACAGAGCTGCTCTCCAGCAGGTCAGCCTCCAAGCTGTACTGGTGTATGGGATTATTCCTCCCCAGGTGCAGCACCTTACACTTGCTCTTGTTGCATTTCATCAGGTTCCTCTCTACCCAACTCTCCAGCCTGATATGTGTTTTATCAGTCAGATTAATAATCTTTTTAACACTAAATGTTAAATGTTAAGTGTTTAATACTTAAATTTGATAGAAGCACAGATAGGCTGGTGCCACAGACTTTTAAAAATGTTTCCTTTCATTTCTTGACTTACTAGCAGGTGTAGAAGTCATTTCACTGCACCACATAGATCCTATTCTATGAGTATGATATAAATAATAACATGCACCACATAAGTCATCTAAAATTTTTTTAAATGCTTCTATGCTATCTCTGTGATGTGAAATCCAACTGGTTTTCCAAGTATACTTTTCCTTAATTCTCATAGATTCTTTGAATTTCATTACAATTTCATTTTAGAATTAGGCCTGCAGTTCTTGCAAATTCTGCATTCCAATTTCTCATTGAACATATTGAAAAACAGAAATATTCTAAAGCATTACTTTACTGAGTATTTTTAAGGGAATTTTTTGACTAACCAGTGTACACTAAACAAGGAAAAAGAAAAAGTTACCTGATTGTTCAACTACAAGCAACTCTTGATCTGGGTTTCCTTCCAGTTTTCTTTGTTCTAATTTGTTTTTGTTTTAATTGTATAGAATTCAGGAGGGGGAGGATGAATCTCTTTTTTTAGTTCAAGAATTAAGAGTATTTTTTTATATCCTTATTTGGAACTACAGCTAGAAAACAACACAGTGCAAGTGCTCTTCTTGCATAAACATCAGTTTCAAATTTCATGTTAGACTAAAACCAGTGTCTCTTTTTCCGCAAAAACACTACCCTGGGTAGCTCAAAATTTCTTATAAGTTTAGTAAGATCTTCGTAATTATTGCTCAAATGTTTAGTCAAGATTTAAGTTTCTTGTAGTTGAGTTCTTAGTACTGGAAGCTGCCCTTTTTACATTTTCTGTTAATAGAGGAATCGGTTGCTGGTAATCACGTGATCCTTTCTTTAAGAACAACAGAGAAAATGGCAACTTGCCAGGAACTGGAGAGCTCTTTTAATATTTCTTCAAGGATTTCCTCCACGACTGTGGGCAAATTTGTTTCCCAGTTCCCTACAGAGTTCCCCTTTACGAAACACCAACCAGCACGGTTGTTTGCACTGCTTATCTCAGGCTGCATAGGCACATCTGTGTGGTCAGGTACAGATTGTCATATTCCCTTATTGTGAGCGAGCCTCCTGCCTGAAACTTCAAGGACCTGTAGCTGAACTGCTGCTGGGGGAGGACATCTTTGGGCAAGACTGATCATCAGGGCTTGGGGACCTAACCTGGCCTGTGCTCTAGAGAAAGAGGCCTAGGGTACGTCTGCTCTCGTCTCACATCATACAAATCTTTCAGTCACAGAAGGTGGGCTGGTCCTGTTCCTTTCTCTGGAAGATAATTGACATAAATACAGTTTCAACAGTCAAATTCACTAGGTAACATGTTGATTACTTTGGCTGCCAATTTATTTTTATTGTTAATTTTTACTTGTGGATACCTTCTAAAGTTTCTGAGACAAAAATAATTTAGGTGAACTTACTCTATCCATCATGGAAGTTTTCTCATCTTATTTAACACCTTATTAAATACATTCCACACTCCCTCCCAAATTAGCATAAATTTTATTCACCCGTAGTTCAATTCTGGATTAAATGTGCTGACAAAATTGTATAATTTTCTTTTTATATTGCACTTGGCTTTAAAAAAAATAGTGGGTTTTTTTATTGCGCTCCAAATCAAGAAGAGAAAAATAACAAGTAAATTAACTGGACTCATTCTGATTATGTGAGAAGCTCTTTTATGGGGGCTGTAGCTCCTCTGCTTCCTTACTGTCCAGTCTATCAGTAATAAAAGACTATGAATGACTTCTCATTGTTTTCAGTTTGCTTTACTTACTGTTTTACAGGAGAGCCATGTTAATTGGATGTCATTAATAATGTTCCATTTTATGTTCCTTTATTTTCTTTCTAATAAGAAATGTATCTTCTGATTGGTAACCCTGCTTCTAATCCTTCATTAAGATCTCTCAGAAGAAGCAGTCTAGAACAAACTCAATGACACATAATATCTTGTAAGAAACTAAAGTTCCATTTTGTATAATAGTACCAGCTTATCATCATCTTTTAGACTTCCACCAGGGAACAATGATGAGTGCTTCTTCTTCTTCTCTTTGCATTCTTCATCTGACAACACGCAAGCTTTAGTATTGATTTGACCAGCGTTCACTGCTCAGAAATCAACTATCTGTGACCACTTTTGCTAAACCCACCCCTACAATCAAGCCTGAGACATCTCAGAAGAAAGTGCAGCATTGCCATAAAACCCTCATTTGCACTGCCATCATCACAGCACTGCGCCGTGAAAGTCTTCCATAATGCATCGCGTTCAAATAGCTCGAGGACTCTTCTAAATTGCTCCGGCTTATGGTAAGAATAAAGTTCTGGATATCTGGCCTTACTGCCACAAACTTCTTCAGCATACTTCTTTTTTTTTTAAAAAAAAAAGCTATGCCTGTTATTTGGGCTATTTTAGCCTTCTGCTTGGATTTTGCTACTCAAAGATTAGATCGTTTGTCATCAAGTATACAGTATGAGGGGCATGTGGCCTCAGAGCACTTGAAAATCAAACACTAGTTTTTCGTGTGTGAAAACCGGTGGTTTCAGTGCCAGACTTTTAGTTTCCATCCTTCATTTTAAATCTTCCCTCAAGTACAGCATTTGTCACTGTTAGCTAAACTTCAGATATTTAGATATTCCCTGAATATCAGCCAAACAATTTGAAGATCAGTATAACTTTTATATTAATATGGTCCCAGGACAATGCTCTGCAAGTGATGCCATCTCTAAAGGGCAGAGCCTACCCCTTTCATTTGTACTACAGAGTCATTGAGACTTTCACTTTTCAAGGGTTTGGGGTTTGTTTTTGTTGGGATCAGTATTGAAGAAACAGAGCTCTGCATCTGAAAATATTTGTCTTTTTGTTGTGATGGGCTGCAAAAAATGGCTGAAAAATGATCAGAGATTTTTCATGCAATAATTCCTGTTTTCTCCACATCTTTAAATTATGACTGTGTACACAAATTTCTTATGCTCAAAGAAGAAATGTTACTAGGAGATATCAATTTACCTTTCTGAGTCTGTAGGATCAAGGGAAAGAAATGAAACGGTAAACAAGCTGCACTGTTGTCATGAGGGTTTCCTAATGCTTTCATGGCGTGTGTGGGACTCCTCAAAGGCAAGCATGGACTGTTGCTAATCAAAAGGTATTGGCTGACATAAAGGAAACTAGCCTGCTTCTTACTGCAAATCCCAACAGCAAGTTTAGGAATTTCGCTTTTAGTTCAGAGATGATTTTTCTATACTGCCCAACAGCTTCTGTGTCTGACATTCCCAGTTACTTCCCATAGTGATGCACTCCTGATGAAGTCTGGATGTGCTTCTCTCTCCTTTACATCTGCTTCCTTAGATAGAGTCCTGTCATGAAAATGGAGGTAAAAAACTTTTGCTTTCATATGACACCTAGTTTTGGGCAGGACAATGGGTGGGCAAGTCTTCAGTCTGTGGCCAGATTAAGGGGGGCTCCAAACCAGATACCTGGCTTATACCTGGGAGAGGTGTTCTTCCTGTGTTCCCCTACTCATTCATCTCTGGATATTTCTATTTCCCTTCCCAGCATCAATCATATGCATATCACTCTTCATATAAGTAATTGGGCACAATGGTATTCAACTGCACATATCAAATGGAGACAAACTTTGTATTCTAGCTACACGCACATACCACTTTTTCTGACAGGGATCTTGTCACTTCTGTAATATAAGGTACTCTAAGTCTTCTAGAAGCATTTCCTAAGTCTTGGAGATAGTTGAAGATACTGGTCTTAGGTTTAAGGAGCTGGTCGTCATGGAAAGGTTGATAAATGTGTGGTTTATTTCCACAGGTTTTGGGAAACTACTCTAGCGTATGACAGTGACTCTGTATGCATGTTAGCAATGATTTTTGGAGTTCAACTAAAGAGGACGTGAAGGCTATTATTTAAGGAATAGCAGAAATTTTAAAAGTTTCTCCTGATGTATGTATTGGATATTTGAATGGGGATAAGCAGCAAGAGATTAATTTGCAGGGACTAATTGTTATGATGCTTGAAGATGCATGCATCTGTACAGCTTCCCCCAGCCAGTAAGTGTATGAGGTCTGTCAAGATATCTAAACTTATCAAAATCATTTGAATCTATATTTCTTAGGTCTTTTTAATAACTGATAGCAATTCAAACTCTGTTCTACTGATTCTCAGTTGCTAATACTGTTTTGGTCTTCATTTAATTGAATAACTTCCCTTATGTCTCATTCTTGTCACATACCAGTGTAAATAACTCTTAGCCTTCCGTTTTAAAATTCTTAATTTTTTTTTCTACCACTGACAATTAAGACCACTATTCTCTTCTTATCTAAATTCTCACTGAAGACTCATGTAAATCCTAAAAAAAAAAAAAGTCATCAAACAATTGTGAAAAGTGTAATTAGTGCTGATCTATCCATTTTTCTCTCTTCCAATCCTCTTTTTCTTTGTCCAGGGCGTTAATACTCCCCTCACCATGACTAATTCATCACATTAGTTTCAGTCATTTTTTCACGTCATGCTAAACAGAGCCTCTTCATCCTTGATAATATTGTATTTTATATCTCCATTTTAAATCTTTACTGTTTTTCCATTACAGACTTCAGTCATGTTGTACATGATCAGTTAGTTTAGTTTTGACTCATTTTTCAGGCCCTATAAAATGTCTTCACAGATTTTTATGTATAAAGTTTCTCTGTTGACCAGAAATAAGCAAAGCTTTTCCTAACAAGGAATTGTCACACGTAAATGACTTACGCTGGTTGCATTACACAGACTGCAAAAATCCAGGACTTTTCTTAAAGCTGGTCAGATATGATCAAAATGATGCTTCTGAAATGCATTTGATTTCTGAGTAGCTGTCAGTTTGACCGTATGCATGTCTCTGTTACACAAGGTCTTTTGTATAAACATCATTTATTAGCATTTTGCTGCTCATGAGAATCAAAAGAATGTCGTCTTCTCAGAGGGATATCTCTGCACATTGCACATGGACATTTTTTACCTTTGGAACAGTCTTTATCCTTCTGTGTATTAAGTTACAGTCATTTTATGAATATAGATGTGACACATCAGAAGTACTGCAAAGCCTATAAGAAAGTTGTCAAAATGAACAATTCCATACTGCCAGCATCACTACCACACCTTCTGATGTAAGTGAGTGTGAAACATGGAAGATTCTTAGGCGGGAAAGAGATGCATTCACTATTTATTCAGAATGCCAAATAATCCAGCCATCATTGTAAACCTGATCGATGAGCTAAATAAACAGAGAGGACAAAGTATATTGAAGAAGTTTAAAGAAAAGGGAAAACATACTGATGTATCTCTGTTCACTGCTACAGCAGAAAATGAAGTAAAATGTTATTGTATTTTTCTTCACAAAAGTCAATCCATAGTTTGGAACCAACACATACGTAATCTCAGATTTCCAGAAGGGAAAAAACCCAAACAAACAAGAATGGAAGAACAGAAGTAACCATGCAGCTGTAGGTTAGGTAGCAAAGATCACCTTTAAGGAAGAGGAAAAAAACCCATTAAATTTGTGACATACATTTTTCACTTTTGCAACTTCCATGAAATCAGGCTAGCAGTGAGACACACTAGAAATTTTAAAATCTCTAATGTGTTAATGGTAGACGGCAACTACTTTAGGATTCGTAATCCACTCCATTACTTCTATAAGTTCCATCTATGAAATAAGATGTTGGCTTTTTTTTTTTCTTTTTTTTGGTTTAAAATTACTGAGATGAAGAACGCGCTCCATAATTCTCAATTTTGATGTCACCAAGAGAAAATATCATATTGGTTTAACATGACAGATAGACAAATGGTACAGAGACTTTCACGAGATGTTCCTTAATTCATTGACAAAAGAGTACATTAGAAGTCATTGTTCTTGCTATCAAATTTTCCATACATAAATGACTGAGCACTAAACTCCACTAAAAGAAACGGGGACAGAGTATTTGACTTTAAGCCGAACTTCTGATCCCACTAGACAAGCACATCTAGAAGAGCAAGAATTTGAGAAATTCACATTTAATAGAGAACTTAATGCTGTTCTGAGATTTGATCCAGATATTAGAACAAACCCAAACTGTGTTTATGTAGATTTTCAACATGCATATACTATTTACACTTTACACTTTGTTTAAATAATGATTCACAAGAACACAAAAGTAGCTAATATATCATTTCCTCAACCTTTAATCAAACACTGAAATAAAAGGTAATATTATCAGACTAGGACACACAAAATTTACATTTTCTAATTGCCTGCTGTTTGAATTTCAGCATTCTGAAATTAGCCATACGTGCAAAGCAGACCAGAGAAAGCTCTTAGAGAAGAGTGTTTACATACTGTTTTCAGCTTGCTGGAATTCCAGTAAAGCTTTTCACCAGTTCTTTCCACTATTCACTATTATTTATTAAGTTGTGTTTAAATGAAAACTAGCCTCTCTTTAAAAAAGAACAAACAAAACAAAACAAAACAACCAAACAAACCACAAAAAAACAGAACACCAACAAACAAAAAGCAAAACCAGAAAGCACTTGTAGATAGTTGTAGTTCTGTGGAAGGAAAGTCACAGTTCAGTTTATGATGGTAGGACAGGAGGGAGCATTGGGAAGAATTATAGCAAATCTTTTGGGCCTTTCAGACTGGAGACTAAAAAGGGAGTCAGTTTAGTGTTAACACTATGATCAAGTAAAGCACTAAAATGCATAACTCTAAACACAAGAGTGTTTACTTGTGAGTTAAACACTTTACAACCAATAGAACTATTTGTTTACTTAAATTGATGTACATATTTGTTGGCCTTGCCGATCAGAGTCAGAAAAGTGTGACTAGTATGGCTTTGGCTTTGGGGGGGTTCTCTGTCAATGCTGTTGAAAAAAATAATTCTTTTTGTTTCTATTCATTTTATATTCATTTTCATAACAAAAATATTATCTACTTACCAGTAAACTGCTGGACATTCTAGCTACGTGCAAGGAAATCATAATAGTTGTAGACTGACCTGTCCTATGAAATGAACATGCACATACACCATTTGCAAATGTTGAATCTAAACATTTTATTGGGATTTTGGATTAGTTTTCTTCACTCTAATATGAATTAGAGTATATTAATAACTCATAAGTGTTTGGATATTTATGAAAATGTCAACAGTCTCAGAATGCTCATAGATGTATATATTTAGCTAAAATACCCTACTTTATTTCTTTGTCAATAATTCAGTCATTCAGAAAGAGCAAGCAGCACTGTTCCTGAGGTGATAATCATAGATGAAGTATTGAAGTAACAGATATGAGAAAATTACTTGTATTATGAAAATAGTTTATAGATACCCAGTAGAGATTCACAAATAATGGATATAGTCAAACAAGATAAGCTAAGAAGCCTTAGCGATTTGCCATCACAAGTAGACTTCTTACAGAACTAATTGCATGCCTGTAAACAGCAACACATATAATTTTCAGTTTGTTTCGTAGAACATATAATTTTGGTTCCTTCATTTGTATTCAACTATTTGTGAGTAAAATTTGGCCATTTTATGATTCCACAAGGTAGAATGGTCGTTTTTGCACGGTGTGGCAAAATTGTGGCAAGCTAGCTTGAGATGGCTTGGACTGATATTTGCTTGAGTGGTTCTGTCTGAACATGGAGACTAGAAAAATAAAAAGGCAAACTAAAGAGAATAAATTGTTTCTGCATACTTTCAAAGACCAAAATAACCCAATGTTGCAGACACATATTATGAGGTTGACTTTTTCTGATAGTAAATATGAATTTTATAGACATATACAAGAATACATATGCTGTTTGCTATTTCTGAACACTAGGCAAAGCATCTAAAAAACATTTTAAAAAAATCATTAAAAAATCATTACAGTTACTATTTTTTAAAAAGTGAAAATCACAAACATTATTCAGCCTCTCACAGTTGTGTTTTCTTTATACTATACAGAAAACCGGAGAAATAAGTGCAAAATACTTATGAGAAATGATGAGCTGAATATAAGATGACATTAATATTCTCTTAAGGTTTCCATTGTTTTTCTAAATATTTCTGAACACACATAAGAACAATACATTCACCCCAAGACACACAAAGAAAGTATTTTTTAACATTTTGTTTTGACAGGAAGAACATTGCAAGCTGTTTGCCATGGACTAATAATCTGTACTAAGAGACATATGTGCTGGCTTATTGAAGGCAATAAATGTACCTATGCTGATGTTTTAGAGTGTTTAGAGAGTATCTCAAGAAAGTCAATACAGAAATATTTCTGCCGTTCCCACAATTACTGCTTCTTCTAAACTTCCGTCCACGATGTCCTGACAAGGAGACCCAGGGTGGTTGTCTTAGGAGAACCATTATTTCTGGTTACTTTTCTTTCAGAGCGGTAGAAAGTGAGAAAATGTGAGAAAAAATATTGAAATAGGAAGAATACAGAAACAATACCTTCAGATGGGTTATTTTGCAGCTGCTTGTTGTATGTCTCATTTGTTAAAAACTGTCTATTTCTATTAGCTTATTTATTGCTATTATTCATCTGGTAATATAGCTTTGTGATTTATTCATCATTTCTAATGGACAGAAACCCTTAAAGGATATGAAACTCTGAGATGTGGGTCCAGGTCCATGTCCATACCTTGACTGTATGTCACGTTCATACTTCTTTTCTCTTTTGCTGCCTTACGAACTAACATGTGTGTGCACGAGTGCGCACAAGCACACACACACATATTGCCATGTATGCCTTTGTTTTTAATACTTTTAATGTGTAAAAGCTTGAGGACGTAAGTGGCTTCCTGGATCCTCCTCTTCTGGCCATGCAGGTAGTTATGACTGTACCCTTAACTTCATATACTTAAAATAAGAGGAATTAATCAAGTGTCTTAATATAATTTCTAAGTCTGTACATTTTTACATTATGAATAATCTTAATTTAAAAAAAAAAACAAAAACAAAAGAACACAGCCTTCTATGTTTTTATATTATATTTCTTGATGGAGAATTGTATATACACATTACATCTCACGTACATTTGGCTGACATGTCAGACTGTGTTAACATAATACGAATCTGCAAAAAAAAATAGCATGTTAGTGATAAAAAGTAAAAAAGACAGTACCAACTAAATCCCTAATATATTTACGAGGTAAGCAGTAATGCTTACATGAAAGTGCAGAAAAGGGAATTTTAATAATTAATAATAATATGAGACATAATATTTAATCATGGTATTTAAAAGCAGAAATAGGAAATAATGTTTTGGAGTTTTCCTGTTTATTTTATATTTGACTATGTACATGCTTGCATTTGATTAAAGTAGAAATCACTCAATGACTTTGTAAAAACACATCTTGAATTTTTTTCAGAACTTCCATTTTTCCTACAACACACAACAGTAACATGCACTAAATATTTTAAAATCCACTTAACCCAGTAACTGATCTTTTTTCTTCAGAAAAAAAAAAAAAAAAGTAATCAGAAATGCTACTTTTTATTTATTCCTGAGAGAGATACAGTGGAAACAGGTACATTTAACCAGTGAGGCACTTGCAATACACTTGAATGCAAGACACTTATTAACTCATATTAGCCTAAGTGTCTGGGTGGCAAAGACCATGGAAATGAGAAAACCGCTGTGATTTTGGGAAAACAGAAAAAATCCACTCATATCTTGAGTGGAATTTCTCAGCTGCATGACTGCAGTAATGCTACATGACTCTGTCTGCAGTGGTAAATGAAAATAACTTTTCAGGCTGAAACTCCAGGAAAATTTGTTTCTTGGTGTTGCTGTGTGACCTTGGAAAGCCATTAAGGGCTAGATTAAAAAAAAAAAAAGGATTAGATCATCTGTTTCCTAGCACTGAATTAAAAACCTAAGTTAAGTGCCTAGAATTGCAATGTGCTAGATTTGTCAGAAAAGGACTCCACACAACCAGACTTTACTAAGGAAATGTTTTCGTATATTATCAAGAATTGCAGATGAAGATCTTACCATAAAAGTAGTATCATAAAATCTTCACCTACTTTAAGAAAAATGTCACCATGTGGTTTCCACATTTCCCCCTCCATAATTTAAAAAAAAAAGTAATGAATTTTAAGAAAAATATCTTAATTGTTTCTTTTAAGATGGCAGTGCTTTTAAAATTGTGCAACGAGTCATTTAGTGCATGCCCCTGCTTCAGGACAGCTCAGTCAACTGTTGTCTTTGGCTCGAGTACTGCTGTAATTGCTTTTAGCTATTTTGAGGTGAACTGGCCTCCTGAGTCCTCCTCCTTTAGAAATTGTCCCACCACACAAAACCCAAGCAAGCAATCGAGCAAAGAAGCAAGAGCTGCTTCCAAGAGGGCCAGAAAGGAAGAACATGACATCAAACTGCAGTGACTGGGATGGTCACCTGGATGGCAGGGGTGAAGATCTCTTCATGCATTTTCACCATATGAGGGACTAGACTGAAAGTTCCCCCCTTTCCATGATTTCCAAGGCAAACCCTGGCTATGGATTCCAGCTGGGTACCAGTCTGCTTTTCCTCAGTGTCCAGTATGAGAGTTTTGTAGCCTGCTCAGAAGCACCTTTAATATTCAAAACTGAGGTACATACGGAGTTTAGATATCTCATGAGCTAAGTACATAGGGCTGTTTTAAAGCCTGGAGTTTTAATCATATGGGCCTCAATCCTACTTAAATACTGCCAAAGCACCTAACTCATTTTAGAGGAGCTAGATGTGCTGCTTCTTCTGCATGCCTGAGCCTTCCATTCCCCCTTCAGTACAGTTCTGTGCTTGAAAATTGTGATAAGGATAATTATATCAAAATCTACATTCAGCAGACTTCTTAATATTGTTCAGAAGTCCTCCATGGAGTCTGTATTTTTACCTCATCTACATGAGTCTAATGCTATAGGAGAAATCACATTTGAACAGCATCTGGTCTCCTTTGACTGAAAAATGTCTTTTTGACCCATGAAGAATGTAGCAGGATTTGTCACCTGCACAGTTGAGTTTTATACATTGGAGAAAGCAGACAGTAGTGGGGAGGGAGGGGGGGAAAGGCCTTCAAAAACTTATGGTACTCACGTTAACTCTTGGTTTTGTCTTAAACAAAAAGGTTAAAGTCAAGCGTCCTTACCTGAAGAGCCACTTTTTGGTTTAGCCTTTAATAATGTGATTTAAAATGTGCATGTGCTGAACATTATTTGATAGCAAAAATGACATTCCCAAAGACAGTGCAATGAAGTATAAAGGATAAGGCTCAGTAAGGGTTTGTGTCTGCCTTGTGAGCAGCAGATAAAATATCCTTTCCTTGCAAGTGTTCTCATCCCTTCCACTCTCCAGGCCCTTCAGCTATAAAAGCTGCAGTCTGATTTAATAGCTTTTCTTGCAACTGAAAATAAGTGTTTTAAGTCTTTAATATGTGTCTCGGAACTGCTATTTTGTTTCTGTCATTTAGTCGTGTCAAGTTCTTCACATCCTGACAGCAAGACCAAACAGGCGATCGCTTGCCAACTTTTCATTTCATAAGAAGAAAAAAGAAGACAATTCTATTCTTTGTATAAAAGAAAAAAAAAAAAAGGAGGAAAAAACCTCAAATCCATCACTGTAGAGAAATGCAAAGAAGAAAAAATGAGCAGGGTAGATACCCCAATGCAAGATGACAAAGAAAGAGTGTCAGCTCTTCTGGTGTGAAATAACTAAACAAAAATTCTGGAAAGAATTAGAAAAGAATTTATTTTTTTTTTTTTTTCAGGACTAGCTTTCCATTGTCCTTTATTAACATTATTTCCCTGCATGGCATCCTACTTAGGGTGCAGAGTAAAATGTTCACCCTTTCTGCTGGAGAAGCAGGAGGACACTTTCCATTAGAATAAATGCCAATAGCTGAAACAGTTGCCAGGGCCTGGCTGTTCTGCAGAGTATCTCCTTGGTCCTCAGAAGCACCATCCATTTATAAAATGATCTCACCTGGACTAATAGTCACACACGCACAAAGCGGATTCTTAATATATATTTTCTTTGTATTAGTTTTGTAATATAAATTTTACAAGTTAGATACTGCACACGAAACATGCATATCCTGGAACACATGTATCTGCAGTGCTTGAAGCTAACTCTTCTTTTGAAAGTCAGCATTTATTTGAACCTTTCTATCTTAGTCTTTCTTACCTTCTCTTTTGGATAAAATGCTTAGGAGACAAGAAGGGCTGTGGAACTGCTATTAAGAGACAGAGACTAAAGAACAATTTTTATTTCCATGGGATGCTTCATTGGCAGTTCAGTGACACTCTAGAACCCAACTTCCTTAAATTAGTTGGTACAAAAGATAAATATACAGTGTATGTACATAACTATGTGACATACATTTAAAGAAAAAACCAAAAACCAAAACATAAAAGTAGAAATAAATAAATTACGGAAGCATGTGCATGTGTATTTAAAGCTAATTATTTCCCCAAGAGCAATCAATATGATTTCAGTCATTAAGTTTCAATGATATACAGATTGATATGATAAGGAAAAAAAAATATTTTTATTATTATTATTATATTCTGTGATTGAGTGATGAAGTAAATTGATGGTAGCAATATTAGGTTGATACACTTACTTGTAGCACACTTTTCAGCCTAGAGTATGGTAAGGTTAAATACTTTTTCAACTTCTTGGATATTTTTCTTTGTGACTTATGATGAGTAAGGAATGTATATAGCCAGAACATGTATATATTTTAGAACATTATGAAAAGTTGTAAGAATAAATGAAGCAATTCCAAACAACATTGAAAAGAGAAAAAAATTCAGAGGTATGCATCTTTTTCGAAGGATGATTTTTAGAATGAAATTGGAATTTCCAATTTCGTGCTTCACTGCAATTAATCTCATGATGACATCTATTGTAGTTCTTATGACACTAGTACACTGAAAAATCATGTATATTCATATACAGCTTGTATGTGCACATCACAGGACCAGATTCAACCAGCTGCAAGGGCTAACATGGTGAATTCCTTCAGGAATATAAATCCATATAATTGTATTTTCTTATACTGCTTTATAATTTGTCTGTTTAAATTGTTTTTTGGAGCATGGAATTCTTATGTACTGACAGTGGAATTCAGTCTTATCTGCAGCCAATATTCTTTAATCATGGAGTATTCTTCCTTTCAGTCCTTACATTGAAGGAAAACCTAGTGTCTGGAATCATACTATTAGAATCTTAATTCTTCTCTTCTGTGAGACCCAAATTCTAAACTTCAGTTTATGCAGAAACTGGATCATGAGAGTTTTATGGGAAGAAAAGCAGAGAGGAAATTAAAATAATTGTGCAATATTTATTAAAATTTAGGCCTATAATTTAGCCCTTGGTTTCAATTTTTTTCTTTTGATCAGTCCTACATTGATGTAATTATTTTTTATTCAGCTGATTCATGCAAATGTCTTCAATGCAGCTGTGTGAGATTTTCATTATCAAATTCTAGATACAAATAAATTTTTATAGTCAAGATTTATCTGCCATTAAGAAAAAATGAACAGACAGATGGTATAGAATACATTGACACAGCGTTAATGATAATGATAAAGAGTTACTTTACTCTGGGATCAAAAGACTCCGGGTCTAACAGAATTGTTCTATAGATTATGAAGAAATAGCACCCTAGTCATTTTTTCTCCATTTCTTCTTCTCCACTAATCTAAATAAAGTGACATGTATCCAGGATATGACTTCTAAGCACTCAAAAAGTAGAAATGTTGATAGAAGGTGCTCACTGAAGCACTATGAGAATGTTCTTTATCAATAGTATACGAAAATGTCTGCTTGTATTTGAGCTGAAATATCTTCAAATTTTGAAATAGGATAAAGGTGGAAAAAGTGGTCCAATAAAACAAAATATCGTTCTGAGTAACTGAAGACTACCATTCCTTTCTTTTTTTTCCTGAACAGCTATGTGTTAGTAGGCAAGTCATTTAATCTTCTTTTACACCATTTCCACCAACCCTGAGACACTAAACTGTTTAGAGATTAAGCCATCTCTTACTAAGTTCTTGCTGGTACTTGACTTTTTCATCCAGGGGGTGCTTTCAACTTTTCACAGGGGCTTTAGAATTCTATTGCAGTACTAATTAAGTACAGCTTGTTTCACGTAGATATTACCAAGACTAATGCAGAAGGCTACTCATGAAGAAGAAGATACTGCTTGTATGTTAATTCCTTGATTTATTTAATTCACTGCTTAATTTTTTCCATGAGATGAGGCTGAAAAATGTTTTGAAAGAAATTCCATTTAAATTAGAATGGCAGTTGGCTGTCATAGTGGGATCAGTCCTTGTATTCATAAATTTATAGAAAAGAAGTGACTACTGTTATTATCTAGCTTGAACCCCTAGATAACAAATGTCAGGATTTTCTGAAAGAAATCCAGTCAGAACTAAATCATAACTTTCAGAAAAAACATGCTGTTGATTTAGAGATTTGAAGAAGCATTGAAATCCTTTTCTAAACTTTTTTGGAGATATTCTCCTTCTTGTAAAAACAAACAAACAAAGAAAAACCCCTTATGTAAAATCAGATCATTTTTCAGCCTGTCAACCTTGCTATAATTTTTTACATGGACAAATATTCCTGCTTCTGTTCTCTATGCCAGTAATCCCAATCTGTGACAAAACTACCCCATTTTTTAACTCTGAGAAGCTTGCATTGTTCACTAAAGGCATATTTAATTAAGCATAATTTGCAATCTTTTGATCACTTTCATGGCTCTTCTTTGAATTCCAAAATTATTTTGATACCCTTCTTAACTGCAGAAATCTGAACTGAACAGCAAGATCCAGCAATATAAACTGGTGCCAAATGCATACCATCTGCTATATGATATTATCATGTGAATTCATCCAGCAATTAATTTATCAACATATCAAAGTAAAAAACCATGAACACAGTTTAGTCACTAAGTTTTTTGCAAAGTCACTGCTTTTTAAAACACTGTATCAACCCGTGCACAAGGCTTCATATCTACTTTTAAGTAGATGCAGGCCTGTCTTCTTTTACCCCTCCAAAAATCTGATAATTCTTTATTAGCAGTGACCTGTTTCCTTATTTTCTACTTTCTCTTTTTGTCATCTGCAGACGTGTTCAGTAATGATTTTGTGTTTTTATTTTTTTGTTTCTTCAGACTACTATTTGACGGAAATGTTGAATAGTGCACAATGAAGATCTGATCTGAGAGACATATTAGAAGCACACAAATTTCATTTGATGAAAATTTCCCATTTATGTTCTCAGATATAACTTGTAATTTTTAATCTATTTAATATGCATGTAATTAAAATATCATGTGATATGAAGCTGTACAAAAATCCAAGTGCATTAAAGCACTATACTATATTCTTATCAACCAAACCTGTAATTTCAAGTTGATTTTAACAAGTTCCATTTTCCTTAAACTTGTGCCAATTGGCTTTGATTCCGTGGCCTCAAGCCTATTCTCACCAATCTGTTACATTGCTTAGAATGGATATCAGATTAGCAGATGTATAATCTATGACAATGCTCACTTCCCAGAATTCCTCTAGAAACCAGCGCGCTCTCCATACAACAACATGCCCAGGATCTAAGAGGTGGGAATTTTCGATATATTACCCTCTCTCACATTTACATTTATAAAACAAATGTAAAAAGAATAAACTCAAAAATTTCTGCCAATAAACCAAGTACAGTAAAGTATTCCAAACTGCATACTTTACTCAAAGGGGAGAAGATGAAGGAATGAACAATACATGACAGATCCTTGTAAGTTTTCTTAATTAGAAGTGTGATGAATGCAGCTGAGCATCGAGAGACTGTGACTGACAATTTTTAGTACTTTCAAACATTAACTTTAGTCCAGTTCTATGGTCTTGCAAGATTAATAGAAAATCAACACTCCTGATCTATATAAATCCTTGCTTAGCTGAGATCAAGTTATCTGCTTGAACTTGCCAGTTAAAATGTCCAAATTTTCTAGTTTCTGGATTTAATCTCTTTTCAAATTTAAGTTTCAAATCACTTAAGCTACACTTATTTCTCCTTTAGCTGACTTATTTTTAAGAATCTGAAACGTCATTAATTTTTTAAAAACATGCTAAAATATTCCTTAGATCTTCTCCCTATATTTTTTTCAGTTTAAGTTCCTTTGCCCACCTAATACAACTCCATCCTTTCCCCTAAAAAAAAAAACCAAACACAAATAAACAAACAAACAAAAAAACCCAAAACATTTCTTACTGAGACATTTTTGAAATTACATCCCTGCTGAGGATTTTGTGTTCATTTACACATTCTGGAAGCTACTATGATAGAGAAAATGAACATGTGGACCCAATGACTCTAATAATTTGTGCCCTAATAAATTATTCCCCTGACAATTCAATGTACAGCTGTGCACAACAAAAGTATGAACTGTAATACCAAATTTTAACTATAATTATTGCTACTGAGTTCTGTATATGAAACTATAGATGTTCAAAAGCAGACATGTTTGTTTCCCAAAGAGCTGTTGTTGCAAGTAAATATACAACAGGACATGAAGCAAAAAGTGCCACTTGCAGAAGGGAAGTCACACAAACAGAAAATTCAGGGGTTGCTGTAGGCCATAAGACATATTACATTTTCCTTTAAAAAATTAAGGACTTGCTTTTAACAAACATATTTCATCATTTGAGGGAAAAATGAAGAAAATGACAATCACAGACATGCCTGGTCAAACTGAGATCATATTTTTATCTAGTCATTTGGTTTCAAATCTGTGCCTATTACTTCCTCTTCTTCACCCAAGTTCCAGATTAATTAGTGTAAAGGTGGTCTTTTTCTCTCAAAAACCAGAACATCAGACACCTCTTTCAAAGTGTTTCTAACTGTATGCCTTTTTTTTTGGCTGGTTTTGGTTTTATTGTGGGGAAAAGGGTAACAACATGAAAGTTTTCTTCCTTACCCTGGTTACGCTGCCCAGATTAGCATTTAGTGTTATCCACCATGTCCATCATGCAGTGATTTGGATGCCAGGTCACTGCCCACCCCAGACCTTTCAGGTTAAGCTGGAGCGTAACAGCCAGTGAACGCAAAATTACTGCACAGATAATGCACGGCAGTGGTAGGGAGGGAGAGGAGGTAGCAGTTTCACAGCATAAAATACAAAGTTAAGCTCTCTCACTCTACTGGTGGGGAGAACTACCACTCTTCTGTTAAGAATCTAACTATGGTGTCTAATTGGTCACTGATTTTATCTTATAGCCTTTAATGTCTTATATAGAGAGTTAGTACTGAGCTATATATATAGAGAGAGCTATTACTGAGGAACTGCCTCTGTTTGGGTCAGCAACTAAGGCCAGCAGCCACGGAAGAGTTTGCTCTCACTTCAGTAGCTCAGGAACTCGAGGAGCAGGCATGCCTTTTTGCCTTTTGAGACTCATGATAGTTTTGTGACATAGTGCTTTTGTAAAAATCCTTTAATCTTTTTTTTCTATTTGGTTATGTCATAACAAAAGATGCTCGCACCTATAATTATCTAAAGCATATGCACTCCCTTTGGAGCAATACAACCATAATCCTGTACCTGCTGTGGTTAAAAGCAAGGGGAGAAAAAGGCAATATTTCTGACCCTAATATTGATAGTATCCCATGAATATCAGAACCTCATTTACCCTCATATTGCTGCATCACCAGGCACCAAGGTAACACCAAACTATCTGCCTACTATAGAGTTTCTCAAGCAGCCAGAATGTGGATGGGACTGGCTGTAAATACAGCACTAACTAAAACACAGGCACGGAATTTTTCTTCTCTTTCTGTGCATAAAGGTAAGTAAAGCTGTGTATCCCCATCTCTAACCTGACATCTGTACGGTTTTTAGGGCTAAAATCAAGAAAATAATGACAATACTTGCCTCCATGTTTACCGTCAGTGAGGAGGAGCTACTGTCTCTAGGCATAGGTTTGTTGCTTCATTAATTAAATCACAGTTCAAACGAGCAGGTTTAACTTTCAGCTAATGAACAGAAACTGTGTCAAAACTAACTGGTCAGTCTGTGAGCTGTCCATTCTTTGAAACAGGAAATGGAAATGGGAAAACTATCTGGAAGACACAAACTACAGCAGCCATTGTCTGCAGCATGAAAGTAAAGATTTTCAGATTTCAAGAAATAGAATTCACTACCACATTTTCCCCCAAGTGTGAATCTGGGATCAATGAAGCAAGAATGTTTGTATCCAAATGAACATGTTCATATGAGTAAGACTGATTAAAAGATACTAACATTTTAAAGAAAACAGAGCTCAAATAAAGTTTGATTTTAGAGTATATCTATACAGCCCTTGCGCATTGCAAATCTACCTGGATTTTCTTCAAGCTTGTTAGTTTAGGTTCCAAAAGTATCATATGTGTGTCATCCTAAAACTCCTAAAGACTGATTTAGTTCTCTTTTCAGCTTTTCTGTAAGACAAAGTAGATCATGCTGAGTTCCATGTTGCTAGGTTTCTTCCAGTGCTCAAACTTACATATGTAGCAGTACATTTTTCCAACACTGCAAAATACAACGCAGTAATTTTACTAATCACTGAAAAAGTGGCCAAAATGATCCCTTCGTATTCATAAGGTAGAGACCTTCCATAAATACAACCAAAATATTACTTTTTACCGCTTCTACTATTGCAAAGGCAACGTTTGCACAAAGTAAGCCAGAATCTTTCATGGCTTATTCATCACTCAGAATTAAGCTCTGTTGCCAGATCCATACAGATGGTTCTTATTTCAGAAAACCAGAGGTTTGCCTTAAAGGTTAGCTTCCAGATTTTATCTGCAGTGGCTCATGGTTAAAAAAACCCCTTAAATAAATTATATATATATGTACGTTTTACCTGCAAGTTAACAAACAAGCTAATTTTAAAGACATATTACATTGCACTGCCATGGGTATCTCAACTTTTCAGTAAGGCTATTTTAATAATACTTGTAAAAAAATTACTTTCAGTCATTTGTATTTGTTCTAAAATAGTCAAATATTTGTACAGTAAAGTTTTCCATCACTCAGCATTATTTAGCATATCCACTCCCCTTTGGTTTTGTTGTGTTTTAACTGCCCTCCACACAGGTTTTTTTATTTTTATATAATCTTTGAATAATTTACAGAACAAGGAAAACAAAGGGTGGTCAATGTACTCAAGTCCAGTCCAGAGTCCAACAGAGTCAAGGCACAAAACAGTTTGCAGTATTTCCACTGTCTACCTTTATTTTCCCTAGAGAAAATAAATGTGTATTAAGAAAGTAGCTGTAGCTTTGACTTTATTTAGTCATACCATTCGAGTAAATTTTGATATCACTTCCTCATGCTGTTGTTTATTCTTTTATTTTAGCCCTACATGAGGGAAACAAATTCCTTAAAGTTACATGGGCTTCAGGCATGTAAGTAGGGTTTCTGAATATGTGTCTTGCAGAGGATACCTTTCTTGCAGGGCCTGCAGATATACCCTAGGAGTTTCCAAGTTCCCAAATCAGGGGCTGCTGGGACTATAAACACAGTGGAATAAAATTCAGCTCACAGGAAAACTATGTAGGACTTCAGTAAGTTTTGCAGCCTATATTGTGTTCAGTGCTGACATGATTTTGCTGCTAGCAGAAAACTACCCTGGGGAATTTTGAATAGTTCAGATAAGTCTACATGAACTGAAGATACCTCAGTGGCTGTAGTGTAGTTTCTTCTCCCTGGAAAAAAAGGATGGTGGTGCCTTTCTAAATTGTTTCATTATTTTATGTGAATATATTTTGAAACAGATTCAGTTAAGTGCTTTTTGTGTTCAAGGGATCAAAAGGAACGTTTCACTATTTGCACAGATATAGAAATTGGAGACAGAATAGACTTCTGGGAGGAGGAATTGTTTCAGAATTATAAAAGAGAACATTAACTCATAAAGTGAGTCTGTATGGGTCCAGTGTAGAGCTGGAATGAAATGTTGAGGCCGATTTATAAACCACTGCAATAAGGGTTCGTAGTAGAAGTGCTGACACAGTAGTAGCAAGTGTGAATCAAGTGTTATTGTCATGAGAAAAACTCCTGGAAGTGCCAGATGAAGTTTTAGAATAATACTAGCAACATAACACTTAATCTGTCTAAACCCCTCCACATCTGAGCCCATCCCCTGTATGTATCCTGGCTACACAGAGTGAAAAAACATTCATTGTTTGTGGTATTTTTACGTGTCAAGAGAGTATCCTCAGTTGCTGAATTAATCCCACATTCATTAGCAAAGTCCATCAATGGAGTCTTTGCAGTCTTTGTCTATCATTTTTGCTCTCTAGCAGCACAGGTGTACTAAAGGAGTAGCGGATCTGCACAACCAGGCACAGTAGATGCATATAATATATTACACATTTAATTTTAAGACAGATCTGTTGGATGAGACCAGTGTGGACTCTTCTTGGACCATTATTTTTTGAGATCTCATGCTATGCTTCATTCCGTCATGTTATTTGAGCACTATAGTCTGACATCAAAGAAATTGAAATTATCTATCTATCTATTTTAAAGGTCAGCACTCCACAAAATTTCATGTCTGAAACAAAATCATGTTCATTACCAAAATGACAGATTTGTTTCAAAGTGCATATCGCCTTGCAAGCTTTCCTCATAATCAAATAATTTTTACTCTTTGGTTTCTATATTTGGTATTTTATCCACTTTCTGTATATTCCTTTACAATTAGATTACAAAACCCTTAAAGGGAGACGCATATCCTTTGTTATGTATTTGTGCCTAACAAATTTGAGAGCTCCATACTGGTGTGATGGTGATCCTGTCCATGATACAGGACAAGGGAGGTCAAACACCATTATCAAACAGCTTTTTTAATTATGACAAGGATAATGAAGTGAGCTGCATCTGACCGACCCACTGGAACCCAGTACTGTACAGCACCTTGTGTTTACACCACTGAGCAGCAAAAACTCAGACACTGATGAAGAAGACCTCATGGCTGTGAAGACCATGTTCCATTTGTCTATTGGGTTGCTTAATACCTGCTTATTTCCATGATAAAATCTAAAATAATAATGAGAGTGTCTACGTAAAGAGATTTCAAACAGCAGAAAGAAGAAAGGGCCTCACCTAATATAGGTTGCTCAACAGGAGATTATTTCCATTGTCTCAGGTAAAAAGCTGCTTAAAACAGCCTAGATTAATGAACAGGCTTTTATATGTGTTACCATTAAAAAAGGGAACCAAGAATCCAGTTTTATTGGTATAGTTGAACTCTCTCTCTGAAAGGAGTGAAAATCCAGTCATTTTCCAGGCCAAGATATATATATGAGTATTCTTTAATGGAACAAATGAATCATTATACACTATACTTCAATCTCATGAACACTGAGGAAAAAATATACTTACTCCATGTATGTGGTTTCAAAAAAGAATAATTAATTAATGTGTCTTGCGGAATATGAATGGCTCTCTTATGGTCATTGGAAAAGGCTAAAATAAGATGAGATATTCCTATGCAGAGCCTAAATTCTGCTTCATTTTCCTCCCTCAATGGTAATGTCATCAAAAAGCAAGAAAGAAGTAAAAATCTACTGCTTGGAGGCATTGAGGCATGGTAAAAGCAAGAATGTCCTAGAGGGAGACTTATAATGAACAAGTAATCCGTAATAACAATCCAAGATTTTGTTTATAGTGCTGTATATTTCAGCATCTATCAGTAAAAAACGAAATGAACACTGACAATAACGCTTACTTATCTTAATGTTGTATGTCACATTAATATTAAATTACATTAATTACATAGCTAGACAGAAACTAACCTTTGCAATATCATGAAAGTGAGACCGTATTCACAGTGGACTATTCGTTCATAATTCAGGTTGGGTCAAGGCAACAATCAAGACTACAAAACATTAATCACGAAAGTTATAAAATAAGGTATAGTTTTGGTTTAGGTGGCATATTTTTTTCAAATAAACTAACAGATTATAAGAAACTTATTTACATTAAAAATCTAAAGCTAAAATATGAGAAAAAGATAAATAGAGCTTCATATTTCAGATGTTGCCATTTTAAGATTGGCCCAAAACTGGTTTGCCATAATAATTTGGGGTTGTTGAAAATGAAGAGTTTCAGTTTGGTATCTTGAGAAATTACAATTTTAGAAATAAATGTTGATGCATTTTAAAATGCTTAATAAACAATGTTAGACTTTGTTTTCTAACTTTGTAATGTGAACCCCACTCTAATCTGCTTGACGTCTATCATTTTTCTTTAAAAACAGCTACAATGTAATATCTATCCACATTAAAAACTTGTCATATGCATGTTTCCCTCATGAATTAAAAAGAGAATTTGCATTAAATAACCTCACTCCTGCTGAACTAAATTTCATGAAGTGTTTTAGGTCAGACTTTTAGAGGATTTTTTTAATTTATAAATATTATCTACTTGTATACATAAAAACCAGCCCTTCTTTATGGATATGCATATCAAAATATGAAAATCTGTTCACAACTCAACTGGCCCTTTCAGATTTGGATTTTAGCACAAAGGAATGAATATACTCACAAAGATTTCCAGACACAGTGAAGAGTATTCTGCAAAAACACAGTATAAGAAGTAAAACCAAGCAAAAATAAGAGATTTTACATAGTTTCATTCCTAATGTGGTATCCCATTGCACTTCCGAAAAGGAGAAAAATTAATGATATGTGTACTCACACATTAAGGAAAGTTTTTACAATATATTCAGTGCAATATATAATTTTAAAAAAATAATGAGAATCATCCAGTTATTAATAATCCAGATGCTTCCCAGCAGATTAAATGTATTTGTCACCTAAAACGTCTCTTAATTAAAAATTATATGATTTCATATGCATTAACTATTCCTAGCAATAATGTTTCTCTGACCCTCCTATTGTGTTATTATTAAAATCTAAATAACTAATAAAATGTTCTTTATGCTTTTCTAAATACCTTATATTCTTTTTTCTATTGTTGTTCACTCAGCTTTGTGGCAGATGATTGTAACGTTAATGTGCATCCTTCATAGCTAGAGATAATTAAAGAAGTGTTAAGACAAAGAAGTTGACCTAAATTCTTAAAAAAGTTTTGCCTCAAATATACTTTTTAAACTATTTTTTTTCTGGTGCAATGCTGTGTCTTCAACAGTTTATAGTTCTTTCAGTAGTACAGATTTTAAGCAGATGCAACAAAAAGAAAGTCTTTTCATAGCAGAAATGGCTTTGCAAGAAAAAAATGAAAAAAACCCCTAAAATTACTCAGTAAATTCTTTGCAGACAAGCGAAGGACTCATTTACAAAATTATTTAACGTCTCACCAGTGCTGGTCATGGTTTTAAAGAGTGCAGAAGGAGGGTAACAACCAAACTTATTTTTAAATATATTGATTTAAATAGATCTATTGATTTAAATAAATATATTTTAAATGAAATATATCCTGTAGGTTATGAAATATATTTTCTTCTATCTACTAAGAGTCTTGTATAAAGGGAGCTGATAGTACTGGTTGAGTCCTTATTAAGAAATGGCTATATAATAACTGCTGAAATCACAGCTGATAATAATTTTGGCAGTCTCAGTGGGGAAGCCAAAGACAGATTTATCATGGCAAGCTGAACCATTTTTTTTTTGCAGAGTTTGATTCCTTTAGAAGAAGACCACACAAGACAGCTTGAAGGATTTTGCAGTGATGCATTTCTATGAGCTAAACTGTAAATTTGTGATCTGCCTGTCGCCAGGAGTGGCACATAGCTGTGCCACCTGAGGAGCGGAGAATGACTCAGAGCATCGCTGTTCTCTCCTCCCCCGTGGGAGGTATAAGTTACTTTGAACTTTCTCTTGTGTAACAGCTAACTTGTCTTGCATGTCTGTCCAGATGCTCCAACAACCCTCAGAGGAGAAAAAGTCTGCCTGCTTCCAACTCAGTTCCTAATTGCTTACTTTGAGGTGTCAGTACAGGCCGATGTGAATGAAGACAGGCAGCCCTTGAAGACAGGGTTATTAATGTCACTCCTATCACAAACACTAAAAGATGAAGTCTGAAACGCTTCCTCTCGTTGAGTAGCACTTCATTTCAGGAATAATTCTGGATTCATTTTAAACATGAAAATTCATATCTGCTGATGTTGTCATTTCTCCCTCTGCTCCACGAGTCTGTGTATTGTGTCCATTTATAGCCAGTCTTGCAAACTGTTGAGCTTCTCGTGTATTATATGACTTTCCTTAAGTACGACTCATTTTAAAGAATTAATCATTGATTGCAATGATTAGTTTGACTTTGAGGATCAAGAAACATGCAGGTATCCTTTCAAATTGTGTCCTTGTTTGCTTCTTTATAGGGATAGTAAAGGTATCTTTAAATTGGTTTTGTAAAACACTAGGACTAGTGAACAGTAACAACTTCCTTGAATCTGATGTAATTTTCTTGGTTAAATTGGTCAGCTACGTTAAATTGTTATCCTTAGACCAAGGAAAAAAAAAAAAAAAAAAAAGGTAGTTGGTTCTGGCCAAAAATCAATCTGAGCTAAAGAGAATATTAATGAATAGGTATGAAGAATTGTAGTAAAAACCTCTAGGAGCACCTATGCCTGGAAATGAATGTTATCAAGGATTGGTTCACACATTTTTTGGCAATAAATATAGAAAAAAAAAAAAATCCATGTCCTAAACTAATGGCATCATGTTTTCTGAACTAAAGAGCAAGGAAAGGAGATTAACTAGATAATGAAACAATCCCCTGGAAATTGAGTATATTACATCCTGGTTGTTGCAGCAACTTCTAAAAAGACAATGGCACCAGCAGGTTTAAAATTAGATGTGTCAGCACATTCCCTGTTCTCACACTGGGATCACAGAGTAAGTCACAGGCGTTACCTGTCCCGTTTATGCTATATGGTGTGTAGGGAAGAATCCTAAACTTTCTTCTTGCTCCTGTTTGCTGATGACTTCATACAAGTCCTTGCATAAGGATACTGATGATGACTTTGGGCTGATGGAGGAAACCTAATTTTAAAGGACCTTAACACACAATTTAGGTTACATATTCAGGTCATATTCTTCAGGGATATATTTTCATGTCTAATTCTTACCACAATATCTGACTTGTTGAAGCTTGGATATTTAAAGCAGAAAAAAACTAGTGGGTCTTTATCAAATTGAAAATGCTGGGCATACAAATGATGCACCGGTATTTAGAATGTCTGTTTGAAGTAATGAAACTCTCTCTCTATTGCCAGTTATTCATTCATGTTTGTAGAACCAGGAACAGTAGAGTGGGATGATGTAGGGCTGAACTGTCAAGGAGAAAAGAGAAGCTATCCTAAAACCTTAAAGAGTTGTTTAGACAGATGGGAGTGAAGAAGGAAGGTATCTCTAAGAGTGAATCTAAAAAGGAGAGACCTATGCCCTGATCCACCAATGAACTCACTTGGTGATCTCAACTAGAGAAATCTTATTAATGCAAATGGCTCAGAAGGCACCCCAAGCAGTGCTTACGAATGTGTGATTGTAAATGTAAAACTTATTCATAAATATTAATATTTTAAATAAAAGTCTTTTAAGTTATACTCAAATAATGAGAGTACATTAGCCAAAGTTTTGAGAGTATTAAGCATTATTCAAAATTAAATGAACTGAACTGAAGTGAAAAAGTCACCTTCCATAACTTCATTTTGTTTAAGACAAAAGGAGTTTCTCCTTTTCTAAAGGTCATTTCTTAAGGGTTTTGTTTTTTTTTTTAATTTCTTCTTTTTTTTTTTACTTTCAGAAAGGTTTTACTTCTTTTTTAATCAGCTGATATCATCATTGGCCACAGTCTTGAGAACGCTCGGTTAAGTTGTATGATCGTGTCTGTGATTAGACCTACATTAAATTACATACATCATTAAATAGTTCCTAAATATGAGGCAGAGTAAGAAAATGTCAGTCTAGGAAACCAGTATCATAGTTTGCAAGTGGAAAAGGACACCTACAACAGATGGCATATCTCACTTGAGGAGTGAGGTTGGCCCAAGAAATGGAGCACAGTGTGCAAGAGAAATAATACGGAACAGAGGAGCTAATGACGTATATCATCATACATAATGACACATATCATCTACACCATCTACACCAAAAAAAACAGGATGAATCAGTGTTTTAGTAGTTATTGACGTGCAAACTAGTCATGTACTTTGTAAGATCAGTCCTGCTGTTCTGCACTTATTTTCTTTCCTTGTCTATTATGCCTTTGTAAATATCTTTCTGATTATTGTCACCAGCTAGTTTTTATCATGTCCTGCTTTATTGTGTGGCCTGTAGCTGCAGGGTTTCCCGCAGCAAAAAGCACGTTCAGAGCTTGTTTTATATCTTACCTCATTTGTGGTGGTACTACAGACCTGCAGAGAAGAGGTAACAGTGAGGTTTGCTGAGGCCATGCCCAACTGCACCTTCACTGACAGATCTCAGGAGATATAATATTTTGCAGCAGGTGAATTTTCCAACATCCTCTGAAGTACATGTCAGGGCCCTGAGCTCTCCCTTCCTGCCAACCCCCAGAGTTTGAGGGCTTCACTTTTAAGGAAAAATAAACTATCAGTTTACATTCTGAGCTGTAGTTAGCTCCCAGTTTTCAGTCATTCAAAGCACAATGTCTTTTCACATATTACTGCAACACATTCCAGTTAGGAGTTTGAAAGCACACCTTTTTATGGGAGAATGCAGGGGGTCCTATTTTTGTATCATGATAAAGAATAATAAATGCCCTTTGCAAGTGAACAAAGTATCTTGAATTCCCTCCTGTTATTCAGGTACAGTCTTCTTTTCTAATTCTAGTCTTCAAACAATGTTTAAGAGAGCTGAGTATGTGTATGTTTTCAAGCAGCACACAGAAGCCTCGGGATAAACAGGAAATTATCTACAAAACTCTTTAGATGTATTCACAGTAACATGACTTTTCATTATATTATTTACAATCACGGAACTTATGTGACTCACAACATCTAGACTTTTCTGAAAGAATCCAAACAAAAAGCCTAATACATGAGAAAAGGAAGATAAACAAATTGTGTTTTTCTGCTAAATAACAGCCTGACTCCAACAATTTTGTGGGTAAATTGCTGGAGTTCAGAGTTAAACAGATTTTGTCTAAATCCTTATTTTCTTTTTCTAACTACTGTTCTACAGTTCCTTTTTAATCAAAATTTTATGAGATTGTATAGGGATTCTAAAGATTTCAGGGAATGTATTTTCTCTTCCATAGTTCTCAATTCTATCTTCCTGTTTAAACCCATTGTTCTCCAACACTACAGCATAATGAGGCCAGTTGTTTTGAATGCAAATACTAGAACAACTGAGCTGAACGGAAAAGAGAAAACTAATTTAATATAATTTGTATTAAAGAAAAATTCCCTTTTATAAGACTCCTTCTAGGATAAATAATAAAAACTCCTACAATTGATTGTTTTACCTCATGCTTATTTCCCCTTATTCACAAGTTCTTAATATTTTTTATGTGTTATTAGTGCCTAATAGTACAGTTCTACTTACCATTGAAAATACTAAAAGTTGCTTACATAAATTAAATGGTTAACTACACAATACAGGTTTTGTTGATTGTTACTTTTAGTATGTTGGACATCTTCATACTGACTAAATGGATCAACAGAAAGACGGAGGGATTTTGAGCTTCAGGCCCAACAGAAACATTAATTCATGACTAGATTTCATCAACAAGCCGTAAAATTAGTAACTGGCAATGCAGGATGACACCAGTTCAGAGGAGCACTCATGCTGCAACAGCTAATGGAGGTCCATACAGAAGAACCAGAACTAGAGACCAACTGACTACCTTTTGTGACATTATTTGCATGCTTTTATTTCTCCAACATACATAAAAGATGGTAGAATCACAGGATCACAGAATGGTTTAGGTTGGACGGGATAGCCTAGTTCCAACCCCCATGTCATGGGCAGGGACACCTCCCACCAGACCAGGTTGCTCAAAGCCCCATCCAGCCTGGTCTTGGACACCTCCAGGGATGGGGCAGCCACAGCTTCTCTGGGCAACCTGTTCCCGTGTCTCACCACCCTCACAGTCAAGAATTTCTTCCTACTATCTATTTTAAATCTAACTCTCTTTAGATCTTAGTCAAGGACAAGGCTAAATGTCATAGTTTGTGCAAAGGGAGCATGCCTGGGATTGAAGTCTCCCTTGTGACCACTCCTATGCACCAGGCAAAGGAAAATGTCCATCCCAGCTGACTGAGGACTGTTCACAGAGAATTCACTGGGCACACACTGAGCAGAATTTTATTGACATGATGCAACTCCAGTATCCCACCTTACTTCACAACAGTAACGGTCTAGAAAGTATCCAAAACTTGGATTAAGGTCCTGTTTTCTTTAATAAGGTAGTAACATATCTATTCCAAGAGCTGCCTGGGTAATGAGATTGTAATTTGAAAAATAACAATTGAAGTTTCCAAATTTGTTTTTTGATTTGTACTGAATCCTATTTATTTTGCAAGCTCCCCAAAATATTAGACAGAACATTTTTGTTCAGCATATGTTCTGTTTCTTTTTCAGTGGAAAGGTGGGGGGTTTTGGTTGTTGGGATTTTTATTTATTTTTTTTTTAACTTTATGTCAATGCAAATCTTGCTTGTTTGGCATGGCAGAAGGAAAGGAAGCTATCGCTTTTTTTGTTGTTGAGTTGAAAAACAAACAATCATTTGTAACCTCTGGCTTTCATTACAGGAGTAACCACAAACTTAAGTAACCCTACGTAAGTCATTTGATTCCTTGGTTTCCATTTTAGCTACTGTAAAATACAAATAAAATCCTGTTCTGGCTCCCAAAAGAGTTATGAACTACGTTAGGGTATTTTTTTGTGAAGGGGGCTATGTAAAAGCTGACTCATTTCTGTGATTATTCTCATGGAAGAAAATCTATTACTGGAACATTGGCAGAAAGCAATCATAAAAGGGACATAGACATGGAGAAGAACATTTTATTTTAAAACTAAGCTAATACTTGCAGATACTGTTATTCACTTCACTACAACAAATTTCTGATTTTACATTGTATTCTATATAAATTTATTAAAATCAATGGAATGTGTTTGTGCGAGACTGGCCCTTGTGTAAAGATCCATTTTCCCTGGATTAGAACATTTTTCCATGGTTGTCAGAATTTGATTAACTAGAAATAATTTTTGCTTATGTAAAAGAGTCCTTTTCCTATTCTTTATAATGTTTATTTTCGTTCTAGTTTCTGATACTAAGTTTATAATCTTAAATTACGTGAAATACTATGTTTTCACTTGTGTATTCTGTATCCATTAAAACTATCCCTTCTCATTAAAAACTGCCCTTACAAAACACTGACAATATCTTTGCAACAAGTAAATATATCCTCTTCCTTATCTTCCATAACACAAGCCTGGCTGGCTCTTTCTTAAAAAAAAATAAAAATAAATAAAATCAAATATACAAATAGAATTGTATCAATCAATTCAGCACATATTTAGGACTGAATTAAGTATTGACTGAGTCTGTGATCCTGTTAACGATTTGTATACTAGTGGGGATAGAAGGAAAAGGTACCGTTGGGGATAAATACTTGTAAAAATATATATTTAAAGAAGAAGAATAGGTAGGATTCAAATGGCTTTTCCTATATTTTTTTTAACATTTAGGTATATATATTTGTTAAACCAGGCAATGTCTCTTTAAATCATATGCTAGTCACCTAACCCCACCCTATTTTGGAAGCTTTTCTAATAATGAAAATATGTTCTAAATAAGAAATGAGTGAGTATTTTGCCTTTAAATGAGCACTTTGTTTCCTAAGAATAAATTTGCAGGTTTTCATAAAGACAAAGAATTTTATTTAATTTTTCAGAGCAAACATTAATTTAATGCTTTTTTTTATTATTATTATTTGATATCTGAGATGATTACTACAGTTCAGTATGCTTGGAAAATTTTACCTTCTCAGATGCTAAAAACCTGAAATTGATTTTTTTCCTTGGATGGGAAAGCTTACTTCTAAATGGAATATAGTTTGTTTCCCCCAAACATAATGTAACTTCTAATGTGATGAATAGGCTTTCACTATTCAAACTGATTACTCAATTTAGCAGAAAACTATAGGTTTAATGAGACATTGAACAACAATGCTCAAGAAAAACTTCTGATTTTCTTCTACTATATGAGAAATGTTCTCCAAACACATTGTAAGCAGTAAGTTCTCCTTCAGATCTCCAGCACCGATCAATTTAGCTGTACTGTGAATGCATTTGTTCAATATATGGAACCAGCAATTTAGATCTTGGTCTGATTTCTGTGTAAAAGGGATCACAAAAAAGAATGAAGAACTACCCTTTTTTTTTACTGAATTTATTATTCATCAGGATTTTAAAGAGTTTAAGGAAATACTTTCTTTAAAAAGAAATAATTCTGGCCAGATTTTCTCTGAGGCCTAAACTTCGTTCAGTTAGGCATGACACCTGTTTGCAAATCTAGCTGGAGTGGTTGAAAATGTTACTGCGTCCAGAAACTACCCACTTCTAGAGGCTCCTATCCACAGAGCTCAGGTAGTGCATAGAAAATGTGTTTTTCTTGATCACCTTCTGTGCAAAGCCAATCACAGTAATGCGGACTGTTGGTTTGAGGAAATTAGCCCGATGTGTACCAAAACAAATCAGAAATATTCACCTGCTCTGCTCTGCAAAGAATAATCTTATCAAATGGAGGAATAGCAAGAAAGAGGAGCATGTCATTTTTTTACCACTAAGCACAGATCAAAAAAGAAGACTCTAGACCTGAGAACTATAATTTCTCCTGACTGGGTATAAAGAGTAGTTCGGGATAAACACAGCTCTGTTTCTGGAGATGATGCTGTTTATTCCCTGATCCTTGTCATTCTGCAATTTTTAAAGGTTGAATCTTGTGACTGCTGGGAAAAAAAAACTTTCCTACTTACGTTGCACAGAAATTTTCTTAAAAGGAATTCTGACTTTTTCTATATGCGCCACTCAGTAAACATTCAAAGTAGCAAATACACATAAATAAAAAACAGAATAGTTCATCAAACAGAGAGAAAGGACCAAATTAATAGCAAACATTTTTTGCAATTACTCATTTGCCGCTTTCCCTTTTTTCTCCACCTGATGTGGTCCTGCAACCATGTGGGGCTCTGCAGCTATCAGTGTGATTAAATCTAGGCAGAACTCCTTCTCAGGGGGACTTCTGACCTTCTTTCTTTGTACTTCACAGCCTGCCAGCAATGGTGGTGCCTAACAGAAACCTAAGAATAATTGCGTACCTCATGTACTGGGAATGTCTGTCATCTTTTCCTTTCCAAGAATAAATACTCTCTTTGTTTGTTTTGTTTTGTGGTTTGCTTGTTTTTCACCTTTTCCTGGCAACAACCTCTTCACAAACCACTGCTTAAATTGCTTCTCATTCTTATCTGAATATATTTTCTGCGACAATACTATTTTAACATCTCACTTGCAGTTGCCATTTATTCTTCTGTTGGTTTATAACTCTTTTGGAAATAAAGTTCTCCCCAGCTTTCTTCTGCTTAGCACAGGCCAGGTGTCAGCCTTGCCAGCCTCATCAGAAGTACCTGATTATCCTCTCAGCGAGCTCAAGGTTAAGTATCTTGACCTCAGAGTTCGGAGTTCTGATTCACACCATATCTCATTCACCTCGAAGTCAAAGATAAGAGTTTGAACCCCCCTTGTGAAAGATGAAGATAGAAGATCATTGTTTAAACTCAGAAAGATCTGTATTTTCTTATCTTACTCAGATCAATTTGATCTCTAGCTGCTGCAATTTCTATCGTCTTTTGTAACAGCTTGTCTCATCTTTCGGTTCAGCTCTTACCCAGCAAAGTTTCTGAGTCAAGTGCTGTGAAAAGCAAATAGGTTTCATGACACAGACCAGAAGAAAACAGCAATAACAAATAGAAGATGCAAAATATGTGATGGATTTGACTTTCAATTTAAAAGAATTTTTATGAAAGCCATTTTATAGGATTCAACCGGCTCTAAATGAATTCCCTTATAAAAAACATTGAAAAATAACCAACAGTATAAAAACATCTTCACCATAACAGGGCATCGGAAGGGGAAGGGTGTTATGGTTGACTTGTAAATCTCCAATGGCTGTGGCTCTTTACTATAAACAATCAATTTTGGTGCAATCATGCATGCAAAACTTCAATCATGTTAGAAAGACATTTTGTGAAAGCCTATGGTTTAGTTTGATTTCACAGCTTCAGTTTATAAATAATCAATGTTCTTCTTGAAACCCAGATGTTAATGTCCAAGGAATTCTGTTCGGGAAGGTAACTGTTGCAAGGCAAAGTATCAGGATGAAAGTGCGATTTGTCCATATTCTTTCTCTGACTGTCATCATCTATGTAAACACAAAAGCAAAGCTCCATAGCGGACAATTCTATAAAACCTGTTTTCCTTTAAATTTCCATTAATTTTTTTTGGCCTCTCATTTTATAAATAATGAATTTTCTCTTATTGTTTCTCCAACGTACTTTCAAAAAAACCCTATATAAATTTTAAAATCACATGATTTCCCAAAGGAACTGATAGTTCAGGGAATAAAATGTGAATTTCAGAAATAAAGATAATATTATTCTTTTTAGATTTCCTTTAATCATGTAAAAAATGTGTGCTGAATTTCTCTTCATTAGACATGGGTGAATATCACAAAACATTTTCCATGGCTATTTTTTTGGAACATGTGTTTGAGATTCCATTTGTTACTTTTTCCATATAATTTTAATTCTGAGGAATATTCAGGTGATAAAACAATTCTATAAGTAGTCCTCACTAAAGATTAATTGCAATGTGGCATGCTTGGACCACCATAGGAGGCACATTCGAAATACCCATTTTTAATATTTGCAGCATCAACTTTTAAAACTGCGTTCAGCCAAAAAGGGAACTGATCATGTGGCTTATGTATCCAAGAGAGCATATGGGAACAAGTTAAAAATATGGTCTCTTTTTCCTCAGCTTCATAATTTTTCTTTAATGTCTTCATTTTCTTAAAATATCCTCGTCATTAAAACTTTTAGCTTCTTAGTTATTTTTAAAAACATTAAACCCAAAAATTTGAAAATATAAAGATTTGCGCTTTGAAACCTGTCCTTCAATCTTTAATCCACCTCTTTTTCCACCCTTTCTGTTTCAGTATGGCAACTTTTCAAGGGGCAGTGTTTTATTTTAACAGTGTAATGCATGTTGCTGCATTGCAGTGGAGAGTACCTCAAATGGTATGAAGTGGTTCATAGGCGATCTAGGGCAATCCTTGCACTGCTGCAACGCTGCACTAAAGGAAGCACCAATACTTTCAACAAAGAACCGTCAGTCTTAGGACTTTATCGTGCAAAAACAAACTTCGGTTCACACTGGATGTCTTTCGAGTTTCTCTCCCCAAAGTCTCTTACTGGTCCCTAATATTAAGCGTTTTATGTTATGTACTGTATGTACCAGTCTCTCTAAACCAGATTTTACAGGACAAAAATACTCACCAATAAACTGCTATATTAAGTTGTGTAGAAAAAATGTGTTTTCCTTGAAAAGATCAGAATTGATTTTCAAAGGTCTACATTTGCTTTGCATCATCCTTCAGCTCATACTGGAAATAATACAACATAGCCAACTCTTTGGCTTCTTCTCAGCTGTTTCCGAAGTGAGCCAGTAACTGATGTCAAAACACTCATTTGGCCACCATATGATGTCTGTCTTCTTGGGATCCTTCCAAACAGCTTCTCTGAGCTATTTCGGAGCAGTGATTATCACCTGTCCTGGTGATTTTGTGAAGGTACAAATGTCAAAGTTTCAGCTGGAAAAAATATCTACACACACGAAAAAAAAAAAGTAGTATAACACGCTATACGCTTTAATAACAGAAAACTGCAGATGTTTCACACAGACTTTGTTTGCATTAAAGCACAAAAATATATGCTAAAATGCAGATAGATAATATCACTGATAGATGAGTCAAGTAGGTACTTGTGATGATGTGATAGAATAGAAAAAATACACTGCTTATGTGTGTATGTATATTACTATATTAATCAAAGAATATGCTACTTGCTCTTCACCTACATTATTAAAGGTGTTCTTATGAATATTTATAAATATATATGTATCTCTCATGTATTAGTAATCACAAGGTATAAATATCACATAATTTCTGAAAGCAAAAATGTGAACCAGATTGACTGACAATGCCTCTTCTCTTCTTATCACGTCTCACAACCCTCCTCTGAAAGTTCAAGTCTTAAGGTCACTTTCCCAGGCTAATTTTCAGAAGTCCAAGGGTTACTTTTTGGACAGTGAAGGAAAATATGGATTTTAGATCAGAAAGGCTAGTTCCAAGTAGTTGTTGGTCCTGACAAGAATGTTCATTACAGAAAGAGACAACATTAATTTATCCCTTTGCTTTGAGATATAACATAATCCTCATTTCCTAACATCTTAATTTTCTCTTCTAATTTCTCTGCATCTTGGTTACATCTACTTTGTGTCCAAAAATTATAAATAAAACCCATGGAAAATATTCCTATATGTGTGGGCAAAGCCAAAAATAGGCAAGGAATAAAATTACTGCAGATAATTAAACAAGAAAACATGAATGTAAGTTGCTACAGCTTTTCTACAATGTCACAAAAATAAATATGAATAACTTCCTAATTTAGGCATCAAAATTTTTGGCAACTAACAATTTAAATTTTCCATTGAATTTGCTGTTGATAGTTGGGGACTTTTTGTTTGTTACATATTTCATTTTTCCTTCTGTTGTTCAGAATAAGAAAATGAGCTGAATAAAGAGCTCCAGTACTCTGGAGTTTTCGAAACTAATGAAACTTGCAAGTTCACTGCTCCAGGCCCTGGGCAAAGGACTCTGTTCCCGTGGTGTCTCTTTTTCTCCAAGTAGAGTTTAACAGGTCTGAAGAGCTATGTCTCCAGCGGATATAAAATTTGTTTAACTTACTTGGGCACATGTGAAACTATCAACATGGAATGTTTATAAGCCCCAGGCCTGTAAGGATTAGACGACTACAATTTTTTTTTGCTTTCTCGTCTGCTTCAAAAGCAGTTATGGGTTATGCATACCAGTTTCACAAAGCACCTCATTCAGACCTATGTTTAGCTGCTTAAATCCAAGAGAGAGGGAAAATTTCCTGAGTATCTCTCTTCAGAGTTTTCTGTTGCCTGTTTAGCCTGAGGTGTTGTAAACCCCATACCCAGATCTGTTGATGGAGTGTACCTGTCTCCTAGAGACCTCTAGCTTATGAATTACAGTTTTGGAAATAGGCACTATGCCTTAATTCTCAAATTTCTAGCTTGAGGATTTCACTCATGATCCCCACTTAAACTAAATGCAATATTGCTGTTGCAGTAGAAGCAGGCATCAGAAGCAGGACAAAGTTACTGGTTTGGCTAACTTAGATCTACATGTGCCATTCTATATGGACCATTTTCCAGAATCTAGATTCCTCAGAATCTAGTTTTGAAACAGAACCTCCTTTGGAAGGAATTGGTACTGCTGTTGAAGTTAACCTTGCATGAATTTAGGGAAAGTGATTCAATTTAGAATCAGATGACACTTGACTCAAGTCTCAATATAATCTGTAAAATATGAAAAATATTCAAAATGTCTTAAACAACCAGGAAAAAAGTTACAAGTTAATTTATTTAGACCTTTATAATTTACCAATTTTTCCACCTTTCCAATGATCTTACTCAAATATTTATTTTCATTACTAAACGCAAAATACCCACTGATATACTTTCTAGAGGTGAGTAAAAGGAAGCTAAAATTCATACTCTGTTCATATAGTTGCTTCTAGCCAGTCACTCTGAGATGACCATTTGGCAGTGCCTTTTGAAAATGTTTGCTAAGTCTGATACAAAAATACAGTTTAATTGTGTAGATTCAAAATCATCACCGTAAAGTTAAGCATAGGTCAAAAGCATAGACTTCTGAAAAACAGGGAGAATATTTCTATGGTTCCATCCATTCTGATCTGCTAAAACTTAAATGTAATGTACAGGATATTCACATTGCGTTTCTAACTCAGGACTATGCAAACTACATTTTTATCTTATTAATTAATTTTAATTATTTTCAGTTTTGTAAAAGTCATCTGAAAGTTCATCAACAAAATAGCTGTTTCTGTTCTTATTTAAAGAATTCGCATTCAACCGCAACAAATTAGTTGTGGAACACTTGATGTGTTCTACTAAAATTAGGAATTACTTAGAAATCCATATAAATTTTAAATAATATTTTATTGCATTTATGTACAATTGACAACACCTTTTCACATCTAATTTTCACAGTTTTCCAGCTCAGATGAAAAGCTTCTGTCACGTTTGCCCTGCAGTCATATTGGTTTCAACTTAACTTTTCAATTGTTTGTATGTGGTGTTCACATTCTTACTAAGAAGGAAAACAAGGTGTAGAAAAGCAAGGCTGCCATCAAACTTTTATACAGAAGGTTTTTTCAGACTGATTGCTGATTGCTCCTGGCCTCCTTTAAACAAATCAGAGAATTACAAAATTCTAATCTAAATTTAAGTATGAATAATATGAGAACTTCTTTGAAAACAATCAAAGGGATCCTCTCCAATGTTAGAAATCAGAAGATAACGAACTAACAAAATTTGCTTTCAATCTTTTGCCTTCACAAATGAACCGAGTGTGGGGTTTTTCTGTGAAAAGAGGCACATGTAAAACAAAAATCTATGGAAATATTTGAGAGCTCTTTCCTGAGGATTTTGGGTGAAAAGACTTAGACTCACAGAGGGCTTTTCAAAACACTGCACACTCTCATGAAGGAGATCTCTGTGAGTAATATATTTCTTGGCCACATCTCTGTTCTTTTCTTTCCTGCCACATTCTCCTGGGATGAGAATATTACTTGAAAAAATCCCCAAATGCCAAGACACAGAGGAAATTCATATTATTTAAACAATTGCAGGAGGTAGAGAAGATTGGTAGTGTGACTCAAGCCTCAAGGAAGAACATGGAAGAAGAAGAAGAGCCTGGGAATTCAATGTTATCAGAGATAACAGTTGATCTCCATCAAACAAAACTGTCTTTGAAGAAAAGGGCCCTTGCAATACAAATTTATGGGACTGATATCCCACAAAGTTACCAAATGGATAAGCAGACTTCTCAAGAACTTTAGCTCTCTTTCTTACATGTCCGATTACCTTTTCCAGTAAGCAAACTGAATGTGGAAAGACAGAAGAAACTTGTCCATATTGCATCTGCATCCATTGCTGCATCCAGTCTTGCCAGATTTGTGTCTGTATGTTTGTTAGTTAGATTATAGCACTTGGTCAAAGCGATTTTAGCTGTGCATTTCTTGTTAGTAGTCCCTACAGCTTTTGAAATTAATACAGTGAGAGGCTTCTGCTTCAAAATATATCTGATTAATAACTGACTTTACTCTTTGCAGCTGCTTCCACCTGATATATCCTGTGCCACTAGAAGTAATTGAAATTGGTGTAATCATAACTTACAATGATAGCTATGAGTTGCCGTACAGCATTCAAACAGAATCCAAAATCGTTAAGCTAATAGAGCAACAATATGATATTTATGCTATCCTGACATTTCTTTAGTTGCCCAGCTCCTAATCATTGATTAAACTTTTGTTTAACTAGACTAAAAATAATAATGCAGAGATTTGACTCGGGAAACAAGAAGAAAAGGACAAGATTTATTATAGTTTTCATCTGAAGGTTCTGTATTGGCCAAGCACTTTTCATACTGCCATTTTCAATGGATTGCTCTGACAGAAAAGGTCACAAAGTTTTATGCTGGAAAATAAAGAATAAAATAGAAAAGGAGGAATATAATTGTTTTGGTTGAAAAGTTCAGCAAGGTCTAGACACATTGGACAGTTGGACACTGATTTTATTTTACTACAGGGTCACACACTGCAATGACAGCAAAGTCAATTCAGCACTGCGGCTGATCCAATTTCCTGTGCTTTGCATGGGCAGCAAAGTATCTTTCTAAAAAGATAGTATATTTTCAATAATCTTTCAAATCATTTGTCTGTAACAACTGCTTAGAAGGCTGACACTGAAATCCATTTGCTTATCAAAATGTTTTCTTCTGCACAGTGTGTAAAACTTCATGCTGGTTATTGTAAACTTGCCATTGATTTTCCAAACAGTTGCAGAGAGCTGGGGTAAAAGGAAGGTCACATTTTGAAGAAAAATGGATAGCTGAAAGGTCTAATAAGTAAAATAGATGACAGATAGTATTTTTGTAGATTGTAAGCTTTTCATTTTCAAGGCATGTTGAACAGTGTTCATTTCACTTCATCACAGTCTACAATGATACCAAAAAATGTCTTTAATTCAAAGTAAAGGAGAAATGCAAGATTTGTCAGTCTTGGAAAGCTGGCCATTCATTTCAACAACTGCAGCACAAGAGTTGCTTTTTTTTCCTCCTTGAATATAAGTGTTTTCACTGCTATTTTGGAAAAATTAAAAAAAATAACCTATGATAATGCTTATTTCAGAGTACCTAGGACAATACTTTTCCTTACATACTTATATTTCAATTCCAAAGAGATGAAAGAAATATCCACCTACGGAAATTCAGCATGAGTTGACCTTGGAGATGAGACCTAGGTAACAATGTTCTCCAAATGTCTTCATCACATTAAAAAAGTTAGTATTCTTGAAATGATCATATACTAGAAGCCTTCAGTGTTGAATCAGAGGTAAAGCTTCAGTTCTAGAGTAAATGGCTCATTCTAGAGGAGATGTTACCTGTAACTTTAAAGTGAAACCGTCAGTTGCTCACCTTGAGCAGTGCAACATACCCCACTGAAGCTTTATGTATTTTCTGTCTGAATTGCACTTTAGTGTGTTTTCCTGTCTTTGATTAATTCACATAGAAAAAAAAGCTTGCTTTCCCTGCAGAATAAAAGGCATTTTGGAATGCATTTGAAATTACAGTTAATTCGTCAAAGACCTTTTGCACCTATTTCCATGGGATGCCTGATGGTATTGAAAAAAATGTTTCCAATGTAAAAGGGCAACATTACCTATTCTTAGATCAATTCAACTTTTTTTTTTAATTGATAGGAAGAAAAGATGTAAAGTGGTCATATATGCTTAGGAAAAGCTTCTGGATTTCATTAAGACTGTGTCCAGAAAGAAAGGAAAGAAGTAAAGAAAAGAAGGTGGTGATTTCCTTACATAAAAAAGGGAATGAAAATATTGTTTCAAAACACTTCTTTTTTTCAAGAATTCAGGAACTGTAGATCTAAATAAATTGAGGCATTCCTAACATTTCCTGCATGTAATAAAAAATTTTCTCATCGTTACAATATTTTGACTGAGTTTCAGTGGCTCTTGTGTAAAGAATTGTATTTTAGGACACAGTTTTAAAACATAATAAATAAAAGGGAGCGGATACTTAGGCAATAAATGCATGTAACTAATAATCCTAATTTACCAAGGAAACCAGGATGATTTATTTACTTAATGAAATTGATACTACTTCATACTCATTTTAGAGAGTAAAGTCTAACAAAGATGAAAAACCCCAAATTTATCAACACCTGAGTAGAAAGCAACTTGTATTAGAACGTTTTCTCCCATAAATATAACAAGACCATTTAATGAACACAGAAAATTTTTTTGATGAGGAAATGGCACGAGAAATACCTGTATGAGTTTACAGTTTGAAGTTAACCTAAAAAAAAAAAAAATTAAATGCCAAATTAACAAAGCAAATTACTTGCTATGAATAGGCTGCAAGTCAGATAAGACATCACTGAAGGGACTAAGAAATTTATTTTCCTAAAGAGCTGGCCAGACTTTATGTTTGGTCATAAGAGAACAACTGAAGAGACAATTTGTGAGGCAATTCACTTACCAACCTGAAAAAGAATGGAAGAATCAGTTATTTGGACGTAAATGTGTAAGGAATATCTAACACTGCTAATGCAGGAATAACCACACTGTTCTTTGCCTTTAAATTCTAGAGGTTGTAACAGATGTTTCAAGTGGCGCATTTCTATTAAAAATAAAATAAATATATACGAGTGTGGAGAAAGATTGATAACATAGTGGCTTAGTGAGCTGGATTAACCTGGGGGCTCAAATCCAGGTGCCAATCACTTTGATTAACAGTGCGGGGAAGGCTCCTCAGCATGAAGTTGCTCCATAGCAGACCGTTTTCTGGTGTTTTTGCCATGAAGTAAGATTACTTAATTTCCAGTCTGGAGACTGGAAACTGGCTGGTTATAACACTGGGAGTTGATTAGGTTATAAAACTGAAGTCATACGTACTCGGTGATTTGAATCACTGACTAATAAAGTGTCTTCCAATCATCTGGCACAAGGGTTTGCCCAAATTCTTCTCCTTTTTTCAGGGATTCCCAATTCTCATATTGCCCAAGAGAATTTACCCCTCTTACTGTTTCTACTTCTGCATGTCGTACTCGGGATGGTATAATTCTACCAGTTATGCAACTCTCCAAAACGATAGAACTCTCTTGATGATACCATGCAGCTGTAAAGTGTTGTGAGTGTTTGTCATCATGACATTTTCTCCATAACTGCACAAAGCAAATTAATGGGTGATGAAAAATAGCTAAAGACTGAAGTTCTTTAACTAAAATTACCGGTTCCGTCATGAAACAAGGTAGGAGATAAATCTGCAAACTCAATCACACTGCAAATATGAGCTTCTCCATACTCAGTAACAGCTATATGATATTCAAACAGACTATGTAAACCAAGAAACCCTGCAGAAATTAGTACACAAATCCAAAAAGCAAAATTCCTAAATGAGGTGGCAGCTTCATCATGCAGCTGAACTGAAACCTTTTTCAGGGTTGTTGCTTTTTCTCCTCTTCCTTTATCCATATGGTGTTTTTAATTGTCATCACCAACTAGTGTAAACTTCTGTTTGGTTGGGGTATTTTAGTGTTATTATTTTAAAAGGAATTCAAATGCTAAAAATATGCATTAAAATACTAATGTTCTTAATGCACAAATATATATTATTTTACTAATAGCATATTTTAGATGTAAGTATTATTAAGTGTTTACACAGAGAGGGAGAATTTTTAAGGTCTTGTTGAAACTCAAAAAGAAATCAGGATATTCAGTACTAAAGTTTCAAGAACAACCTTATATCACTTTAATCTGCTGGGTTTTTTTAATGCTGCGATTGAGAGATTTCAGAATGCAGTGTAATTTGACAGATTTTATATGATGGTACACTACCTCTAACAGTCCAACTATTTCATTTCAAGACATACCAAAAGAAATCCGTGCCACAGTTGTCTTAAATTAATGTTGATTTAGGAGAGTTATTCCCATCCTTCCACTCAATCTTGCTTTTTCAAGATAAGAGCACTGTATGTAGAAATGGAAAGATGGAACAGATAGAAATAACTCTGTTCAATCAACTTTAAAAATCTGATTTATATTGACAATAGGAAGGAAATATCTTTTTTTGTTATTCTATACATACTTATCTAGAAGACGAGGTGGCTTGCTGGATTAATACACCGTTTTCCTCTTTCTCATTTGCTTTCTACCATATCTCTGGAGATTGGAGATCTAAGTTTTCCAAATAAAAAATTGTTTCTAAAGAGAATTAGATTAGAATTAGCTTGGTATTATCATCTAAGTTCCCCCGAATATTTTTTGGTATTTCTAGTCACCCAAAACGAATGCACAGTTTTACAAAACCACTATTACAAAGCAATATATATGTGCATATGTGTCATATTTATATATATGTAGACACACGCATATACATATAGATATATATACATATACAGACCCTATATATATGTATATGTGTTTGAATAGCAATTTTAATTACATATGAGGGTTAAAATAAACTATTGCAAATTACATTTTCACTTCAGCAGGAAACACTGGGGAAATAAATACCAGAGCCATTCTACATCTGGACCTAGCATATGCACTATATGCTTCATTAATATCTAGTCTCTTTCAGTTTTCATCTATAGTATTCTGATTTTTTATAGTCTTTATGTGCTTCTTACTTGAAAACTTCATGACCAGTACCATGAATTATTTTATTCCTAATTTCCTAATTCAACCTACAATGAAAGCATATAATTCATATACATTTAAATATGAAAGAATAAAGAAACTGCATAAAATTTTAATGTAAGCTAAACAGAGCAAATATAAGATATCACAGAATACTTTTAGTTTTCAAACTGGCATACATATGGAACACAGATCTGAAACGCCAACTAAAGTTAAATAGAATCTGTATGTTGACTCAAAGACTTTGGCTCAGACTGAACGCGACTGAGTCTATTGCTTATTTCCAGCTGCTTAACTATAGTGGCCAACAGCTAACTTTAGCTAGATATTTTGAATACATTTCTGTTATTATTTTTCCATGTAAGCAATCTTAACTTTCGCTATAGGGATACTAGGCAGTCATAAAGTAAGGGACAGATGGTCCCTACAATGAAAAATAGAAGAATTAATAGCCTGTGCCAAGAGGGAAGAGGTTTATCAAACAGCTCTGTGATCTGAATGGAGAAATTCTGATAAGATCTATTTGCCACACTGAAATATGTCATAAAGTAAGCAAACAAGCTGATTACAATGAAATGATATAGAACCATTTGTTTGTGGTTTGCTGCTTTAAAAACTCGGATTAATTTTGCTTGGTGAAACTGAACAGTCATTTTGAAGACTGTTTATAAGCTTCATAGTTTTTGCAATATCTATACTGTTAATTTTTTGTTAAGTTAACAAGTACAGCATTTACATATTCTGGTTACAGGGGAAAGACTGGAAGCATAGGCTCAACTTAACTGATGGATTCAAAATTCAGGAGGACTGACTTAGTTTCTCGGTTTGTAAACCACCTTATTATTTTGCAGAATAGGCTAGTAAAAAGTTACACTGATGGTCACTTACTACAGTCTTAATGTCAACAGAGAAGACTGGAATAATGATTTTTTAGATAGAAACTTATAAACTGGTGTTCATAAATACATATTTTACTCTACGTAATGTGGTTATTATATTATTAACAGAAGTGCTTGCATTTAATACTGAACCAAGAAAATCCTGTTATCTTAAATATCAAAATAAACCTTCTTGCTCATACAGCTCATTGAAAGCTTCTATCAAAACTTTCTCTTCTGATTAGCTTTCTACTACAAAATTAAAGAAATTAAAGCATGCTCATCTTCACAGTTAGGGAAAATTACTTTGCTAAACTCTGCCAAGAGACACAGGTGTGACTGAAAAGTCTTTGCCTCCAAGATAGAAAACTGCAGTAAAGTTATTTTAAAAATGTTACAGCTGGAATGCTCAACAAAAGAAAAACTCATTTGTTAGTTATTTGATCATCATAAGTCTTTAAGGACGGTCTCAAGATGGTGCAGCTTCTATCTCAGTTTTCCTCTTGGACAAAATAACTTTACCTTTTGAGCCAAAATGAACTTTTTCACCTCTGGAATTGTGTTATAGAAAAGAAAGATAGGAAGATATTTTTCTTTAAAATCTAATCAATGTGATCTGGATCACAGGCACTTACTTGCTTTTCCTCTGACTGGAAGAATATTGTTATTGCATATCATTGGGGTGTAATGATGCAATTTTTTGGGTGCTCCAATTTTGAATTTCCACAATTTAAGATATATGAGATCATTATAATACCAGCTCCAGGTGTCATGAGATTGTACAATCTCAAAATGAGAATAGCAACTGCCATCACCAGTATTCCTACCTTAAACCATTGCACTTCTTTTGCTGTAGATTTTTTTCTGGAAAATGTACTGGACCCAAGAATATTTATTTTCTTCTTTGCTTATGCAGTAGTGAATTGTTAATTTTTGTTACTCAGAGGTAAGTCACAGTAATTAATTTTGTTACTCAGGGGTTTCATATGAGACCAGACTCTAGATGATCCACTCAATAGGGCTATTTTATCAGGTTCAACATACAAGTAAGGTCAAACATATGGACAACGGCCTTTATCAAAGGCATTTTCATACGTATTAATTCCTTGACAGTTATGTCACTTGTTACATGTGGGTTTCAGGGATGGAAATATAATTTAGTTGTTTTGGGGTTTCTTTCTCTTCCTTCCAAAGAATGGAATAACTATTAATATTATTCAGTAAAGAATTTCCATTAAAAGCAAATATCTTCTATTCCAAAGGAGACATATGAATATATGGTAATTTTACATCCATATGGAGTTTGAACTTCGTATCTTGGCAGCTACCTGCTTGGAATGTCTACCGATGATTTTCTTCTGTTGGAAATACTTCTTTCTTTTAAAATTTGTTGAACTCCTTTAGGAAAAAAAATAAATTACTGAAAAAAAAGAAATAATTTGGAAGCAATAAGCAATATAAAAAAAAAAGAGTTAAAAATATACAAATAGTGAGAATGAGAAATATTTAAAAGGAAAATTAAAAGGAAAATGTAACAGTACAATTAAAACTGATGAAGAATTTATTTTTATTTAAAATTTCAAAGAAAAATATTTCCTCAGTTCAGCTTTGTTGCTGTGATGCTCTGGAAGGTCCTTTGGGAAAAAGAAAAACTCATGCTAAATTTTTTTTATTAATACTTGAAAAGAGCTAAATATAATGGTTTTTTTTTCATATGTCTATTTTAAATATTTTAATCAATACTGAAAATGCAAGTGTAATTTATTAACATTCATGTAGTCTACTATTTTGCATTGAAAAGGATTGGCAAATGCTTATTTTTTTCTTTATTGGAACCATAGCTAAGCACCTTCTGTAAGAAAGAACCTCAAACTGGAAGACATTTAGTCCTCTGTTTAGTTTATGCCTGTGAGACAGACAGTGCAATACTGAACGAGTTATTTTTCACAGTTCCATCTCTGCAAAGTGGGAAATTCAGCTATTTTCTTCTTTATTTTTTTTTTCTTTAAGGGGGTGTGTGTGTTTGCATCTGTGTTTGTTTTCCCCTCTAATTCACACTGCTTTTCAAGGATGGCCATTTCTTTCATACATTTATAGTACACTGCCAAGAATACTAAAGCTACACTGAAAAAGCTGCCAGATCCCTTTTCTTTGCATGCACCACCTGGGGTCAAACAACCCAATGCAACGGTGCAGGCTGGGGACTGACTAGGTGGGGAGCGGCTCTGCTGAAAGAAGCAAGAAGTTGGCTAGGTGGCTTTGAAAGGTCCCCTCCAGCTAACTTATTCTGTGTGTCTATGACTAGTTAGCATGGGATGGCAGCCAACCTCATCTTCTTGTGTGACTTCAGAGAACTAGGATTTGTAGAGGAAAAAGCATGATTAAGATGTAATGGTTTTTCTTTTTTTTTTTTTTTTTTTTTTTTTCTTTTTTTGGTAAAAATCAGAATGATGGCTTGGTCTCAGTACAGTTCTTTTCAATTACTCTTTTTGCCTACAGAAAGATAAAGTTAAAAGGACCATTTCAAATAGACATACTAAAAGCCAAAGCTTTCATTTCCTTTCTCTTGAAAGAAACAGATCCCTAGGAAGGTTTAAAAAGTGGTTCAGCTAGGAATACTTTTTTTTTCCTGGAAGGTGGGATAGAAACAAAAGTCAAATGAGCTCTCTCCTCCCTCCTCACCCTGTTGAATTTGTGTTTTTCATTCAGCTTTAATTATTATTACTTTTTTAAATGGGGAATTAAACCCTAAAACCAGTTCAAAAAAAAAAGCCAAGAAAATAATTAAAGAAAGAATTGGGTAAAACGCTTAGATAAAATGTCAGTAGAGGCATTTTAGTCAACATCGAGAAGTTTTACGTCAGTGATTGCTTTTCAAGCATAACACAGCTGAACACAGAAGGCTCAAGCTTAGTTTAAAGGGCGAAACTCTGTGCTATAGGTAATATCACTACAAATCAGTTTAAATTCTTAGTGGAAGGAATTAGCTTAATCTACTCCTGTTTCTGTATTGTATGAGTAGAAAATGACTGTAAATCATCCATTTTGTAGATGCTGGGAAAGCTGGAAGAAAGCTAAAGATAGTATTACTGATAAATATCTACTGATGAAAAGTTATGCTGACAGTGAACTCTTTAAAAAGATCCCAAATCCGATTTTAAAGAGGTTCATAACATCTGACATTGAAATGGCGAGAAAACTTCCCCTATATTTTGCATTATCTCATACAAGAGAGGATGGTTTATTAATTCCTTTTTCTTTAAAACATAAAACAATTTTTTTAAAGGTGAATAGATGATCTTGAGTGAAACAATTCTATCAGAAGAAAAGGCATTACTTTTTATTCACATGTAACATAATAAACTATGATGGATAAAATTGCATCTAATCATATAATAAAAATAAAAATATTGTTTTAAAATGAGCTGTTACATATTTTCCCAGGACAAGGTCTGAAAGCCTCTTCCCTTTGTCTTTGTAAACTAGACTGCGTTGGCAAATGTGACGCCCACCTACAAGAAGGGTCAGAAGCAGGATCCGGGGAACTACAAGCCTGTCAGTCTGACCTCAGTGCTGGGGAAGGTCACGGAGCAGATCATCTTGAAAGCCATCACACGGCACGTACATGACAACCAGGCAATCGGGCCCAGTCAGCATGGGTTTATGAAAAGCAGGTCCTACTTGACAAACCTGACCTCCTTCTATGACAAGGTGACCTGCTTAATGGATGCGGGAAAGGCTGTGGATATTGTTTACCTGGACTTCAGTTCTCCCTTTGCTTCTAAAGCTTGGAGTATTCATATACACAGAGTAACGTTTACTTATCCAACTGAAAGTTAACTCTTTTAATATATGGGAAGAAGGTAAAATGGTTTGTGGCATGTGAGTCTGTATAAAATATGGTTTGATGTCAGCTTTGTACACTGAAGAAATTATAAGACGTTATTTAGAATGTTACAGAGTCATGGGTGACTCTGTGATTGCTTTGGCTAACTTTATAGTTACATATTATGAAACAAGGAAACATTTTTAACAAGAGTGTGGGAGAATTTCCTTTTAATATACATTTTGGAAACAAACACCTTAGTTTTAAAACAAGCTTAATAGTGTGTAATTTCTGTTTTGTATTTTTAGAGCTCTTTGAAGGTTTGACACACCTTATGAATTATCATGTGGGCCTGTAACAGCTGTAACTTTATCAGTCATCCTCTTCATCAAAAGGCTTTTCACTTAAAAAATACTCCTACAATGAAGGAACACATCGACTGTGATGTACAAAACAAACATCATGTTGGGTTTTGTTGGGTTTTTTTAAACAATTTTTCCAGTTTTCTGACAAAATAAGGCCATCTTTTCAATATAATTGAGTTTTTCTGTCATCTGACAAGTCGGTCTCTTATTTACGTTATTGCATATTATGTCTCTAGTTTAGAAATATAATTAAAAAAAAAAAAAGTTGACCTGTACAATGCATAATGGTGGCCATAATTTCTTTCATTCATTTTAATTCTCAGCCAATAAAAACCAATTTAAAGCTCAGGGCAGAGGACACAATATTTATAATTGTAATATGAAAATTATTTAACATAAATATTTACCAGATTAGTAAAAAATATGGGTGCTTTATTAAACATTACCCAAAAATATGATAAATTTCACTTTTTTTTGTGGTGCAGAAAATGAATCAAATACATTTGACATATGCTAAGTTGTTTACTACAATTCTGGAAATTATTCTACTGTTTTAATGATATCCATGTATTATTGATCTTTACTGACCAACTTTTTCAAAGGTAATATGAATTGTCTTTTTAAATGATGCAGTTTTAACACGTACACTTGAAATCTTCTAACCAGGTATTTTAATGGAATTTTGTTTAACATATGTTCCTACTCTGAACTTTAATCGTAAACCAGATACTGTTATGTTATTTCATCCCAAAGAGCCTTTTTGGGTGAAGTAGTTAACCACAAGAATTTTTTCCAATAAATTATAAAAAAAATATTTAAAGACTGTCACAAAATATATTTGTTTCATAGCTTCCAGATCTGTGTGCAGAGAATGATAGCTTTGTATCATCTCTAGTGACAGAAAACTCCAAATAGCTTTGCCTGGAGTTTTGTAGATTTTAAAATATTTTCATATTTTGTTGTTCTTTTCTATTATGATAATAGAGGACTTGATAACTGGAGCTGAATGTAACCTTAAAATTTTCAAACACAATAAAAATTCATTTTTCCTGCAGCGTACAAGATTGGTACTGTCTGTCTGATATCACTCACACCATCAAATGAGCTTCAATATCTTCTTAAAAATTTTTAATAAAAGTGTTTCTCACACAAAATTTTTCATTCATAACTAGAGGTGATTTTTCATTCTGTAAAACAATTTCTCTGTCAATTTCAGATATATCTGAAGACAACTGCTGAAAAGAACATGGAGGCAATATACTTTAGACACAGATAATCACTTTAAAAACATTCAGATAATTTGAGTGGATTTTGTAGTTTTTAAATTACAAATTCAGCAAGTTCCTAAATGTTATATACTGTAAACTCATATATAGTATTATAAAAATAAAAGCATATAAACACTGAAATGTGAAGCTAGTAAATCTCATTTTACTGATTCCATTCACTTAAATATAAACACAAAACTTGCCAATACATTTATGTATAAAATTTCTATTTTTCTTTAATAACTTTTTACTGATTTTTTTTTTCTTATAAGCTTTTACCATTAGCTTTTACAAAGCATAACTCTAGACATGTTTCCTTATGTGTTGAAATATTCTGGGGTTTCTTAGAAGTGCATATATGGCGACAAAAGGACCAGAAAATAAGGTGAACTTTTCATGTATGCATACATTTTAGAGCAGGCATCTGCCAGTTAATCCAGTGACAGTCATCAGTATGATAGAGGGAGAGAAAAAAAAGAAGACATTTTGGTGGAGAAGATAAAATAATCAATCATTACCTCTTACAGGACAAAAAATTAGTAGGCTAGTTAAAATTCACTATGTACTTTGATAATAAGTACTTTTTCCATTAAAAGACATAAGCATTAATATTTCCATCCATAGACAACGTAAATAAAAGCATTTGGGTATGTGACAGCTGTGCCTGCTAGATAAGAGAAGCATTGTGAAACACTGGAGAAGTAATTTTCCTGAGACTTATTTATATTCATCACTGCTATAAAAATGGAAGGGAGGGGAGGAAAATCAATCCCGGCATTTTGGGGAAAAAACTCAATAATTATTTTGTGAACATTGTGAATTTTTACGGTGATACCTTTATTCTGGTTCATTTCTCACAGTCTTAAGATACTAATCAACACAGTGAAGAACTTTCAAGTGGCTCTGAAATGCATTTCTTTCTTAGATTTCAAATGTTGTAGGGTACCTGTACAGTTGCTAAAAGCTGTTCTGTGTCTGATCCATATCTGATGACATGCAGAGGCCAAAAAGTTTTTATGACATATAACAATTGAACTTCACAAAGACCTACTAACTCCCTGGCCTGTCAATAGGGGATCATTACTTCCCTTTAAGAAATAAAAGAGGCTTTTTTCTAGGGATGTAGCACGATGCACCATCTCCCACTTCCAAAGCTTCCCCTGGCTTGTACATTAGGAGATAACCTCTGCTAAAAAAATACTGCGTATTTCAGGTATGAAAATATCAAATTGTGGATTCGCTGGCAGTTAGTTTCACAAAATCTCTTCCTCTTCCTAAATCCTACAGAGAGTACAGTGATGAAATCTAAAATAAAATGGTCTTTTGAAAGACTGTAGGCTTAATTTTTAGAAATATCTTTTGTTGAATTCCTTATGCCTGTGCAGACAATACAGAATTTTGCTTTTAATGGTACTAAATGACTACTCTCAGAATTAAACTTTGCAAATAGGCATGCTATAGTTATCATTATCTACATGTGTGCACTCCAGTGATCTTTACAAGAGTGTTTTATATCCTGATAAAACCATAGACATGTTCTGGGTTAGGAAAAACGACTGTGTGTTCTAAAACCAGCAGATGGTCAAAAATTCACTATGGAGAAAAGTAACTTGATGTGCTATCAGTGGAAATGAGCTTTATTAACCCACCAACTAATGTAGTCTAAAGCCTTCTTTTTACCTGTTCAAAACCCAGCTTAAAAATTAATATGAAGTCCAAGGCTTGGGTCAAGGAACAGTATGAGCGTGCCTCAAACTGCACTTCACATTCCTGAGGGTGCCTAACAACTTTGATTTTCCTGAAAATCCAAACCATCATAGAACATTGGTTTCTGACTCCCAGGGAAGCAGTTTATTGCTCATTCAACTGAGGAGAGGCAAGGGGCTATCTGAGTCTCTCAATATAAAAAGCAGGAAATTAAAAGAAAAAGAGAAAACAAAAAAGAAGTAGATGGGGCAGAAAATGTTTTTTATGGGACTTTAAATAACACTGTAAGAAGATGCTACTCAGATATATTACCCTCTGCATGCCCAAATACAGCTGATCATTTCAGAATCATTTCCTTGAGGGCAAAAGCTTTTTTTAAAACACTATATGCCCTGACACAATTAGTTGCGAAGATTTACATGCAGTGTAATTAACAGCTGTGGATAACCACATATTTCAAATCACATACCAAGATTATGTTTTGTGATTGCCACATGGTCTATACCATAATCCAGATATTTCCTTCCTTTTTTTTTTTTGCTCCTTTCCCACTGACTGGTATCCAGGAGATCTTCTTGCTGCCTGGTCATAGCAGCGCACTCTTTTGTGAAGTCCCGATGCTCAGCTCCATAATCCTGTACCTGGCACTCTTCAATTAATAATAAATTATAAACATTATACACCAAATAAACACCTTTACCAGACTGCCATTCTCAGAGCAACAGTCCAGTCTCTTAACTGAGCTTATAGTGCAGAACATCCCATGGCTCATCTAGTCTGCCACCTATATGCTCCCTATAGTCTGGGAGGGCAGGCTCTGAATAGTTTTGCTCCCCGCTCTCTCAAACTCACATACATCTCTGTGGGTCTGTATACACGAGCATGCACACACACACACACACACACAGAAAGAGGAAACAGAAGATCTGCATTAGCACTTTCTTCTGAGATAAACAATTCTCCAAAACAACAAACAGTGAATTCTTTCCACCCCCCACGAGCTTCCACTACTGATAAGTCTGAGAGTAGCATTGAAGAAAGAAGTAAGGTTTGTGTACATAATTTCCTGTTATTGATGGCAGGCTTTGAATGTGGCATCAGCAGACAGATGTGTGCACAGAACAAAACAAGATGTGCCACATAGTTTTGGTCCACCAAAGCTCAGTGTTTTTCCTTTTTTTTTGTTGCTGGGAAACTCTATTTTGAGACGCAAAAGAGAGGGCATATGTTTATGGGTGTTTTGTTTAGAAAATGTGACATGCCGTAAAAATATGTTTGTCAATTCTATCATGGTTTTATCCCACATGCTGGTGATTGGTGGCTGTAGCTGAAGCAAATTGCCAATCATGGTTTCTAAAATTGATACTCTGAGGACATACGGAGACAGTAGAAAAGTCAATATGTCCATTTTGGTGAGTATTTCTCCAACAGTAGGTTCATTAACATTTTCACCAGTGTATTTAAAGGCTGGATTTAGTTCCCCTCACCACCACTTTTCCTTTGCTGAAGGTCGTTTGAAAAAAATGTATCTGCAAGCAGACAGCCTGTGGCATGAGAAGTAAATAAATAAATGTAGTCTCAGATGTCTTTACCATATAACACTGAGAGTACAATAATCTTAGGGAGAATTGTTTTGATGGTATTAGAGTCATTCCACATTTCCGCAAACCTGAAATCATTTTGCAGGCCAGCCCCGCATGGTGTGCCTGTGATAAGCCCAATATGAACGAGGCAGCAAATTGATAGGCCAATAGATGGTTTCTGAAACTCTTTTACTGCTATATGGATGCCTCCTATTTTCTTGAGAGGGCAGAGCTTTCAGACATGACAGAACAGTACTGATTTTCCATATGGTGCAGAATTTTAAGAAAATATTATAGATAGGAAAAGTAATTTGAACTGTGTATATATATATATCTTTATGAGTACATATGCAATGGAAAAAAAAAGAAGTCTGGAAATTCTGAAAAAGATTTACATGTAGCATCCCATCAGATAGAAATTTTGCCACATGAATTGGCAGCAAAATGACTGTCATCACGAGTTAGATTAAAGAAACAATACTTTCTCTAAGTTTCTCTTTCAGCTGCATCTGGAACATCTTATTCAGGTTAGGATGCATGGACGACAAGAAGAATAGTCAAATTGCTTGGAATTCAGGAACAGTAAGAATCAAAATAGGTAGGTAAGTAAATAAAAAATGGTTGAATCTCTTATATGGCAGCCCTGGGGTGACGTGAAATATTAAACTGTGCTTTTAACCCCTTGTGTGAAGGTGAATCCTCCTGAAGAAAAGTTTGATTGACCAAAATGCGCAATTATACCTTCCTAATTATCATCTTGTTATAATAGAAATTTTTCACGGCCTTTGTCAAGCTGAGGGGTCTTATTTCATAAATACCTGAGTAATAACCAGCAGAAGAAATCAAAATCAATAATAAATCCTTCCACAAGTACGAATAGGAGCAAGAAGCTTACCCGACAGTCTTTAGACAAACTGATGATCATAGCTCCTTTGAAAAATGTGTTTGCAAAGAAGTAGAAAATTAAAAAAAAAAATCTATTCAAATCTCTTTTGGAGAAGAGAAATCTGTTGTAGATTACTAAATTGATACAAATCACATATGTTTCAGGCCATGCCTCAGCTGAAAGGTCTGGGGGCTGTGAGGCAGAAAATGTGAGGAGAAGAATGTGGAGTAAGATGTGTTCTTTTCTAGTATTTTTACTTGTATCTTAGTGATTCTCCTAGAGACTCAAGAGGCTGTTTAACTCAAACTAAAACAAATTGATTCTTGCATAATTTTTTAAAAATGTTTTCAGATTCATCTAATGTCAAAAGTAATAGCATTATTTCAGTTTTCTTCATTATCGCAGTTTCAGGAAGGACACTGAGAACACTTCGTCAGTAAGTAAATGTCAGATAAATCCAAGCACACATCACCTTATGTTTAATGTTAACACTAGACTAAAGATATATCAAGGTATACAACAAGAAAAATCTGTTCAGAACAACTGTCTTTGTATTATTATTGATCCCATTAAACTAAAATAAATCATATAACCTGCTTCAATATAAATGTTTGGTTAATGATTTAACAATATAAAAAATAGTAGAAAATTATTAGGCAGTAATCAAAGCCTTCTTTTTTCAAATTAAAAAGGCTAAACATGAGACAATGTTTAGGTAAAAATTACTGATACGTAAAAATTCTAAATTCCAGTTACCTTGTTTGAGCATCTAGTAAATTCAAATCAAGCTAGCGGTTAATGACAACTAACTTTCCAGAAACTAAAGACTTCTCATGCTGTTGCCACTAACTAAAAGTTGACAAGATAAAACTACATGAAGATATAGTAGGGAGTCTTTAAGTGTAATGAACTGGGATTGTTGCATTATGTAAATAGCTTTTAAAATAAGTTGGTATTATTACTATCTTGTCTGCTTGTCAGAGTTTAATTAAATTATATGATATTATGAAGAAACTGGAGAACTATTTGGCTGACATTTAATGTACTGTATGCAGGACAGAACAGATTGAGAGGTAAATCCTGTTAAAAATTATAGTGGATGCCAGTCACCATGTTAGGTGAGACTATACCAAAGTTGAGACAATGCTTTGTTAGATGAGGAATATCAGTATATCTAGATATTCATTATAGCTGAAATCAGCATGCAGGCATTTGTCTCAAGTCATTCTTACCCAAAACACCCTCAAAAGCAAATTTTGATTATCCTATCTCACAGCTGAGCAATTCAGCCACAGCAGTTACAAAAGGCATGGCTGCTGCAGCCATAGATACAGATAGTGAGGGCTGTGTGCCTAAATTCATTACAAACTGCTGGCCAGAAACAAGAAATTATTTTAGCAGGCTATATGGCTTAAATATGCTAGGGCAATCCTTTATTATTACAGTATTTATGTGCATTTATGTATTCATATTTTTGTACATCACTTTGATTAACTTCTGCTTGCCGCAGTACCGTTCTCAACTACCAAAGTCCCATGACAACCTGTATATCAAAACAAAAAAGGGGACTAAATGTGACTTTCTTTTTGTACATACTGCAAAAGGACAGATGGTAACATGTATTTATTTTCCCTGAGATTACACTAGAGAAAACAAAAGAGAAAAAAACACCGGAAGGAATTTTCTTCTGTGTTTGCAAGGTGAAGTTTTGCATGCTTGAACGTCGATGGCCACGTTTGTAAAATTGAGTGTTGTTAAGTAAAAGAAAGCATTTGACCTTCAGCTCCTACACTTCACTGTGATCTATGTTTAAGTTTTATTAGGGGAGAAGATAAGCTTTGTGGGGAAAATAACTCTTTGTCTCTTACTGGCAAAAATCTTGCAAAACCCTATTGGTAAGGCAAGAATTTAGAGAAAAGTGAATACTGTAACTTTTGTTTCATGTGAAGAGCTCTCTCTAAGATGTAGCTGAATTCAGATTGCTCATTATCTTGCCACATTAAAAAGCTAAGTAATAACACGTTCTTTTGTGTAGCCATCTGATGAGCTTACTTTGATGACTTTTTCCAATAAACCAGCATAATCTCCATGAAGAGAAAGTCACATGTAAATCTCATTGTACTCTTAAAAAAGACGCACACATCCCTACCTCCGCCCACTGTGTAGTTGGTAAGATTCAGCTCTCAGGGAAGTGCAAAATTATCTTTCTGTTGACTTCTGTTGACTTCTTTATGTGCATGAGGCACATAAAGCCTCTGGCCTGGCTTATAATTGTATTTCGACTGTTATTCTGATTTTCAGTCTTGCTTGGAATTTTTTTTTCCTATTTTGGCAGAGATTCGTCTGTCTTCCTGTCTGCTACTCAAGCTTGGTTTTAGAATTATATTAAAAGTACAACCTTTGAAAAATTGATTCATATTAACTAGTGCTGCAGGTATTTAACAAATGTTCTTTCAGTGCCATAAAGCATTGGGATTTTCAAGCTGTCATCCAGAGACACAGTTATTACTATGAATAGTAGATACAGATTTGAAATAATTCATATTAAAAAAATAATAATCCTGTGTCTATAAGATATTGTTCTTGCAGAGGAGAGCATCGAAGACAAATTAACTTGGTAGCATTCTGGATCTGACAATTAGAGCTGCTTGAAGAATATTTGTTAATTTATTTACTTGACACATTCTGTAATTTTTTTTTCCCCAGGTAAAATGTTTGAAAAAAAACAGTTTTTTTATCTGTGCCTAAATTTTCAAAACACTAAAGTTTTCTCAGTGTTAGTGATCCCTAGACGTATTTAAACGTTTGGAGCAATCGACATAAATATGTTATTTGTGCAACAGAGATTAAAGCTGATTACAGAAAACAAAATACATATCCTTTGTGACTCCAAATATCCAGACAAGGCAAATGAAGGTAATTGTTGAAAAGACAGAATATAACCTGGAAGGAAACAAACACAGGATAACATTGAGAAGACATGAAAAACAGAAAATGGTACAGGAAACTGAAGGCCACAGACAGTAGAAAATACTTCACAGGAGATAATTCTGCTTAATACATTCAGAACGGAGTATATCCATGCAACCCATTTTCAGTGCCTCAGTATGGAAGGTTTCAACCATGTGGCAGTCATTCATAAGAATGACCAAATAAGGCTCCTTTCTAACATACATTTTGGCACATTCTTAAGTCAAAACCAGTTTAGCTGACTTTGGGCTCTTTGTAGTAAGTGGAAACAAGCTAGATGTTATACAAAGTCAAAGAATAGCAGAAGTCTTTATGGAACTGAGATCTACCTGAGTATATGAAAATAAGATTGAAAGACTATATAACAATCTTCAGAAGATTGTGCTAGAGGACTCATTAACTGACTTCTCAAAATAACATGGGGCAGTAAGGAACAAGATTTTACCAGCAAGCCAAAAAATAAAGTAATGAAATAAGATGTAATAACTTGTACATATCTTTACACAGCAATTTTGAAATTAGTAGCATATGTAGAATTAGTAGAAGAAAATCTGTATATATATATACGTATTTATATGTAAGTATATATGTAAATAAATATATATATACACACGTATGCATACTCCTGAGTTTCTTGTATTTAGGTTCTATCTGAAGATTAAAAAGAAATACAGTGACTTGAATCAAATGTTTTTCCCTCTAGGTAACATCAACAAAACAATTTAAATATAATTATAGGTATGACTAATTCCTACTTCTAAATGGAAATATGACAATAATATACTGTTTTAGAAATGTAAGTCTGTTGTGATTGTACATTTGATGTTTCATGAAATGTGAAAAATGCAGTAAATATATGTATTTTAACCCAATGTTATACTATCTTGGGGGCAACATTATGTCTTTTGGTACGTGGCAACCTTCTCCTCAAAGGATCCCCTACAGAACTCAAGGGTTAACAAACAATAAAAGGTATTTAGTTGCTAAGAATGCATTTACTGACTCACAAATGTAATTACTAAAAGCATCGCATAGCATGCTGTCATATTTTGGGCTTTCATATTAGGTCAGAACAGCAAATTTAGATGCAATTTTTTTTTCAGTAAGTGCAACGGAAAGTTTATAATCACATCACTAGACAGAAACAAGAGACCTCTCAAGATATCATGGAAAGATTTTAAAAGAAAATTATTTGAATGAGTTGGTTTTCTGTTTTTTTTTCATTACTGTTATGTCTAGCATTTCTAGTAGCAGACTTTCGTTTTCAGTTGCACATTCTTTTCTTCTTTTTGTAAAATTAATGCAGTTAGTAAATTTTTGAATAGTTAAAACAATAGTCATCCCATCTCAAAAACATTTTTACATTTTGCAAGCCTGTTTGCATTCCATTGCTGAAAATCAGACTTGTATTTTTGCTGAAGTACAAGTTGCCTTAACAAAAAACTAAAGGGATCCCCTCAGTTCAAAGGCCTTCAAGATCCTTTAATTTAAATATGATTACCCTTCTTCCTCACTGTGTCTCAGGATCTTATCTCTCATGATAAATAGCACCGTAGTTTCACAAAGTCCTTGTGTGCAGCTATTAGTCACGGTGCTTGGAAGATGCCGATTAAAGAAACGCTGTAAAAAAAGATGCATGAAGAAAAACAAGATGAAATCTGTAACAAATCTTTATTACTATCAGTAAATTCTCTTATCTCCAGTACACACACTTGTTAAAACTACATGGAACAAATTGCCATCGGGAGAGACAATTAAGACGAAAAAACAGTAGGGTTGTGGCATGAAATGAAAAAAAGCTAAGAAATTCAGATTCATATTTAACACATCATAACACAAGCATAGTATGCACTATCTTTACTTAAGTGGCAGTTAGATCTGTGCATCTTTTGACTTCTCTGTAGACAAACTGTCCCAAAATAATAATACCTCCATGTTCATCTAAAATCTTCAATAGAGATGTGGTAGTCTGTATTTGTGTTTGGCATAACTGCTTGCTAGAGAAAATTACTTTTTAAGCATATTATTTACCATAGAAATAAAAATGTCTCTTTCAAAACCACTCACAACTCCTGCATAATCACAGAAGGAAAACTGAACACTAGGGATGTAATCAAGCCAGAGCTGGCAACAGAACAGATCTTATAAATACTCTAAGATTGTTTAGTTAAATCCGTATAGAAGCGTACAAGGGGTTCTTTTGGAAAAATATATCTATAAATAAAAATACTGATTACACTAGAAAAAATCCCATCCAAAACCAGATGTTTAGAGTCATTCCTAAAGAAAAAGATACCTTCTTTTGAAAGAACATTGGAGGATTAAGTTTGTCGCAAACAGGAGGAAGTACAAACTTTTGGATTAGACTCCTAACATATTTTCTCCTTTGAATCTGCAGAGAGTTGAGGTAAAAAAGAGAAAGGGACACTTAGATTGGCACTCATATCTGTATTCCAGCAGTGTGAAAAATGAGGATTCCAAGGTGCAGCATGTTATTCCATCAGTGGAAACAACACGTATCTCACTGAAATGTCAGGATGGTGTCTGGAACCAGAAGGCTTAGACAGACTATGTATCTCTTTCTTGAGATTTAACCAAAACAAACCGCCTCCTTCAGGGCATGCCTGGGCTAGTTAGGTAATTCCCTCACTGACTGCCCAATTCCCCTGTGCTGGCAATAGAGCCAGCTGCCCAAGCACAATATTTGTGCATGTTCAGAATAGTCTCAACCAAGTGCAAGAGAGATTAGAAAAATAGGCACAAAAGCCCTCAGTGAGGTCTAATTCAGTAGACATGCTCCAAAGTTGTTTAATGCATACTGACAAGACCAGAAATGTAGAAAAAATAAATCAAAGTTACATTCTGGATAGAGAACCCAGGATGCCTCACTCCCTACTGAGAACATCCACCTGGATGGATACAGCCAATTGCTTGTTCGATAAACATTTGTCAGCCAAATGACTCTGATTTGTTTAACCACATTTGTGCAATACTGTTTACGTCCTAATAAAATGAATACTACCTTCTTCCTTTCTATATAGCAGTTCAGGTGTCAAAACAGTGATTCTCAGCTTTTGTAACTGATGAGTTAGTTTTTTTGGGGTGGGGAAAATTCCCAGGATAATTTTGTATTGCCGCAGCAGTTTTCATTTTGTGACCAAAGTAGGATGAAATTTTAAGTAGTCTCTTATTATTTACCCCAATTACATTTGCTTGCTTGTTTTGGAACGCATGTATTTTTATCTTCTTTTTAAGACTTTTTTTATACTTTTACAGTGGTTTTGCATTCCAATCTCTGATATGTTATAGCACACTACTTGTCTTTTACCAGACGTAAAAAAAAAAAGTATTAGAATAGTTTGGAGTAGGAAGTCTGGGTTTCTTGTTGTCTTCTTTTTGAAGAGATTCAAGCTTCTCTGCTACACAACACAATTGACAGCACAGTGTCATATAGGATGGACAACTCCATAGGCTGTTGTATATTTTACATTGAAGAATGACTTCTGAAAAGAATTTTAAGAAGCAGCTTAAGCACCAGCCCTGAATTAACCTGGGTATATGTACAATGATGAGTATAGACAATTATCTGCCCAATACAATCTTGACAGATGGCTGTGAACCTGCTCTTCTCTGCATACTGGCATACTGCTGATCTCAACCTAATAAGAAAAATGTTTTTTCAAAGGATGAGTTTTTGCTTGAGTTTTTTGCTTGTTTGTTTGAGGGAATACTTCTAGTCACAGTACTAGGAAGATTCCATGTAGTGGACATATCTATTTTCAGTTCTGTGTCAGGTTGACTAGGTTTTCCGTGAAACATTAGTGATTACTGTGTCCTACTATTTTCCCTGCATAACTTATTTCTCATATTTTATTTTTTTTTTTTATTATTTATCTGTCTAGGCCACTTTTCTCTTGATATATGTGGATTGTATGGTATACAATCCCACACCTTAATTCATATTTTGAAGTGTAACATTAATTTCTACAACCCTTTTTGGATTCAGCCCATGAACTAAACAGCAAACAGCAGGATCACAGAAATCCATGGTTAAAAACTGAAGAGGTGGCAGGAAATGTGAAAGTTAATTTCAGCACAGCTGATAAAGTGATAATTCTTTAATAAATTTGAACACTTCTATTAGTGATAGGCTATCTGACTAGTAATATGAAGAAATGAATTGGGTAAACTAATTGATTAAGACTTTTCAACCACATTGTTGAATTGCTTGTCAAATGCCAAAGATTATACCTCAAATAATGCAACTGACATCAAACCACATACTCAAATGAGCTGTTAAATGAAATTATTAAGATACTGTAGGAAAGAATGCATCTTGTTCAAATGAATATAGTTTTCCATTTTGAAGGGAGATTGAAAAAGAGGCATGAATGAAGACAAATCTATATTACTTTCAGCCGGTTGAATCTTAAGGGAAAATATCTGTTGAACATCATTGCTTGTTACTGTTCAACCAACAGGTTATCACCGATTGTCATCAGCAAGCGAACGAAATTCAGAATAGATTAAAATAAACGTGTCATTCTTCAGTACTTATCTGAGAAATGCACCTATATCCTGAGGCAAGAAGACACCCGACAACTCGGTTTCCCATGGTGTACCAGCCTCTACAAAACTTCAGAACCCCCATATTTATTAGCCTCCTAAAGACACTAAGAAATTCTGAAGTGCTGCAGGAGCCAACAGTAAACATCAGGGGAGGTTAACACTGCCAGGACTATCATAGAAAACCAGCCAGCCAGACTCTGATCTCAGTTTCTCTGGAAGAAATCCAGTAGAAGACAATGGAGTTATGTTGGATGTGTCTAGTGCTATAATTGAGATCTGGGTCGCTCCTAGAGAACTTAAGGGTGTCTGTTTAAATGAAGTTTGGGATAGTAGCATTCACTATACAGTTGCAAACACAAAATGGTATTTACTACTCCAAGTGTTCATATTTACTTCAGAAACTGATAGATACTTACTTGAAACTCTGGCACACAACTGCATTTATTCAATAACAATCTATATTTTCCAGGGTACTTTAATTACTTATGGACATATATAATCTGTGCTTGACCATCTGATGTAATGATGCTATTAAAAAAAAGCATTGTTGGAACCTTTAATGTCAGTCTTGCCAGAACAAGTTTCTGTCCTGGAAATTTTTCTATAAATAAATTAAAAGGTAAAATGATTTAAAAGTCATATTTTATAAAATAAAATCATTAAATGTGCACGGAAATGGAAAAGTTGAAGCTGATATTCAAATTCTTTTTTCAACCATGCTTATCTTTTCTTTGATAATATCCAGTAGGAACTAATTCTATTTATGTACTTTCTGTTCTACAAAACCTCAACTCCCTTTAAACAAAGCCATACATGGGTTGGAGGCAGATCTATTTGTCACATGTATAAAACAGAAAACGTCTATACGCTTTGCTGAAATGTGTCATTATACAGAGTTACTGAAACATAATAGTGAACAGCTTGAGGTTCATGTACTTCTGTCTTTTAAAAGCAAGTTGAAAATTAAGTCAGCATGGTTTGACAACAATGTTATCTATGCATTTGAAATTAATTAGATAACAGTGAACAAATTCTAGCAGTTTAAATCAGTGGAATACACAAATGGGTAAAATAAGCTTATTAATTCAATGTATTATGGCAAACCTGTTGTTTTCAATGAAATTAGAAGTTGCAATTAGCAGCCATCACAGGAGTTTTTGCACTTCAGGATCACAAAATCCTCAGCAATTTGAGATCAAAATAACACTTGGGCACTGCAATAGTTACAATTAAGATCATGTAGTTCACCATGTAAGAAGGGAGCAAAATTATTTTTGGAAAACATTTGGCATAATTTGGCTGGTACTTCTGAGCACTAACAAAAGCTACAATAAAACTTAATTTGAACTGAATTGAGAGACAAAACATGAAAAGATAATAATGTAGAATGTACTTTGATTTATGCTTGTGGGTTCTTCCAAAATTATGCCAGCTTTCATGGATACCCAAGTTTAAGAAAAGCCTATTGGAAATGTGCTCTAAAAGCAAAGGCTGTAGGGTCTCAAGAGTGAATAATGTGGCCCATCCAGTCACATGAATGCCTAATATTTCTGTTTCTAATTTGATAATATTTTTGTTCTGAACAAAATTTGTTTGAAGATCTTCTCTGTATAAATGTTTGCATGGATTCCCCTTTCTATGCATTAGTTGTAGCATGTGCTTCTGGATTGTATTTCTGAATTGCCTTTTCAGCTTTATGCATTCTTAGAAACAAAGATCCCTTTCTATGTCCATTGTTCTTTTGTGAAGTGGGAAGGAAAGCATTGACTTATATTCTGGTGTGAGGGTATGAGAGAATAACTAATGTTTCTGATGTTGAAATAAATGAAATATTTCTCATTTAGATTGTTTCCTTCCTTTCTCCCCTGGTTGGTTTAGTCTAGTTTTTAGCTTTAAATTTTGTCCTGTGCAAAAGGAACACAAATCCAAAATTTTCAACAAGTCCACTTTCAAAACTTATCTGTAGTTCTAAATATCATATTTTAGGATGTTGTCAGTATAGTTCCAGCAACTAGAAGTAACACCATCCCCATCTTCACTTTCCAGTTGAAAGGCTGGAGTGAGTTAGAGAACTAAAGAACCTGCTTCTAAAAGCGATGCTGCTGGGTTTCTGCCGAATGATAACAAGGTAAAGTTTGGCCTGTCCATTACGGACACTTTCTCTCTCCTGTGAAAAATTGTTAGACAGAACCACAGGTCCTAGTTAGGAGTAAGAAACCTGGGTAGCAAAAGTAAGTTTGGAACAGAGTATTGTTATACGTGATGGGAAAAGGTAGGCAAGCCTATTTTCCTCCAAAATCCTAACAAGGCTCCAAAGTTTATTGATTTTTCTTGCCTGGAGACTAAAATCACAAAGGAAATAAATCTTAACTATTAACGCAGTTAAACTATCCTTAAGCTCTGCTGCAAACCATCTGCAAAATAAATCTCCCTCTCAATTACATATATATCTAAGAAAAGTCTTAAAAGGTTCACTACCCAAGTGTACGTACATTGAACAAACAGATGGAAAACACTGCTAGGCCACAAAATACATCATACACTGTAAAAAGATAATCCCCTGAGAGCCTGCCAACCTAATCAATTTCCTATATACACTTCCTTCTCCCTTACTTCCCATCCAACAGTTCAGGGGGAATGCTAGACTTTTCTGCATTTGTACCCTCAGGTTGGGAAAGCTCCTATAAACACTGTGGAGACCTTGGCCTTGCTAAGCACTAATGAAGCAGCATATTACCCTTACACTAACTTAGTTAAAAAATCCAGTAATTACACAGATTTTTTATCGATCCATAAGTAACAGTACTAAAATTATTCAGAATGAATAATTGTGGAGGGTTTTATTGCTTTATCCTTGATCTACCCGTTCCCCCTTTTTTTTTTTCTTTTCATGAAACACAGTTAGAAAACAGGAAACCTACACTAACAATCATTTAATCTATCCCTGGTCACTCCAGTAATAAGTTCAATTAAGATATTTTAATCTGGCCTTCTGCCTCTTCAGATTTCACTTAGATCTTTCATTTCCCATATATTGTTCGACTTGATCCCAGCCTTTCAAACTCTGCTGATCTTAAATGCCTTTTGGTCAACAGAAACAGCATTTTTATTTTGGTCTGTATTCAATTTGTATTTAACTCAAATCATGTAGTGTTTATTCATAATATTTCCTTATCCATCATGTAACTCAATTTTAAGTGAGGCAAAAATGTTTTTCAAACATTTGAGAAGTAATTAGAAAATTTCTGTTGTTGCTGTATTTATAAATTATTAGCTTTTAGTAATTCTGCCCAGAATATTCTATCTCAACCCCAATTCCCATTTCAGAAAGTTGTAATACTAGCAACATAATTTTGCTTCTGTTTATTGATCCAGGTTTGAGCTCTTTGAGCCCAGCTTGTTTTTCTGTTTGGCTTTAATTGATTAACACAGAAATGACATTACAGATGAGCATTTGGTGGTCAATAAGATCCTGCATTTTATTTTGTTATTATTTGAACTGTCTGAAATATTAACTTCACGTTCACCAAAGTCAGACAGTGAAGTAGTCGTGGATCCTGAGTTAAAATCAAGAATACTTCTGGCGACTAAGTACCTCATAGGTTTCTATCACTTCCTGTAGAATAAAAAAACTCTTGGAATACATGTGAAACAAAAGTGAACTATGAAATGCTATTACCAGTCTGGGATTGCTGCAAAGTAAATTCCATTACCTTGGGAAAAATCAAACATTCACAGATGTAAATGTGAAATTATCCAAACTTTCATATTCATGTACTTGCTCTACTGAGATGTTAAATGAGCAGTCTCTTAAAAGCTTTCATTTCTATTGTTTCATACTCTGACCAGTAAAAGCTCTATAAAATAATCTAGTGTTTCCTAAAAAGACCAATACTAATTTCCTTCCTGTCCTGTTGATATGTTACCACAATTTTGTGTCTTGCTACACTAGGGGTTTAAATGAGTGATATGCCCTTGTTGTTAGTCATTTAACATTTTATTAAACTTTCTGTTGCCCTGTGCTTTAGCTAAATAAAACTTAGAAATACACTACAATAAGCTAAAACTTTCCATCTGTTTGACTTTTTCGCACTACACCAGAGCTTCTTGGACAATTGTTATCCTGAAAACTACCCAAGTCAGGCAGACATCCGACGGAGAATATGTTGTATTCTAATTACCACAGAAATGTTTGCAATTTAAATATAAGAAATGGCTCATTATACTGAGCATGTCAAATGTAGTGGTGTCCAAAATAAAATCCATATTCGGAGTCGGTTTGTCTGGTACAAATATGATTTTAACTTTCTAACAGTGATGGCTTCCATATGATGCTGGAGATGATCAAAATAAGAGGGATGGGGAAATAATTGGCTGGAACAGACCTTTTCCTTTCTTCTTGATAGAAAATGTTTTAGCATATGCCTATTCAGAAGGAACTCTTCCAGCACTCTGGAAATGAAACACATGAAGCTCACTACTGTAACTGCCAGTGATAAACATTATAAGAGAAAAAGGTTTTCTTTTGAGTAGTATTAGGGGACATATCTTTCAATCCTCGCTGCAACTTACTTGCCTTAAAGTTAAAACTATATCTCAAGGAATAAGTCATAATAGTTTAGCTATTATTTGACATCCCTAAAGTGAAACTTCTCTACACTGTAGAAATTTGGGTTTTTTCCCTGTTCATGGGCTGAATAATTTCTAGGGGGGGAAACTCAGAAACCCTCCTTTGTGAAATGGAAAGCGTAGTTCTTCAATGGAACATGGGAATCACATTGAACTTGACAGTTTCCTTGGCATGATGCCACAGCTATTACCATTGAGCCAGGAGAAGAATGTAGCCAGTGGAAAATGGAAAAGTGATTTTTCTCATCTAGTTGTACATGAGTCCTGATAATATGAAAGCAAAATAATAGTGAATTTGGCTTCTAGGTATCAAGAAAGTGGATGTGCTTCCACTTATTAAGTGTACAGCTATTAATGTGCAGCTATAATTGAAGAATAATTTGTAGGAAACTTTATGGTTTAGCATCACTAGAGTGAGTAATTTAACTCACTCTTGTGTCAAAGATGGAAAAGTATTCTGGGGATAGTTCAAGATGACTTTTTTCAGATTTTGTTACTTCCTGCCATATCGCAGCTGAAATAAGTTTAATTATGTTGCCAGATTGTATCTTAGAGTAGAACTGGAAGAAGAAACAGTGATCAGTTCTTCAGCCAGATGTTACTTTAGAATGAGCTATTTTGATTAAAAATAAGAATTCTTAAGAATAGTTTTTGTCCTCCTACAGAATAAACTTTTCTTATAAAGTGACTATCTCATGAGAATTCTCTATTAAATGAATGCTCTCAGGTAAGTAATCTATGTTGAATCATTCTGAAAAGAGGTGTATTTCAAAACAGATAACTTTATCTTGTTGAAGACAAATAGTCATAAAGAATCAAGACGGCTGACATAGTTAGCTTTCCTGACTGTCTTGGCAAAAGAGTTCCAGTGCTTCCCAGGATCTTCAACAGACCTCTCCCAGTGAAGGAAAACCCAAATTGTTTCACACAAAGCACTTCAGGTTCCATGAAACTGGCATTTTTAAATTAAACTTTGCCCTGTAAGGAAAAAAAAAAAAAAGGATCATAGCTACTATTTGAAACATAAATCGTGCATAAAGCAAACTGTACTGCTTCATCTTTTTTTTTCCTGACAGTAAGAGATGAACACTTAAATCATATAAAATACTTTGACTAGTTTTTCAACATGCTGAACTTACTGCGGTCACCGTTTTAAAGTAAAATGCACAACTGGGAGCAAGTATGAAAGCCCTCCAAATCTCCATTTTGGGCTTATGTTTAAGTTTAAACATAACCCTTTAGGGAGCTGTGATAAAGGAACTAAGCTCAGACCAGTGAATTCAGTTCAAATAATCCGAGCTTTAATGTTAAAACTGGTGATGTCCAAGGTTGCAAGATGAGCAGCAGCCAGAGCATGCTGTAGGTCTGGTGCCATCAATTCATATTTCTTTTGAGCCTGAATTCCATTTTTCAGGGAAAGCCGTAAGCAGCCTTCGTTTCTGACATTCACATGCAACCAGTCAAAAAAGTATCCAGCCTGGGTGTCTAACTATTCTGTATGTTGCTTGAACATCAATCCATACTTGAGACTTTCAACTTCAATATATTTAGTGGGTCACCCCGGAGACGGAAGATGATGAAGCAAGTGAATTGTGTGTGCAGCACATCCAGACTTGGATGCACGTAGACTTGAGCATGACCCTCGGGCTACTTCTGCTTTGCGCTATAATGTCAGAGAACGTCCATCTGAACATCTTAGTTGCTTCTTCGTCTCCTGAACTAGTATTTTGGGACTATTAAGAGGCATTTGATGGGACTATTAAGAGGTATTTGACTGAAAGATTAACAAGACCGGAACCCAAAAAGGATTTTATAAAGAAAAAAAAAGTTATAGACTGTATTATTTTGCTTATTCATAGTGCTGTTAGGTTTTCTGAAACCAGAAGGAGTGCTGACTTTCTGGTAAGACGGTGGGGTGAACTGTGCAGACAATCCAAGGCTGGGTGAGTATCTATCACAACTTAGAAGATGAGAAGAAAGTGTTGTTAAAGAAATTGTTGTTAATATAATTGAACACCAGGTAGAGATTGACTTCCATTTATGAGATGGTAAACCTGGACTAGGAAAGGTATATTCTTCTCTTAAACATCCTTTAACCTGTACTGTAGGAAACGTAGAATCGTAAGTAGGAAAGCGACATATACTCAGACAGAAACAAACTTCAGGTTTCACAGAAAAGTTCTGGGATTCAGACTGTGTTTTAAATATTCAGTATCTTAGCTGTTTAGCTGCTAAGCAACAGAAACACTACCTACTCTGATGTAAATTCCCTGAGTAGATGCGTTAAATATTAAAATTAATAATCTACTTAGATTACGAACTTGGGACAGGTGCAGATGTTGTTAGTGGTGTTCTCTAGCAAATCTGTTTTCCTGACATTCTGATCCAAGAACTGTTTCTGCTGCCTAAAGGAATAATCAGTTGTAACTACAAAATTCCTTGTATCATTATTGCAATCATTGCTATATGCTACGGATTTTTTGTCCTTGTTCTTGGAAACAATTTGAAAGCTTTTGCTTCTTCTTGCGTACAACTTAACCTTGAACATCAACCATCCCCGACAAATGATATCTTTTCTAACATAACAAACAGTTGACTTTCCACATGTAAACCTTGACGTTCTCTGAACTGGGAAAATGTCAAATTATGACTTTTACGTTATTGACTTTGAGAAAATGAGTCAAGACTTCTTGCCATAAAACTTCATTCCTTCCTATTCATTCATACAAGAAAAGGCAGCTATATCATCTAATACATAATGTTCAGAAATGTCAATACAAACATGAAGAGGCATGAGTGACTAAAGCAGTAATATTCAGTGAAGAGTAGCTCATTTTTTGCAGAGCAGTTTCTATACATCTGGATTTATGACGTTCCTCTTAATTGACTTTGAAAACTGACCAGTGTTAAGAAAACTGAAAAGTCTTTTGATATATTTTTGTGGGTGATGCACCTAAAATTAGTATAAATCAAAGAATGGGGAATCAAGCCAGGGGATGGAGAAAAGACTGGAAGGGAAAGACCATGAGAAAATAATCAATTAATAGATGTCACAGAGATCTCACAGAAAGTCCTTCACCCACTAGTCCCAGGAGTCTGAAAACATATTCGGCAGTGTCCTTTGCCTTTTCTGGACACAGTACTCCAGATGTGGCCTCACTACAGCAGAGTAGAGGGGCAGGATGACCTCCCTCAACCTGCTGCATATGGTCTTATAATGGACCCCAGAAGACCATTGGCCTTCTTGGCCACAAGGGCACATTGCTGTCTCATGGTCAACTTGTCCTTCAGGACTCCAAGGTCTCTCTCTGCAGAGCTGCTTTCCAGCAGATCAGCCCTAACCTGTACTGATAGGGATATGGGGTTATTCCTCCCCAGGTGTAGGACCCTACACTTGCATTTGTTGAATTTCAGCAGGTTCCTCTCCACCGAGCTCTCTAGCCTGTCCAGTTCTCGCTGAATGGTGGCACAGCCTTCTGGTGTGTCAGCCGCTCCTCCCAGTTTTGTGTCATCAGCAAACTTGCTGAGGGTACACTTCATCCAGGTCATTGAGAAATATATTGAACAACACTGGACCCAGTACTTACCCTTGGGGAACACCATTAGTGGTGGAGAATGTGGGTATTCCCTATAGTTTTTTGTCAGAATCTGAAATACTTACATTTCATGAAACTTTCAAAGTTTGACAGTATTTTATTGCTTGAATTAGGTGCATAGTGAAAGACATGAGTTGACATCCTATGTATTTATATTTAAAAGAAAAAAATGGATGATGAAAAAAATGCTGAAATATTTTCAAGAATTTTCAGAAAAAAATCCAAGTATAAGCCAATAATTAAATGAAGTACAAGGACTTAGAGTACAATGTTAGGACCAGGAAAACAATCTAGAGAAAGGAAAAAAGTAATTGTTGAATTTCCCTACAGAATTTAAGAAACTGGTCAAAGCAATTTCAAAAGCATTAGTGATTATCTTTGAGAACTCAATGACAGGTGAAATCTTAATAGACCAGAAAAAGAGCAAATGCTCTACCTATTTTAAAAAAAATGAATCAGGGGAATTATAGACTAGCATGACTTTGAAACTAAAATATTCTTTAAAAATGAAAAAGGAAGATCTAATTAGGTAGGAGATGAGGTGATAAATAGGTCACCTGAATTCAGCAAAAATCATGGAATCTATCTCATCTCCAGCTTTTGCAGAATAGAGGAAATAATAAGGAATAAAGGAAAGGGAAAAAGACATCAACATTTTATCCTCACATTTGTCAGATATTAGATGCTGCCTTATATGGCACTCCTTACCCAAAAAAAAAAAAAAAAGAAAAAAAAAAAGAAAATTAAACCCCCCAAATCTCATCAAATGAGACCTGAACAAACTACAGCTCTATGAAAAAACATATCCAAGGAAAAAATACTGGTTTCTAATCACAGCTGAATACATTCTCAGTAGTAGGACTCTATTTTAGGTCTCAGGAGTGACTTCAAAGATAAAGTGGTGAACTTTATAAAATTTTTAGGTTACAGAAAGTGAGAGAGGTGCAGTAACTCAAGAGAACAGGATCAAAATGCCAGATGTTCTCAATAATTTGGAGAGCTGGTATGGAATCAGCTTGGTAATTTTCAAGATATGTAGGGGCAAAATACTGCTCTTTGTGATCAAATTAAGAAAGCCAAATAATTTCTAGCAAGCTGAAGTGCAGCAGATTATAATTACTAAGAAATTACAACATAAAATTTAATAATTTATACAAATACATCTATGTTATTAATAATTTCAACTCTCTCCCTATACAATCTCCCATTTGCATTATGGAAACAAGCTCTCTGAGGCAGGAGCAGTACATCCCTGGACTGTGCTTTATACAACTGCGGTCTTATTTTCTTCAGAGAAAATTCAGTTAAAATGATTGTATTATTTAGTTGCAGCATGTAGGAGCTTGCTAAAAATGCAAGAGTACTGAAAGATCACAGATTAATGCATGTTGCTAAGAAATTTCATCAATCTTTTTGGAAGAGTTCAATAACAAAGAACAGAAACTAGTTTAAGCATGAAGAATATATAAATAATGCTAAAATCATTTCCCTAAATTTTTTGCTAGCTTTGCTTATTATAGTTATCACAAAGACTCAGCAAAATGCCTATTACATTTCCTTTACTTCAAAGAAGTTCAACCTAGTGTAACCAGAGTATGAAAACTAGTAAATACAACACATTTCAATACAGTTTGAATATTAACTTGTATATTAACCGGTCACATGTTTTTTCTTCTTCTCAGAGAGGCAATATTCAAATTGTTGCAATGAGCATAGCAAGCAGGAAGTATAAACATACTTTATCTCTGTTAACCTATAGGTTATCATTACAGAAAAGGAACAAGGAAAACTGAAGGAAGATCTCCGTAAGTTTCATAAAAAGGGAACAAAAACCAGACAGAGAGGCAGATCGAAGAGTTATATTGGAAATCAATGACAATTAAAGGAAAACAGTCAATTTGAGTGTTATTTGATGAGACTTTTCAGTCTATCCTGGCTTTAAACAACTCTTTGATTCTTCTGTCATTCCCCAACAGCTTTACAGGTGGAGTGGAAAAGAAAGAAGACGTTTTTTCCAAGGTGCTACTTATAAACTTAGTTGCAAACTCATATTTAAGACAACTTTGCTCAAAACATGGGAAAATTTGGAGATTTTTGTCATTAATTCCTTAAAGTTGAGGATGATAGCACCTAATAGAGGTGAGTCAAACTTTGTGGGTGCACAGTTGACTGTATAACACTACGTACATAACTTCTGCACAGCAACTCAGTGCTACTTTGATCATGAATCATTTTGTTGTTGCTGTTGCAGATTTTGAATTCTTTTTTGAGGATTTTTTTGTACTCAAAAGGCCTTCGTCTTCCCTTATCTTGGTCCTTCAGAGAGACCTATTTGTGAATAAGACTTCAGGTAGGAGCGACTAGCAAATTGGCCTAGGTAAGTGTACTTCTCTGGCACATTTGAGTGAAGAAAACATGACTTTTTCACAATCTATTTCCTTGCTTAGGCTTTGAGGTATCATATATTACCTTCTGATGTTCTGAAACCCACAGAACAGTTAGGACATTTTCATCTCATATTACCAAAAAGGTGAGCTGGAAGATGGTAGAAGAAATATATATCCCCTCTGCCAAACCACCCGGCTCTGTGGGGAGTTAATCTGTGAGGTGAGATGCAGAAAGGTAATTTTTCCCTTGAGAGAAAAGTGTGAAAAAATTGCAGTTTTCTAAATATTTTCAAATTTTCAGAAATTAACGCCTTCTGAGAAGCCATGCTTTTCACTTGCTTTAAAGTTTGCTTGGAAGGGAACCAATTTTTAAACATGCAGGCATCTTCTGCCCACATACATTTGATCTTTCTGTATCACCATTCTGCATAAATAAATTGCTATTTGTTCAGGTCTCCCATGTAGAACACTGATTTCATAAACATCAGATAAAATGTTCCTCAATAAACCTTCCCAAAGAAAGCAAGAATGTGATAAATTATAATCTTTCGGACAAGCAAACACAACTTCAACAATTGTATTTAAACATGTTCAGAATCATTTTATAATGTAATATTTTTTCCCCAATGACTTTAATACTGTGATAGCTGCAAAGTTACAGGAGGATTGCACAAGGCTATTAGTCTAATTTTTTTACTTCTTTTCTTTTGAACGTGTTTTCATAACAATGGTAAGCATATACTTCAAAGGTACATATTTTATGCTCTGAACGAGCCATCTAATTCATCTCTGACTGTATCTGCTCATCAACTGACCATACTGTTAATCTTGAACACCGATTATTAGAGCCCCAGAAAGCTTCTTGTTACAGTCTTAAGGCATTAGGACTGAAAAAAACCAACACTTTAAATCCTTGCAAGACTATTTTTACTATTGTTCTCAGAAGTTGACATCTCATTTTGAGCTACAGAAACCCATTATTGACAAGGTGAGAGACAATGTCACCAACACAGCCTTGATATAACTAATTATTCTGCTGTCTTCTTATAGGATATTGACACAGAAACACATCAGGACTATTATTCTGTGCAGAGTCATATAAGACATATAAAATCAATGTTATCTAGCAAGTAAAGATAAGAAATGTCACAAACATAGCCTTTCACAAATGATTATATATTCAGCTCAAGGGATTCACAGTAAGCTGTAAAACCTGAAGCAAATGTTATAATTTTAAAAAGATTAATACAGAGGCCATTACTAGAGTGAGGAAAAACAGTGACCGCAAGGAAATAGCATAAAAGCACAAACTACTCTCCTTAAAGGCCAAATTGAAAAGCATGTTTACAATTCAAGCTAATTAATAAACTACTTAACATTGCAAAACAGCAATAGAATCTTTGTGTAAACAACCAAAATAAACACAAAATGAAGTAAGTCATTTACTCAGTAAGTCAGGGATGGTTTGTAGCATGAGTAACCGCAGTAGGCAAGTTTTAAACAGAAGCTGAGCATTAAAAAGTCTAACTTCCAGGTAGCTTGTCACATTAACAAGCCTGCGTAGGTTCCAAATAAAATACATGGAGACTGTTATTCTCTGTCTAAGATAGAGAGTAGGAAATGCTAGGAAAGAAGCTTGGGCTCGACTGGTCAGAGGCAATCATCTCCAACTGATAGAATTACAAAATATACAAAGTATATAAAAACATGCCTGACCCTGAATTCAAGTGGTTAAAGCTCCAAGACACTGGTGCTGAAGAGCTTGGCTTGAAGTAAATAAACAAACTTGTAGACAGTAATGAAACTTAGATCAGTTGTTCTAATATGCATCAATTAATTAACTCCTAATTGGGCCAAAACCTGTTATTTTACATACAAGTGGTGTGGCACCACCCTGGGAAGAGAGACCTTGAATGATTGTATTGCAACTCAAATTCCAGCTAAGCTCTTGAATAGCTGAGCAAATCTAGAACCTCACGATAATTTAAGAGGATGTGCATTAGAGATGAAAGGTTCTGACAGATGGCAGTAGCCTGTGAACTGCCAGGCCACTTTTCAGAGGAAAGTTTTGTTACAGAGGAGAGTTGTCACCAAGAGTTTTCACCCTTTTTCCCTCTCCCTCCTTGCTGGCAGGATCAGTAACAGCAAAAGCTCAAATTAAATAAAGAGGTCTTGCTGCCACAGGTCTGCTTTCTCCTGAAGCATCCATCTTTCTTGCAATAAAAGCAGTAGCAAATAAGAGAACAAAATGTCATTTTTTTTCTGACATTTGAAATATAGTTGATTTGTATGCAAGTTTTTTGCAGTCTGAGCCCCTAGCCCTGTATGTTTTTATGAAGAGGACAAAGCACTGCAAATAACACAATTTTATATGACTCATAACTCTGTACTCAGCGTATCAACAATAAAGGCGTATGTTAACCATATGTATGTGAGTGAAATGCCCAAGCAATGACAGAAGGGTGGACGTTGGAGCCTCCAGATTGAAGACACAGCTACTACCAACTAAGTTCTATGTCTCCTATGACTCCAGTATAATTAATTTCTGAGTAGAAATAGGTTCCTGTATAGAGTGGTGATTTGCTATCCCTCTTTTTTTTTAACAAACGTTTTACAGTCTGACAGTGCTTGGTGAGAAGAGTTAATACTAATAAAAATAAATATTAATTTGTATTTGAAATGACTGAAGGTAATCTTGAGAGACAATGCCCTAGTGAGTGAAGGGGTGTGGTGGGTCCCTTCCAGGAGAATAGCCACACACAGTAAAGCGGCAAATGGAATTACTGTGGTGGTAAATACACCTGTATCTTTCCCATTGCTGCTACTGCTGCTGCACAGAAAGAGGGACTTTGGTTTTGTGGAGGGACTGAAAGGAGAGAAAAAAAGGCAGCACAGGAAGGAAATGCGCAGGGGAAAAGGATTCCTATGTAATCTGTCACGTATCTGACCTTATGTGTAGTTTTTCTCCGATGGACTAAACTGAAGCTTTGTCATAGACCTCAATGCCAACAACATCAGTCTTGAAAATGCAGTAAATTCATTCAGAAGCGTCATCGAGAAAGGTCAGGAACATGCTGATGTTGTAAGAAAGTCTGGATTATTTGCTTCTGTGCTTGAAGAGATGTAAATAGAAACAGCTACAGCAAAGATATTCTATAATTAGGTTTCATGCTGGTTTTGGAAGTTGCTTGTTATAGATCTTTTAATAGTAGATAAAGCCACAGTTTGAAACTGTTCATTTGGATTTTCTGCAGCTGTAATGAAAAAATTATTATTTTTCAAGTTCTGTGGGGTTTTTTTGTGTTTTAATTTTTGTGTCAGATAGCTGGAGTTCTTAAAGATTTATGTTTATAACACAAATATCTGTATACTGTCTGACTTAGGAATTTCTATCCAAACTGTGGGGCAATTCTAACAGTTAGGAACTTATCCGTATCACCTTTTAACAGGTGGTAAACAACTTCAAACTAATAAAGACAAGTGAATAACTGAAAGTGCTGGATTTTTCCCTCAACTAGCTTGGACTAGTAGTTTAATAAGCTAGTGAACTAGCAATTTAGTGATCCATTCGAGCCCAGGTATCAAAAAGACCAAGGATTTTTGCTTACTAAAAAGCATTGAGACAATGGAGTTACTGCCTGAAATATAAATCCATATCTTCAGGCCTAAGCAAAGAGAACATGCATAGACTTTCAGTTGTTTCTGACTCCCATTACACAGGCCACTGGTTTACAGCCTGTGCATCTACTGACCAGCAAGAATACACATAGTGTACAAGAGAAAAACATTTGAGATTTCCAGGCAGAACGTCACCTGCTTTTTGTTCTTGTGATGTTCAAGGACTTTGAGAACAATTCTAAAATCCAAACTGATTACATCACATCTTATTCTGAAAGGACAGAGGTGTTTGAACAGGAGAGATGCACAGTTTTGAAATACACCCAGTTCAGTCAAACCTAGAAAAGGTCCCTATAGACCACTTGAGACTGCAATGACATAAAAATTGTTCTAGATTGCATTGAGATTTACCAAATTCACTTCATTAATTTTCTTTTGTCTATGTAAAATCAAATATAATCCAAACAGAAGATTAAGGAAAAGGCAAAATGAATTCCAGATCAGGTACATCTTCAATCACAAAGACATAAAATATTCATTTTTTTTTCCTTTCCTCTCTTTGCTAGTTACTTGCAGGGAAACTTGCAGTCCTCAACCTCTTGCCATTCCACCCCTCACTCACACACATCTTCTGCAGCCTCATCCAAGGGGACAACTTGTCCCATGCAGGAAAAAAGGATAAGTCTCATCAAGTAAAATTGGATGTTGATATTATCAGGCTGATTCCTACAGGTTCTGCTGGTTAGTCATTGGCTCCAGCACCACCCTCCACCTCCCTTTTTATGATTTGGTCAAATAATGTAATAAATATAATTTTAAAACTATGTCCATGGTTTGGTTTTGTTTTTTTTTAATCATGAGTGATGCCATTCCCTGACAAGTTCTTGCTCCAGCGTTCCAGCCTTGCTTCCATTCCTTCTCACAACTTTTCCATTCATTTCAGTAATTTCCTATAACATGCAGAGATAGTTCGTAATTTAAATCACGCAAAATTATGTATGTTGATTAAGCAAAAGTTAATTTGGTCCCTTACATAATTTTCCTTCCCACACTTAATTTGCCTCAAATTTAATTTGAAAATGTTTTGGGATAACTTTGACTCTGCATAGTGTCTGCTGAGTGGTATTCATATACTATTCAGGTAGCTGGCACCCTACTCTTTTCACAAGCAGAGGAAATTTTTTGAGTGCATACTTTCTCGGAACGCTGAAGAGCTGAAAGAAGGTTTTTCATGTGAAAAACTTTATTAATAAAATGCCTGTTTGGTTCTCTGTAGGACAAAGATTCTTGGTAGCTGTCAAAAGCAGGATAATATAACTTGGAGATAAGGACTCTCACACCTCCAATCATTATGACAATAAAAATCATATATCTGCTGCCTTACAAAGTGTAATTCTGACATATATTGATGTTTCAAGCTTAATGTCTTGTGTTGTTCAAAACCAAAGCTCTACCATGACTCTGAGGGGACAAGATCCATAGTTTGTAGTATGTAGGGAATGCTTAAAACTTTTTTGAAAGTCCTTTTGCTAACAAATGTAATTTATTATGTTAGAGGCGTAGATCTCACTGACTCACAGACACCCTTCTAGTCGCATTAAATATTTCTTATCCCTGTCATATTGAAACCCATTTTGAAGTGAAAGCTGTTTATTCATCTTAAATGTTGCTGAGGCTGTCATAAGCATGGATAACATGACAAGTGCTATATTTTAGCCCAAAGTTAGAAAAAGCCCATGACTCAGAAGAGGCTCAGGTTGTGGTTTTAATCCAGCTTTCCCTTTTTCAGTTTTATTTGATTATAAGGTTGTTACTGCATGAGATGCACCAGCACTGAATTACACGAGTAATTCTCTGCACTGATACACTGTCTGTTGGACTACGTTAGGGATTCATTTAGGATGATAGCCCAGGTTCAGGTAAAATAAATTTGTTTTCACTCATCGCGTGGTTAAGCTACCTACTCCTTTGTCACCCGCGAGACTTTCAAAAGGCCATTTAACTTTAAAAATTTCATTCAACCTTCTACATACTTGGGAAACATCCTGAGTTGCTGCGTCAGAGTCTTTGTGGGCCACAAATGCAAAGAAAGACTTACAGACCCTTCCGTCAGTAACACGGCTTATGGAAGAAGAGGACATTAAAGGTTGACATCATGAGTCAGTTCCTGGACTCCTGCAGTTGATAACCCAATGTTAAGGTAGAAACGATACTGATTTCACTTCATGCTAATAGACTTGAGTATAGGCAAAAGTTGAATAATCACCATGTATCAAGTCTATCCCTGCTAGGGGAGTCACAACCTCCAGCACAGAAACAGATAAACAGATAACTTCTCCATAATGTGAGAAGCATAATATATATATAGCCCTCCAGAGCCAATGACATGGCAGGTAGTTCATCTGTTCTTTATATGTAACTATGTGTGTTTTAATCAGTAAATTCGATGGATGTCTGTAACTTCAGCCCAGGTGGTACTATTGTGCCACCTAAGTTGCTGAGCTGAAACTAATTCTCTTGTAGCTGGCATCAATGCAAATACACTTGAACAATTTCAAGGGCTCGTGTAGGCATATGGGGAAAATGGAAAATCAATAATATAAATAAAAAAATAAATATATTTTTGAATCCATGAGAAATATTTGAAGCTAGTACTTGAAATACCTCTAATGGCTATATTTCTTATTGCAAAGTCAAAATGCTGAAGCATAAGATGCATTTGAACAGGAGTATCTAAAAAAAAGAACATATTTTAATGTACACAAAAATGTTCTGTGAGACATGGAGTGTACACAACATCTCCAAGAGAAGCGCATCTGTTAATGCCAAGACACCATAGAAGAATGTGTGAGAAATAAAACTTCAGTGTCTGGGGAACTTCATACTTCATTCTGTAAAATCCACCAATTCTGAATCTTTGTGTAGACCTCTAGGCAACATTTGTTTGAAAAGACATACCGTGCTGTAGTCTTTGATATCATTAAAAAATAATAAAAAAAGAAGTTGCATTTGTCATCAGAAGTGCACACCTTTGGTTCTAAAGTGCTCTTCAAGAAATTTCACTTTTTAAGACTCTTCTGTCATTTCAGTTATATATGCCAGAGTCATAAAAAAGGAGAATTAAAATTAACGCTTGACTTTACGGAAAAAGAAGATACAGTTTTGTTACTCTATTTCAGTCTTTTTTTAGAAGAAGTGAGCATAAGTAAGCATTCAGTATGAATCATACTCTATGATACAGATAGTGTCTTTCTTTTTTTTTCTATGGCATTTTATTTTAAAGAGTTTTTTAACAAATCTAGTGCTCAGTGCTGGAACTCTTTCCTTCCTGTATTTTTTGTGTACACAGAATTTGTGTGTCTGGGTGTGCATACACACATCTGCGTGTGCATATAGGTGTCTGTGTATGTTCATTGTATAAAACATAGATCAGCTTGTTTCTTCACCAGTGGAGAGCCAGTATAGGTATACTCACTCAGAGGTGACAGCTTACCTGTGTGGGTCTGGGACAAAATCACCTTACTCATTTTAATAAATCTTCAGCAAAATATTAATTATGAACAACCCCCTTTACCGTCTCCAGGTCACGCTGCCTTAGAATAACACAAGAGACTGCCTTTGGGTTATAATTGTGCATACATTACTGAAACTAGAAGTATGATAGATTTATCCTCTACTCTGCTTAGGTCTATCTCACACTGAAATAGCTGAATCCTCAGTAGAAAAACCGTACCTTGAAGAAGATCTTGAATGACACTTTTCTAGCAGTTTGTTATATCATGCAGAAGCTCATACTGTAATGTGCTGCTCACCAAGAATTCATACACTCAGTAAAGTAGACTGCTTGGTTCGCGCTGATTAATCAGACTTATTAGCCAGAATAGAATTATCCAAAAATACTTCATATAGAAAAGATAAAAAAAATAATAATCCACAGTGGGTCCAGAGGCACTCCTAGGGACTGCACGGGGACTCCTGTTGAGGGCCAAGGGAAACACACTATAGCTATGGATCTAAGAATTTACTGTTATTCCAATCTATGTTTTAACAACTTAGAAGTGCAAATTGTGTAATAATACTAACACTCATAGTTCAAATTAGCATAGAAAAGCTTTGTCAATAATACAGGTAAATTTTTTACACAAAACCACTATTCTGCTGAAAACTGTATATTGTCCTTCTTGATGGGGGGCCTGAGGGTGAAGGGGGTGGAGTATCACTGGCATCCCAAGGTCACTTTTGTGAGGATCAAAAATAATTAAATATGAGAAAGGAAGACATGTTCCATAGTGGAGGAAGGTCTACAATGGGAGAGTCTTTTGGTGAGTCCGATGACCAACACACTGAGAATGTGGAGACTGATACGGAGAAATATTCAATACACTTCTCTGCTTGATGACCTTAGAAAAACAGAACACACAGCTGGGCTCATTCAGTCTCCCTTTTAAAAGACAGTTTGCCAAGACAGTGATTTGCACACCTCATTTCTGACAGTAATGCTACTGTCACGTGGTTGTTACTGGTGGAAACATAGGCAATATTTCTAAACCCCAAATAAGCCTGGTCTTCAACGTGTTGTCAGTGTCACTTAAGGAAGTCACAGCTGGGCAGCAGCACTGCAGGCTTAGATGTCCCAGGACACAGCCAAGTTGCAATGACTCAAATCCTTGCCATGTCCCAGGGCTGGTGTCACGGTCTATGGAACAAAGCGGGAATGCTACAGAGATTCAACATTCTAGTTTGTTCAACAGCAGATTATCGTTTCCTATTTGTTTTGTCTCTTTAGGAAAGAAAGGGGAGAGAAAATAGAACTGACATTTGCCCCGTTGACTGAGCTTTTCAGTTCTTGTTTCTTCACAGAAGGAACTCTGTGAATCTTGGTGAATGGAAGCATGGAGGAGGATTGCTTGCTGTTTATGAGGGATATGGTTGTTTGAAGAGAGCACGCCTAACCGTGTGTCACCACCTCCCTGCTGATTATGTTGCCTTCCTATTTCTATGAATGTTTAAACTTAAATGTTGCAGAAAGGCTCCTTTCATCATGTCATTAGGGAAGTCAGACCAAATCTGTGTTCTTTTCATTCCCAGTCCTGTGCTTTAAACAAACCTAGATCTATAGTACTACTTTATAATCAAATTTATAAACATTTTTATGGCTCTGAAAATGCCTAGCCCTAAGAATAATTTTTAAAAAGGCAAATTGTATAATGATAGGGTAGGCATATATATTTTATCCCTTGTTTAAATTTCACAAAACGCATACATTAAAGCAAGTTCTGGCAGGAGCCCTAAGGCTTTGAAGTACCTGAATTGTTTCAGTGTGGTTCTTTTTATAAGGAACACTTACTTCCCCAGATGACTGGAGAACATGCTATAGAAAAAAAATGTGAAGTATTTTACTTGGTAAGTTTAAAATAGACCAAATCAGTGAGCTATTTGTTACTTCAAGTATTTTCTAGAAGGAAAAAGAGTAAGGCTAAAACTTACTGCTGCAACTACCAGAACTTAAAATAAATTATAGTGTGAAGAGACCCTGTTACGATTCATGCTTTTGAAGGTATCTGAGTAGGCATTTCCTGTTTTTTCATTAAGGCTGGATTTTAATCAAACTAAGCCTGCAGTTGTCTTTACATAATGAATATACAAATACATATAAATGTCTCTTAGCAGATCGTTATGCACACAGATTCAATTTTCTATTTGTGTACAATTTCAGCCACTTTGCAAATAGTCTTTCAGACTGTAGGATCCTGGGGACAGTGTGGGCTTTGCATTTGGAGAAAACTGTGGGACACTGATTAGCAAAATGCAGTGTTCTGCTCTGTATCATCCCTTTCCTTCTGTAGGATTTCAATGGCAAACAATTAAAGTGCCTTGCACTGAATAAGTATTGTTATTACTATTATTATTATTTAAGGATAGCCAAAAAATGTTGATCTCAGACATAATTTTGAATGTTTGTAGGATAGAAAATAAGCACATCAGTTATTCAGAAAAACAACATATTTTTACTCAATGATAATTAAAAGGAAATGTGTATGGCAAGCATTTTTTCAAAATAATTTTCCGAAAGTAGCTAATCCACACCCACATCAGCTATTTCTTTTGCGTGTCTTTCTGTTATCAGTGGAATCGAATGATATAAAGCTATTTGTACAATAATAAAGCATGTGGAGGTCTAGCTGGGATATTATATATGAAGTGCAAAACTAAATTTTTCAGCTAACTTACTCTGGTCATGCCATGAAGTGGAGGTGGCCAGAAATCATCTGCTGTAGATAGACAATACTAAGTTTAAAGCCATAATGGAGAGAAAAGTTAAGGAATGCAAGCTTGTATCAAATATGATATGAGATGGCAAATGGCTGAATCATGAATTGAGATTCCTGACTTCATTTCTTCATTCTCTGCAAAGAGAAACCAATATCTCAGTGTTGCAGAGTCCTGTCCATCATGGAGGCAGAAATGGACTTATTTAGTCCAATTAGTCTGATGTCCGTGTTAAAAGCTTAAATTAAAAGCATTTTAGGATGTACAGGGAGTTCATGACTAAAGAAGTAATTTTTCTGATATTCCAGAGATTTCTAGAAGAGGAATTGCTGAAAATTGTTTTGCTATGGATAATATATTAAAAATTCTGGAAAAAATCTTAATTCAACAGCAAAAAACTTTCCAGAAAAATCACAGGGTTTGTCCTCTATGAACACTGAAAGCTCTCATTTCAAACCTTTTCACAGCTCTTGGAAATGAAAACATTTTCCTTCACATTTTAACAAGTAGTTAAGAGATTTTACCCATACAAGTTCATGGACTATAATATTAACGCACAATGCGCCTACTTTAGGTGAGCTATTCTGTCATAGTATTAATTTATAAGTGCTATAAAATAAAAGTACATACTCATTGAAACTTCATATGTTTACACAAGTAAGTATTCTCGTAGCAGTATTATTTGTTCTACCATTAAGATTCTTGTTCCAAATTTGAAAGGTAATTTCCATAATTAAATTCCAGTAATATTTTCAACCATTTCTAAAGACTGAAAATTATTAATTTTCTATGAAAGAGCTCTAATACTCTGAGCTTAGCACTTATGCTTTTAACAGGAAAAAAACATATTGATTTGATTCCCATGAAGCACAAAGAAGCAAGTCAACAATTCCTTTGCAGTACTTTTCTTCCAGAAACTGGGCAATGAGTAAAAAGAGTAAGGTGCTCGTTGTCATTTTTTCATAGTATACATAACCTTTCTTTTATTTTCCTTTATTGTGCCTTTTTATTTTGCTGTATTTATTCACGGTTTAGTGCTTATTTATTTTTTCTTTATCATGCAACAGGTAATTGTTGGGTTATAATATATTTCTTGAATTATTATTGGCTTTACTCACTGGATTTACCTCTTCCCCTTGCAATAACCAAACCCCTAGCTGGACAATAAAGCAGCAAAATGTCCCATGCCTTATGGATTCAAAACTCTCTGTCCAGACTTGAGGACTACACTGGAAACAGCTTTCTTTTCTTTAAATATGACACCTTAACGGGCAGTCTGTGTTTTGTGAATTATAACATATCACACACACAAGAAATTTGTAAAGTAATGAGGAGCCAGATGATGACCTGAGTGTATAGTTTCTATTCAAAAGCATTTCACACTGTTCTTATTACTAATGTAGAGGATATTGACTATTACCTATCAAAAGAGGCCAACATTTCTCCGAGACTGATGTCAGAATCAGCATTCCCCGTATTTGTCCTTGTAAGAACAGGTGAAATAGATACTTTAACTCTAGAAAATCCAAACAGTTTAGTGACAACATGCCTGACTGGGCTGCCATGCAGTCAATTCACTGCCTATGCAGGAACAAAGAATGAAATCTGGACCTAACATACTATTCACCTGGTCTAAAATAAGTCAGGCAGATTGTATACTGAAGTGTCTTCTCCTTCGATGGATTATAAGGAAGTTTGAAGTGACTAGCTCAGACTTCATAGACATCTATGACTATGTGAGGTGAATCTCCTGATCAGATTTTATTATTTACATAATAAAGTCTCAGTTAGCTTGGAAAGAAAACCTAATACTCAGTCTCTATCCAGTGCTAGTTCACCCAGGAATACTCAGCCAAGTTGACCTCTCTTTACCATGTGGTCTCTCTGTAGCCCTGGACCAATGAGGTGAGTGGGACTCATGGAGTCTCAACTCTTGCTCTTCTCCCAGCTGGGGCAGCCCCTCCTCTTGGTGGGGCTCAGACCTACGCTGTCTGATCATTAGGATTAGGTGCTGTAAATCCCAACCTCGGGAGGACTTATTCCAAGTAATACACAAAGCAGTGCACATGTCTATCCTTCTGGAAGGCGTTAAATACTAACGTAAAGGAGCTGAATTTGTGCATTAACATGGACCATGATGTGCAGGGCTTTGTCTGTCACAGGTTTAGAAAGAGCAACTGCATAAGGAATGTGACAAATCAGCCACATACAGTGTGTTTGCTTTTATCTGTGCAGACAGAGAAGAGAGGTTTTTTGAAGTGTTTCTGGTGTGCTGAATTTCTTAAGGAATCCACATACTTTTATGTCTTTTACAGCATTTGAAATCTTATTTACAGTCAGCCTAGAGACATGCTTACTTGCTCAGTTAAACTTCAGGTCTTTCCAAACATGCCGGGAATGGACCACCCTGCAGGTAGCCCTCGCAGCATATTTGTTGTGAAAACAGCTGTGAAAATCTTCGGATGTTGAACGTACGTTTATCCTGACAGTTGTCAAGTGTGTAGGTACGCTTTAATTTTTGTTTATTACAGTGCATCATGTGGTAAGTAGTAGTCAGCAAGTCTTTCTCTTCCTTAGTCCAGATCTTGGTTGTTGTAATTCCCTTACAGTTTAAATTGCTAATATTCTGATCGTAATATACACCAGATGGGGCTTCCAGGTAAATCTATTTTATTTGACATAAACCAAATACATAAGAATCTCATGTCATAACATTCACTCAGACTCAGCAAAGGAAATATCGGAAACATAAAAGTCTGGAGGTTTAATTTTTTTGACATAAAAAGGGGGAGCACTTCTCAGAGACATGTATTTATTAGAACTTTTTAAGTATCTCAAAATTTCTGTGAGGAGAATTAGTTTTTAAAATTGTTTGTAATTTTTCACTGGTAGAAAAAAACCTCACACTCCATTCTGCAAATCTCTGTTTGCTTCCAAAATGATACTTCTGTTTACTCAGCAATCCTGCTGGGAAACTCCTGACTGGAATTAATACAATCCAAAATTGTGAAATATCTATTGGCCACTTGCTCCCATGTGTTCTCTCTGTAAAGAGTAAGCAGAATAAACTTACCAAACCTCTCCTTTGGAGAGAAGACAAAATGTAAGAAAACAGACAGGGGAACTAAAGAGCATGGAAAATAGCATAAGGGCAAGCTGAAGAGCTAGAGGATGGTAAAACATGACTTTATTTTTCAGTGTTTCAAAGGAAAGGGCAAGCCTGGTGGACCACTTGCATGTGTAAACTCAATGATTTTGGATAGCATTAAATGTTTTCCCATTCTAAGATAAAAGGACATATATTGACTGGGCTCCTAGGGAGTGCACTTCTAATGCAGAACATTAAGGTTTTTGGCTGCTGTACATTTTTCTTATTAATTTACCAGAGAAAGAAAAGAAAAATCAACCATTCAAGTACACTGCAGCAACTACTTTGAGATATTTGGGATGCTGTGTCTAGTGTAGCTGCCCTTCTATTTACAGCTGTAATTTGCTCCATTTATATTAACAAGAAGTAGACTGCTTAACATTTAACTCAATCAAACTTATGTACCGAATCGCTAGTGAATGCCACCAGGCTCTTCAATGCATAACTAATAATGCTTTATATAAAATGGCAATGGGAGGCTAAATTTAGAGAAAGGTTCCCCTGGTCCCTTTCTGTGATCGCTATTTAAAATACTATTAATCAACTAATAGTTAGGGGCTATTAGTGGCTGGGGTTTGTTCAATACAATTTTAATCATTGTTGTTTGATACAGCATAGATGTGTGGAAAAAATTATGTATCTTAGTGTTCCGGGCCTTTACCTTGATGAAAACAAAAATGCCCAAGAATAGGACAAATTCTCTACTAAAAAATGCTGGCAAAGAATGGATTAGCATCGCAAGCAAACAAGCTAATAGTAATATTGCAAGGTGAGGAATGATCAGAGTTGTATTTTTGAGATTTAAATCTTCTTATGAGCATTTTTCTTTTCTCTTTTTCAACAGAACTGAAGAAATTGGATGACTAGAAAAGATAATTAGTTTTATTTAAGTAGAGCAGGAATCAGATGCTGATTAAAAAAGCAAATAAACAACTTAGAAATAGAGTTAAAATATTAATTTTTATTTTGTCATGAGCATTCTTTCATTGAAATTCTAGAATATTATAATGAATTTTGTCACAGTGCTCTAGAAAGATTTATTTAGGATCTCGGGTAAACTTTTACTACACCCCATGGTGTGCCTCATGAACATGGTAATCTTAGTGACTCACCATGATCTCCTGATATTAACGAACCAAGGCCACATGGGCCAGAACCTCTGAAGTAACAGATGCAGATTCAGAGAGTTATTTCTTCACTGCTACAGTGGAACTCGGGAAAAAACCCATGGACTTTCATTCAGTCTCATCCTCTCCATCCTGCTCCTTCCTTGGGAAATGAATGAGGTGATATGGGCCTTTAAAAGGTTTCTAAACATTTATACTAAGTAAATTTGATGCCACTGGTTCATCTAATAGCCACTTTTCTGACATTAGCTCCCGAAAGCATCCAAATGCTTGGGTACACCGACATAAGCATGAGATCAGCAAAATTAAGAAACACTTCTGAGAAATTATTAGGCAAACTACACTTTTGTAAAGAGAACAAGAGAAAGACAGTGTCTGACTTGTATTAGATTTATATCTCTACATATTTCATGGAGGTGTGACACAAACATAATTTCTTTTCATACTTTCTATTTTAATTTATAGACCTTCAGACACTTGAGCTGAAATCTAGTTTTGGCACATAAGCTCTTGAAATACCGCTTCTAATAAGGCTAGTTCAGGGGATGAAGTTACTGGCTTCATCTGAAGTAGATATCTGTCCAAATACAACATGTCATTAAGAAGTAGCACAAAAAGAAATAGATTATTGCCCATCTCCAAGGAATATAAAACATTCTGATTCCTTCAAGAGAAAAGAAGGAGTGGGTTGAATTAAAAATGTCAAAACTATACCAGGTAGGAAATTATATTTGACATTTCCACTACTGTTATGGTATTTCATATTGATTGTAGTGGTTACACATCAGGTCTCACAAACAGCTCAGAAGAAAAAACTTTTGGACACAAAGTCTAACATTTATCCTAAAAAGAATAAACTTTCATATTAAATTGGTTTACTTATCCATCACAATACACAATTGTTGCCAATAAGATGTGGATCTTGATGTGTCTTATTGATCTTTCTGAAAAGAATCTCAAGAGGAAAAATGTGGTGTTTCTGTGGAGAGAGAAGCAACAAACATTTGAACAGGATTTGGGATGTCAAAGCTGCATAGAAAGAAAGGAAAAGCAAACTCTGCAGATTACTAAGGTGGTTGTCTGCAAAATATTGCTTTGAACTCATCAGGCTGAAGCACACCCCGTGTCCTGAGGAATTCCTAGTCTATTATCATAAAGCATGGGGATCCCGCAGTGTGCTTTGGAATGCGAGTGATGGTGCTGCTCTCCCTTGGGGATAACTCAGGCGCTCCCACTGTGTCTTGGGCATAATTTGAGTACACTATTGAGTCCTACTACAGCTGGACCTTGAGAGAAGGCAGGCTGAAGATTGTTTAACCTGTGAATCCTAAACTGTTTAGAGAACGAGATTCCTCAGCTCAGACAAAAAGATAGGAATTCTGGACACACAAAACAGATACTATTAGAACTAACTCCTTTGGTAAATCAAGAGCTGCCTGTTGAATTTTTGTTGCCTGGATGGTGGTGCGGGACATCTGTGAATCACTGTCTTGAGACTAGATATGCTGCCAAGTTAAAAAGTCTTCTGCTGAAATAATTCTCTGCATAACTGCCGGTATAAGTGTTCAGATAAGTGCTTTTAGCTCATGGCATGTGCTTGGTAACGCAAAATTAGTGTAACCTCCTTTCTTCATAGGTTAAGCTGAATTGTATTACTTTGCCCTTACAGATGGGTGACAGTTTGCTTCTAGAAAGCTATCATGACTCCGGTGATATATGGTAATTTGCTAGGCTGTGATAATTTGATTCTGTGATAACTCGATTCTGTGATAACTCCTATACTCGTGGAATTAGGCACCAAATTGCTGCCTCAGTTCCACAGAAGGTGAATATGTATTCTTCTAGGTGGCCATTTGCCACAGTTCCCCATTTTATAAAAGATTAGTGTTTCTCTTTCCACACAATTCTGTAAGAATAAAATCTGCCAATCATTAAGAGAGAGGATTCTGTAATTGACTGATGAAGACCTTAGGAATATAATGTTAAATTCAATGCACTTCTGTCAAGTTTTATGGCCATTTCTGATTACTCTAATTATGCATATATATGTATGTGTCTGTACAGTTATATTCATATCTATAAATAAAATAAGGGCTGTTTCTCTTTATATCATCGTATTTATCATAAGAGAAAGTACCATTAGTAAATAGAAATTTTTCAAGGTAATATCCAAACCACACGTCAGAAACTGGCCTGATAGGAAATTTAAACGCCTATTTTGTAAGAAATTTATTGCTTGCTTTTAAAAGGTCAAAAATAAACAAAACAATTACATTTCTATATTTTGCACCGAAAAATGCAAGCTTAAAGATAAGGTTTTCAAAGTAGCATCTTCTTTAGAGCTTTCCTAGGGATTCTCTTGCTGCTCATAACCTGGAATGGTGGGACCTGGTGACATGCTGGGTGACCTGGCTGCTTAGTGAGATGGGGAAAAACCACGTAGACAGGCTGGTAAGAAAAATGGACCCTGGAAACTTGGTTAAATACCAGCAGCCTTAATACAGGCAACGTGGAATCTTATGGTCTTTCTTGAGAGGTTTGTCCAGGTTGTATGCACAATGTTTGAAGGGGAGGAGGAGAGGAGAGGAGAGCACAAGATGACTAGATCACAAGGTGTGGTTACATGGCTGCATAATCCATCACTTCTGCATTATATTCATCATGCATTTCGTATATTCATTCATTATGGTGAGATGTAACCAGCTTGGAGATTCTCAACATCCCACCAGTCAAGCAGACGAGACTAAAAAGACAGGGTTATCGGACAAGCCAGTACTAAACAGCAAATAGTTTTTTGTCAGAATCTTAGCAACATGGAGCTACTCTCACAAGAGGAACAGAGCAGACATATTTTCTGTCAGAAAGAATCATTCCATTGAACAGTTTCTGACCAGTTACACCGGCACCTTAAGCCTGCAACATTCAATATATTACATTCAAATAATTAAAATCTAATACTGTATGAAATGTATATTCTATAAATTCAAACATAACATTCAGTTATTTCACCATATGAGTTAATTCTATTTTGTAACCCTTTATCAGAAAGAATTTCTAATAAAAAACATCTCATTCATGTCTCACTTACAAAGACAAAAGTTTTTTACTACTGTAAAATAAAGTTCATGTTGCTTTCCTGTTAACAAGATCTGGGTACTGCCAGATAAGAAAAAAAAAAAAGATACAGAATATAGAAACAGCAATATTAAAATTTTAAAGAAAGAATCTCATCCTAAACTGACAGCACTTTTATTTTGCCTTTACTTTCTTTTGGCTCGTGGAGAAAAATGTGGGAGAATATATGTAAAGCTACAAACTCAAGATGTTTTTTTATTTCTTCCAAATCCTTTGCAGTGACAAGAAGATGAAAGAATATGGATCCCTATATAAGAAGAATTCAAATTACACAGGAGTAGACTGTCACTTTCATTCTAGATTTAACTAAAGGGTAACATATACCTCCACTCCCTCAGGAGCAGTCTAAGTAATAGAAGTGATCTGTTATTGCCTAGTTCCAGAAGAAGATTACTCCACTTAAGTGCCCACTTATATCAATGCAGAGATGTACAATACTCTGTATTTTTCAACTCTTCTCAATTTATTTCTTGCACATCTATATGGGAAAAGCAATAATTCGCTGGGGTTTGTTCCATTTTTCAACAAGGAATATTAACATGGGGGCATCTTACGTTTCCTCTGTATTCTGCTTTGTTTATGTTGAGAACTAGGAAGGGGATAAAAACCCTGACTAGTTTATTTGTGGACACTCATCCATACCTGAAGCAGAAAATGAGCATGAGTCAGAGAACTTAAACTCTATATATTTTACTTCTATTTTCACTGATGATACATTTTGCAGACTCTTGCTTTCTGTCTGGCATGGATTTCATTCTTATAAATTGCTTTCAACTATACAGTAAGGTCTCACTATTAGATATAGTGTATGGAATAGAATATATTTTCTTCTGCTTCTGACACAGAACAAAATTATACTTCACTTCATGTTTCATTTTAATAAATTCTTCATGAATTCTTGGTTATTTCATTTTTAGTACAGTATAATATTTTCTCTTGAATTTCATTAAGTTCTTTTGAATAATTTATTAATATATGTGTAAGTAGCTATAGTGCTATTGAGGCTTACTGAAGTCACTAAGAATACTGGTCCGTTTTCATCATGTCCTCTTTTTTTCCTTCTCACTTTTTTCATTTCTGCTTTGCAGCCATAGAGCAATACTTCATAATACAGAATTTCTTCTTTCATTTAATTCCTTCATTCTGTCTTATTGTCTCATGTGCAATAGTTGCTTGTTTTAAGAATGAACCAATTTCACTATAGGATTTATTTTCACCATCACGAAAGACAGGCATATAGTAAAGTAATAGTGTTGGACTACACATATAAAACAGTGCATAATAACATTCTTTCCTTACAATCTTATTTAATTCTCCTAGAAGAAATAAAATATCTATTTCTTAAGTGTATTCAGCCTTTTTGTACTAGTTGACTACATTGTTCTCCACACTAGCTGCAAATATGAAACCATTCAGCAGTGATCCAAAACAGTTAAAATAGAAAGAATATGAAACATTGCATTTAGTAACAAAAAATTTTGTGTTATTTTGTAAAGCACCAAAACAATTAGATATCCGTGCATCTCTGAACAAAAGTGGCAATTAAATGCAATGGAAAAGAGTATGTATTACTTTGCCACTTAACTACAAAAATTAGAAGAATAAAATTTAAAATAAAATAAAATAATAAAATAAAATATAAAATAAAACATTGTAGAATACTCTACAGTAGAAATGCTGGTAGTGCTAGAAAAATGTGTTGTAGAAATTTATGTTTATCTGTTTTCACAAGTCATTTTAGACAGCCCTCACAGAAATAACTTACAAAGGCAAAAGAAACCACCAATCTGTAGAAACAGAATATGATCCTATAAAAGTTAGTCAAAAAATACGGCATTTACTAAAAGAATGATTTCTTTTCTATTATGATTTTATTTTTCCCATAGAATTCTACAACCAGCATATAATTTCTATTAAAATCTAGAGGCTGGATCAGACCAAGGATATTTAGTTCAGCAGGAAGCTTCCATAAAAATAATGCTAAGACTTGTTCTGCAAAAGTAAGTTCTCATTGCTCCAACACTCACTTCCAGGTTCTCAGAGCAATTGGAAGCACTGTCCTTCAATAACAGCAAAATCAAGTCTTAAATCTGGAAGTTAGTTGGTAACTTCTCTGTGAGTGATGCAGAGGTGTTCACCTTCTTCATTGGTGCTTCCCATCTTACAGGGGGGAAAAAACAAAAAATCTCAGAAATATCTTTGCAATCTTCCCAAAGATTTTATGAGAACTGCGGTATAAAATATCTTAAAATTAATGTTGCTTGAAGGAGAAAAATTGAAAGAAGTGACGAAGCTTGATCTCCCAGGATTTTTCAGCAGTTTGTACTTTGGGCATAGCATAAGAAATTTTACTTAAGGAACAGTCCCACACCATCACAGTAATAGCAAGTGAATCATTTCAATAGATCCCTTATCTGTATGACTGAATTATTCAATTCCAGCTTGTTCTTCCCAGCTGACATGGAAGAAAAACCGTTTCTCTGGAGGCGTCAGCAGAGCTGCCAGTGTTGCAGCAATGACTGCAGCCAGACCCAGCTGGAAGCTGAATCCTGGGTCCACGATCCACGTTCCCTCTCCCTTATAGTTCACTCCTCCCGTCTTTTTTCTGCCTGGCTGCGCCCAAAGGTGGACTAAGGGATGAAGATAGGCATGCCCAGTTAGGACACCACCCAAAAAAAGAACTCATTTGTCTTACTTTTGCTCCCAGAGAGGAATAAGGAGGTGGGGAGGAGGGTTTTCCAGTTTTCATCTCCATTTATACTGAGAACCACACTTTTCATATTGATTCCTTAACAGAAGTGACACTTCCCCTAACACAGCTTTGTGGCATGAGTTGGAATGTGTAAGGGTTAATCTCACATAGTGCTGAACTATAATTTCATATTATCTAAGGATTGCTCTCTTACACTGTACCTCAACAAGTGTCATTGTGGTCTTAATTCTGTGCTTTCTGGAGAAAGTCCAAAAAAATTTTAGATGTTGGGCCATATATTGTAATCATTCGCCTTTACACTGTGAGGATACAGTATCTAAAGTGTATTATGTGGAGATCTCCCTGAACAATTCTTAAATTGTCATGTCAGATGGTAATACTTTAAATGCTAAAGTAGAACCTTCATGGTTTTTGGTTGTTATATTGCCTTATCTCTTTGATGAATCTCTCTGGTGAATATTCAAAACTTACTGTGCAGAGATACAGTGAAATGTCACTAGGCAAGGTATTTTGATTGAGTATTTCAAGGTCTGTTAAACTCTGGATACTGCACTTTCATGCTTCTCTAATTTTAAAAACATTCTTTTTGATTGGTCTTCTTATTCTTTTGGTGTCACAGCATTTACACGACTCTCAAAATCAAGCTTTGTTATATTCCCTGTTCAGAAAGATTTTCCATAAGCAGTATTGAAAATCACTTTTTTTCTAAGACCAAGACAAGGTTGAGGTTTGAATGATTACAACAGTCTCTTCTTCTTTTTTCATCATTTCCTTCATGCTTTTCATTTATTTGTTTGGGAGGTTTTATATGTATGGGAACTGTATTGAGAAAATCCAAATTCAAAATTGCTGGTGGGGGAAAAGTACATAATTTATTTTTTTCAAAAGCTTTATCAAAGCCATTTCTAGTTTCCCAACCTGATAAACTACAGAAATTTATACACTCATTTTCCGTACAGACTTGATGTAGATAAGCTTATCAGTCAAAGCCTGAACAAGAACCTTAGTATCTCTTCTATGACTGATATAGGCTCTTCCAACTGTCTTGTCCATCCTCCTCTGAGCATAATTTTGGAATGCAAACAGGAGGAGATGGAGTATTGCAGCTTGTTCCCTTCTTCCAGTTCTTCCTCATCCCTTGATCATTTCAAATTGAATTTTAAGATCTGACCCTCCCTCTGGTTGATACATTCCTTCCACCCCACAAAAGCCCTCATGAGAGCCCTATATCTTAATTTTAGCTTTCCTACAACTTTTCTAAAACAAACAAACAAACAAAACCTGCAACAGACCAAGCTAATTAAACTGCTGAGTTCCAAGGATAAGCTTACACTTCACAAATTTGTATGGTCAACTTTTAAAAAAAAAACTCTTAAAAGTAATATAAGTTTGTTGGCAGGGTTTTTTTTTGTTATTTGCACCTGCAACTTTCCAAGCACATTTACTGCTGGATCCAAACAATACAGCCCAACAACTCAGGAAACTTGCTGGGACCTGTTTCAAATGCTGGCACATAATAGCAAATCCTTTCATAATGGTTGCTTTGCTATAAGTAGTTAACTCATTACTTTGTAAAGCACTTCAAGGTACTTAGAATATGAGAGGTGCCCTACAAAAATAAATTGCAATGCATTCTCTTCTGATCTTTTCTCTTTCTTTTCTGTTCTCTTTTAGCCTATCCACTTGATAATGATCTATCTGAGAAGATCTTCGTAATTTCAGAGTGTTTCAGGTTTTGCACCACATTCTGCAAAAATGTGGAATGTCTATGGAAGCTGTAGTGTCGCAACTCAGTAAGAAGTCATTGGGGAAGTGTATTAGATCTCTTTTTTTTTTTTTTTCTTTGGCTGATGCTTTCTTTTCTAACACATCGGATATTTTAAAAATGCTTTCTGGGTGGGGAACAAATTAATTCCTTGTAGTTCAAGTGCATACATCTCTGTGATACTGATATAAGGCAAGATGAACTGATGCTTCTGCCAAAGCAAATATTTGAGTCATAAATGCTTCAGGTTATGTTCTGTTGCCTTTCCTTGAAATGAAGACATGAATTTTATCAAATATAAATTTTCCTCTATTATCATGCCATTCTATTTCAAGAAAATCTGTTTCTTCTATGTATGATTCATTTTCAAAAGCTTTAATGCATATTTTTATCAAGTGTGTGTATGATGATGGAAAGCAGAACAGACTGCAAAAAGAATGGATTTGTGTATTAAAGTTCCAGCATATGAAAATGAGAATTGCCTTCATTTGAAGAGAAATACTTTATGTTCTGCCTCCCAGTCTTACAACTTATCCATGCATTTCAAACATAAATGATACACTCGTAGGCAGCAACAAGTTATTCAGGATTCTGCAGAAGCAAAAACTCTGTGTGAAACGCTGTTCTTTCCTAAAATATAGCAGGTCAAGCTAAAGGACCATGATTTCTTTCTGGTCTTAAACATCTGGTGTGTGTGCATATATATATATATATAGTCATATATATTTGTTTACATATATATCATACATTTTGTCACTTTCTTCCTCAGCAAGCTAAGCATTTCAGAAGAAAAACTCTGTTAATTTATGTATCTGTATTTCCCCGAAGCAGGCAGGAAACAGTAAAGTAGTTTCAAGAGGAGAACGCAGCAAAACAGCTTCCTCTTCCCATCGTCTCTGGACCTACTCCTCCTCTTGTAAACTTCTTATTGTTCCAACAGTAGGAATTTGGGGATAAGTATACTCATTGTTAGGAATAAATATCCAAGCATGAGCATGCAATTGAGTCGATGTTTTAATTCCTGGCTGGCTCACATTCCAGATATGCTGTTTATTGATGAGAGTAAAGCCTGGAGAATTTTGACTCCACAGTAACTACTGGTTTATAGGTAAGTATTCATGGAAGGTGGTTTTGTTTAATATGCATGATTTTTTTCAAAGTAAAGAAAGAAACTATACAAGGCTCCTTCTCCTCTTTTATCTTGGCTTCTCCAAATAAAGTATTAAGCTCCATTAGCAGAAGAATCGACTTTTCTGTATAAGAGGTTCGGTTCAAACTCACACCTGTATTTCTGTAGCTGCAAACAACACAATTTGTTTACACTTTTATCCAGTGCAATTTGTATTCACAGATACTTCTATGGCAATTTCAGATATTTATATAAAAAAGAAAAAATGAGAGATGCATAAAAGTTACATTTCTTAAAGTAACTTTTACATTCACTGTTATGTGGTAATCACCCAAAATATTTTGCTTACTTCATGTCTACCAAAAAGAAGAGGAAAATTCAATGACACTTACTCTGTGAGGTTTTTTGCATATTAATTGTGTGGAAAAGTGTGGAAATTAGTCATCTTCCATTCTCTAAGATTTAAATTAACAATAGATTTAATAGTTTCATTGAATAATTGATGATTTGTACCTATGAATATACTGTTAAGAATGTAATGTTCTTTGCACTTTGGACACATTATTTCAGCTTTAGGACAGAAATAGATAAATAGAGATAATAATTTTCTAACTCTTTTGGTTAGTAGTAAAGCACACATACCACTTTTTCTCTTGAACTGTAGTAATAGTTTCAGTATTTTTACACAATTACCTTTGTTTCTGTCTTTTTTTAAATTGCCCAGATAAACAGTTAATGTAAGTATGATAAGATAGAGAAAAAAATCACAAATTCTTCAAGCTAATGAACTCTTTCTTATTTCTTTCAGCCTTCACGTCTCATTGTCTATACTCCACCAGAGAATACAGAAAAATATTAAGCATATTGCAAAAATCCATCAAGAAGCATTCTGAAAAATGAAAATGCAAAAACTATCCCTTTGTCAACCCAAGATGGCATTAGCTAATAAAAGCATGCAACCATTTTAGCTGGTCACAAAGGGTCTTAATTTTCATTATGAAGAATACAGGTGCTTATGAGCTTCATTTTAGAAATGGAAAAGGCACAACTGACATACCAATAATTGGAAGAATTTGAAGAGAATATTTTACATTGCTGTTATATTGTACAGGTTGAAAGTAATGAAGACATCAATCCTGCAAATGTGCCTACATTTCTCAGGGCCACAGTCACCAGCATTAGCCTAAACTTACTACGGCACCCGCTGGTGCATCAGATACTCCTTTTTTGAGCCTGAGGTTTTCCCTTTTAAGGGAAAGAAGGTAATCTGTAGCAATTAAGACAAGTGTTATTTTATGCAATCAAAGCCATGGGATTATTTCACACTGTCTTGTGGTGAACAATACTTTTTAATAAGTCAATTATTTTATATGGAAATGAATGGAAATGAACACTGCAAGTAGATCCCACACAGGGAACTTAAGCATTCTGTTTCAGTGAATTCATTAGAAGGTGGGATGGTAGTGAGCATACTTTTAGCTAGGAGTTTTCGCTTGCCTATTAATTTTCAAGATAATAATAGAGAAATGCAGACATGCTCTAGAGCTTCACTCCAAATCAAATCACTTTAAATCAAAGCACCATTATTTTCTTTGCCTCAAATGACCACAGCCTGAGAATAAAGAGTGACCCTGTAGAAGCTTCTACAGCCATCTCTACTTCGAGCTTTCAAGGAATTGGAAAGAAGTAAGATTCATATATTAGGACTTCAGCAATCACAATCAGACCAATATTCCAATTGCAACAGGAGCTATAAAAGATGGACTTTGTTTAAAAAAAATATATATATGACACTAAAACTGCGGCAAAACTACTGCAAAAAAACAGTATAAGAAAAGAAAGGAAGTTAATAGCAATAAGATCATGACATTGTTTAGAATTTCAGTTTAGAAGATTTAGGATTTATCAGATGAGGCTGAATATGGGAACTTGAACACCAGATCACAAGCCACTACCGTATGACCTGAAGGAGTGATATTTTCAGTTACAGCTTGGATATTACTATTCTTTCTCTGTAGCCAGTAAAAGTGATTATAATCTACTGATTATAAATAACCTTGTTAAAATTACACCTGAAGGAACAAAAGAATAGTTGCTTGATTGTCAAAAAGATAAAATCATTAGTAAAATATCCAAAGGAATAAAAGAGAATAGAGTAATAAGTCACAGGCAATGTATCTGTCTCTTGATCTCTGTACATGGATTCCTTCCATCTAGTCTTCCCATTGTTTCATACAACCCTTGAGAAAAGAGGTCAAACTTCCTTATATAATACTAAAATATTTTAACTGTCCACCTAGCATTTTATCATATTTATATACTTTTAGATCTCTTTCTCAATAGATTGTTTGAGTTGTTATTTTGAAGCTATATACTGGAGATTCAGTACCTTGTGCATGCATTATATTTTTTCTTTGCATGCAGAGAAAGTGGACAGAAATTCCTTTAGGCATTAAAATCAAAGAGAAAATCCATTCTGCTCCTCAAGTAATTAGCCTGAATAAAATCTCCAGAGTCTGGTTAACTGATCTGAAGGCTCTCTTTTTAGGTTAAATCATACTGCTCTCATGCAAATGGTTCACTCATCTAGCAAAAAATGAGGCAGGCATTGGAGGAAGGGAGCTGATCAAGAGAAGTGACATTGTTTCTGATTGTCATGAATCAAAACCACAACATAAGAAAGTTAATTATTACATCTGAAAAGTAAAGAAGTTTAAGCAAAGACTACATACTATGAAAAAGCACTGTGTTCCAAGAAAAACAATTAATTTCTATTTCTATGTGATATACTGGTCAACGGGCCTGAATTAAAAAACATTGAATAGAACAGAACACTAGCAATTAAGTACACGGTTTTTAATCTTTACATTATGATAGGCCTCAAGAAATAGATGAAGACACAGCTGAAATATGCTACTGAGTGCTGATTTCCTCTTCCAACTAGCTGTGGTTTGAAAAACTGACTTACACAAGTGGCTCGTTCAAAAACACTTTATTTTCAAAAGCATCCCAGCCTGAAGAGGTGAACCATGTCTCAGAATTTTATTATGTTCTCCTTCCTCATCACTTTTATCACTAGTGTTATCTCTCTGGACTCATCTAGCTAGGTAGCGTTACAGACATGAATGTTTTTCCAGATGGAAAGAGGAACTGATGGTGGGTTTACATTATCTTTTTCATTTACAGAGAATGTACAAGTCTTTTTTCTTTGGATATAGGATTATTGAAACATGAAGGATAGTCTTTTTGCTTACAGTTCCATCTGCCCTCAGCTTGGAATGTGTGTTATTAGACTCCTTGTCAGGACCCTGTTCCCAGCTTGTGATTGTTTGCCACCTTGTCTCAGTTTCTCTGCTCTTTCCTTCTTCTTTCACAGAGCCAAATCTTCACACAAAAATAACAGCAGTCATTGCCCAGCCTGCTTTTGTGTTTTGGGGAGGAACTTATGCTTGGCATTGAGTAAGAGAATGCTATAATTTCTAGAAAGCGTACCCTTTTCCTACAAATTCTTTAAAGGAACTATTGTGATTATACCTTCTAGGTTAAGAGACTTTTAAACTAAATCATCAAACTTTGAAATGGCTTTAATCCTCTGTTAAAATTGAGCCAGATTAAAAACAATTTCTTCCTGGTTGTGCCTTAGCATTCCTAAAACTCAAGGAAAGCTATTTTTGCTATAAGCTTTTAGTGAGGGGATAAAAATTTAAAATAAATTCAATGCCAAACATGATTACAAGAAGTATAGGTCAATATAAGTCTTACCATTTTTATCTAATTTATAACTGAGTATCCTCTAAAAGCTTTGTTCTGTCATGAATTATTTTTACAGTGACGTTTCACTGTGGCTTTTGATAGTTTATGACCTTCTAAATACCATGAAAGCATCATAAACAATGTGTCGTATACACATGTTGAAAACAACTGAGAAGGATCGCCTACTTTATCATTCGACCCCTGAGGCAGCTGGAAATTGTACAGATTGAAGAAAAAAACTGAGAGTACGGAAACAAATGAATCTCCATCTATCTACAGGAATGTCATTTTTCATAACCTTCATTACAAATAACTTCTGCATGGAATTCTGAAGGAAGGGCTCAGCACTGCCAAATATTTGTGTGGGGTTTTGTGACTAAGGAAAACAAATTATTAATCTCAATGAAACACCTGATAATTTTTTGAATCAGAACCAAAAGAAAAGCACCTCTCATTTTACAAATCCGTATCAAAATCTACGTGATTCAGATAATGAATTTGCTCTTATTTGTCTGCTTGAGCGCCACACCAGAAGCTTCAAGGCCACACACAGTTGGATAAAATGTCAAAGATTTTTGGATTAATCAAGCCATAGCACAGGTCTAGAGAAGAAGGAGAAAATTCTGACTTATTTACCAGTTGTTTGGATAGAAACAGAGTTGGGAGATGATGTTGCACACATCCAGCCTTTCCATTTGGGTAAGCATTCAGATGCTGCAATACGCAGGTCACTGTTCCGTGTGTCAGATGAAACAAGAGATAATTCACTTTTTACAAGTCTGTGCTCCATCTGAACCACAGACTATGGTTAAATAAGCACTTAAACTTTTTGTTCTATACCTAAACAGATTAACTGATTTATAATAAATACTTTGTTTGATTGCTTTGTTTTGAACTCATTAGCTCACCAGACTATGGGACAAAAGCTAGATAAGTTGATTACAGGCAGAAGCTGGTTCAGAAATTTTTTGGGAACTGTAATATGGTAGACTCAGTGCAACTTTTCATGAGATTATAAACCACCTTTGTCAGTCTTCTCTGGGTTTCCCCTGATAAAATTTCTATTTTCTAATTTGATTCTTCCCAGTGAACAATTGTGCTTATTCAAAACATGCATTCCTTCTCAAAGGAATAACTTAAAAAACTTTTAGAGGATTTGGAATTTCACTGATTATAAGGACACTAGTACTCCTCCTCTTAACTTTGCTTCTGGCATTTTGTTTTATTTTTGGTAAAGGTTTCTGACCACTGTTTTTGTTTTCAGCCAGCCAGAAAAAATATTTCAGAAAAATATTTTAGAAGGACATTTTTTACAATTGTTAATATATCTCATTAGTAGGCTGCAGAAATGGGCTGACATTCTCATGAAGTTCAATATCCAATGATATCCATGAAATTCTGTGAAAGGAAACGCAAAGTTCTGCACCTAGGGAGGAATAACCCCAGGCACCAACACAGGACAAGGGCCAACAGACTAGAAAGCAGCTCTGCAGTGAAGGGCCTGGGGGTCCTGGTGGACAACAAGTTGAACATGAGCCAGCAATATGCCCTTGTGGGAAAGAAGACCAACAGCATCCTGGGCTTCACTAGGAAGAACATCGTCAGCTCAAGGTCAAGAGAGGTGATCCTTCCCCTCTACTCAACACTGGTGAGACACATCTGGAGTGCTGGGTCCCATTCTGGGCTCCCTGGTAAAAGAAAGACATGGACTTACTGGAACAAGACCAGCAAAGGACCATGAAGACAGTTAAGAGATCTGTCATATGAGGAGAGGCAGAGAGAGCTGGGACTGTTGGCCTGGAGAAGAGAAGGCTCAGGGGGGGTCTTATTCTTGTTTATCTGATGGACAGCAATAGAGAGGACAGAGCCAGACCTTTCTCGGTGGTATCCGATGTAAGGATAAGAGGCAATGGGGGAATACAGGAAATTCCATCCATAAAAAAGAAAGGAGATTTGTATTCTTTTTTTCCTGTGGGGCAGTTGAATACATGAATAGGTTGCCCAGAGAAGTTGTGTAGTCACCATCTTTGGAGGTATTAAAAATGCAACTGGACACAGCCATGAGCAACCTGTTGTACTTGACCATCCTTTGAGCAGGGTTTTCAACTACATGGTCTTGAGAAGTACCTTCCAACCTTGACCATGATTCTGTGATCACACAAGCAGAGTGACTTTTGGCAGTGTAATACATGATGGCTTTCTGCTGTCTTACATAGTTAAGGCTTATGAGAATACTTGATTCCATACCAAGGAATGGGCTTTATTAATTAATATTAAGCAAATCAGTAAATACCAGAACTATGCTAGACATGGCTTAATCAGCTAAGCCTGTTAGGTATCTGTGTTTAATACCCAATAATTAGAATTGGTGGAAATATTTTGCTAAAATATTTCACTGAGGCCATCCATCCCTCAGAAACACAACTTCTGAAAAAGGATTTACTAGGGAATCTTCATATGGGAGAGCTAGAAAAAAAGAAAATCAGGGAGAAAAAAGCTAGACTTGCTAGCATTTTAACGGGAAAAAAATCAAATACAGAAACACACAGAAAGACAACATAGTTAGTGGTCTGCGGAGGAGATGACCAACAGGAACAGCTTGGTTTGGTGTGAGTTTTGGATGAAAAAAAATGTTCTCACACAAGCAGAAACTTTTGTCTCAACATGCAAGCTTCTTACCCGCTGAACTAAAACAAATATTTGTGTCTCTCCTTTGTTATGTGTCCGTTTTCATAAAATTCCAGAAGGGATGTTTGAATTCCAGTACAGAATTAAAGAAATTTCAGCAGTGCAGCATTCGTAATCTTTCCAGCTTAATGACCTTTGATTTGCCAGTCATTCATATTTGAAAGAAAGTAAAAAAATATTTTAAAAAGAATAATAGGACTTCTATGCGATCTTTATTTATAAACTTGCATGTAAAGAAGCTTTGGGCCAAAACCTCTAAGCTGTGAATACAAGCAAGTAAAGGCATGATTCCTAGGTCAGAACAGTATGCAAAAAGCAGTTGGAGGGCATATATACTTATTTACATAATTAGATATGAGTTAGACTGAGATAACCATTCTGTAATTATACGTACAGAAGAAATGTTTGCTGCAGAAAAGCAAAAACCTTTGTTGTGTATCCAATACAGAGGTTGTTATGATAATACCTTAATGGAATAATAGCTGTAGTGTCAGGCTCTTACATACCACCTTTTGTCACTAGATTTCAAAGTGACTTACAAGAAGGCTGATATTTCTATTCAATAATTTATTGCTGATGCTGAGAAAAACACATAAAGGGATCTCTGAAATGGAATTGGATGCATGTAAATCTGGACAACTAACCAGTGTTAAGACTGTTTTCAAATGTCAGCCAGTACAGCTGCATGAGGTTTACTGGACTACATGGACCTACTGAGTCTCCACCACCTTATACTCCCAGGCACAATGCAGGATGTGCTGCGCAGCCCTCCGTGCACTATCACATCACATAACTGATGTTGTCCTCTTGCTCCTGTGCAACAACAAAAGAAACTTAATTCTTTCAAAAGGAGTTGGAAATATCTGAGAAAACTGAAAAAAAAAGTGGTCCTTTTACTAAGCAAAGCACTAAATGCAGAGACTTTCGCTTCTGATACTATGAAACAACCCAGTTTAGGATTTGGATTTCTTTAGGTTATCAGAGTTGATGAAATAGAGTTAATTAAAGCATGTTTCATCGCTGCACAAGTTACTTGTTTGGAGAATAGTTTCATTCTCCAATGACAAATGACTTCATTTGTGATTCCCAAAGTTCTATTTAAGTTTGCAGGCCCAGATTTAAAGTAAATATCTCTGGACCATAATGGTAGTGTTTTTTCCAGATTTTTACAGAATAATTTATTGCCTCAGTATCTTTTTGTGTGCAAAAGTATAAATGGGTTCAAAAGCATAGGTCAGTTGTTGGCTACTAAATGCAGTGATCTCAAAACAACTGTTTGAGTCAGGAAGGCTCTACCCAATTTATTGCCAGAAAACAAGAAAGGAAACAACAGAACAGTGTATTTTAGAGTTACCCTGTCTCTTACAGTCCATTCCTATTACTGACCGCTCTCTAAACCAGAATTACTGATCTGATCCAGCACAGATGTTCTTACATTATGTTGAAAAAAAATGAGATTACCTGTCCTCTTTTCGTTCCCTCTGCTTCTTGCAGGCAGACTTCTAACTAAGGCAGCTTACCACAGGGCTTGCAGCCAATGTAGCAGGCTATAACATCTACTCTGTTTATGCAACCCAACCTTGTTTAGCCCACACTTCACAAAGTGAATTCCAAATTTTAACAAAGTTAAGAAGACAGCATATGCTATCTAATTAGAAGACCAGGGTTTTTTTTTAATTATTCATTCCTGCCAACTCTGTTTTGTTCCTTCAATTACAAAATTCCTCCCTCCTGGAGAACTGGAATTCCCCTCAGTTAGAAAGGTACTTTCAAGAATACCAAAAGCAAAAAAATTACTCGCTTTTGAGGTGTGCAATAGCAAATGCCAGATGTAAATCTATGCATTTTGTCTAGTACATGACTGATTAATGAAATGCGTCCTTATTTTTTATTAAAGTAATCAAGCAGAAACCCTGAAACTGAATCTTTGCCTTTCAAAAGATCATAACAAACAGTCTTTGAACTCAGGAGAAACAAGTAATACTGGTGGTGGTGTATCCATACCCATGAAGATCTGGGGATATTAACGAGGCAAGGTTTGGATGGAGAGGTAATATCTTTGAAAAGACGAAGTAAAATAAAACAAGCCTTATTTCCCACAAGAATTCCATTAACCATTATTTGGAATATATTACTAAAGGTTTAATCAGCATGGAAAGACAAGATTTTTGGAATTTCAGCATTTCTAAAATAACTGTTCTATTATGAGGCTTCCTGCTGAGAGAAGGGTGAAGATGTCTGCATGCAGAAAAATTACAGTCTGGCATAATATTAAAATCCATGTTAGTGTAGTGTAACCTTGGAAAAACTTTCCAGAATTTATAAAATGTAAGAAGAATTTAATTTCTTTTCTGATTTTTTTTAATTATAGAAGAGACTTTCTGTGAACAGTTCTCTACTTTACGAATTACCTACTATAGGATCTTAGGATCACTGGATAAACCACTTCAAAAGGGATCTCAGAAGGTCTCTAATCCATCCTGTTGCTTCAAATGGGGTCAGCTGTGAGATCAGAACTGGTTCCTCAGGGCACTATCCCCTGCCAGTTCTTGAAAACCTCCAAGAATGGAGATTGCATAACATATCAGGGCAACTCCTTCAGCTGTCTGACTATATCATAAGAAAAAAGTAGCTCCTTATATCCAATATGAATCTTGTTTCAGTGTTCATTGCCTCTCATCCTCCCACCATAAAACACAGTGAAGAGTCATCTCACTAACCTCCTCATAGGCACGGGCAGGCTGCTATTAAGTTCCCCCCCAGGATCTTCTCTTCTCCAGGCTGGACAACCCTTGAGACCAGTGGGATTTTTACCTTGGATTTTTATGACTAGTGATATCACTGGGCATTTTTTCATTATTATTAGAGAAGTTTTTGATGAGTTTTCAATTATTGGAGAAGTAAGGAGGGGATTCAGCAGAACTTCCACCTTGGACTTCCAGAGGGAAGACTTTGGCCTGTTTAAGAGGCTGGTTGGCAAAATCCCTTAAGAGGCAATCCTGAAGGGCAAAGAAGTCCAGGAAGGCTGGGCATTCTTCAAGAAGGAAATCCTAAAGGCGCAGGAGCAAACCTTCCCTGTGTGCTGAAAGACAAGCTGGTGGGGAAGAAGAACTGCCTGGCTGAATGGAGAGCTTTGATTGGAACTCAGGGGAAAAATAGAGAGTTTATGACCTTTGGAAGAAGGTGTAGACAACTCAGGAGGACTACAAGGATGTCATGAGGTTATGCAGAGAGAAAATTAGAAGACCCAAAGCCCAACTGGAACTTAATCTGGCTACTGTCATAAAAGACAATAAAAAATATTTCTATAAATACATTAGCAACAAAAGGAGGACTAAGGAGAATCTCCATCCCTTATTGGATGCAGGGAGAAATAACAAAGGGTGAGGAAGCCGCAGAGGTACTTAACACCTTTCCTGCCTCAGTCTTTAATAGTAAGACCAGTTGTTCTCCACATTCCCAGCCCCCTGAGCTGGAAGACAGGGACAGGGAGCAGAATGAAGCCCCCCATAATCCAAGGGAAAATGGTGAGTGACCTGCTACACCATTTAGACACACGCAAGTCTATTGGGCCACATGGGATCCACCCACGGGTACTGACAGAGCTGGCAGAAGTGCTCACCAAAGCCCCGTCCGTCACTTATCAGCAGTCCTGGTTAATTGAGGAGATCCGAGACGACTGGAAGTTAGCAAATGTCACACACATCTAGAGAATGGACCAGAAGGAGGATCTGGAGAACCACAGGCCTGTCAGTCTGACCTTGATGCTGGGGAAGGTTATGGAGCAGACCATCTTGCGTGCCATCACACAGCATGTACAGGACAACCGGGTGATCAGGCCCAGTCAGAATGAGTTTATGAAGGGCAGGTCCTGCTTGACAAACCTGATCTCCTTGTATGACACAATGACCCACTTAGTGGATGAGGGAAAGGCTAAGGATGTTTTTTACCAGGACTTCAGTGAAGCCCTTGACACTTTTTCCCATAACATTGTCCTGAGAAACTGGCTGCTCATGGCTTTGATGGGTGTATGCTTCACTGCGTAAAAAATTGGCTGGATGGCTGGGCTTATGGATGGATGGAAAATTGGTTAGATGACTTATGATAAATAAGTATCATAATCATTCTTTGTTATACAGGCTGTCAAAATTACTTGTTTTTAACCTAAGCTTAATATTTATCTAATTTTATATCTACTTGTTTCTGGCTCTCACGGTCTGAATACTCTTCCATAAGCAACAGTTCCATGGCCTTCTATAATAGGTACTAATATGGGATAGGAACTCCTAAGAGTTTCGCTGTCCTTAAAACTCTTTAAATGCCCCAGAAAGTAAAAAATCTGTAAATCAATGTATCCATGTCTGATTTACCTACACAATAGCAAATAGGCAAAATTCTGAATGGTGCAATGAAAGTTAAAAAGGGAATGATCTAAGTAAAGGTGTTGGAGGAAAGCATAATAAAACTAATAGTGTTGCAAGGATACAACTGAAGTCTGGGTTTGGCATTATAATGCCTCACCCCATTGCATGGAGCATGTTGCTAGTAAATCAGTTCTGTCTAGAAGACAAATTAGTTTCCTATCCCAAAAATGAACTAGAAGGAAAAACAGGCAGAAAAGAGAGAGAAAGAAATTAATGTTGCCCCAACTTTTAGTAGATTCAAAATATATTTTTCATTCTCGATCATTATTATTCCCATTAAAAACAATTATAATACATTCTAATGCAATTTCATGGCACATTCCCAAGCTCCAGCATTTTCATTACCATGGCAAATTGCCAAATACCTAGAAACGGTAATCTGAAAAACTGAGGAAAGGAGATGATGAGATATTTGCATTTCAGCTCTTTAGGAACATGCGAAGTGACAGTGTAGCTTTTGAAGTTTAGAAAGTACCTTTGGAAACAGCAATTCATTTACATTTTAAAGGTATCATCTGAGTAAGTAGCATCATTACTATGTTATACTGAGAAAAAAAACAACTGGTGGTTCTGTAAGAGCTGTTCTCACTATTCTTTCATCTGACCTTTTTCCTATTCCGGTTGTAAAAGGAATTCCTTTTCTAAAGTGACAAATTAATGGCAGTAAGTTTGACACTTTGCACTATACTAGGTATATGCTGCTTCTTGCTAGTTTTCACACACCTACTATTTCATCTATCATTAAACACAGGTACAAATTTCTGTTCTGAATGCCAAAAACACAAACAGGGACAACAGGAATGGAATAAGTGGCAAAAACTACACTAAATTTTAATCTATTCGGTGTCTGAAACAGGGACAACAGGAATGGAATAAGTGGCAAAAACTACACTAAATTTTAATCTATTCGGTGTCTGAAAGCTGTTGTTCCAAAGAGTCACAATGTTATTATGGAATTTGCACTAAAATTCACATGACAAGTCCAACTAGTATGTCTATTCTATATAAGAAGATAAAACTTTTCTATGATTTATCCTACAGATACACAAGTTAATAAGTGGTCACATTCTTTCTGAGGTAAAAAATTTCCTGAAGAAATAAGGAAATTATGGCATATACTCTAAAGGTAAACAACAATCCTGTCTGTTTACAAAGAGAAAACATTCAAAAATATTCATTGTTTTCCACTCTGACGACTGATCCGATTGTCTGAAAACAATTCATGATTTCCTCAAATATACTTGTATTCAAATCACAGTTTGTGACTTTTATACATATTCCATGTGAATTGTGTGTACAAATGGGATATCTGAATTTCATACGAGCTAAATCCCGGATTAATTTACTTTTAAAACAAACCAAAAAAAAACCCCTAAATTTTAAAAAATTACATAACATTGCATCATATTTTCTCTTTTTTTTTTTTTTTTTTCCCCTTTCCCCCACTCCTCCTCTGCCTGGAACTGGCATTGGGAAATTCAGTTATCTCTCTTTATATACTTCCTCTGCTAGCATTGTTCTTCTTCCAGCGTTAACCAGGATGCACCCTTAGGATCCTATGGTTGGGAGCCAGTGCTCCTGCTTCACCATTAAGTTTCTGATACTTTTAAGGAAGCTCCTTAGCAACAGTAGGCTGGACTGGACCAGGACAAGAACTCTGTTAGTGCTACATACGGAACCAGAACATGAGAATTCTTTCCAGAAAGCCTCTAAAACAGCAGAAAAACCTGTCATAGCCCTTCCTTTTATTTGGAATAAATAAAGAGGACACAAAGACCTTGTCCTTCTCGTCCCTATTCCATATTACTTCTTTTTCTGCCTTACAATCCCAACAAATGCAGCATTTACCCTTCACTCCAGACAAGCAGAATTGCCAGACGTGGTGCTACAGGTGCTGCACAGGGAGAACATCTGCACTAAGCAGAACCCACGTCATTCTAATTTTCCATTTTTGAACACAAATACCAGAACATCACTGAGTTTTGTCATCTTTGAAAATAAATATATATTAACTCATAGCTGGAAATAATTGCAACAAAATTATTTATAGATAGCTAGAATTAAGCTTTGGCCTCAGCATGTCTGAAGCACTCGTTTAATACCTGTTTAGAGTACCTAATTATTGCCAACAAAACAGCAAAAGTAATGTGGTGTTATTTCCCCAGCTGGAAATGTAATTACAATTTACGTTCCTTATAAGTTCTTCAGAATCAAATCAGGATTAGTAGTACTAACCAATTTTTATAAATTAAAAGATTAAAATACATTTCCATTGGACATCACGTAAAATGTTCATGTTTTGGAAATTATTATGTTTTATTGAATGTTATTAATTTATTTCACTATATAGTACTGTAAAAAATACCCGTCTATAACTTCAGACATTATTTCTGATAAGGATTGAAGTGCTGTCCTAATTTGTTATCATTTCACTTTTTTTTTCCTGTAAAAAGGGAACAGCTGGAATGGACTTACTATGGAAAAGAGAATAATATTTTAACCCATAGATTCATAAAGAGTTCAGATTAATTCAGAGGACATTATTTTTCAGGAAAATGGCCCCTTTCCTAAAAATCTTGAAGAAGCAATTTACTTTTATAACTCAGTAGAGACATTAAAACAAGTATCATTTTAATAAAATGTGTGGAAGTGAAGAGGAAAGGGGATCAGTATGTACAGACAAGTATATAGAATTGGTAAGAGAGACAAATTTGGAAATACTAAAGGATTTGAATGTCCCATTCAAGGGGAAATTCCATTTTGCAAAAATGACTTGGTAGTCCCAGTGGACAACAAGTTGAACATGAGGCAGAAACATGGCCTTGCAGCAAAGAAGGACAACAGCATCCTGGGTTGTATTAGGAAGAACATCATCAGCTCAAGGTCAAGGGAGGTGATTCTTCCCCTCTACTCAACACTGGTGAGACGCATCTGTCCTGGGTTGAGAGACACAGGACTAACTTTTTTTCTAATGCTGGGGAAAATTGCACTTTTAGAAGACTCTAGTGTCTGAATTTGTGAAAATATTTACTTTATAGCCAGCCAGGCTCTGCGGGATTCAAGGTTTTAGTGTTTTTGAGCCTTGCCAGGTGCAGGGACAAGGAGGAGCAAGGCCTGGCCATTTGACCCAGGCTGGCCAACAGGATTATTTCATACCATGAACGTCACATTCAATATAAATTAGAAAAGTTTTCTGCTTAGCTCACTCTCTCCCTGATGGCCGCGGTCCAGACAACTCCTTGCCCCGGTGCCGGAGCCCTGAGGCCTTCCCTTCCTCCTGAAGCCATTGCGCTCCCAGTGTCCGCCATTTGCTGTCCCTGCTGGGAGTGCACAGCTTCCTGCTGACAGAATTGGCTGAGTATAATTCCTGTATGTCTTATATCAGTATCGGGATTAATACTGGTTCTTTGGTATTATTGTTAATTATTTAGTCTTAGTCTATTAAATCTATTTATATTTCAACCCTTGTGTTTCTTTGTGTTCCCCGATTCCCCTTTGCGGGTGGGGAGGGGCCATCGGGTGATAGAATAATTGTCTAACGACAATAGATTGTTATGGGTTCTCTCAAACCATAACAACATCTAAAGTGCTGGGTCCCATTCTGGGCTCCCTGGTAAAAGAAGGACATGGACTTACTGCAACAAGTCCAGGAAAGGGCCATTAAAACACTGAAGGGATCTGTCACATGAGGAGAGGGGGAGAGAGCTGGGACTGTTGGGCTAGAGAAGAGAAGGCTCAGGAGGATCTTAACAGTGTGTATAAATATCTGATGGGTGCCAGTGAAGAAGACAAGAATCAGTCACTGAGAAGAGTGATACCCAGTGCTACGTAGTGAAAGAGCAAGAAGCAACAGGAAAAACTGGAATACAAGAAATTCCATTTATAGATTAAGAAAAACTCTTTTTCTTAATGAATTTTGGATTCTTAGTTCCATAGTTGCCTATATCTAACAGGGGAGATGGGATATTACCCTCTTTTCTGTCTTGTAAACAGCTAATTATTTAGGAAGCTCAGAAGCAGGATTTTAAATACTTTAAAGCTGTAGAAGACATACTATTTTTCACTTCTTAGGATAGTTCTCTAACCATCACACTAATAAAAATAAAGGGAAGTGGGCATAGAAACTTGTCAAAAAATAAAGATGGCCTTAAGTCTGACATACTAAATTTTTTGTCGCAGCCATAATGAAGTCATTAGCAGTAGTCTCTTAGGATCGTAAGTAATTTTTCCCAGTTAAATAAAGTGCCTACAACTTTTCAGATCAAAAAAAATCTAGGTGGTTTTTTTATTTTGTTTGGATCCTTGTAGAGAATACTGAATATATGTTGAGCATGTTGAGTCACCATCCGAGAGATTTTAGGGTCTGGCCCAGCACAGTAACTACTTGGTCTAACAATTTTAATTTTACTTTTTTTTTCTCCTTAATTCTTTCCTCTTTAAAAAAATTGTTTAACAGTTTTAAAACTAAGGTCTTTAGTATACATCCCAGCTACTTTATACTATCTTGCTGTTTGATTTGTCAGATTTCGTATCGTTCTGTGCTTATATTTATTGTTTTGGCAACTACGTTCAACCATGTATATAACAGCTGTTCTTATCTTTGAATCATTTATCTTAATTTTAGTTTGATTTGGCTTCCATCCAGCTACAGTTGTCAGGGATAATACAAATCCCACCACAGTAATGCTAAAGGATTTAGGATCGTCCCACAAATATTCTATAGTCTTAAGTGGATTTGTTTCATTCATCCTCTCTACATCCTTTTCTTTCGCAGCTTTGGATCAGATCTGGAGAATGGAGAAAAGCATATTGGATATATATGAGTCTTTATGGTCCCTGAAACTCAACAATCTCATTTTCCTAGCAGTTATTCACTGGTTTCCTTTATACTAGCTTTCTTGACTGTTAAAGAGGATCTGCCACCTGGTTCAAATCTTTGTCACTAAAACATGAGGACTGTGAACAGCACTCATTCTCTGCAGGACACAAAACATCAGAATTCTTTATTTTATGTAGAGGTCCTCTACTGTTATTTTCAATTAAGTGTTAAAAGCTGTAATGAAACAGCGCTTTTATTTAACATCATTTCTACCCTGGCAAATGACTGGTAGAATTCAGAATATTTTACTTTTCAATCTAAATATGCATTAGGAGTTACTAATCGAAATCATTGAACAGTTGGTATTGAAAATGAGATAGAAGGTAAAGGTTGGTTTGAAATTAAAAAACAAGAGACACTTTATGAAATTACTGTGTTCACGCGTTTCAGAATAATAGCCATTTTTATGTCAAAACTTTGTTTTTATTTTTGTTATATGTCAAAATTGTAATGAAAGGTTTCAATTTTACAAAACTCAATTTTACAAAAGTACTGGCAACTGAACTGCTAGCTTCTAAAATCTGTAAGCAAATTCTTTGTCTCATTTCAGAACAAAAATTTGGATCTCATGAAATTCTCTATACAATGGAAAGAAATTGCCTTTTCTACAGATGCTGGTCACTGTCTGAAAAGTTAATATTCACATCAGTCCTTTACTTACTACCTTTTCTACGCTAGTTTTTTTATTAGAAAGTCAGAGAATCATAGAATGGTTTAGGTTGGAAGGGACCCTAAAGATCATCTGGTTCCAACCCCCCTGCCATGGGCAGGGACACCTCCCATTAGACCAGGTTGCTCAAAATAAAACTATTTGATTAATTGCACTCTATAAATTAATGCATTAATCTGATCTTGTATTGCTGCAATGTTTGCATTGCAAGTTACATTCTGTGGTAAAATTTATCTTTTTTTATTTCATTACTGGCATTCAACTTGTTTGTGGATCTACTTCTTTACAATGTATTTAGAGACAAATACGGAATAAATCAAGTCTTGTCTGTCTGCCTTTTTTTTTAATTCTATATTTTATAATGAAGTCACTGTATGCCTGAGCACACCATCAACTCTCGTCATTGTTAAGTAAAAAAGAGTAATTTTAATGTGTCTAATGTCCTAGTGAATTCAGCTGTTCCATTTTATTTACAAGAGCAAGTTAAGATTGACAATGTGGTAAATTAAATGCAAGCAAAATCATTTAAGTGTTTTCTTGATTTCAGCTGACAATCATTTTTGATCATCTGAAAATACCCTTAGTTCCTAATATTCCATCTGATAATTTTTCTGACACACATGAAATGCTGTATAAAATATTTATCAACTTAGTAACATCTAATTTCTATCAAGATGAGTATTCCCGTAGGTTGTGTTTTCTTTAAAATACTTTTTCTGTTACATTGGAGGTTTCCTCCCCCACTCCCAAGAGAATGCATTGGCAATTCCAAATTACCCTATACTTGACAAATATAATTTCAAGCACCACTCTCAGCTTTTTAGCAGGCTTTCTTCTAAGTTACTGATAGAAATGGCCTCCTGGTATTTGAGGTGTGGATTTTTTTAAGGTTGTTTTGATACCTGTTGAGCATATGACACCCAGGAATGCTGGTATATAGTGTTTATTCTTTAAACTCAAGAGTTTGACATAAGTTCCCACAGATCATATTTCCCCAAAATGTGCTCTTTTGAAGAAAAACCCATGAAGATTCCCTATGTTAGCACAAGAAATCCCTGAAGTTTTTATTAAAGATATCTACTGGTCCCTGGCGACTTCTGAAGACAAAATCCTTAGTATGCTTCATGCCTAAAATATCTCAAGGGAAAATCAAAATTAACTCAGTTAATTTTGATAATCTAAGTCTCTCTTACAATAAGAAGTGGATCAGTCCCTCTGCAGATGTAGCAGATTAGCCATGAATTATTCAGTATCAAAATGCACGTGACAATTGGCTTCTGTTATGAAATATACATAATTCATAAGACATCTGTTCTACGTTTTCACATTTAAGAGGTACAAAGTGCAAAGGCAAAAATTGTGAAATGGATATATAGGAACATTTTGTTTCATATCACTTTTTCTCCCACCCTGTTCAGTAAGGGTTAAGGAAACAGCCATGTACTAATTTATTCTATATATGTATTTTTTGATTGCTTTGTTATGAAAATTTACTTGCTGGTAATTCTCTTTTTGATCATAGCCTCAACAGAATTATTCAAGGACAGACACCATGGGTCCATTTAGCAGAAAACAAAACATAAAATATCTGTCAATCATGCCAGGTATAAATCTTTTATACATATAAAGTTGTAAGTAGATTTTTTTTATGTTTGTGTCTGCAAGTGTATGCACAGGCATGTATATGTATGTGTATGTGTATGTACAGATACTTTGACATCACAGTGAAAATAATTTCCAATGGACATTCTTTTGTCCTTAGTCTAACTAGCGGTTAGAGGTGCACTAACTGTAACTCTTATGGACCAAAGAAATCCACCTGGCATTAAGAACATCCCAGTTGAGGGTGTTTTATTAAATTTCACAATAAACAAAAAAGAACATTAAACGGTCTCTGGTTTCATAACTACTATTCAATGAGAAGTAGTATTCACATGCCAGGAAAGCTCATTTTTCAAATACTGCTCCTGTCTTGGATAGGATAGTGAATTGAAATCTCATTACAGTGGGCCATAAGTCTATCCAAAGGTAACACTTTTCTTCCATGATTTCAGAGCATTTCATTTAACTTTGACTCTCAAACTTAAATGACTTTCGCAAAAAAAATGTTGAAGTTTTAAAAAAAACTTACTGAAGAAGATATTGTGCTGAAATGCAGAAATCACAATTTTGAAGATTTTGGCAAAATTAAAAAGCAATTAGAAAAACATTTAAATCATCTCCAAAAAGAAAGCTTATTTCAATTGACCAGAAATCTTCATCCAAATAAGTCTACACATTTTTTCAGACATATTTATTGGTAATTTATGACAGACTTACTCCTACAGTTTGCTCTTAGAACACTGGATACTGAGAATAAGGAAAGAAATACAAAGTATTTAAAGGTGTATTACTTGAGACAAATCAAATGCCTAATATTGTAGCTACCTAAGAAAGCTAATCTCAATGCATATGAAAATGCAGTTTGCTGTCTTCTGGAATTCTACCAAACTTATGAAGTATTCTGAAAGGTTTGAAAGATACTGATAAGTATCTGCTTTTACCTGTGACACTAAGAAAGCAATGAAGACTGGTGGCCGGGAGATCAACGTTTTGCGGCCATCCTAGAACCAGACATCATCTTTGAATTCCCCAGCTCACATTATTTGTCACTTCTTGCTGCAGGCCAGCGGGCAGCCTGTATGGCTAACTCACTGCCTTGTCTTCACAGGGACTGTTAGACCTAAGCATAAAGACCAGTAACTTAACATTTAGGATCAAGTCAGAAACCTACAGATTCAGAGAAGTGTCAGAAAATAGGTGTGGAAGCTTCTCCCATTACACTTTAGAGATCTGAGCCATTGCTTCTCCATCAATTCAGCCTTTTTTTTTTTTTTTTTTCAAAGAAAAGAGGATAACTGTATCTACACTAGTCCCTCCCTACTAAAATATAGACCACTCAGTACCATCATAACTCTTTGCTTAACAAATACAGAGCCATGGTTCTGCTTGATGAGGCAAATAATAATTTCACAGAACCAGTGATTCCTGACAGACTTGTTATGACCAACAATCGTGTTTATCAGTAAGATACGTGACTGCTATGGCTGTTAATATGTAAGTAAAAGTAAAAGCTTTTGTGCAACTGGAGAAAAGATTTCAGCAGCAACTTAATCACTTTTAGTCACAGAAATATTTTCAGAGCTTGGACTTCATGTGTGTCAGTGACCAAGTTCCAAGGCTTGGTTAGATGAAAATGACATAGTTGTGTTCAGAGAAGTTTGTTTCACAGCTGGAATTCTTTATGAAGAGATTTTGTCCATTAGTATCAATGGCCATATTGTACAAAAGCTAAGAATTCTTCTTCTGCCTTTGAATAAAAAAACACTTCTGAGCTCATCTGCTTTACCACTTTTCACTTTATAAAGTCTAAGGTTTGGGACTCCTTGGAATATGGGATGGAAAAAAAATGAAGACGGGAAAAGAAGTTCTCGGTTTTCAAGAAACCAAACTAAAGTTCCATAAATGCAGGGGATCATGCAGATAAGGCTGCTGAGTCCACAATCTCAACATGGAAAAGAAAATCTGAAATACTTCACACCTGTGGACAGGAAGCCTTTCATATTCTTCATCAAATCTTATGATAAAATGGACCCGTTGATAAATGGAGCAATTTACAGGCAATGTCCTAATAAATCTTCAGAATGTGTGTCTGGTGACAGAGACTCTTGGCTGATCCCGGCTGCCATCCCTGGGTCTGCCTTGGTCCCTCGCAGACCCCAGCTGGTGAGGCTTCCTCCTTGCTGAACGTGTTATTGGGCAGCAGTCAGCCGGTCCTTGCTGCACCCTGACAGAAAATCTCATGGAGTCAGGATTAAAGATGGCAGAGACCTACATGCAAGTCTCTTGCGCAAAGCAGAGCGTATCTTGAACATGAAAGATCAGAGACCTGACTGAGGTTCCTACATTGCAAACCGCTATCCACCAGCCTATGTTTTCTTCAAAACAAATATCCCAATCTGTTTGACAGATGTGTAGCGAGCGCTTAAAACTTTTCAAGCAGTAATAATACAAGCGATTTCTTGGGTAGTTAAATTTGACATAGTACAAACAGAAGTTTTGGTTCAATACCTCCCATATTCTGAAAGCCTTAAATTTTTGAAGGGAGCCAAAGTGTCTTTAGAAATAGATTCAGGAAACTAAGTCTGAATAGTTTCTTTCTTATGTGGGAAGTATGTGGTGCTCAAATCAGGCCCACATCTGGATCCATCAGGCATTATTTTGATTATGAATGTCAGTAGGAATGAGGAAGCATCCCACAAATGCCGACAAAAGAGGTTTCCAAGAAGAGGGAAGTTATCTTAGGACGTACCACAAGATGATCTGTGTAACCAAAGAGTAAGGTTTAGTTAGACTAAAATAAAAGGTGCCATGAGGATGAAGAAAAGTGAGTAAAACTGAATGCAATCAAAGCTTTTTGAAAGGATTTTCAAACAGTTAAAGGAGGAAAATTCTAATTGCGTTGGGATACTTCCAGGAGCAATGAGCTCCTTCCATAGAAACAAGACCCATATGACCTTTCTTGTGAAGTCATTCATTCAGTATAAATTGCTTCAATGAGAGTTTTGTTACTCTGCACTAGATTATTCATACAGCAGCAACAACCAGAATTATTGAACTTCAATGTGAAAAATCTGTTATTGGTGGAGTAGTAAAGAAACTTATTTCCCCAATTATATTCATTGCAGTCTGGCAATCCTGGTAAGGTCATCACCTCAAAAAAACAATGTCTTTAATGTAGAATCCTGAACATACATTTACTCGAGAGTAATTTAATGTTTTACAACTGCAGTTGATCTACAAGGCATTCTTTGAAATTTAATGATTTTAGTAGTATAATGTAAATTGTTAACTTTTAAAATTTTGCTGAATTATTTAAGATTAATTAATAAATAGTAACTGTTTCTGAGTAACAAAGCAATGTGTAGGACCTTAACATTTCCTTTTAAAAGTGTTTTGTTTTTTTTTTCAAAGGCCTTTCTAACATCGTGGAGTTTTCTGTACAAATGAGGATGTGTAAGAAGCAGAATGATGTTAAATTCAGTTGCACTGGGAGTTAGAAGGAGATGAGAGAAAACAGTTTGACAAATAAGAAAAGAGAAAAAAGCAGAAGAAAAACAAATTAATTACTGTGTTCTAAGAGTTTCAAACAGAATTATAAAAGCTAGAAAATCCAAATAAAGCAATTGACAGCTGGTGGCTTTTTTTTAACCACTCACTGCACCACTATATTGCCATCACCTATTGTTATGATCAATGGTATATTATTACAGATCTGCTCAGCAATTGGGTGTACTTGGAACATTGAGCATCAGACAGGCTGTTAATTTAAAAATCCCCCAGAGTGTTGAGTTGTTTTTTTTTTTTATCATAGCATAGCAACCAGTTATCCAGAGTTGCCTTCATGCTACAGTGATGGTTCTTTCATTTCTGCTTATAAATACAGTGCATTTCTTTGATCATTGAAAACTGTTGGGTACTTTAAGATTCGTGACAAGCTCTGAATACCTAACAGCTTCTGCACCTCATCTTACTTTGTTCCTGTCAGTGTTACTATACACATACTACATTAAGTGACATACCTTACTCAACTGATCAGAGGATGAGTGTTGAAATATACTTGCCTTTTAATAATACTCATTTGAAGTGTAGAAAACATATTCAGAATTAAATGCAATAACACAAATATTTATGAAAATGTGAACATATTGAACTCAATCAACATTACATTCAGTTATGTTTGGCTCAGGTTGGGAAGGCAGAAAAGATGATAAGAAAGAGCACGAGCAGTCTCTGAAGTCATTATCACTTGCTTTTGTCCCCTGGCCCAACTTAGAGCCATCTAGCTCAGTGACCAAGTTTTTACCCTGTCTTCCCATCTCTCCTTTTCTTTTATACCAAATGTGAGGAGATTAAGAGAGTGAGGCTGGCTACCCAAGCTCTTGCAGTGAGAGGAAGAAGCTTAAGCTGAAACTTTAATACATTAAATACATAAAACAATGGCAGAGAAAGGAGTGATCCCATGTCCTGAACAAAGCAGCCCCCTTCTTTGCAGGGTCAGTAGACACACAACAGTTGTTTCGACACACAATAATGTCTTTATCACGGAGAAAATTAGCTTACTATGTACAAATATAAATGTGCCCCTTCCAGAAGCCCATAGGCATTCCTGGTCTTTATAAACCAAGTCCCTTTCGGGGTTGCTACTTTATAGAATAAGGAAAGGAGTCGGTATCCCATTTCACATCTTGAGAGGTCTCTTCAGTTTGTAAAGGATGCCATGTGTTTCTTCTGCTGTCAGAATGCTTTTACACGTTACAGATGGAGGTTATGTGGGACACCAGAATGGATGCCATTTATGCCATTGCTTCTTTTAAGTGCTAGGAAAAGCAAACACTCCCTCCTTGCAAAACAAGATAAAAACTAAAATAGTTACTCATTATTTAACTATCATTGATTTCAGCCAGAATTTTAGATTATAATTTTCAGATCTGTTTCCAACTCCTTTCCCCTCCCCATTACAGTAAAAGTGAACATAAGGGGGGGGGAGGGGGGAATGGAAACAATGTAATTAAGGCCTATTTGGTTTAGATCAACTAAGAGCTGCTGTGGTTACTAAATCTTGTTGTTGGATCAATGAAGAGCTCAGTGTGTGTAGCTACTCTTAATTTGCCCTGTCTCATTTTCAGCCATAAAACTGCAGTGCTGTACTGCAATAGATGTACCCCCTCTACATCTTTAATCTTGAGATGAAGACACTCATTAGTAATTCTTATCTGCTTCCAGTAGAATTATACTTTCTGGCTTTTCAGAATAGGCCTGGTGCCCCTCTCCATCACCACTTTAACATCACTGTTTTGAAGACCCCTGCTTAAATGTTTTTCACATAAAACATAACACTCATAGAACTTGAGAATAATGACTAACATGTCTGAAAGGCTTACAATAAAGTGAAAGTCTTACAAAAATCTGACCTCCATAAGAACTCACTATCACGGTTTCACCTGTGTGAAGAGCAGACTTCTGTCAGGTGCAGTACATAGCTCTTAGTTTCAGACTTCGGTCTAAACTGCCCCATAGGGAAATAAATGCACAGGTTTCAACAGCCCATCAATCTCACTCTAATGGGAGCTTTGTCTTGAATTGGGTGAGGCAAGCCCAACACTAGCTGCAAACATCAATGAGTAAGAGAACAATGCCAAATAAACAGAACTTCAAAAGTAAAATGCGATGAGTTTTTAATAAACTCACCCAGATTCCAAATTGCAGTTTATTTTGACAAAGCTGAAAATAATTACCAGCTTAATTATCGTCACTTGAAACAGCCTTTGTAAGGTGTTCTGATACTATTGTGAACAGTCTTGTATGAGTATTTAGAGAGACATATTTAAATATTTATTTAGTGAAATGCAACGCTATCATCTGTTAATATAATGTCAGAGTGGTAAACAGAATATCAGAAACATATTTATTAATATAATAGCACAGCAGAAACTAATAACTTTTTCAGCATCCTCCAGTAACACGTTCAACACATTAGCAAGAAGCAAAGCTAAATTTCTTCCGTCTTAATTCTATCCCACCTCATTCAAAAGGGGGAAAAATATCCTAATGAGTGATCAGCTGATCTGCAAATCGGGCTCTGCCAAAAGACATTTTCTCACTGGAAACTGAAATACATCATGAGAGAATCACCTATTTTAATCCCTATTATGTCACCATATTGTGCTTTCACCTGTTTTGGCCCTTGTATACACCATGAGAAAAAAAAAGATTAAATTGCTATAAAGCAGCTCTAAAAAAAAACATATACATCTTGGAAAACAAAACGTAAAGAGTACCCCAAATGCTGTTCTCCAGATAAAGACTGCCTCAAAACTTAGCACAGAGGCCATGCTGAGGTATGAAATGGAGTGATAGGGGTAGAAAGAGTTCTTAAAAAAAAAGTCTGAACACCAACTTTATATTTTTTTTTTCTAGCGGAATTACAATTTCTGGTGCCAGGAGCAAGGGAATAAATATAATAAGTCATTTGTCATTTGTATGACAAAATAGTGTCGTCTATTCCAATTAGAGATAGGTCTGCACAACATTCAAAGAGCACAGGCTTGTCCAGTAATTGTGAGTTCTTATGGTTTTTTTCGTCTGGGGACAGATGTAAAAATCATGAAACGCTGAATTGCTGAATTCATCATCAACCTAAAGGGCCTTTAAAAATTTGTATTACCCTCCAGTTATGGGGAAGTTTATTTAGCCTAAAGATGTCTTTGAGCTTGCCTTAAATTATTTTTTCTCCAATTATTAGTCTAGAAGCAAAGAACCACAATTCACTTTTTTACCATCCAGTACGGATGGACTGCAAGAAAAATACATGCTGCAGTAAGCATATAAATTACAGAAAGTCCAAATGTGCACACATAGGAGACAGATTCTGTGCCATATATTCAGAAAAGCCCCGCTTTTGTTAGCTTCTGTTTTGTCTGAGTAAGAATGGTAGGAACAACCTTGTAGACATCATAAATTCAGCCCCACAATAGTATTTTATTGAATAGTCTTTCCCCACCTTTCTCATACTCTATGCCCACTGTAACAGGAACATGGTAATCAGAAAGAGAAGAAAAAACATCAGTGCAGAGTGCATGGTATGAGCCATTGTACATAAGAGAATATTCATGCCTTTAAAAGCAAAAGAAACTCAGGCAAGTGTCTATAAAAATCTAGTTCATATCTTTGTTTCAGTGAAAACGATGTACATAGTGACTGTGCATTTGGCTGTCCTAATTAATAGTGCTTCAGTGAACAGTTCCAGAAAGGATTGTTTCCTTCCTCTCTCTTCATTTGTATTTGTGAAAAAGACAACAAAATGACAAAAAGGTGGGGTACATAAGAAGTTGTCTTCAAGCAAGTCTGAGAAGTGCAACATATAATAGCAAGTCAACTTGGCTCCAATTGTGAAGAGAAGTATTCAGGTGAGATCAGGAACAACACAGTATATTTTCTAGATTTTAACACTACTGTAATATATATTCCTATTATAAAATTTCCTAAAGGCAAAGGAAGCAGTGATAATGATGGCAATTTTGTATCCCAAGTGAGCAGCAGCAACTGCCTTTCTGGAGTCTATTTTTTTCATTTTTGTCACAAGAGCTCTTTAATTAAAAGGCTTTGCTTTAAACTGCTGACATTTTTAGCTAAAATCTATTGTGATCAAATGCCAGAAAGAGCTGAGACTCAAAAGAGTCATTGCAGTAAGATTGCTACCATCTGATTCATAGGCATCTACTTGTAGCCTAGTTATTAGTCCATCTGTTCTACTCTTACTTATTGAGACAGGGAAATATATTCCAATTCCACATCGAATGTAGAGCCTACAGCGTTAAACAAATGTTCCACACAAGAATAGTGTGGCTTAAATATTGGGAAAGTAATTCATTTGTGAAGCGGGAGGGGAATGAAAAGGGGTTGGGGAATTTCAGCTGCTTTGCTTAGTAAACGCAGGAAGACGTAGCTGAATATGATGTATCCAAGTGCCCAATCGGTCCGCAGGAATTTTATTGTGTAAAAGAAAAACTGAAGCTGATGAATGAGATATAGAAAGCCAAAGTTTTTCACTAACTACTTTTAAAGTATTAGTATTATTTCAAAGAAACCCATACCACTCAAGTTATTTTAAGTACATCTGACTGCAGTGATGGTCTCATCACCTCTTGAAAGCCCACAATTTTTCTGAGTAAAATTATTACAAATATATGAAGTGGAAAGACCTTTCATTTGGAATTTGCTCTAAGTGACCTCCGAATCCTACATAGGTTGTGCAGGAAGGCACAATAAAACCTGTAGTAAACAACAGCTCAGAAGGCAACTTCTCTTAGTAACTGCTTGAAAGAATCCACAAGGTTTCTACTACAATTTTGTCTGACCTTTAGCTAAAGGCCCCTTCTATTGATTGATTTCTTTTGCTGGTCCCTTGCTTAGGTGGTTGCAGTAGACAGCATGAGCTTCATTTTACAGTGGAAAATGTGTGGACTGGTTGTGCACAGTGGAAGTGAGTAGGGTTGAAAGCAAAGATATAGAGTTGCGTGTCCTCACATGCAAATAATTACAAACTAAATCTAACTACAGTTATTTTACTTGCTTAGCATTACATTTTACAGACCAATAAAGAACATTTAAGTTAACTAAATTTCTTCACTGTTTTTTGTTTTAATCACATGATTTTTATACTATACCTTTCTGAGCTCTTGGGTCCGGACATAAATTATTTCAATATATATTTTATTTTTTAAAAGTTGGACCTTTTATTTCTGGTCCACCACTGAATCCTCTGATCGCAGTGCACTCAGCTCATAGCTGAAAAAAGAACATGTGTCACTTCAGTGTTTCTGGGAGAACTGCTGAGGATAATGTCTCTACTCCACAGGGCTTGTCCATCTGCTCCCAGTGTGACCAGAGAACACTCTGTGTAAAGACTGCTGAGCTTTCTGGGGGAAGCCAGCTTCACAGCTACAGGAATATGACACATAATCAAGACGCCAAAATTTGTCAAGAATCCTGACAATTCACACTAAAGGAATAACTATGCTATGGGATACACCAATGTGTCAGGCTCATGTTTGTGTATGCATGCAAAGCACGTCGGAGTCTACACATAATTGAGATATTTGCATTAATGTTAACATAAAACTACAATTGGACATTGAGGATTTCTCTGGGATACATCCCACATTTTCTGAGCTGTTCTACAGGTGGCTTTGAACTTTGGGGAGAGAACCCCAAATCATTTAACTGTAATGTTTTTTTAGTTTGGAGAAGAGAAGGCTCCAGGGATACCTTGTTGTGGCCTTTCAGTATCTGAAAGAGGCCTACAAGAAAGTTGGAGAGGGACTTTTTACAAGGGCATGTAGTGATAGGATGAGGGGTAATGGCTTCAAAGTGGAAGAGGGTGGATTTAGATTAGATATCAGGAAGAAATTTTTCACCATGAGGGTGGTGCGACACTGGCCCAGGTTGCCCAGGGAAGTTGTGGATGCCTCATCCCTGGAGGTGTTTAACGCCAGGTTGGACGGGACTTTGAGCAACCTGATCTAGAGGGAGGTGTCCCTGCCCATGGCAGGGGGGTTGGAACTCGTTGATTTTTAAGATCCCTTCCATCCCAAACCATTCTATGATTCTATGATTCTATGAACAGGTGACCACAGTGCCTTGAAGGTGGCATATTTAGGTCAGGGCTTCCAGCTCTCCACATACTTCTCTTGTCCATTCCTGGCAATGCTAAGCACGGCATAGGTAGAGCAGCTTCCCTTGCATTTGGCCATCACCTACACAAAAACTGATATTTTGTGGGATTATAGCATGGTTCAAGTTCAAGGGCAGTTTCTACCCCTCAGAAGGTTCTTAGAGACAATCTTTTATTCGTGATATTTAATAAACACAGGACGGCTGTGAGCAGCCAGTAATCTGGGAGCAGGTCCAAGGAATCAGAAAGCGACTAGCAGTCAGAGCTTCCCATGAAAAAAGTCAATCCCTATGGAGGTGTCCAAGAATCCTTTCCTTGTCATGACACACCGTATCATGACATTCAAGTTAAGAGATCACAACAGTCCAGGAGCAAGTAAATGGCTTTTTCTTGGTCCGTGTTGAAGTAGAGAGTAACAAATGAAACTGAAATTAATTACTGAAGGGCTGCATTAAAATTTTTGTCAAGGGAGAGTGTCCTCAAATGGCTCATCAGGCTTTCTCTAAATCATGGCTGTGAGACCAGCATTGTATTATTGACAGAAATAAGGAAAAATACAACAGAACTGCAGAGACATTTAATGCTGTGAATAAAATCGTTCTGTTCCCTTAGAATGATCTTCCAAAGAAGATACTCCCTCGGGGGCTTTACTAAAATTATATATATAACATACACATACACATCTAGGGCTTATATACTGCAGTGTAAGATGAATATAAGTCTCGCGTCCATGTATATCTATGTACAGGCCTAGAGATAAGACAAGGAAGTTTGGTACAGTGCTGAGCCAGTCTTAAAGTGTCCAGGGGATGGAAATGAATAAATTCAGAACCTTCTTAAAAGTTCTGTCTAAATCACTTTAATCTGTAAAATTATTTCAAGTATTTAAAAAGGAAAGTCTCAAAATAAGTGTTTTACTTCTGCTGTAACTGGTAAGAGAAAAAAATCCACCTCACCACAACCCCCAGAATGCTGGAACTTCTATTTTTTATGTAGAATAAGCTTATAATTTGCAATACATGTGGAAAAAAAAAAAAAAAGAAGAAAGTGTGGAGGACAGGACAGGTGTAAAAACAATCCAAGCATTCCCAAGCCTCTGGCCCTTTCCCCTCTCCTATCTGGCAAACTTTCATCTATCCCATTCCTCTCTTTCCATTCTTGGCTGTTTAGTCTGGTTGCACATAGCTTGTCTGGTCTAATTCATTCCTGATATTCGCTGTTCTTTTTGTATTTCATTTCTTTCTTCAGAACTAAGTCCTCCCAAAACAGCAACAAGGTAAGGAGAGAGAGCAGTAAACTCAGGAGGAAAAGAGCATCTGGAGTAACCCACAGCAGGGAATCCGCAGCCAGGTCGCCATGCTTATGTAGACCTATAAAATGGACTACGGTGGAATACAACTGGCGATGAAAAAGGACACGCACAAGACAAGACGGGTCAGGAATAAAAATCCTTGCAATCCAAAAGGTCTCCTTTTGTAGTCAACTTCAACCGCTTTTGGCAGGCATTGCAAGGGCTCCGAGCTTTCAGTTCAGTTAAAACTTCACATTCCCTTGGTAATTTCAAGCTTATTGTGCCCTTGAAAAAGTTTGGAAGTTGAGCACAGAAAACAGAGGGTCACAAACTAATGCAGTAGCGAGCAGGAAAACTAGCTAAAAGTCTGCAACATGATGATGATATTGGGCTGGCTTGGTGAAGTCTGGAGATGGAGACACAGGAGAAAAAAAAAGCAGAGTACAGGAATATTGCACCAACTTCCTCTTTTATTTACTGAAATCAAGACATTAGTAAATCAGAAACACAAAGTGAATTTTGACTTGGACGGGATTATTTCCTACTGCTTGCAACATAAAACAGTCACACTGTCTTATAGCTCAGGTGATGATCAAAGAAAAACATGAGAAACAGCAGTTGTAGTAGAGCATATGCTTTTAGAAGAGCCACATAACTATAACACATGTTATGACGAGAAGAAAGTAAAAACAAAATCCTAAATATATTCTTCATAGTCTTAACTACAATTTCAAATTTAACTCAGCAAAATCAGTTACATCAATTACACCACCTCCAGTTCTGGCCCTGAAGACGTTTTGAGTTTTACTGGAAAAACAATTGTTAAAGAAAACCTGTATCATAACAAACAATAATGAAATGGTTGCTACTGCATTGCAGAATGTAGAAATTTTATAAAGCAACAGAGGAGAAGTTGTGTATTACTTAAAACGTAGAAGTGCCTCAGAGAGGAATTATGTTTAATAAGTTGGCATCATATTGTATGTGACTAAAAATTGTGGTATATATTGATGGTGCTGGTAAATCAAAATTAATCCTATTTAAAACACTATTTCAAACTCTCAGTGTTTGCCTTTTCCCAGTTTAAAATCATATTCAGCTTCTTAAAATGCTTTTTGATTGGTCAGCTAGCTAAATTCACACTTTTTGAATAAAAATGAAGAATATTTACTATAAAAATACCTATGTTATTGCAGTTACCTTCACAAGAATTAATCCATGTTATACCATACTGAATTGATTCATAACACCAAGTCAAGAAGTACAACAACTCTATCTGTGATTAAAATTGAGTAGAAAACCTAATTATCTCACCTGAATGCTGAAAAAAAGTAAGGCAACACCTTCCATCTGTAGAGTTTTAATTCCCTAATTAAAAAATATAGAGGCTTTCTAATTTAATCATCAAATGGTACAAGGAAAAGCAGACTTGATAGCTTTGATAATTAACTCTTCATAATTTATTGCTACCAGGCACAACTATCGCTACATTTGAAAACTTCGTTTGTCATTGTAGGACTGGTAATGAAACAGCACAAGAACTTAGAAAGACTTAGCCTATCCAATTAATAGCATCACATCATTGTCAGTGGGTTCCCTTTGAGAGAAGAAATAGCTTTTGACCTCTTTGTTGAAAGATGTCAGAATCTGACCACAGGAAGGGCCACCCAGCACCCTCTTAGAATCATAAGAATATGTTGGGTTGGAAGGGACCTTTAAAGATCACTTAGTTCAACGCCCCTGCAGTGAGCAGAGACATCTTTAACTAGATCAGATTGCTCAGAGCCTCGTCAAGCCTGACCTTGAATGTCTCCAGGGATGGGGCCTCCACAACCTCTCTGGGCAACCTGGTCCAGTGTCTCACCACCCTCATTGTAAGGGACTTCTTCCTAATGTCTAATCCAAACCCACCCTGCTCTAGTTTAAAACCATTGCTCCTCATGCTACTACTGTTCTTGCATTGGATTCAGTTCAAGGGTCTGGATCTCAGCAGTGTTATAAAAGTCAGTTTACTGCTAGCAGTCAGATACCCGGGGTAAACCCACAGCCCACAGCTTCATTGAAGTCACACTTAAAAAATAATCATTTTAAACTGATTGTTTTCCTATCCTATCTCCAGACCTGGAAATAATAATCAACACTCACTTCTGCAAAGAAGCAATATTTAAATTGTGTGCACGTGCAGGCACATTTGTATGTCAAATAGGTCATACAGCGTTCTCATATTTCCCAAAACCATGTTGTTAACTTCATCTCTCATGTGCTGTATACACTGGAGTGTCTGCAGTGGAGTTGCTTGTGTTTACACACAGCAGGGGTAAAATAAGCAGAAGAAACCTTTTTACTCCCACACAAAAGCCTGAAGACAACTCGACTTACTGTGTCATTCCCTAATATCAAAAAGAGTGGTCAACAGCTTTACCAATTGCTGCATCAAGGAAATCTGACCCTGATAGAGCAGCATCTGTAAGGATAAAATACCTCTCGGCCCCTTTCTGTCCATCACGGTCTCATACATATCACATCAGCTGCTCCAAGAGGAGGATGTTCAATGAGGTCAAGCCTCTACTGAGCTGAATGAGGATTTTCAGTAACTACCCGTGACCTCCCCTAACCACAAAACAACCCCTATTCCCCTGATGCCAGCCTTTAATTAGATGAAAGCTACTGTGTCAGTGCCATCTCTGTGCCCCAACTCTTCTCTTGTTTTTCTAGACAGACAATTAGGAAATGATAATATCTGCACATCCAAAAAAGCAAATATAAGCGATGCACCACTATGCGTTCTGCCAGCTATAGCCATGCAAAAAGCCACTGACTTCAGGCACCAATTAAAGTAATCATCACAAAGCATAGGAGCTGAAAGAAGTGTGAATTTGTGCACATGGATAAGCAGACAGGTCCGGTGGAGTGTGGAATCAGTGGATCAATACGTTTTATGTAAGAAGTGGGGATGTTTATGGCTAATGCATATATAATGTATAGAAACTGAAGATATTTGTTGTTAGGACTATTAGGAGCTTTATTAAAATCTGAACATATTTTTTCAAACAATGGTGAGAAAATGTAGGCTGTCACGCCTACTCTGTAAATGAAATTTAGTTTCCATGGATGTCAATCTAGTACTTCACAAAATAAAACAATAGAACAACAATATTCCATGAACTATATACACTTACTCCACTAGAATAATTGCCATTCGAATTCCTAACTAGATCTCATGAAGACATTTGTTTTGAAAAATGACGCAGTTAACTCTCATGTTATTTTGATATATTTTGGCTTAGGTTCCTCCAGTTCATAGCGTTTAGGAAAAGCACTGCTTTTTCAACAAATAATGCCATTTTAGGCTTTTTTGGTGATGCATTTTTTCAATATCAATTGCATGGAGATTTTCCTCCTCCTTTTAACTGTGTCTTTGTATATATAGAAGGTATCAGTTACCTAATTTTATTACCATAAAAGAAGATATTAGAACTAAATAATCTTTCTGTTTTCTTAGAAGTGAACACCTGAGCTACTTATTTCATGTGAGTTATGATGACATTTATTAGTTTTGACCTGGCTATTTTAAATGATATAATAATGAAAATTGCTGGTATTTTTGAATGTTATTCAATTTGAAAAATGCAGACCATCACACCAGATTGTGAGTACAGAAATAAGAAATAAAATTCAAAATTCTCTTCAAATGAACAAGAGCTAAGTGGAGCACTTAACCAATGTATTTAGTCCATTAAAACTTCACCGTCAAATTAATAAATATTTCTCCTTAGATATATTACAGAAGGAATAAAAAGCACATTTACTTAAAAAGGCACACTGTTCATAAGCAAGAATACAAAAGAATAAGAATCAAGATAAGACCTGCAACTCAAAAAAACCCTGAAGGCATAAAACTACATTGACAAAGATTATTTTCTTTCCTTCGAAACCTTCTCTCTATCTAGCTGAGCTTTAATTTTTAATATGGTCAGTTCCCAGTTTTAGCAGAACATGGTGAAAATTTGTAACATGTGGCAAAAGGGTTGATTTGAGCAGAAAACATTCTCATAAGCAAACTGCAAAATCATGATCGGGATGAATATTGTAGGTGTAGAACTGAGGAAAAATTGTTCCAGGAGGGGTTCTCAATGGTTCCCTCCGATCTAGATGGCAAATAGACTTCTGCAGAGCTCTATTTCTCATGCATTTGTGTCTTCATACTTATTCTATATTTTCATTAAGAGACCACGTGAAGTCATGAAATTAAGATTACAAATATGTTGAAAGACAGAATTGAACTTGACAAATTGGAGATACCTCCTGAAAAATAATTGGATGCTATTTAACAGAGAGAAGTAGAACTTACTAAAGGACAGATAGTCATCTACATAAATATACGGTCTGAAATAATTGTGTAGGAAATCACTCTGAGAGATGGATACAGTAGTTATCTTAATAAGCAGCAGAACATAAGTCAATGGAGTCATGTTTTTGCAATCAGCCAACTAAACCTTGGATTGTCACATATAAACAAAAGACAAATGCAATAATCTTTTGATGTAGACAGCACGGGTAAGGACAAAATGGAAGTACTTTTTGTCCAGCTTGAGGCAATATGTTTCAAGAAAGGTGACAGAAAGGGAATCCAGAGGAGAGGAACAAATATGAGAGGTTTTTAAAGCATGATTTATTACAGAATATTGAATAAAGAGATGGACGAGTTCAGTCTGAAGGAAAGAAACAGAGATACAGGGGGGAAAGAAGCAAAATAAGTATTCACCTAAATAAACACTTCAGGAAAGGGGAAGGAATTAACCTAGTATCATATTCATGTGAATATGAAAAACAGAATCAGCTTAAATTACAATGAACAAGATATTAACAAAGCCATGTTAATAACAGGGCAGTAAGGTAAAGCCTGGGTCACACCTTTTGGGGAAGCTGTGGCATTTCCAGTGCTGGAGGTGTTTAAGACGAGGCTGCACAGATGTTTCTCAGACTTTACCTAAATATAATTGACCCTGCCCTCAGTAGGTGGATGGACACTGACTGGATAACCTCTTGAATTCCCTTCCAGCAATATGATGATCTAGCCTCCTGTAATTCTCCCTGCATTGAAATCAGTGCCAAAGCATTTAATATCCCCCCCCCTTCTTTTCCCCCATTATGACCTCTCACAAGAAAAGCTAATAATAGCTTATTAGCCTGTTTAAAAGGCAACCAAACAAAGGCAACCTCCTCTCACATACCATTCCAGACAGAACCGATGAGCAGACTTCTGCATGCCTGTGCTAAGCCTCCACTGTAAAATTTCAAAGGGTGTGTCTTTTGCTTGGCAGTGCTGTTAAGGGGTGTTCAGTGTTCAGCGTGTAAGTAGTAGGAAGACCCTCCACATTTCCTCTAACAGAATCAGAGAGCTCAGAGCATTTTGATCACTGAAAGACACCAAGAGATACAAGAAAGTGTCCCTCCCAGTCCCAAGAAAAAAGACCAACCTCCTCTCCCCCCACAAAAAAACCCAAGAAATAAAAAAGATATATTGAATAAGTGTAGACGTAGCACTGCCCAGAGCTTTAAGAACCACAACCTGCAGACTGAATTCCACGTTAGGAGTTTGGACTCTAATGTTTGAAGGAAAAACTCAACATTTTTTATGCTTATTATCTGAAAGATAATTCTGATATTAAGGAAATGTCTACAAAAATTAAATTGCTCAGCAACAATATGTCATCAAGACGTGTGTGTGTATATTTATATACAAACATAATTTCAGATACCAAGCTTTTACTAAGAAAATAAAGACACTGTTAAAGCAACTAGGCTTCCCTTCAATCAATAGCCCAGACAACATGGAGAAGTTCTGAAGACTTCCTACCATGAAGGAGAATCCATATGGATTCTGATTCATCAGGGTATTATTCCCCTTTCTCCTATTTCAATCAGCATGAATTTGTGTGGTCTCCATTGGGAAATGCCATTTCAAAACACAGCCAGCGTGAGAAATACTGCAACGTATTTCATCAGATGTGTTTGTGGTTTATGAGAAATACCTCCAGATCACCTATCTTGTATATGTGATTGGAAATTGAATGGTAGTTTGATAGGAGCTGGGCTACAAGTAGAACTACCTCTGAAACGTGGTTCTGCGACTTTAAACCATTGAATAATATTGTAACTAGACGACTGTCATTTACATAATACCTTCCGCTTGTAGATTAGTAACGATTTCACAGAAGAAGAATACTTCATAAATTCCGGTAGGTGAGAAAGCTGACTCAGAGAGGAAAAGTAAATAGCCCAAAGACACCCTGTGGGCCCAAGCCCAAGCGGAGAAGAACATCTAGGTCTCCTGCATCTCTCTGCTTCAGTTGTTGCACTATATTGACACAGTAGGCACTGCTTAACCATACAGGTATTTTACAATTATCTGTTTAAATGGAGATTCTTGTTGCATAGAAGAATCTTTAGCAAAAAGAGATCCATATGGAACTCCAGTCAATACTACTACACTATGCTTTTCATTTAAATTTACAGTAGAATTAATACAGGTTTTCTGAAAACTGAAGAGCTTAACTGATTATTAATTTCATTCACAATTCAGCTAGGAGCAATTAATATCCTGGGAAATCTTCCTACTTTTTTGAAATAGAAGGATGGCAACATTCCTACTCACTCTGATTGTTCATACTGTTTGGCAGAAGAACACAAACCACTTTCCTAACCTGCAAAGACAGGATACTCATGGTAGCTAAATGCAGAAGATACTTGAATTTAAACCAGATTAAATTACAAAAATGGAGGACAAAAGAGAAACTATGTTGTCAAGAAGTTTGCTGCCAACTAACTCATCCAAGAGGATTTATCTTAATGTGAGATTCAGGCAACATGATGATCATGAACACTTTATCTTCGAAAAGCAAACAGGAAAAAAAAAAAAGAGCTCTTTTGCAGAAATGCTTTATTCAAAATTCTATAATCTGCTTCATAGATTGACTTGCAAGGACCAGATGCTAGTTTGTTCCAACCCATAAGGCTTTAGGGTAAAAGGATAAACTGCCAGATTTTAGAACCAGATATTGAAACTCCTGCTTTTGGCAAATTGTATGCTCACATGAAAGCAATTTCATTCACTTAAAAGAAGTTCAAATAACGTCAGGCACAACTTAGTATGAAGTTAATATTGGGCCCACATTAAGGACCTATAGATCTGATTCTGCAGGATCTGGAACCCGCTTGAATTAATTTTATAAGATAAGGAAGTCTGCCTCAGAAAGGACTTCATCCTCCTTTTTATATGCTGTTATAATTCCCTGCCTCCACCTCCCCACATTTTTTTGTTTAGCTTATTTATGACTGGTACAGGTAAAAATTACACTGTAACTTACTTTCAGTACTTCACCAACAAGGGGGTTATTAAAAGCAAACTGTAGAAATCAAAAGCCTTTCCTCTTAATTAAGCCACAGTGGAAATAATAAGTGACTTTCTCTCTGGTACTCTCATTTTTGAATGCCATGAGCATTATTTTGAATGCAACAAATCAGGCAGTGAGGCGGCCCTATGCAACAATTAGGAAGTGAAATCCACACTATCAAACTATTTTTTCAGATTTTTTTTTTTCTTGAACTGTATTTGTTCCATTGTCAGGATTAAAGGATGGTTTAGGATAAACATTAGGTTCATCCTTATTTCCTCATTTTATTTATGAATAGGAAGGGATTCAGATTCCACCAGTTTAAGCATACAGTAAACCTTTGACCATGTGAGTACAAGGAAAAAAAATGGGGAACTGTACTCTGGTTTTGTTTCATAAGCTAATTCTGAAAAAAAAAAAATTGTTTTTAGCTGTCTTTCTATTTTGATAAACTCGTCATTTGAGTTTATCCATTCTCAAAAGCTGAAAATGCTTCAGGCTAAAGAAAAAGCTTTGTTGTATATTAATCATAAGCCTTCATTATGAAAATGAAGTTTTGTATTATACATGAAAATAAAATTTAATGAAGAGCTTTATTTTTCTAAACTACTTAAAGATCATCATTTGAATGACCACGAAATATTGTAAGTGTGAAAACTCACTTGTATTTAATAAGGAAGAATGAAGTGGAGAAACATTGTTATTGCCAGGCGTTTCACTTCAAACAAAATGCAAAAGTCACCAAAGGGATGTACTTTCTGCTACTGCAATTTTCTTTGAATAAAAATAATTATACTTATTGAAAGTGAAGAGACGAAATTTCTGAAGAAACAGTTTGATTGGAACATCCATTATGTTAATCACTCATCCCTGTTTGCATCGTTATATTTTATCTTTTATGACTACAAATAGAGGAAACTGTTGGAACCAAACAGAAAGGTATATGACTATATTATTACAGCAGCCAATTTATAACATTTAACTCATGAATAAAACATCAAGCAAATATTTTAATGATTAGTTTTTCTTTTTATGAATGACGAAAAACAATCAAAAGCACATTTGCTTGGTTTTCTTTTTTTAAGGAGTATTACTGAAGTCCTAAAGTGAATGCTGAAACCTCTACAGAGAAACTATCTGAGAATGTTCCATTTTCATCAATTTTTCAATAAGCGTATGAACAAGTGCTAGCCTAGGAGAATAATACGAAACTGTGTCTTTGGCTGTTTCAATTTGCTTTCAGTCATGGTCAGCCTAGTTTTGTATTCATTCCCCATTCGCTTGATGAACATTCAGGTGTTTGTAAGTGAATTCTTTTCACAATTATTACCAGGGGAAAAAAAAAAAAGACAGACAAGGCCAGATTCTCATGTATTCTTTGCTCTTTTACACCTTTTCAGCAGTGTGTGACAGACAGAAAATAGCAGCAGTGGACCAAGCGCAATTCCTTCCAACGCCTCTACCGAACAACGCTGCCATATGCAATGCATCTCAGGCTGGGAAAAAAAGACGTCCAGTGGGTGCTCTTCTCCTGGAATTCTTTTGTGGTATATTATCTATTGCAAACTGAGGCTATCAGGCATACATGAGAGGGGCTCAGAGTCTATTCATATTTACTCTGGGTACGGAGTGAATGCAATCATTCACAAGAAGCAGAGACTTGCCACTGGATCCCAAGATCTCCACCCTTTTGGTCCAAAAAGAAGTTGGGCTTAGTTTCATGGCTCAAGTATTCACATTACTGGTAGTGTATGTTCACAGGTGAAACCAAAGACGAGTTTTCCTCCACAGATCGTATCTATGGAAGTAACTAAATAAGCCAGGCAAGAATTTGAGCATGCATTTTGCAGCTCAGACCAAGCAGAAGCATGTTGTTGTTTTATGTCAACAGTTAGTGCAGGTGGTGGACACTGTTCTCAATCTGGGAGATTCAGGTACGGAACCAGTTTACAAAGGCTGCTGCACAAGTTAAAGCTAGTCCACTAAAAAAAAGCTGGTGAATTTTCTTATTTTTACTTAGAAAGAAACTTGTCTCCCGTTTTGAATTAGAAGAGTTTTCTGACTCATGATCAATTTGGGACAGCAATGCTAATGACTTTACAAAATGCAAGAGGCAATACAAGTTGGAGAGAATGACAGAAATAAAAACCATCGCATTTGATAACCTTGTGTAGAATAGGACACCGCTCTTTTCAAAACTCCTTGCCAGAGTCTTCATACAAAGGCATTTGATGACTCAGCCATGGTTTTCAGCTCTTCTTTGCAACCGAGGCTGTGCGTGCTCACACAATTACACACATGAATGTGATAAAATACAATTTAATCTAAAATCTTCACTCAGTCATTAAATCTTTCAGTAGCTTAATATATTCAGGAATGATGCTGTGGGCTAAGCCAGTGTAGCCAAGTCACAAAGCATTAAAACTATTATAAAATTCCACAATATTTTTTTTAACTAAACTACTACCTCTTCTTGAGAGACTCAGAAAGCTTGTGATTATTTTGTACGTGTCCAAAGCATAATTCTGACCAACCCTAATTGGGAAGTACTCAGTATAAGATACTACTAGCAGCTGTTCATAGTCAAGTCATGAAAGAAACTTGTAAGAATAAATTATGTTAATAAAGATAATCGAGACTTCTTTGTGGACATGCAGTGAATTGGGCAAATCATATGAGCAGTTTTATTTTAGTATAAATATTTGATGCATAAATGAGAGGAATATCATCATTGTTACAAAAGATTATATAGCACTTAAAATATTACCATTAATTTGTAAAGAAACATATCCTTCCTTTTCCCCTCGATTCTTGATTTCTTTGCTGCAACTGCTAAAGCAGGTAATGGGGCATATCCTTCATAGAGACATAAACTTCAAAAACGTGTTCTACCTTTAATTAACATTAAATATATCTGTGTCTTATTATGGTTAGTGTACTGTATCCATTTTTTTTACAGTCATCAGCATTTAACTTTAAAATAATTGAGAGACTGGATGGCTGTTTCTGCTTATACAGAAAGGTGAAACACCAGGAAGGTAGTAAATTAGAAATTAAAAAAAAATAAATAACCTTAAACTCTCAGGATTCAGCATTTAAGTATTTTAAAATTGCTGTAAATGATTTATTTATTTCAGAATTTTAAAGATGTTTTTTCGAATTATCTAACTGACTAAAGTTGTATGTGGTACAAATAAATTAGGGAACAACAGGAAAAAATACATGTAATGTTTCAAATGAGAATCAACATTAATTTGTTGTACAACAGCTAACTATTGCTTACTGAAACATTTGTTGATCATTTAGAAGCCCTTTTTTGATTCACTACGTGAACTTTAATAGAAAAGGTGATGAAAAGTCAGAATAACTGTTAATTTAAGTTGTATGCTTACTTAAAAGTAATGAAAACAGGGAGTTCTGCTAGTGCAGATGTGTAGAATTTGCTAGATTTCTAATCTTACAAGTTTTATGACCTTTCCTCTAAAATTTGAAGAAGCAGATTCCCCTCCTTCAGAGAAGCAGCAGAAACCAGGCCACAAGCATATTGAAACCACATTTAACTACATGGCATGCTGATTAGTGTTATAATCTCATTCCCTAAATTGTTGCTATTTTGCAATGTAGTACATAAATTTGGAGGCTCTCACGATGGCATGTGCTTTCTTCCAAAACACATTATTTTCAGGAAGTGTCCATAAGGTCAAGACTTTTTCCCGAATCCTTTCAATTATTAAATTTTAATTTTTTTCTGAGCAGAAATAATGATTCCATAGGATAGGTATATATTAATCTGCCTCACAACAATTCTGCCATACAAAAAAATAATCCTCCAAACCCAAATTCTTTTACTATTAAGGGCTTTAATCTAAATTCCTTGTTTTCTCTCTTTCCAATTATACTCCTCACCAACTTGCTTTAAACATGAATAATGCAATAATGTAAAAACATCCCCCCTGGTCAGAAACTTACATCATTTCCAGCATAGGCAGTTACAGAGGGCAATTATAATACCAAGGTAATTACATACAGAATCATGTGAACTCTGACAACCCACTGAATGGTATTCCCCTGTAGGTTACAGATTCAGCAAATCAAAGTATTTATTAGACCAAAAACTTTCTTTTGGTAGCTGTTTGTGTATATTCTTCCTAAAAATCCAGAAATATCAAGGCATTTTACAAAAGCAGTTCATGTAAGCGCCCTAGTAAGTCCCAAACCTAACAGAGTGGGAAGAAAACCCAACCCAATCACAAATCCAAAACCCTTGTATAGTCCAGTCACATTCTTCTTCCTCACTCACACAACAGAAAGCATTTTCCAATTAAACTAATCTGGGCAGCTGCCAAGATAAAGTACAGCTTTGGAATCCTGAAACTTATTTGTGTCCAGTTGTCAAAATGTTCCTCATTCTAGGCTCCACTGGGATATTGGTAAAGGTCTGGACCAAGGCACGTTGGTCACTTTTCAGCAAAAGAAAGTCAATAGTGTTATTGATGAAAAAAAAAAATTCCCCAAAATATTGTAAAAGTGGTGAAATGTCACTGTTCAATATACCAAGCTTTTCTTACAAATTATATTTGGAAATGTGCTGCTTATCAGAGAAGAAAATAAGTGTTTAAAACATTTCAGTGAGCCATACAGAGATGTATTTACTATAATGATGATAGTGAATAAGCAAATAACTACAGTTTTTGCCAAGATTCAGTGTTTCCAAACCAAAATGTCAAAGTAGGACCTATCTATGTTTTGCGTCTGCTGCCAAATTCAGTCAAATTACAAATAAGGATGCAAAATTATAACATAAAAATTAGTGTAATTGACAGAGAGGACTGAAAAAAGTAGAAAAACAGCAGGAAAAAAAGCGACCAACAACCAGGCATGGCAAATGTCAGATCTTCTACATTTTATCTTGCATTTCATTTAAAACATTTTATTAATCTTTTGATATTTCCTATCACCCATTATGACCCATGCACTTGTAAATCATATTCATTTGTGGGCATGCATAATTCCTTTGAATTTATACAGTTTATAGTTTCACTGCAGATAGCTTTAAATCTTGACAGATCACTTTGATATTTAGTCAGTCATGTCACTGTATATGGCGAATGACCAGTTATTACAGCTGCAATCAATGGGGATGTAATAGGCAGCGATAACGTAAAAAAGTGTGCAAATTATAATTTAGAATAACTTGCAGCTACCGATATTGGGGGAAAAAAAAAAAAAAAAGTATGCTGTACCCTGAAGAAGTTGCAGCACTGGATCTCACCTGTGCTACTCCAGACGTAAACAAAGCAATTATATTCTTTAGACAGTGAGACCAACTCCTACAGGTGCAAAAGCACCTTCTGGTATATGGTAGGGTCATTGGAAATGCAGGCAAACCAGCAGAAAACAGAGATGGAGAACAGCTGAGGTCTTTATATATAAAGCACAAACCATAGAAATATGTTCCTGAGCTGAACTCAAACATTTGACTTCAACAATGACCGCTGAAGTGCCTTAATCTTGCAAACCTTTTGTTCACCACAATCCAAGTAAAAGCAGCTTTTATGAACATAATTGTCTATACAAGTGAAGTCTTGCACAAAACTTTGGTTTAATAAACTAAACTAGCAAGATTTTGCCATGTTTTTTTCATGATTGATGAGACATTCTAAACTACTTTTGTATTTAATCTATCAACCTTTGTTTAAACTTTAAGAAGATGTATTATATTACACATGCACATCTCAATACAAAATTAAGTTGGAGGAATACTCTAACATATTTCAAAATTTCACACTTAATTAGGCTTTTTGAGAAATTATAGCCCTTTTTAAGTCCCAGTGGGTAAAAAAACACATTTTTCAGTAACTGACATTTTAACAGACAGCAAGTCAGACCAACTGGCTGAGAAGGATCTGTTTTCTCACAGAAGCAAGTGTAAAAATCACTGGATTTTGAATTCTGATTTTAAATCCTGTGCTCTGCACAGAAATCACTAAAAGCACCAAAGATGCTAAAAGAAAATAGTATAATTCAACAGTTTTCAACAAATTGCTGTGTCAATTGCCTATAAATCAGGTGTCAAATGTATGATTCCCATCCATGCTGTTAATTAGTTTACTATTTTACTAGTTACTTTTACCTCAATGTTAGCAAAAAGAGTTGTCTGAAAAACCTTCACATACAGACAAGCTAACACTTCCTAAGTTATCCTTCAAATATGACCATGTACAGCCCCTACCCATTAGCACACATTTGTCTACTTCTATTCATGTAAATAAAATTATCTAGCTTTCTGGATCAGGCCCTGGAGCATTGCCTTTACTTCAGTTTCCCACTGATCAAAGAATACATGATGAGTGGGATGAGCAGAGACCTTCAAAATAGAAGATTTACTCAGCTCTTGTTTGTCTACAAAAAAATTAAATGTTCAACATTAAAGGTAAGGCCACTGGAGAATGGCCTACAGAGTGCTGAATAAATATAAGGCATGTTTGGGTTTGTTCCCTTGTGCCCTAAACTCTTTCCTCCCACCCCCTAAACCATTCCCAAGTAGTTCCCCTGCAGCAAATTGTCTCCATTAACATGTTTCTCTCTCTCTTGACTTACGTGGCAGCACTCCAATATTTACTTGGTCATTCTCCAGTAATGTACAACGTCTTCTGGTACTAAACACTTTGATTTGAAGGCTCTAACTTGCTTTCAGACAACAGCACTACACATACAGCGAGTTTCCAAGGATCTCCCAAGACACAATCTGAAACTTAGTGGGGGAGCCTTGGTTTGTTCAAGGCACAGAACCTTGATGAATCAAGTTCATTACGTCACAATCTATTTGAGCTTCAATCAAACTCGGATCTATGGATATTCTTGGCTCAGGCCTAGTACACAGAGCAACAACTGCTATCTTTTCCCATCAGGAGGGAAGTAATCATTACTGTAACTCATTTGTGCTGGGGACTTTTTAAAATTTCAATATGAATATGAATCTAATTAGAGGCCCAACACCGATGTTCTCCTGTGTTAACACATATACACATTGCTCTGACATTGTTACATAAAAAAAAAAAAGAAAAAAGAAAAGTTGAAATGAGTGCTGCAAGAACCTCAGAAGCCTTGGGGTTTGGAAAAGCTTCAAAAAAACAGCAGAGACATACACAGTTAAAGCAAGAAACAAAGAGAATCCCACAACATCCTATGATCTTCCCTCCCATCCCAGATGCTTACCACCAGAAAGCTTCTTATCTCTATCATCCTCCACATGGGGACGATCCAAAGCTGTTCCTTTGTAGAAAGAAAAGAAGTTCCAACACAGAAGCGTTTTGTGCTTCTCTTGTCTGCCTAAACTTTTTCTTTCAGTTATTGCTCCTCAAAATGTAGCAGCTTTTGTGTTGCCCTGTTGAAAAATTTGAGAATAAGGGACTTTATCCTTCTCACTGCATCTTTAAGTTGGGTGTTGTACAGCATCTTCTAGCCCCGTTAATATGTTTTTTCTCTTGCAGCTTAGATGAGTAGGTCTGTGTTTTCCACTCTCTGTTAGTTTAACCATCTATTTTGCTGAGCAAGAAAAAGTTGGCTACACAGTGTCAGTTCTCCACTTACTGGGGTTGAGGGATACAAAGCAAGAAGAGGGCAGAGCTTTAAGTTGAATTTTATTTTTAAGCTTGTTAAATTTGACAGCAACAGCAAAATCTATTTTTTTTTTTTTTATTTAGATATGCAGAAATAAAAGTGGGCTCTTGGCACTGTGGGGCAAATGGTGCTTCTGCACCCACAACTTGTCTTGTATAAATCCAAAGCAGCTTCACTCTATTCGGCTGCACGTCTGCTTAGAAACGCAAACAAGTGAGCAGAAGTGAAAGAAACACCTGACCGTTGAGAAACTTTCAGAGCCCGCTTATTTCCACCTCTTCCTAATGGCAATTACCCGTAGTGTGGCACACTCTTTCAAACATCTTTGTTTAGGTCTAAAAACACGCAAAAAGGTCCGTGCACAGACTTCCACAGGAAAGAGTCTGGGTTGATGTATATAATTTTAGCCAGTTAGTCACTTTTCAAAATTGTAATTGTATGTAAGAGGGCTGTTGCAGTGAGTATATCATTAAAAACAGACTAAAATAGTAGCAGAGCAGCTACCATAGAAAATTCATGTTGCAAAATTAGCCTATCCATTTTCACAATATATAATCATGCATAAGAGAAGGTTTCTTGTAGGAATGGGGAATGACTCAGTGCTAAATTATATGATGGCTGAAGCCGTTTAGGACTGTTCAGAATCTAAAACATAAAAAAGAGGTCTGAAAAAACATAACACCGTGGAACTCTAGAATGTGGTAGCAACTATACAGAGTTATAGATATTTTTGCTTACTGAGAATGCTTACATGGGAAGCTTTTATTCCACTCTGAGTAGCAGGAAATAAGATATTCTCAGCTTTTGAATTTCAACTTGAAAATTCCAGTACGAGCAAATCATGGGAAAATATCCCAAAGGCCATGGCTTGTGTACTTGCTTTGCTCTAAAAAGCCTGCCCTGTGTTTTCCTTACTTTGATGGTTAACTAAACACTAGAGATTTATCGCTGGTTATTTTAAAAGTCCTTCAGTTTTTGAGATCTGCAGATCCTTGCTTTCACAGGAGCAATATCATATCAATCAGTACCAGAAAAAAAAAAAAAAGAGAGAGAAAAATATCAAGCAATAACTTTTAGTGTTGCACAAAAAATATAAGAAAAAATTGTCTACTTTTTCTTCTTAAATAAAGAAGAAGGAAGGAAGGAAGGAAGGAAGGAAGGAAGGAAGGAAGGAAGGAAGGAAGGAAGGAAGGAAGGAAGGAAGGAAGGAAGGAAGGGAAGGGAAGGGAAAGTAAAGGGAGGGAAAGGAAGAGAAGGGGAAGAAGGGAAGGGAAGGGAAGGGAAGGGAAGGGAAGGGAAGGGAAGGGAAGGGAAGGGAAGGGAAGGGAAGGGAAGGGAAGGGAAGGGAAGGGAAGGGAAGGGAAGGGAAGGGAAGGGAAGGGAAGGGAAGGGAAGGGAAAAAAGAGCAACAGAGAGAAGTCTGTACAGTACCCGCACCTAAATATAACAAGAAAGCCTGGGAATTACTGCACCTAGTAGCCCTGAGGGAGTGACCATTTCTGTCACGCCGTAGAAATCAATGTGGGTTTTTTTCCAGAATATAAGAACTGAAGAAAGTCTGATATGAACTTCATAACAGAACATTGATGAATAGATAGTTTAGTCACTTATATGACTTTTAGAAATTTTTTTAAAATACTGTTTGTTTGTGATAAAAATGGAATGATCTACCAAGAAAAGTAATGAACTTATCAGGGAAGTGAGTCTCGGTTAAAGAATGTGGTGACTTCAGAGAATAAGGAACTTGCAGATATCTTGCCCACCAACTATTTCAGTCCCTGATGTAGTCATGATTCCCAGAAAAACACAGATTCTCCTTTCTCAGGGATATAGCCAAAGTCTATTTGAAGATTTTCTATTGACTTAAACAGGTATTGGCTGAACTAACGACTTGAGTAGGTACTGACAAGGCCCCAAATGATTTATGTTATGTCCTTGCAGCCTTGGTCTGAGTTGGCCCTGGTCACTGCTGGCTATCACCAGAATGAATCTGCTAACAATTGGAGTAATTTTGTTTAAAGCGGAAAAACTCCACAGTAATAAAAATGCCAGAAATATCAAAATTCTGAATGTGGTTAATCAGGAATTTAAACAAGACAGCAGTTGCCCTTAAACAGAAATTTGACTCATCAGTACCAAAGAAGAAAACCTGGGAGTTAATTCCACACACCTTTTCAAAATAACAGTAGTCTGTGTTTTATTTGAAAAACACAACACAGAAAAAATTACCAATACTTATTAATGGACAAAAATTCTCTGTTCCTTATAAATGGATAATTTGCTAACTATTAGATGAAAAAATTCATCATAATAACTGTTATGATTTTTAATGCCTGCTCACAAACTCTGAACATATCAAAATTTGTGTTTTTTAAACTTAAATACTGAGTAATTTCTATTTTAAAAAATCTTAATTTGTGGCTTATTTACAAGTCCATTATGAGACTTAAACTTTCAGAATTAAATAAATTTTGAATGGAAGACAAAAGTTCATGTGACACTTAGTTTCCATGTTTTATCCCTTCCACTACAGCACTGTCTCTGTTTCTGTTTTATCCACAGATATAATCTTTCTAACACGTGAGTGAAACTTTAGAGTAATATCATACTTTCAAGTTATTTCTCAACTCCAGAAGAGAATATTTTAGCATACATTTTGAAAATAATGAGACTTAAGCATCTGCCTAAGTACTTTATTGAGTCCAGGAAATGTAGTTCATATACAAAAGCTTGCAAAATGAAATAAAAATTTTCTTTCCACACACATTCTGTAATAGCCATGCTAACATTTGGCTATTTTTATACATGTTCCTGCCAGAAAACACTGTTGCTGGAGTATTTTTGGAAACAGGATATAAAAAGAATGTGATCACAGCTATGGTGCTTTTTAAAAATGTATGAATATGCTTGGGATTTTTTACAGTATTTATCCTGCTCCCTAATTTGCTGAGCAGTATTAGTTCAATGGAAAGACTCTTTATTTCTTAGGTAAATAGCTATATTTTTACTCCTGGATTACAGAAGAATTTTGATTCCATACAGAGTGATGCAAGCTGTTACTGGCATTTCCTCTTTAATTTTTTAAAAAAAGAATCATCTCATTTTCTTCTTGAAGAGAAAACAAGACGATAAATACTTCACATTAAAAATGAATACCATGTTTGACAACTGTTCTGTGCTCAAATGAACTAAGATAATTTCTGTGATACTGTGTTATTCTTTTTTACAGGAATATTTTATTTGTGTGGTCTTTCATGACTGTGGGAAATATGAAACAAAGCTATAAAAAAAAAGAAGAGGAGGAATCTTCTGAGGATATTTAACCACAAACACGTTATACTTTCTTACAAAAGAGAACAGTGAAGCAGTGCATCTTGAATGTATCTGCTCTTTGAAACATGGGTATTAGTAACGAAACATATTCCGGTCTTTCGTATTTTTGTATGTAGTCACAAATAATAAATTCTCCACTAGGGTTTGCAGAGATGAATTCTCAGAAAAGAGACTTACCAACCAGCCTGAGGAAAAATTAAAATCAGAACGCTCTTATATCAAAGCTTAATAATGAGAAAAACAATCCGCACAATGAGAACAAACTTGTAATACCTTTGACCCAAATCTAAATCTTATAGGGACTCTTAGTGTTAAAAATAAAATCATTTTCTCTGTCTCTTCATTTTTAGATGTGAGTAGACAAGGGAAGTCAGAAATGCTATGTAAAACCTTCTGTCTTCAAATTATCAGACTCTGAAGAAACAAGAATAGCTGATAGCATTCAGTGGCTATGGTTGTTCATAGTCATTAGATTTGTCTTGACTTCATGACATTCAGATGGCAAGAAAGTTGTTTGAGAGAATGTCTGAGCAGTTCATCCCTTATGTCACAGGCCTGTATTTTTTGCTGCTTCCTCCTTGCACATTAAAAGGTGCTCGGTTTGGAGAAAGTTTATTGAGAAGATGTCTGTACACATCTGAAAATGCAATCAGGGTACAAATACAGTGTGTGTCTGTGTGTATAGTTACATTTGCACATGTGTTAGTCCACGTACTACCGGCAGCCAAGGCAGAAAGCTTTCCCTGTTTCAGATGACTCCTTCATTAAGGGTCTTTCCTTTCTCCGTCCTTAGTGCTCTTTCCTGTATTTAACACTCACTACTTCCAAGTCTTTAGCTGTAATTTCTGTCCAGAATAAACTCCTCATGTCTTACGGCTGGCACTAGGCCTTGTGTAAAAGCTGTGATTGATTCCCTAACAGTAATGTCTTTAATTGTTCCAAAGCTCAAGTCTGGAGGGGATAACTCTAGGACAGCACTATATGGTCAAATACAGTACTTGACCACAAGCCATCAAAAGCAATGTTCTAGTGGATATCAGTTTATTTAGAATTAGGAGAGACTTAGCTAAAATTAAGAACTTAACTCACAAATGTTAGATGCCATAGTTATTTCCAGAGCCTCTGTCATTAAAGTTTCTATAAGTGGAGAGAGCTACAGCTACAGCTGGGCACATGCTGTACTCCCAGAGTACAATAGAAGAATAATGGTCATGCTTACGTGCTTGAGGCTTTTCTAGGCCTACAGCAAAGCTTTCTTGGAAGCTGGAGAACCAAAGAGTTTATTTTCCCTTTTTATTTTTATTTTGTTTTTTTTTTTTTCCCCAGTTTCACATCTACTCTACAGCTAGTATAAAAAAGCCTGGAAATTTCAGAATGTTTATGAAACGATTAACTCAAATTTTTCATGGCTTTTTTTTCTCTCCTATCTTGTTTAATTTAATGGTATCAGACTTTAAGAAGATTAACAAGGATTATTTCAGATACTTCATTTTACATTAAGAATGATTCCCAGTATGGATAGCCTTTACTATCAGCATTACTCACAGATTCTTAATAACTAGAATTATTGCTTGCCTTGAAACTCCATCCATCCCCTGCAAGCTTGGCTTGGCTTGCTGTGCAATTAAGTGTATTTCAGGCATCATGACATTGCTTGCAGATTGAATTGTTACATCAATCATTACACAGTGGGACCAGATACTGGTGCAAATTCAAGATGTAGAGGTATTAGTGACATATAATGACATATAGTGACATATATAGTGACATATATATATAATATATAATGACATATAATATATATAATGACATAGTGACATATAGCGGAATAGAGCTACATTAATTAGAAAGAACAGAAATATTTAATGAATTTATTTCAAATGCAAAAGACTTGTCAAAGATAAAAATGGGCAAATCTGTCAATCATGTCAGTATTTCTAAAAATAGAACATTATTGATCTTTTTTTAAAACTTATTTTGAATAAAAGATATTATAAAAGGGTTTCAACTTGCAAAATAAAATAGAATGCTTTTTTTTAGATAAAAAAAAAAAAAATTGTGTGGCCTTCACCTTCACGAAGAAGGTCAGCCTTAAAAATCAGCATTCTGTTGACCCAAACAGACTTTTTGGTTCTGTTCTTTCGTTTCAGCCAGAGAATCATAGAGGAAATAACTAGTTTTTCACATGGCTCTGCACAGAAGACTCCCCACTGCTGTTTGTAAGTCTTTCAAAAGCTCAGTTCTTACCCACCTTTGTAAAACATTTTGGGCTCCTCAGCTCAAAAGCATTGCATAATTGCAAAGCGTTGCTGTGTTTATGCTGTTACCCTCAGGATATAAAACATAAGAAATTTTTGTGGCCTATGATTTCATTCTATACAGTGGTCTGCCTGAACTATTTCTGATGTTGTTTACGGCTGTAGGAACTGGAGCATAGTTGCCTTTTTTATAGAAGAAAACAGCTAAAATTTTTGGTTTTGTGGGACCTTTCTTAGTTTGAGATGGCCATTATCCTTTTACAGTCTTCTAGGGGTTTGTACACTGGAGCTTCTGAACAAGGGGCTCAAGTTATGCCCTGTAAATATTCAACAATTTTGCCCCTACAGTAAAACCACGTTGATGATCTGCTTTCAAGAGTTTGTAATCTCTTTCCACCCCTCCTGTGAGAGCTTGGATCAGCCATTCGGTACAGATGAGGTTAGTTTACAGATCTGGAGGTGAAGGGTAGTGAGCAGAGGGGTCAATGAGGGGAGTTTATCCAGCAGTGGAATAGCCAACATGGATCACATTATTCTGCCAAGGAGAGGAAACCTGCCTGACACATTGTGGCTGTCCTTCAGTGAAGACAGACACTTATGGTCCAAATCCCAGAGATTACATTTGCTTTGTTCCTTCAGTAAGCAGAGTGTGTGCATAGAAAATGAAAGGCCTGGTTTTATTAACCAAATTTAAAAGCTTGTCTCCATATTTTAGGTGAAAAAGCAAGACTCACCAGTTTCCCCAGTGTCTACAACTGTTTTCACACAGGCCTTTGGTTTTAATAATTCATTGAAGAAACAAAAATCATCTGGTTGAAAAATTAATTATTATATGTTTTCAAAAGTTACAGTGAATGGAATGTCCTGGGCAGGAAAGGCCTGATGAGGGACAGTGAATACACGGAGTCGGTCTCCACACTGAAAAGTAATTTTTAGTCACACAAGAGCAATCTTACATGTATATTGTCAACCAGCAGTTGGTTTTAGGCTCAAGCAAACCTTGAGCTGGAGGACCTCACAGTCCTCCATTCTAGCTTGCTAAGGTTTACCTTCCTCTTTCCTGAAAACCTTTCCTCTCATACGTGAACAGAAGTATTGATATCTATGTTCTGTAAGTGACAGGTTCCTCTAGTCTGGGGAATTGCTATACTGAGGAATTCCTGTGCTGAGGGATTACCTGATAGGGTGCCTACCATTACCTCTTTCAGTTTTCATATAGAGCATTAAATAGTCACTTTTAATTTCTTCTCTGTCTGGTAGGGGCAGAGTAATTAAAGTAATAATTTCCTTTATTCGTTCTTTTTGGGGTGTTTTTTCCCCTCATCGGGTGTATTGAAAAATAAAATGTTGCTCTGCTCTATATGAAACAATAACCCTGCTTGTCTCCCAAACGCACTGCTGCTGCCAGGCTACAGTTCTAGTTTCTACCATGATGCTGTCTAGTGCTTGGATAAAGGATCTGTCAGCTGTGTCAAGTACTTGCCACGGTGACACGTGCCACAGTGACACATGACAGCCACATGTCAAGTAGTATTTCAAAGAAGTTTGCATGACCCGTTTCATCCAGGCACAAGACAGAGACCCAATGTGACTTTTAGACCAGGGTGCAAATACATGGTGCTTTTCGCTGTCGTGAAACGGCATTGTGAGCTGTATGGGAATTATTAGTCATTTTATCTACTTTCTTTAACTACTGATCTGTTTTATTGACTAACACTGTTGTATGTATACTGAGAGTCTGGAAGAAAGAATTCCAGAACCACCTTGAGAGAGACAGATGCTCCTTGTATAACTACGTAGAAAGTTAACTTTAGTATGACTTAATATTATCCCTGACCTTGAGCTTGCTTTCCCCCTAACCTGTCACCAATGATCAGTTCAAAACCTAAAGTCTGTTGTGATTCAGCGAGACACATGGAGGTCCAATATTCCATCTGAAAGACTGAGCTCATCTTGGGCTTAGCAGCAACTAATGTTTAATTATCTACTTAAATTGGACTATGAGAAATGAGTGCCAGCCAATCAGCCAGTGAAACAAGCACCTGCATTGGTTTAGATATATGCACTCAAACTGGTTGATTTTTTTATGAAAATTATGGTAGGTGTTTTTTCTAACTGAATTTTCTGTTAAAGAAGTTACTATTTGCCTAAAACAATTTCTTTTTTAAAGTATTTGCTGGATATTGTTTTGCACATCTGCAGAAGCTTTGTTTCTATTCTGTGACAGATGAACATACTGCTAATTCGAAATCTTTAAGTGTGAATACTTGCATATAAAATTCACTGCTAATTTTCCACAAGTGTTTTGCAATGTTTGCTTAAAAATTAGCCCAAAGCAGTATTTTGATAGTAATTGGATTCAGCAAAGAATTTTTGACGTGTTACAAAAAGAATATAAAGTCAAAACAAAGAATTAACATGTGAACAGTTTGCAGAAGTTTTCCAGTATTCACCTTATAAACTGTATATTCCAAATAGTGCCTACATTTGTTCAAATACTCAATAAATGTTTGGTATTTTTTCTCTGACAATGATTTAAGCAAATTAGTTTATTTCTTTACACTGAACCCAATTTAACAAATCGTACTTCTTAATGAGTTAATTCACGGGCTGCAAATATTCCCAGTTTCTTAATATTTGTTCATATTTTGAAGCTCATTTGGATATCAAGACTCCACAGCCCGTGTTCGAAGGACATACATATAACAGGAGCCACTTCTGAATTTATAGCTGTGCGCATTCCGTTACAGGAAACACTGTTGCCCTCAACCAAATGCAACCAGGCTATAATTTCCAGATTCAGATCAAAATGCACTATTTCACTGGGGATTTAAGGAGTTCTTTTATTAATTTTTTTTTTTTTAGTTTATTTAGTTGGGTTTATTTGTTTGTGGGGTTTCTTTGGTTGTTTCTCCTGACTGAAGCACTAGGCTGGGCACTCAAATGGAAAGCTCCTTTGAATGCGGGTTAGGTAGCCTGGCTGAGAGCATGGGCTGCATTTTCACTGTCATTGGCTTCTTTAGAAGCAGCACATTGAGTAAAATACTCCTGTGTTCTTTGTCCTTCGCTGCCTTCCCAAAACTCCCTCCTCTATGACCTCAAAGGCAGGTCGCATTGTCCCAGCAAGGTTCAGGCTTGCTGTTCTGTACACAGCAAAATAAAAGATATCATCCCAGAGATACAGAACAAAAGATGTGACCCCAAAGATATGGAACAAAAGATATGACTCCAAAAGTCCCAGCAACCCACAGGGCCAGGGTTCCTCACTTCAGGAGAGGGGGTAGCTGAAGTGTGGCTTCCAGTATTTCCTTTTTTCCATGAGGCTAACCCATGTGCTGAGCCTCCTGGTTGATTCTGCAGGAAAGATGTGCCCACAAATATTTCTCTTAAATCACTGAAGTTGAGAAACTTCCTAACATAAGAGTAATATGAGAGTCAGCAGGTCTGGTGCCTCAGTTTTAAAATACCCAGCCTGGGCAAATGCATAGCAATGAAATGCAACTGATTAGAAAGTGGAAAGGCTGTTTGGTTTACAGGTTGTGTTATTTGCCAGATAATACGGATTACACATTTATCGAGTGTGAATGGGACTATCTGCTTTCGCAAGGGATCACTGATCATGAAATTAGTGGTCTCTAAAGAATTTCCACTCTGACCACACCTGAGTGAGCTCTGGTCCTCATTTGCTTTTCTTTCTTGCATCAAATAGGAATAAACACTAGCCTAAAACAGACTTCTTTCTCAGGTTTCAGTTCTATATGCCTTTGACTACCACTGAGCTAAACAAAGCGGAAAATGAGGTGCCTCAGCACCTTCCAGGATGCAAGTGTTGACTATTTTTTTCTCTTTGCATGAGACAGATACTTATAGCTGTTGCTCAGCCTGTCCTTTATTCCATTCTTGTTTGGAAACTGTGTGTTAGGGTTATATCTTGGCCTAATATGCAGGTAGGAATGTTTCTAAATCCTTACTGAAAAAAAAAATAATTGAATATAGTACAGTATAAAAGCTCTGCTGTTTAAATGATGGCACTATACTTCTGGCAAAATAGTGGCTGTATCATAAAGGCTGCATAATGATTTTCAGTCTGCCTCAAGAATGCAGAATGTGACAACATGATAAGAAGTGAGAGAAACTGGAAGTTTCATTATAGGTTGCAACATTCTTTCCAAGTCCTAACTTAGCTACTGGAAATGTTTGCAAATTGCACTGCCTTTAAATGCCGCTATTTAAATCAATAACCTTAAAATTGCCAACTTCCACACAAAATGAATAGCATGCAACTAAAACAGGTAAGTTCATTTTTATAACTTAAAAAGAGGTATAAGCTTGGGTTAAGGTTTGCCACTTGAAATGCTAAAAAGAATACTAAAAATATTCAAAAAACAAAGCACAAAAAAGGACAGAATTTCAAAAAAAAAAAAAAAGGCAGCTTTTTCCTGTGCTGTTATCCTTGCTAAATACTACAGATGGCAATGCTTTTAAAAAAACTCCTGTCTTGCCTGATAATTACTACATTTGTGTTTGTAGAGGGATTTTTGTATGTATTATCAACTGACTTTGGATTTGAGAAGCCCTTTTGAACTGAATTCTACCTAATAGTGTCTGTTAAGACATTGTAGTTGCGGGGAGATTGTTCTGTGTATGCATATAGCTATTCTAATAGCTATTTGGATTAAATACTATTCACGTTTAATTTCTAAAATCTCACATTCCTTTACAGATGTAGTTGGGTTTGTCCCTTGCACTCAGAAAGAGTGTTTTTTATCTGTTTACAGGCACTAAAGCTATCAGTGTGGTGAAAACTGAACTGTCTTGGAGCTTCACTGAGCATGGTTTTTTCTATTTTCGTTTCTGTCAGCTGCAATATGAGGCCATGAGTCTTTTTCAGCTCTGAAAAATATACGAGTTTTCATTCAACACTAATTCATCCCAGTCAAAAAAAACCGCATTTTTTTGTTTTGGACAATTAGATTATTGCAACTCAGTAATATTGTACACCTGAAGAGTATTTTTCTAAATTGTGTCTGTTTCGCACATTTACGAAACATTTCTGAGACTTCTGTAGTTTCATTGAGGAAAAAAAAAAAGATAGATATCACGCTTTTTGTGGTTTATCTTGTCTAGACCTCTAAAAGTCCTTGTCCCCTTTGCAGCATGCAGCACTCAGTTGGTTCCACACAAGTTCATCTTGAAAGTAGAAGCAATTGCAAGGAAAAGTTTCTATTTGTTGTATATCACTGTTGAAGCTCTTCATAACGTAGAAAGGGGTTATAGATATGAGCAATGAAAAGAGAGATTTTCCTCATTGTTCTTTTCTATTTAGCCACCTTCAGTAGCTCTTAAAACATCCATGATTCCCACACAAAATACTAACCATAAGAGGGGCCATTTTGTGACTGCTTAATCACATGAATTAGGCAAACAATAATTAGCTTGTATTAATTCTTCAAGCAATACACCATTATAATTAAATCAGCAGCCTTCATTTTTTTGCAGGATTTTAAGCCTCCTTGTAGATTACCATTTGAAAACTACCATTTTCAAAGGCCAATTAAAACTACAAAACTATAAAATTGCATTATTACATTCCACAGCAAAAAGCAAAGATAATACCACAGCAAATGTAAAACTGCTTCTTAAGATCTCAAAAGATCCCTTAAAAGCAAAGACTCAGTGCCTAAACATGTCTTCCCAAAAACACTTCTGCCTTCTGGCAAAGAAATTTCTATCTGAAGCAGTAATGGAAGAATTGCATACATCGTACACCAGGTAGCGGGTGACTTCGTGAATACTTTCTTCTTTTATTTTCATTTCAAGTCACATATAATTTGATTTTATGCACAAATCTTGATTTATTCTTTTCATCCAAAAATAAAATCACGCTGCAGGTTTTCCAAAAAGAAAAATTTCTTCTTTGTTAAAAAAGGATACAATAGCCTTGGAATTCAAGAATTGCAATAGCTGCTTCTCTCTTCAGATTCTTATTCATAAAAATTAAACTAAATCATCATCTGCAACTGGTAAACATCAAGGCCTATAACACATGTCCCAGATCAATATTTGTTAAGTAACTTTAATATTGAATAGTTTTCATACAATCACAGAATAGTTTGGGTTGAAAGGGACCTTTAAAGGTCATCTAGTCCAACCCCCCTGACATGAGCAGGGACATCTTCAACTAGACCATATTGCTCAGAGCCCTGTCCAACCTGACCTTGAATATTTCCAAGGATGGGGTATCCACAACTTCTCTGGGCAACCCAGTCGGGTGTTTCACCACCCTCATTGTAAAAAATGTCTTCCTTATATCTAAACCTACCCTCTTTCAGTTTAAAACTGTTACCCCTACACTCCCTCATAAAGAGTCCCTCCCCATCTCTCCTGGAGCCCCTTTAGGGACTGGAAGGGGCTATAAGGTCTCCCCGGAGCCTTCTCTTCTCCAGGCTGAACAAGCCCAACTCTCTCAGCCTGTCCTCACAGCAGAGGGGCTCCAGCCCTCTGAGCATCTTCATATCCCTCCTGTGGACCCGCTCCAACAGGTCCATGTCCTTCTTATGTTGGGGCCCCAGAGCTGGAGGCAGCACTCCAGGTGGGGTCTCACCAGAGAGGAGTAGAGGGGCAGAATGACCTCCCTCAACCTAAGCTGTAGGTGCAGTTCTCATTAGGTTAAGCAGTTATGCTATGCTGATTTATCAACCAACATCAGACAAAAAAATGCTGACTCTCATTTTCTCAGTTATCTTTTACTTCTTACATTCAGCAACCTATTACAAATTTACAATGAAATAAACTGGTGGTGACATTTGGCACACATCGTCGTGTGATGATTCATCACAACTCAATGGAAAAAAACCACAGGCACAGCCCCTGGGAGGTGTTATCAAAGCTCCTGCTGTAGAAGCTATGGAGTATATAAAATCCTTAAGGCTGCAGGGCCATTATCTGAGCAATAGAACCTACTGTAAATCACAGACAGGTTTGCCTTCTCTCCAAACCCCTCTTTTCTGCTTATGGCTTAGCCTTCCTCTCTTCACAGCTTCCAATCCTGACTCCAGTCTGGCTCACACACGTCTTAGTTCTTTTTTCTGCCACACACCCACTGGCAAAGCTGGACAAAAAACACATCCAAATAGATTTACTGCTGATCTTCTCAGTAGTTCTTTTATCCCAAAGTCTTGGAGGCTTTGACAGCCTGTATCCCAAAACACAATTCAGCCAAACACATAATATTTGTACTTATCTTTAAATTGATTCACAGGTGCAACATCATGGGTGTGAAATTTCCTTTTAAGAAAACACAGTTTTCATTGTATTACTTTTGAATGCTGTCAGTCATTCAAGAGGCTAAGAATAAGGAATGCCACTAGCTAAGCTTAAGAACAGACAAGATGGCAGACAGTTGGTCTCTCTGTGATATAATTTCACAGAGTAGTTCAATTATTACAATAGTGGACCTTTTTCTTATGCTACTTTTTTCTGCTAGTAGCTGATTCAGAACTTCTGGCATGTGGGAAGCGATCACGATCTTATAAATGTGTATGAATATCACGGCATGTAACGTGCTGTTGTTGAGTGCTATAGACTCATGAAAAGCAGATGTTACCAGTCAGTCTTGGAAGCCTGACTCACAAATACCCTAATAGTCTATCAAAATGAATGACAGTTTGAAACAGATTATTTTGCAATACTAGTGTACTGCAAAATAGCGCACCAGCCTTAAAGACTTTCTTTCACAGAATCATGGAATGGTTTGGGTTGGAAGGGACCTTAAAGATCATCCAGTTCCAACCCCCTGCCCTGGGCAGGGACACCTCCCACCAGACCAGGTTGCTCAAAGCCCCATCCAGCCTGGCCTTGAACACTTCCAGGGAAGGGGCATTTCCTCCTATTCCATCTGTCCCTCTCCTGCTCATATTCCCTTTCCATCTCCTTTTTTTTTAATTTTTATTTCCAAAACACATTTTCTTTGTGTTCAAATTGTTCTTTTTATATCTGTTCCAATTTTCACCTTCCCTCTTTACTCCTTCCTCTTCACAACAACCACCATCACCAATAGTCCCTGTTCGCAATATCTTTCATCTGACTGGTAAGATAAACGTGAAAAAAGGAAGTAAGTATGACACACAAATAGACCAGACAACACACTATTAATTTCATCTTGGTTTGTATGTATATATGCATTATTTTTTAAGAACTGAGGTATACTTAAAAGAAAATTACCTAAGTAGAAAGACGTGAACAAAGGGAAGTGGAGAGAGAAGGCAAAGAGAGAAGTGACAGATGTAAGGAGGGGAGCAGGGTAAGACAAATTACCAGTCACTCTGTGACCAGCCAAAATAACAAAAAGACCAGCCAATACTGATACATTTCCATGTAGGCATAACACTATTTCATTTGATGTAGGAAATCCACCGTTCAGCCAAACAAAATCCTTTATGTACATATGCACTTTCCTTCTTGGCTTGACAGATTACTCAAAACCCATACAAGCTGGTGACAGAACACTTAAACAGCAGCAGCCTGGGAGCAGGGGTGTTAAAACTCTTCTCTAGTACAAACAACATCTTGCCAAGCAGTGCCAAAGGGACGTAGCACAGTTTTGGGACCTGTTATTGCCTCTCAAGGGATCTGTGTTTCCCTCCACCCTTGGCTCTGGAACTGGTGCTTCTGCTTCATCCCACTTTTGTTGTAGGGCTGGATCCTTAGACCCCCGCCCTAATGACTCTAGCTGTTTAGGTAACACAAAAAGATGTTGCCTTTGGTAGCAATCTGGAGAAGCATGGGAGAATCTAAGAGATTTGTTCCATCTGTCCCATTCCCCATCTCAGCAGAGCAGGTTTACTGGCAGCCAGCCATTACCTGGCCTTTGCCAACCCCAGATAAGACTGCGACTTAAAGACAGATGCTTTTCCCTTTCTCAAATCCTGCATCAGACTTTGGCTGGGCCCAAGCAGCTGGCTTTCTGACTTTAATACTACTTAAAAGACATCTGTTTTCTAAAGCTTATCTAGTTCAGTAGCAGTTTTGTTGGGTTTTTATTGACAGCAAGTAAAGCTCCTTGGGACACGTTGCATGAATGGTGTGGTGAAATAGCAATTTGTATTTGCAACTGATGTTTACCTATGTGCAGAGATCAATATCTGTTGTATTTTGCCCTCCTAACTCACAAAATATGAGTTTAGAATGTAATCTTTTTCTAGCTACTCCTCATAACAAATCAATGTTCGTATGTAATATCTGTCTCCTTAATTCAGACTTAAAATCTTTGGCTTTGTAGGCTTTGTTCCTTCCAGTCAAATAGATAAAATGCTGAAGTTGTTGTATTAGGAGGATGTAACATGGATTGGAACAGCAATCCAGGCTTTTCTTTGGATGATTTAACTATCTTTTCCTGTAATAAGCGAATCAAATCCTATATAGTCCATGGCAAGCTGGATTTAAATTCTAAAGCAATGACCCTAACTAATCCAATAGAAAATCTGCAACTATCTCCAACTTTCAGGGGAAAACTAAACCTGTTATCAAGGCACTAGAAAGTTATTGAGGCCTTCTTTAAAGCCTAGTGACATCCTAATAATTTATTTGCGCTTCAGATCAGAACATTGTTATACTTTGAAGAGATATCGTCATCTATGATTTATGTAGTTTTTCTTTTTTTTTTTTTAAGACTACTGTAATAACTTTTTTAGGTATTATATTTATTCATGGTATTTCCTGGTTGAGTTTGTACTGCAAATGGGTGTGGAAAAATAAAACTTTTAGGGCGGATGAGATAAGAGGTAGTAGCAAAGGCCACTTGAGGATGGCTTTGGAAAACGTGTGAGAACTTACAGAAACACGTACTACTGTGCCTCTCTAGGACTCAGACCCATGTGGCAGGCCAGTGCATGCCACTCCAGGCCCATAAGGGTGTCTGACTCATGAAAATATGATAAGAAAGTTAATTTATTAGCCACGGTCCCCTGTAAAGATGCTTGATAACATAAAGCAGCATGTTTCCAGTGGTCACTAGGCAACTCCTGAGGCCACTTTTCCCAGGCTGTAGCTGACTCTGGAGCTGATCATTAGGTAAACATTTTCCCCCAAAGCTACTTTTTATTAATAAAAGACAGATATCACGCCAATTTTCTTTCTGTTTTTCCTCACCTAGCCTATTTTCATGCAGCTGGGATAGCATTTAGGTTCTCCAGTATCTTCCACAGAAAATCTGTAACTCAGGATCAGAGGCCACAAAGTTATCCTGAAGTTAAACCACCAAGAGTTTGTGTTGATAAATAATTTTGCTGATAACCATAGATATCCAAGTTACTTTGCTTAGTCTTTCTGGGGCATTTTGGGTGATATTCCTGTCACCTAACTTCAGGCATTTAAAAACCAGCTGTCTAGATTCCCTCCTTATGGAAATGAGTAGATGAAATGCACTTTGGAGGCACCAGTCTCTCCCCAATGACTGAAAAAATGACACTGACTGCATGCTTATTCAACCAAATAAAGTTATTTGAGATGAATCTCATTACTAATATCTAATACTAGATTCTACTATAACTACTAGATCACAAATATAGAATACGTATATAAATCTTACCGACTTGATGGATAGATTCCTCATATGTGAGTTGCAAAGAAAATGGCCCTGCTGTAAGCCAGGAAAAAGACCTCCTTGATTAAGTCAGCTTTCTCCAGGGAATTTTCTTCTTATAAAATTTATTTGAGCAGCACAATGTGATGCCTTTCCCAGAACGGCTGCTTCCTCTAGTTGACACAGGGATGTTTATAATAGAGAAGAAAATATTTCAAGACAGGTCAAGAAAACTGCAAAAATATACTCCGTCTGTGCATGTGTGTGTTGTTTGCTTGACACATTTTTGGTTTGGTTTTTTTTTTTCAATCAGGCATGGCTTGTTGAAGATGGGTGCAATTTTCTGAGCTTCATGTTCAGTAAAATAACTGTATATAATTGCATGGCAGAAGCAAAGTAAGGTTTCGGTTAATTTAATTTATTTACATCTCTCTTAATCCTATTTCATCCATTCAGTTTTATCACCTTCCTGTCTCTGCTGCTGTCTGTTATCACTCCAGCCCTGAACCTCCCACTGCCTGGCTATAATCACTAACCTTTTTATTTCTGGTACTTAGTTGATCCTATCCTAAAAGCCTTTTATCCCCCAATGAATATAATCTGACCACTTAACTTTTATGTATCTGTTCCTTTACTCCATTCTTTCCTTTTACAAGATGTTGAACCTCTTGTGTTTTCCTCTTCACTTTCACTATGCACTCCTTATTTTCTGTGGACTGAAAGAGCCCTCAAGGCAGACAATAACCAGGAATCATATGTACCATTTCCAGTGTTTGCTTTAGATGTGATATTTATCTTATAACCAATATATTGACATGTATTCTTTGGGTTTTATTCACAGGTTTTTCTGCCTTCTTATGGAGACAGTTGGCTTCATGACTGAATAGTAACTTGTCTTGTCACTGTATTGTCACAGAGGATTCAATATCAAGACCTTCCAGGAAGGAGCTTTCAGAGCAGGCTGAATCTGATGTCATGTACACTTTGATAGGTCACAGATGACTTCATTTAACCTGATAGAATTATGCTGCTGGATAGCAAGTTCAAAATGAGACAGTGCTACAACCGCCTGAATAGTCATGCTATGTGCACACTGCCACAAAACCTTTCTCCTTCTCACTTACAATCCTCAGAATGCCATGGGGAAAAAAAAAAAAAAAAAAAAAAAAAAAAAGCAGGCATAAGCAGCAAACTATGTACCGTTACTATGGTCAGGAAAGAACGGGGAAATAGAGAGCTGGCCATTTGTCGCATACAAAAAAAATCCGCTGAGCATAAAGGAACTGTGCTGGGTTGACCCTGGCTGGACGCCAGGTGTCCACCAAAGCCTCTCTATCACTCCCCTCTTCAGCTGGACGGGGGGAGAGAAAATACAACAAAAGGCTCATGGGTTGAGATAAGGAGAGGGAGATCACTCACCAATTATTGCCATAAGCAAAACAGGCTCGACTTGGGGAGTTAATTTAACTTATTACCAACCGAATCAGAGTAGCATAATGAGAAATAGAAACCCTACCTCTTAAAACACATTCCCCCCACCCCTCCCTTCTTCCCAGGCTCAGCTTCACTCCCCATTTCTCTACCTCCTTCACCCCGAGTGGTGCCGGGGATGGGGAAAAGAGGCTGCGATCAGTTCACACATCTCTGCTGCCCCTTCCTCCTCAGGGGGAGGACTTCTAACACTCTTCCCCTACACCAGCTTGGGGTCCCTCCCACGGGAGGCAGTCCTCCATGAATTTCTCCAATGTGAGTCCTTCCCAAGGGCTGCAGTTCTTTACGAGCTGCTCCAGCGTGGTTCCCATCCATGGGGTGCAGTCCTTCAGGAACAGATTGCTTCAGTGTCAGTCCCCCATGGGGTCACAAGTCCTACCAGCAAATGTGCTACAGCACGGGTTCCTCTCTCCATGGGGCCACAGGTCCTGCCAGGACCCTGCTCCAGCACAGTCTCTCCATGGGGTCACAGCCTCTTTTGGGCACCCACCTGCTCTGGCGTGGGGTCCTCCAGGGGCTGCAGGTGCATTTCTGCTCCACTGTTAACCTCCATGGGCTGCGGGGGAATCTCTGCTCCGGCACCTGGAACACCTCCCCCCCCCCACTTCTTCACTGACCTTGGTGTCTGCAAAGCTTTCTCTGCCACATATTCTCACTCTTCTCCCTGGCTGCAGTTGTGCAGGTTTGTTTCCTCTTTCTTAACTATGCTATCCCAGAGGTGTTACTACCGTCATTGGTGGGCTTGGCCCCAGCCAGTGATGGGTCCGTCTTGGAGGTGGCTGGCACTGGCTCTATCGGACATGGGGGAAGTTTCTGGCAACTTCTCACAGAAGCCACCCCTTAGTCCCTCCACTACCAAAACCTTGCCATGTAAACCCAATACAGGAACAAAGAAAGAGTTAATATTTCTTGGTTTGTTATCATTTGGGGAAAATGTGATTTGATTTTTGCAGTTCTAGGATTAGAAACAAGGGTAATTTAAAAAAACGTGACTCATAATTTCACATAAAACTTCAGCACACCTTCAGAAAACACAAGGTATTTTCTATGCATTTATTACAGTGTTCCTCAGTGAAATTCTCCCTCAGGAGTCTTCATTTTTGGAGGGAACACAGTTAAAATGATATTTACATAAAGCAAACAGAACTTTTCAGAGTTATTTGGCAGGAGTTACCCAACCATGCTGATGTAACTTAAAAGGTTTGGAAAGTACTGAAATAAGTAATTCTAGAGATGTCTCCTTGGAAATATTCAGAATCAGAAAATTATACACCTGAAGATTTTAACCAGTGAAGTACCCTTTCCCCCTGGTTTTAGAGAATTCTTTTAATCTCTCTTCTCTTCCTCAATCTCATTCATTTGGTTCCATGACTCTTTCAGGTGAATAAATTACAACTTACCTTTCCTCTTCCAAGCACCATACATTTTTTCTCATTTCCCTGCGTTCATTCTGGTACAGTCTGTAAATGGAAAGGGAAAAAGAATCTTTCTAAGATAAGGTGGCATCTGACTAAGGGCAGCCTACAATGCAAGGACCGGAACAACAATGTTATTCAGAATAATAAAGTAACTCTCAAATGGGATAATTGTTAGATGTGATAAACTGAATAATCTCAAAACACAACTATTGCAAAGTAGGTAAAAATTAAGCTAAAAGACCATACAGTGGCTAATGGAGAAAATAAAGGTCAACTAGGTCCAGATGGTTCACTTGATAAGCACCTCATAAACATGCATATGTTACTTCCAGCTCCAAGTATAGAGCACATTATAGGTAACCTGCATAAATAAATTGAGCAATAGGTTGACATGTGCAGTACAAATTCAGGTTGCTATGTTAATTTATATTCAGAAAGCATGGAAAGGAGTTGCTTTGAGGAAAGTCAGTCAGTGAATTATGTAAATGTAACTGTATGTAATAGATATGAATAAAGTATATCACATAAGTTGTTATTTGCATGAAATCTCGATACCATAATATTGTCTTTAAGATGTGAAGAAGAGTGTCTTAGGGCACTTAGTCAAATATTAGCACATTTTATACCAATTATCCATATATTTTAGGCACGTATTCAAACACTCAACTACTTGATCGTTATAATTATTGTACATTCCATATCTCTGAAACACGCCAGATTCCTAATTGGAAGGAAGAAAATTATCTTAAGGCATGCTCTAACAAAACAATGAAAAATAGCCTAGGAACAATGCCCTTTTTGTGCTGCCTACAATATCTTCCTGCTATGTATACAAAATTACAATAAACTTTTAATCTGAACTAGAAGAAAAAACTTCCTGATACCTAGATACTTTAAAAGCCAAAGAGAAAACTTGCTATGTAAAGTGCCTTTATACATGACTGAATCCACTTCTATGTTTACTCTTATTCTACAACATAAACCAACACCCTCTCCTTCCATGCAGTAATCTCCCTGAAGACAAACCGGCAAGGGGTCAAAAGCAGCAAAGGAATGAGGCACCCAGACTGCGCTGCAGTTTGGAAATCAAGTCCAAACAGCACTCAGAAATATCTTTACTGCACTGCCATCCAAAATACCAAGCTGACTCACATTTTAAAACTAGATTCCAGAGATGCCTACAATTGACATAGCTGAGTAGTTCACAATGCTTGGCTCACACCTTGCTTATACGGCTAGATTAGGATCCAAAATTATGTCATTTCCTACGTATGTTCTCCAAGGAGCTTGATTTGAGAGACATCGTCAGAGCATATCTAATACACATTCAGCTTTAAAGTTCATCTCAAATGCAGCTGCAAGTAACTACAATCTTTTAAAACACGACCTCTCTTCATCATGAAGAGCTGTGAAATTCTAACACAGTCCCTCCCTTAGCCAGTTTCAAAGGTGCGGGGTGGGTTTTTTTCTTTTTCTTTATATGAATATGACTAGAAAAGGAATAGGAAATGATGAAAAAAAAAAACTAAGATGGATTAATTTAGTACCTAGGATAGTTTCTGAAGAAGCCTTCCTCCCAAAGCAGGTTTTAGAAATTTCCAAGTCTTTTAAATAGTCAGTCTTTGCTGCCTCCAGTTCATTCGCTATTGTAGTCTAGTGTCCAGACTACTAGGTTGCAGCATCATGTTCCATCTCAGACCCATAATGTCCAGAAATCTTTTGAGTAAGTGGTGTGGGTTTCAATTCTTTGAGGCAATAAGGAAATATTAAACCAAGATCTCTATATTTCTCATCCAAATGTTCTGACCATAAAACGGAAGTTCTTACAACTGTATTTCTTTAAGAGTCAGGCACTTTTCTTCAGGAGAGGCATCAGGTGTCTTGACTCAGGAACAGGATTAATAACTCAGTCACCCACCCAGTTGTTTAACACTCAGTAGCTACACATACAGCATGTTATTCCAAATGTCAATCTTACTTTACCCATGAATTGCCTGGGAACTTAGGTTTCTAATGCAGAATTCTTGCCTGGGAAGAAGGCCATAAAAGTAATAGCACCAAGAAGTGCATTTATTTGAAATGATCTTTTAATACTCATGACTTTGATCTTCCATTGTTTGCAAAATAATTTGCAATTCACTCTCCTTGCTAGTATTCATTTAGTGTCGTCTTCTTAGTAACTAATTAGTTTTCTTGGTGCTGTTCTGAGAAAGTTACATCCCTGACTTCCTGCGGCACTAAAAGATTGTATGGGTCATCCACAATGTACACAAGTATTTTCAATGTTATTATAATCCTGCCAAGGAATTTCTTTTTTAAAAGAGGTTCTATATTGTCCCAGTGGTCATCTTGGAAAGAAAAAGCTGACTTACCTACAGTCTTCATCTGGAAACTGACACATTCATTGTTCATTTGAATGTAATTTATATGACTTGTGGAAGTGGATATGTGATATTTTGATAGTTCTGCAAATATAATTCTCCAACGCAAAACTGAAAAAAAAACCAAAAAACAGTCTAGTAGAAATTACATGCACCCAATACATCTGGCAACTGAAATGGATACAGTGGTAACAAATTCAGTGGCTCAAGATCCTTCAAGGCTCTGTTGTGTTGTCACCTCTTCCCTCCAGACAGAAGCACGAGGACCCCAGCCTTGCTGTGAATTGCCTTTACCTCACTGTTCTGGAGTTTCTTAGCTCCGTATACTTCCATGTGCAACCAGATATTATATTTTTGATCATAATGGTTATTATTTTGTTTATACTACTATTTTTAATCACTTCTGAAGCAGAATAGAAGAGTTTCCCGATGCAAAAATCTATTTTAGACCTATTTCTCATTAAGCCTATCACAGTAATCCAAACATTGTCTAATTAGATATTTTTCATTATTTTGGTTTCCTATTAAAGTTACTGAGATATCCTTTGCCATAAGTGAAACTGTGAAATCTTATTGACCTAGTGACTCCATAACTGTGGCAGTGGGAGAATAGTGCTTCTATACCCATGCAATATTTGTTTACTTTATGGCTAAAGGGTATTTTGTTACTCTTCTCAGCCTTCCCCGATGGTGAGAACGAGACTGCATTCCATCTTCCATGTCATCCTGTACAGAATAAATGTTACAAGTTTCCCAATATTTTTCATTACAATGTTTCTGCAACCCTCAGTTTCCCAATTCTGAATGAAAAGGCGACAAATCATAAAGCATCCTCAAAAAAAATGTGCTTCAAACAGTTTAAGGAAGGTGGGAGAGGAGTTGAAATGCTGAAAGAAATGGAGTGGAGGAGCTGGAGCTGCTTTTGCATATGAGGTTTGAGTATCACTTGTTCTACAGGGCTGCAGCTGAAGCGGAGGTCCGCCTACATCAAAGCCAAGTTGTAAGTCAACACAAAAAAAACTTATGAAAGATGTGATTATGCCTCTGTATCTGATGTGCATATGTCCCACTCAGTGCTGCTGAAAATTCATATCCCAGAAACTTTTCTGTGAGCTTTCTGGGAACATTTTGTAGGAATTAAAGGCCTTCGTGTTTCACAGTTTTGAAAAGCTCCACCCAGATCCATTTGAAACTCGTCAGTGCGTGGGAAGATGCCCGACACAGTCTTGATCACTCTGAGTGATTCCAGGTTCTGCAGGGACCTATGGTCCCCTGCCTCAGACCTTAATTCTCTAGCTCAGCAAGGGAGAATCTGTTGCAAGCTACACAGTTGTTTTTTTTCTGCTAAGAATATATACGACTCCAATTCTTTTCTCTGAAACTGAAGCCAATCCATTCTTCAATGTATTCTCATGTGAATGAGTCACATTAATGATTCCCAGTTGTCCCTGGTCTGGGATACACATGAAACATGTATTAAAAAAAAAAAAAAAACAAAAAACACCACCAAAAAAAAAACACCGGTAGCAAAACTTGGTTCAATTTACAACCTAACATGCAAAGAAGGAGCAATGTAATTGAACCAATCACAATGTGGAAGGTTCAGGCAGAATCACCAAATTATTGTACTGTGTAACTATAACATTATTTCTGCTTTTATTGTTACTTGAATTGCTGAGTAAAAACGTTTTGAATGCATCGGATGATGTTCCTGAGGTCATTACAAGTAAAAATCTCTTTCTCCTGTTATATAGCGTGTAGCTCCCTATTGTTCATTTCATGCTTCTTATGTGAAATAAGCACAAATCATACAACAGAAACAGGAGCTAAATTAAAAGGAAACCATTTTCCTGCAGTTTTTCTTCATTAGCATTTCACTTATTAAAGAAGTTATTTCTCTCTTCTCCAACTTGGATTCCTTTCACAGTTTCTTTCCAAATTTTGAAAGAACCAGTCTAGATATCCCCACAGTAAGTAATATTTCTGGATTTGTTTCTGCCTACATCATATAACACAGATATGTAAAACATATGAGAAGCCGAGTTCCCCTGGCTTTTCTATGTGCCATTTCATAAGGCAAATTACTTCTATCAAGGGGTGCTTTGTCAAGACATGTTTTAAGGGACTAAATTATCTTCTCATTGCTCAACAGGTATAACAGGATTCAAATTTCTTTCCAGAAGTAAAAGGTGTTCTCATATAATACTGCTTGTCAGGAACAAGAACTGCTCAGTAGAATAAAAGCTTTAGAAAAAAAAAGCTTCTTAATTAACTTCACCATCTCAGGAACATAATACTATCACACCATCTCCAATTAGATTTTTTAGCAAATTGAAACTGATAAAGTAAACAGACTGTATGACAGTGATTAGCAAAGCACTGAGCAGAATTGAGTCACTGAGTATTACATAAGTGAATCATTGAAGGTAAAACCTCAAAGACATTTAGCCAGAAAAAAAGATTATGTTAAAGGTTAGTATGAATAACATCTCTTCAGTGTATTTTGAGCAAGTGTAGAAACAAATAATAACATTCGTATATTACTGTTACTGACAATGGATTAATAGAATGTTGTCACTGATTTTTTGCCTTTAAATAATGTAAATATAAATGTACTTTAGTGAAAATAAATATTGTCATTTTATTAAAAAAGGCTTTTCTTTTGCAAAGTACAGCTAAGTTCTGCTAGTAATTAAGCAGAATATTGCAAGTTATTGCATCATTAATCCCTGTATAACCATTTAAAGATTGTAGTCATAATTGCTTTAGTAACATTTTCCCATATTGTCTTAATGATTTACAATAGCTCCATTTTCCTGAATACTCCTATCTACCACTCAGGTAAAGAGGACAGCAAATTATATGAAGAATGCAAGACTGAACCTTGGCCAAAAAAAACCCACATCCACTACATAGTATATAAAATAGTAATGGTACTTCATACCAGCTTACTCGTTTCTAAGATGTGTTCAGCAGCAGAATCCCTGAGCGAACCTCAAGTGATCCATTCCCAGTCCTTCCTGCAGGCACTTACAAGCATCCCTTCCATAAACGAGGACAGGCCGAGCCCCGCTTTGTGCAGTCTGGGAGCTTCTGTGCTTAATGAAGTACTGGGGCTTCCAACCTGGTGTTTCTGTCAAACGGTAATCAGAAAGTAGGAGGAGAAAATGCATTGAGTAATGGTTCTTCTGCTCATTCAGGCAGTGTGAAGGACAATACTTCTAAAAGGACTTTTTCTTTTCTCCTAGACATAGCTGAACAAGCTGCTGGTGCTGAGCAATCTAACAGTGTTGAATGGGGAAAAAAAAAGTAATGTGAACATCCTTTTTTTAAGTCTCAGTCTCTGCATTAAAACCCTATTTACTTCTGGGTTGTTCTTGTGTAATGTGCCATCTGCAGAAAAGTTTGCCACCATTTCTTTGCTACGTTGTTTATTTAGAATTCCTCCTGAACTGTAAAAACATGATTTATGGAAAGGAGGGGAAAGGATTCCTTTGTTATTTCATACTACTCTCATAGCTCATGCACCACTGTCTTGAAAACAGATATGGTGTAAGCAGCTGAATAGTACACCAGAGGGTTTTCAATTCCTGTGAAACTGAATGACATTTGACCTCAGAGTTAATTTTTCCATATTTCCACTAACGTTACGAATAGGAGATACGGATGCAATTAAACTGAGGCCTGTGATCTACATCATCAGCCATTTCAAGTTTTGCGAATGTGTTTCTCAAAGTCTGTTTTAAGTTTTTTTCTCCCATTTTTTTTCTGGGAGAAAAAAAAGACAATACGAAAAGAAATCATTATTAGTGTCCTGGAAACATATTACTCATATAATTCTCTTAAAATTCAGTGCAAAATTTTCAGGACACATTATATACGGAAAAAATATATACATAATGCTAATTTCTTACAAATACGTTAGAGTTAAGAAATAAATGGATGCATGGCTAAGAATAATGGTGGTACTGTAGAAAATACTGAACTGAATTAAAGTGCTGCTAGACCCAATGTAGCTTGCATCTTTTACCTCTACAAACAGTAATTTCAGCATTCAAAGTGTTTTGAGCACAAACACGACAGGCAGTAATATCTAGCTTAAATGACTTCATGGCACAGCTGATTTCAGCGATACCTTCATTAATAAGTCTTAAGAAATCAAATGACAGCTTAAGTTCCTCGCAGAAATGCTCGCTCCTCTTCACACCGTCCTGCAGGTTGTTTGGGAAATCACACAGCTCTGGAACAGCAATGCCAGTTGAAAAGGAAGGTTGTGACAAACGTTGTGTCATGACGCCATGGAACAAGCACTGTAGGCTATTTACAGCCCAACGCTCTTCCTGGGTTTTACTCTGGAAGCCAGTGTAAAACTGCTATTGACTTCAGTGAAAGCCATAAATGCTTGTCAGTTTAAGATTGAAGTACAGTGTATTTGTTTAACCAGTTCAAAGGACTCTCCCAAATTCCTGGGAGCACCGGATGAGACAATATTTATACGTGTTAAGATGGAAGGCCTGATTCTCCACCGCCTTCCACTTGCATATTCGGCAAATCTTGAGTGCAGCTTCTATTTTGCCAAGTCCTTCACTTCAGCCAAGCTTTTGTCCTCTCAACGTTTTCAGCCTGGTGAGGCAACTGGCTATCTGCCAAGGGTGCTTGGGTCACCTCACCTCTGAAGTTCACACAGCAACAAATTTGGTGGGAATATTAGTGAACTTGTTAGGCTCATTTGTTAAACTTCTTTCTGAACAGATGTCTATTAATTAGTAGATTACCGTATTAAATTAGCATTGTTTATGCTAATGTGGTTTTTAAGTGATTGATCCAGAGTGTATTCAGGAATACTGGAGTGAGAATGATGGAAATAAAATTGTCCCAATTATGGGTTAATTTATAAACTCCCTTCAGGGACTCGTATCTTTAGTGGAAACTTAAAGCAAGAAGCTGAGTTACAGTTTTGCTCGCTTTCAAAAAAGTTTCTTTTTATTTCCAAAATAAAGCAGAATTAAATAAGATGTTTACAGACCTATTCAATGATGCTCTCCCTTTTCTAATTCAAAAGCAGATTTTTATTTTGAATAGGTATGTCACATTGTACTTAAGACATTGGCATTTCTAGTGTGAATACTCATTTGGCGTTTCTGAGTCGTAACCGCTGGCTATTTTTTCTGGATCCTGTCTCTTTTGAATACCTGACACACCTACATAAAGAACAGATTTTAGACTGTGACTAAATATGCTGATACCAGATATGATGGTCTTACTGATATCAGCTGGCCATATCCTGAATTATACTTCAAAGTTCAATTAGTTTAACTTCAGAGGACAAAGTACAAACTTCATTACAGTCTGCCTTTCATGAAATGTTCTGGGTAGAGTTGACTTTTGACTGCTATTTGGAACAGCTAGTCATTATATTGCCTACAAAAAGACGTATTGGCTACTAGAGTAGGAAAAGAGGTAATGGTTTTAAACTAAAAGATGGAAGATTTAGACTAGATAGATAGAAGAGATTCTTTACTCTGAGGGTGATGAGACACTGGCCCAGGTTGTCCGGAGAGGTAGTAGATGCCCCATCCCTAGAAACATTCAAGGTCAGGTTGGATGGGGATCTGAGCAATCTGATCTAGTTGAAGATGGCCCCGCTCGTTGCAGAGGGGTTGGACTAGATGGCTTTTAAAGGCCCCTTCCAACCCAAACTATTCTATGATTCTATGATATTAAGTCCTTTCTAGCGAAATCCTAAGCAACCAAGCATAGCAGTGCTTGGCTTTTAAATATATTCTGCTTAGCGGAGAATTAAGTGTGTGTCCATAAACAGAGCTTTCATTATTTCTGCATAATCCACAAAAGAATGAGAACCATATGTATGAGTGTGTTGATCTGAGGAGCCACCCATAAGTGTTTGTAAAAAGTGCTAAACAAAAGTGTTGGGTGAAAACCTTCCTCCTTTCATGGATATAGTTAGATCTGAAGAAGCACATCTCGCTCACATGCAAAGCCACAGGCAAAGTTGGAGCCTGTGCGCTAAAAGTGCTCTACGATTGCCATTGGTTTTAATGGAGTTGAAGTCAGTCTCATAAGCTACTGCTGCATGCTGGCACCCACAAATAAATAGGACTGGGATTTCCTTATTAGAAAATAATAATTTTTAAGTACAAAAAAGAATATTCATTTTGAGGCTATGGAACCAACCAGGAAACTCTAATGCAAGCCAAAATGCCATTGACATTTCAGCTAGAAGTTATTTCAGACAATAAAGATAGGGTTGGGTGCATCTATAACATCACTTAGGAAATCTCAGTTGTGGCATAACACACTGTGATATTGTCTGAAAGCTTCCTGTCCTTAACTAGTGCTCATAGTCAGAGGTGGTTGCATAGGGCAGAGTTCCACTACCACTCCAGTAAATCCCATTTTACATGGCATAGATAAATACATCTTCACTTCACAGCATCACCGTTTCCTTCAGAAAAGAGCATTTGGTCTATTTACAAAATCTGAACAAGACCGGGGAACGAATCCATGAGACATGCATACATAAGATTGCCAGAGTGCAGTTGGATCATCTGGATGGTAACAATTCTGAATCTTAATAAAACAGGGGAGAGGGGCGTTAGAAGAGAGAGGGAAAAAGAGACATAAAGGGATTTCTTGTCTTTTTTTGCCCTTTTTTTTTTTTTTTTTGATGCATATGTTCTTTTGGTATGAAAGAGAAACAGAAAGAGAAGAATGTGTAAAAACAGATGTGGAACTACAAAGCCTCCCCACAGACTCCTTGAGAAGGAAGATGTACATAAAGAGCAGTCTGTGTGGCCATTAAAGCACAAACTGATTCAGAGAGAGGATATGAAAAAATGTTACAGTAAGCACATAATTCATCGCAAAAGTTGAGATGTATATAACTATCCCAGAGTAGCAGGGAATTAGTCTTTCTCGCATGATTAAATACAGCTAGTGTTTGCAAATATGAGGCAATCACTGCATGGTTGATGTAGAGCATGCAAAGTTTGTCAGGAGAAGTAGCACATTTCTTAGACAAATCTGATATAGCTGTAGCTGGGGAAGACAAGCTGGCAGGGTAACTTATAGCCTCAGTCCATAGCAGCTACAGCCACACTACTATGACATTGCTGATATAAATAAGATCCTCCTTTCATCTGAGAATCTCATTCAATCTTTAGCACAGAATGATATGTGGTTCTTAATATTGGCCAAGGCAAATTCCAGCATTAGCTTATCCTCAGCCCTGCAACAGCAGTAGCCTCTCTGAACAACAAGGACAGCTTCCTACCATAGTTCTGAGTCACCTTAAGGAAAATGTCTCCCTATCTTTTCTATAAGATTTTCAAGGGTTATAGATCATTTTCTGATTAATTTACAGTCTGAACTCATATATTTTTCTGTAGTCCTATTCTCACTTTGACATTTGCAGTCCAAAAAAAAAACCCCTAAATGCCCAATGCTTTTACCGCTTTTGAATTGTCTAGTGGTGTTTTGATTAGGTACTGCTTCTCGTACAGTGCTCCTGCAATTTCACATTCCATTCTTTTTTTAATTATTTTCCTTATAGTTTCTAACACTGAAGGATATTGGCTTTTAATAGTGAGAGACACTTAAAACGTACACAGGGATTGTATGGTGAGTGGAAAGTGTGATTTATGCCTTTGATTTGACTGTTCACAGATCAATCATGTACTATCTATCATTGGTTTTAATACAGTGAATTTTTTTTGTAAAGAAGTTGTGCTTTTCGCTTCATCTTCCGTTGCTGTGGTCTCCTCAGTCCCTGTCATCTTATCAGCTTCTATTCTGAAACCCTAGCCTGTTTCAGTATATGGCCCCAAAATTTGTGGTTATTTTCTGGATTTCATAGGCCCACATTTCAGACTTACCTCTTCTTAACAGTGTATGTTGCTGAAAGCGGCTTCCCACTCACTCATACCATCAACCGCTCATCCCATCGCACAGTTCCCAAGCCTCATTATCGTAGAGGCATGTGTTCTGAAACACATTTTGTGTTAAATTGTTTCATTATATTTGAAAGCAAATATGCGTACATCCAACACAACTGCATTGTTGAGTTGGGTGGTCCCTACTGCTTTGTGGTAGAAGCAAGAAGAAAACATCATGTGCGATTTCATCACCGTTAAGTTGTTTATCGATAACGCAGAAGTGATGTGGCTGAATCAGCATTATCTCCGCTGAAAGAGGTTTCTGGTGTTAACTCTTCTGTTGCCTGTCACCATGCACAGATCACAGACAGAGCGATTCCCTATCTGTCATCTCTTTTAACTGGAAATGCCTACAAAAGCCTGTAGAGGCTTTGTATCAAGAATGACAGCAGCATCTGTCCCTTGGGGAATACTTGTCTTTGCTTTTCCTCTAGATTTCAATGATACATAATAAAAATACAACAGAAATGATTGTGATAGCATCTTTGACTAAGACAGTCTTTATTTTCCAGACTAATTATACCACAGAACTTCATTCTCCTACTCAGGCTGCTTCAAAGCTTCTCCAGCTGAGCATGTTCCTCATGCACAGCATCAGATGACATTACTGTCTCCAAATCAGTTGGTACTATCATTTAAATGGCAGCTTCCTGTTTCAAACCTAAAACCATCGCACTCTCATTAATTATAGTAACGATTTGGAGGAGATTGCTCTTGCACGTTACAGCCGTACACATGAATTAAAACATCAACAAAACACAGTTGTGTTTAGAGTTCGGTGGTAACAGACGGGTGTTCATGTGCAGCTATTTCCCAACAAATGGCTAAACTCTTTTCTGTTTTACATAGCGGAATTGTATACTATTTAAGCCAGAGCTAAACTTATCCAGAATTCCACCCAAGTATCTGAAGTGTTTGCGGCGAAGACCCAAAGTTAATTTTCACTCACTCCTGTATATCTCTGCTGAAGCTAATAGAGTTGCATAGGTCTGATGAGAATTTGGCTTCGGTTTTCCAGCACATCTGTTCATTTCATGACAGCCATTTCTTTGTGGGTTATGGTAGTTAGAACAGAGCCAGATGCTGATCCTTTCCTCAAAGCAACTTATTCTTTGAGTGATCCCACTGATATAAGCACCTTTTTTTTTTTTTCCCTAAAGAACAACCAGCCTATGCATAGCAGTGATACGCTATAGGAAAATGATGTTACGTTCTCTTTATCTGTTCTTTCTCCTTAGCCAACAAACACCCCATTAGGTAAAAGCAGTGTCACTGGGCACCAGTTAAGTGCTATTGAATCCTGAGGGAATGTAGAACACAGTTTACCTCTATGGCAGAATAAATCTTATTTATATTGCTAGATGCTCTTGAGTTTTACACTGGCAAGGTAAGCTTCACCATCTGCCAGGGATTTATAGGAAACCTAGCAGAAATGGACAAAGAGAAGATATTCTTAATCAACATACCCCTTTATTTCCCCTCTTCCCTTCCTTCATAGACATAGCCACTAAGGCAGCATCATTCACCTGTGCCAGTCGCTGCAGGAGTTCTGGCTCAGGAGGGGACACAGATGCCTTGAACCACTAAGCAACTACCCCTCGTATATTTTTTATATGCTGAGGGCTCCATGCCTGTGCACCTGCTTTGGGATAACACATTTTAATTCAGCCATTGAGGGCTTTGAATCCAGTTGAGAAAACAGCTCATTTGAATTCTCCACAGCTTGTTTGCTTCTGCATCTAATTCATTACCTGATCACTTCTAATTAGAACAGTTGCAATGGCAGAGTTGTTTTGTTCTGTGCAGCTAACAGTTATTTCCTCCTAGTCAGGACACAGGACCTTTCCAGGTGGGGTGATCTGCAAGAGAACATTGAAAAATTTAGGTTTGTTTGCAGATCAGAAGGAAATGGTTAATGTAAAAAACTTGAAAGATGATACTCAGGTTTTCTGCCACAAGAAGTTTCACAGTAGTCAAAAGATTTTATTTTTATATTATTTTTCTGGTATTGTTATCATTTTCCATTTCCAGCATCTATTTTCCAAAATACATGGTTTACTGTAATGATAATATACTTCTCTTTGCCTTTCTTTGCTTTGCTTTGCTTTTTCCAGATCTTCTTCTATAATGATAGCCTAATTTGCCTACAGATTCGTGGGCTTTGGACCCTCAAGATTTCTCAGTGAGAAACTGTTACTTTTTGCCTTCCAACAAAAAAGGTATTATCATTTTACTTAGGAAAAACTGTATGTGACAAACGAATGCACAGTGTTTGGGGCATTATCATCATTTTCTTAAAGCTACATGTTGTTTGTACAAGGACTGTTGCTGTTGTCGTGGGTGGAAACCAATAACACAGGGGAAAGAACGCTGCTACTTGAGAAATGATTGTTTGAAAGCATAAACAGAAAGGTGCTCACAAGCAGGAGGTAAGATGAAGCCCTATTTTTGGTTTTGAAAAAATTAAAATAAGAGTAGTAGGTGTTTAAGTTCCACTATGTAATAATAATTACACTTAAAACACCTCGGTAGGCTACTGGCTTTGAAGTGTGCAAAAAGAAAAATAATGACCAATAAGTGTTTGTGAGTGTTTAATTTGTAATGGCCAGAGAGACAACTCAGCCCAGTTTGATATAATTAAGGATTTATTATCTCTCTTTCAGCTATGTGTCCTGTTGTACACTAAAATTATACATTTTGACATATTTTTTTTGCTACTAGTATCCTGGAGCATAACACGTGAATGTCGCTGTACCTCAGTAATTTAGGCATCATTATACAATTAGCTGAAGTGCTTGCTTGCATAATTGTAAATCAGCTGTGTGGTTTTGAGTTGCAGGTTGCACTTGTAACTGATTTGTAATACAGCCAAGATGAGAGCTGGTGTCTCAGTTCTCCGCTCTTCTATTAGCTCTAAAACAAAATTAGACATATAAGAAACAGTAGAATGTCATTAGGCAGCTAATTAATCAAATTTACTTAAAGTAGCTGAAGCATTATTCATCTAGAAGATGTATTATGTGGATTAAAATGAACTTCCAGCTTGTACCTCATACCTTTCTGTTAGCCTGGCTCGGCTTTGAACTGAAAGATCTGAATTAAACACAAAGATTTGAACTCAAGTCAGGTACAGCTTTTTCTCTAAATCAGCTGTCTCCTGGCTGTCTCCGAGCAAGAGGATTCTCTTTTGCTGGGCTTGTTACCATAAGGCTCCTTTGACTACATTTCATCTACCCTTGGTAGTTTAGTCTTAGGTCCAATGACCCACCTATCAGACCTCTTTTCATCCCCTGTTTTACTCTTCAGGATACAGCAGGATTTATAACTAAACTCCCAACTCATAGATCTGCAGAGCTCCGTTGAAGTTATTGGAGCAACTTTCATCAGCTGATGGCCTTGATGGCCTGATTCTCTGTAAATAGGAAAGTTGATTCTCAGTATTTGTGCCTTGTGTGCTGTGCCCGGTCTGTCTCATGTGGCGTCGTGTCCCCACAACCAGCTCAGGGAGGCCTAGGATCAGCTCTTAGTCTTGCCTCAGACATAAGCCAGCCCCTGAGAGTAGGATCAGCCACACTCATCTTGCTGCCAAATAGTCAACCTCATTCTCAGATGTGAGCGACAAACCTTCCCTGCCATGGGACCCTCACTCATGGAAGCCACTGGCTCTGTACCCAGCGCACCAACAATGTTAGAAGCTGTCTCAAACACAATAAAAAGTGAGGTGAAGCTTGAAGTTTTGAGGATCAGCATCAAAAAGCTCCCACACAGAGGCCTGCCCACAGCAGTGAGCAATCCATTCTTGGGCAACGGTGGTGTGCACTGCCAGGGCTTCAGGGTGGGATTGTCTTTGGTTCCAATGCAATTCCCTCACCCTTCCAGTCTAAATGCCAAGTCTTGAGAGAAGAGCAGGCAGGTGATTACATTATGTGCCGGCGTTAATACAACGAGCATACTCAAACTTATGTCCCCTCACGACAAGTTTTGCACAGTAGCTTGGCAGCATGCACTGCTTATCATCTCTGCCTCTACTTTTCTCAAAAGAAAAATATTCTCTACAAATTACACTAGCTGCCACATCCCTTTGGTTCATGCTAGCTGATTTGTGAACCAGCCAAGCAAGACACAGAGCTAGACCAATATCAGCGTACTGCGCGATAAGCACACTGTTTTGCAGGAAACTCCTACTTACATCGAGGTATAGAGTGTTCTTCTTCTAAGTTCCAGTCTTGAACTAAAAGCAACAAGAATTAGATACCAGAAAAAAAAACCTGTCTATTTTTAGCCTGTTCGTGTTTATATTTCATATAATCCTACTACTTGACAATATGCCAGTACTGTTGCTCGATATATCAGAAAATTATATGCGATTTTTTTGCTTCCTACCTTTAAGTCTGCCTGTTTTCTTTTCAGTACTGCCCATTCCTTTCTTTCTTTATTTAATGGATGAGGACAAAAACTGCCACAGGGCAATTTATGGTGAACCATATCTATATGGAGCCTCTTTTTTCTCACAAGTTTTAAGAGTATTTATCCTCTTGAGTCTCACATAGAGGGGTTAAAATATGAGTTTCTTCCTCCTCTTCTTTCAAATTCATGTAGAATTAGTTACACTTCTCCCTGCCATAAACACGGAAAGAGAATTTCTGGGTGGGCTGGGAGTACTAGGCAATTCTCCTAATCATTGTCTGGTTCTATTTTCCTTTTTTGAAATCAAATTAATTAGTGGCAACACACTCCTCCTTCCTGTCTTTGCTTTATCTTTTCAGAATTTCCCATTTAGAATTTTTGATTCCTAAATAATGAAGCAATAAATTTTATTTTTAGAAAATGTTGTTTTTCTGGGAGGAAAATAAGTTGTTCTCTTGAATTTGGAATTACCTGTGGGTGGTCCTGGATTCTCTCCAAGATCTACTGAAGATGAGATAAACCAGCCTGACCACTGTGAGAGGAAGACAGTGGGTGAGAGGAAAACAGAAAAATTTGGATTTTCAGATATAATTGCATCAGAAAAACTAGAGCTAAACTTTGCCACTGATCTCCTTTGGTTCAGTAGCCCAAGATAATAGGTGTTCCCAATTCGACATTTCTTCTCTGCTATAAGTCCTTCATTAAATAAAGCCTTGAAAATAATAAAGCGTTTCTCCTATTATTCAGCATTTTTAAACTTTCTTCATCCAAAAAGACAGAATTATTTAATATTATTTACTGTAATTTTGCTCCTAGTTTGGAACAAGGCTGGGTTTGACTGCAAACATTTTGTGCCTCACATTTAGATATTACAAAATTGAAATCAATTGTAGCTTAAGTCAAGCTCTCTTTTATTTATTCTTTCTACTTTCCACAGTGTGGCCACAGACAACAGAGGAGAAAAACGTCCAGATAAATAGCTCTCACTTTGATCTATGTGTACTTTTGCTGTTCTTACAGACAGAGTGCTTTTAAAATTAAAAATGGAACTTTTTCTATGCAGGCAGGACACTAGACAACAAGACCCTAAATATATTAGAACACCACATCTTCTGCTAAAAAGTGAAAGACAAGAAAAACTGAAATCATCGATGCCAACAGAAATGTTACTATTAATTTTAATGAAGCTGGGGTTTCTTCCAAAGATTAAAACATTGGATATAAGTTTTCATTTTCCTGACTCCCAAAATATACTCCAGAACCACATATTGCTGCTGCTTCCCAAAATTTCAAGCCAAATAAAATTGGGGTGTGGATATGTTCGAACAGGCACCTCATAACGTGCAGGTACTACAGCAACGGATCTATTCATTCAAGAGGTCCTACTCAATGTTTTGAATAATCTCTGAAGCCAAATTCCACATTATGGGACAATTTCTATAACGGAAACATGCATCTGATGTCCTGAGTATTTGTAATTTTAAGACACTTGGATTGCGTCCCACAGTTTACTCCTCCTATGCTCGTCACACCCTTCTGCAGAGAGACTGATGAAGACAGAAGGACTCATATGGTCACCCAACTCCTTACAAGCCTACAGCCACCAGACTGCTCTTCTCAGAGCCTGTATGTCATTTTGAGAGAGACCCTTAACATTTTCTAACCCTCCTGTCACAGCAAACTGGTTGCCTGGTCTGCCTCGTCAAGAGATAGAATGAGCACTGGGGAAAAGGTTGTGGGGGGAGAGAAGGAATGCTAAGACTTAAAAGCCGAGTGGAACTTCATAGAAAACACAACCCCAGAAAGAGCTGGAAATGCAAATTAGTTCACAGTTCCTTACAACACAGCTAGGACAAGCATGATGAAAAGAATAAGGCTAAAACTGCACTTCTCGCTGCTGAATATACTATAATAATTCATTACTTACCATTGGACTCCCAAATCCTGCAGAAATGATGGCCTCACAGGCAAACCTGGAGCCTTTGAGGAATGTTTAAAGATGTCTGAATTAGACAAAATATGTTTAAAATCTCATGCGGGCAGACCTCTCCCCACTGAACACCTTCAGAAGCCTAGGCATAAATTATTCCAACAAATGTCAGCTGTTAGAGACCATAGGGGATTTCTTTTTTGCAGTATTTTTATGAAATATTAAGTGTCACTTAGGGTAACTGTGTGATCTTGGTTGCTTAACTGACTTCAAGGGATTAACTTCTGTTCAGGGATACTCTCTGGGATTGAGGAAAAGGCAGCCAATGGACTAATGTGTGGCACACTACCATGTCTAGGTTGGAAGGGTGAACTATCCGGGCTCAATGACTTTTGAATAGATTTAGCTGTGCAGTTCTGTAGATAAATCAATCTTATTCTGCCTTGTGGGCTGGTAGCCAGCATGTAAGAAAAGAACTTAATTACCTCAATAGGCTGACTGGAAGATCATAAGACAATGGTATATGTAAGAGTTATAAAATAAAGTGTCTTTTACCCTCTGGGTGTTTGAGCAGAAAAATAAAGGGGTAATCGATGTGTAGATGAGAATCCCTGGTTCTATGATTTAGGGGAGAAATGGTGTACCAGGCAGAAAAGACTCCTAGAGGACTTTGACTCACTTCCTAAAAGCTGACCAATTTCCTGACAGACAAAACCATTCCGAATGATATGTTTATTATTTTGGCTACAACTATTTTCTGTGCTATTTAAAGTGAAGGGTAATTGTGGTTAAAGTCTCAGAAAATCTGGATGTCTTCTTACAACCAACAGAAGCCTTGGAGAGTGCATTGTAAATCCAGCACAGCAAAATACTCGTGAACTACTGTGGAGCCCAGGTATCGTCAGCAGTCCTGGGAATCGGGTGAGAAGTGAAATGTCCCAGACAGAGAGCCTACGTCCTGAGAGTTACTGCCTGCTCGAGACTCTCAATAGCACATGGGTATAATACTTAAGGACCTCACCGGCATCTACCCAGTGCTGTGGCATGACTAAACATGCCTTTGTTGTTTTATTAACCACCCCTATCTTTAATTTAATTATTCCCATAGGGGCAACTGCCCCTACAAAACGCATCTGTGTATGTTTTCAAGTTGGATGTTAAAATACTAAACAATCCAAAAGAAGCATTCATTCCCAGCATCTAATGTTTTTACCTACTCTGATTTTGTAAGCATGTAGGAAATCCCTGTAAGCAAAACTTTCCTCAAAGTTACATATTGTAAAGAAATGCATTTGTCTGAGATAGGTCACAGAGGACCTTCACCGGCAGGGAAGTTCAGATGCAGGGTTTTTTTACTGATATCTAATATTTCCTAAAGCTTTATAAGCATCCGAGCTGTATTTTACTTCATGCTGAGATGGTGGCCGTATTAAGCTTTTTATTCGGATACACTGCTCTTGCTGACATGTGTTACGGACCGGCACGTTGGTGATAGAAGTCAGTAAGGGCTGTTTGTAATAGGAGCTTTACTTTTCCCGTTGCATGTTGTTATACACATGGCTATACTTCACATCCAGTATAACACATAATACTGCTGTATTGAATTCCGACAATGAATACTGCATTTCGTCTTCATGGCATACCCCAAACACATCATACAGTGCAGCACATAACTGACAGGTATTTACCCACACTCTCACATAACTCCACTATTAACCAAAAAACCCATACTTAGAGGAAAGGATTGTGGATTTTGTAAAAAGTTATCAGAAATCTGTTGGGTTTTACCTATAAATTAACTCATTTTTTAATTTATTTTTGTATTCATAACTGTGGTCAAGTTCTATTACATGCAGGTCACAAGGCAGTTTGATAAATATAGAAATGGTACAGTTTGTACTCTTCCACTGCAACTATGCAAAAATTTTATCAGCAATTAATTTTTTCATTAAGCAGGCCCTAAATATCCTTCCATTTTCCACTATCAAGATATAACAATCCTTTAGCAGAAAGTAATTTCTTATTAGTTGTGCAAAAGCAAGCTCGCCTGTTTATATTTACCTTTTCTTTTCCTTAAGATTTTATTTTTCACAATAAAAAATCACTTTGACCCTCTTAGAGAAACAAGGAGCATCTACCTAGTGTTGCATGGCAATAAAAACACACACACAAATGGAATCCCAAGGTGGTTAATGAATGAAAGAGGGATCTGGTGCCTTACTGTATGCTCGCCTTGTTCCAAAGACTGTGAAAGTTCCTTGTGTCTATGCGTGCACACACACGTGCAAACAGACTTGTGCACACACATGCACACACGCGTGCAGGTGTGGACATATCTAAACTCTGTGGTGCCGTCGCTAGGTCACCCTACAATTATCACTAATCCTCAAGGTAAATTCCGAGCATTTGCTGGAAGCAAGGTGTGCTCTTATGCACCTTAACATCCTGGAGAGGGGTGATAAGGCATGAAGGAATTAAGATGTGCTACAAGACTTGTCACCCGTGTTGGCAGAGGGACACAAACCAGGTCCCTGAGCCCCCAGAGCACAATGCATCTGTCCTGTAAACCCATCTTTCCTTCACCGTAACGGCCACTACTCTCTGGAGAGGGCATGGAAAGGATGGGTTGCTGGGAAGATCAGGCCTATTCAGACCTCTCCTGCAGGAACCACATCCAGTTTCAGAGGAAAAAAGTAGTTTTCCAAAATATTTTGGCTCTATACCAAGCTAAGGGTAAAATACCAGAACTTTAATTCTGCTCTGACCTTTCCAGAGCACACTTCACAACTGGCTGGCTGCTTCCTAGGAACCGATGCTATGCATTTACGCAGCAGATGTCAGAGGCAGTATTATTGCTGATAAAATCACATTGCTAGAAAGATGATGAAAGCATAAACGAGAAAGAGAGACAATCTCTTAAGGGGCACCTCTTTCTCCAATCCAAGATAGAGGACTTTGTATGCACACTGAATTTTAACTTTGTCCTTTGAGAGTGTTTGGCTACCCCAGATAAAATAATTTGTAAATCAATTAAAAAATGCAATGGGGAGAAACCGTACCGAGCAAAGAAACAGAACACCCACAAAAAGCCTGCACTTGCACATTGTTAGTCATTAATCTTAATTATCTCCCAAGCTGCATGCATTTTGCCCTGGCTCTGCAACATGACTAAACTCAGATGGCCAGTCTTCCCTACCTGCAGAGAATCTACAGTGAGTGTAAAGTTGCCATCAGCCACTCAATCATCACCCTTTTCCTCCCGCTTTCTCTGTTAGCACTACATCACAGAAATTGATTTAATTAATGAAGTAAAAAATATTATCATTAAAAAAGAAAGAAAGTGATTAAAAATGCCAACACTCATACACTCACGTGTCTTTCTTTATAGATCAGGGAATGATATCCCGATTTTTTTATAACAGGACATAATCTCTTTTACAACATAATTCCTCTTTTAATGAAACATTATACTGTATCTTGTTTGTTCTGTCTTAATATGGATTTCAGCAGCTTTCTTTTTGTAAGTTACTCTTGCACAGAGGAAGAACAGTGTTCAGGTCTGTTCTGTATTTGCAAGCTAATTTACACAAGGGCCACAGAAAAGCTTCCATTTGTCCCGAATCCAATGCATTGGTCAGAGTACATACTTCAGGGTGTTTTTTTTTTAGCCATGTTTCTTCCTAAACACATACTTTAAAGTCATCATAATTCCTAATTAGATGAAATATAACAAGACATATAATTACTTTCTTTACATCTGTTCATACATACACATTTCCTCATCAGTGGAGATTCCATTACTTGGCCTTTAAATGTGGAAGTTTTTTAATTAGCAATGAAATGCTCTTTTTTCTTCACTTACTTTTAGTTCCTTTTTTATATACCACTGTGCCTTCAGTTTTTGATATCCATGTCTTTTCCTTTGATTTTTGAGGCCTGTGATTTTCTGTGGTGGTTTCCAAGATAAATATTCCTTCAGGAGAAGATCATAAACATCGAACCATGGTACAGAAAATGTCAAAAATTACAGGCATTTCTCTGTGTCAGAAATGATCTGTTGAGTTTCCTGCTTATAATAAATAAGAAAAGCACGTGTTCCATTACCACACTCAGTGTGAAGTAGGGCAGATCCCAGAGTGCAATTTCTTTATATTTAACCAAAACCCGACATTTTAAAAAAGTGATGATTCCTTAAAGGTTTTACGTACTAGACATGAGGCCCTTCACATTATTCCCATTACTGACAACTTTTTTAACTTCCCTTGAAATACCAGATTTAAATAGGAAACTTTCAATGAAGGTTGTGTGTTTTTATTGCTCTCATATTCGCTTGTGTACAATCACATTAAAAGCTGAAAGAAGCATGAAAATCAATGGCATCCATGACTTCTGTGCCAGTTGTGAAAGCATTCTAGCTCAAGCTAGAAGACTTTTTAAAAAGCCAGCAGATGCCCTCTTTCTCTTTATTCCTTTAGTGTTCCTCACAGTGTTCTCTATTAGGGGAGGAAATTGATTTTCTAGTTTATTAGCTATTCTGAAATTAAAAAAATAACACTGGCCTGGAACAAATGAGGAATGTCAACATTTTAAACTGCAAAATTCAAAAAACTCCTATGGCACAAGCAAAGGGTTCCTTGTTTTGATATTTAAGTATGGTTTTAGATTTTAGATTAATTTAATTAACAGAAAAACTACTCAAATGAAAATTGCAAATATATAAATTTTAAAATGTCAAAGCTTAGTTTGTAAATGTTTTGGTCTATTAAAAAAAAGTTATTTTTACAACAAGTGCCTTCGGGTTGCCAAATATGTCATTTATTTGACTTTTTTTGGTCCAGCTTATGTGATTTAACATATTCAACAAAAGCACTGTGGCCTATTAAGATATTTTGGTCCCCCAGCTGCTTTCTTGCAAAACGAAATGGGTTACAATATCACAGCTCAGCCCATTTCTCCATCTCAAATCTTAGTTGAAAGTGTAACTGCAGGAGGCATTGTGCTAAAACACGTAAGTGCTGATCACTGCAAGGCACTTACTAACTCGCTCAGAAAGGATGCAAAGATTTCTGAACAGGAAGCACAAAGCCAAATTTTATTGCCACGGTGACAAGGGCTTGGCTGCTATTGAGTTACTTCTGTGTTGGAAGACAAGAAGGGAGAAGAAGCAGCTGAGAGAGAAAACTGGTAAGAAATAATAGACGAGCCCAGCTACTCACTGCAGCAGCTGATGTTGATGATTCCTTCTAGAAGGAACCATTTCTGCCATTGTCTCCTAACTGCCCAAAGCAGGGCATCATGCCATACCACCGCAGCATCGGCAGCCAGACAGGCTTTCCAGGACACTGCTATAGACCAGAGTCGTTTTGTTGCTGCCAGCCTTCTCCCTTCACAGGAAACCACATACCTTGTTTTTAGAGTTGGCTCGGAGCTCGTTTCTACTCCCTCCACTTAGGAAGTGGGAATGTGTCGCTGTGGGGCAGGTAGACAGGTAGAAAACATTGATTTCTTAAAACAAAGCAGCTGTTTGCTTCTAAACATAGGGCTCAATCACCTTATAAACTCACTGTTGTTTATAATTTCACGACAAACGATGCCTGCCTCTGCAGCCCACGTCTGCTGAAGCTGATGGCTCAGTTGCCAGGATTTCGGTTCTCCATTCCCCAGCAAATGTGCTTGGCTCCACGTTCGCACCTTCACTTTGCAGTGTACATTTATATTTGTTTCCACCTGTGATGGAACTAGATTTCATTGCAAAGGGCAATGGCTTCCATAAAGTGGGAATATTTCTCAACTTGATTAATTATCTGTTCGCCCACAGCCCTCTTCCAGATGGCCTCCAATCTGCAAGATCATGAACAACTTTGTCTTGCAACGTTAAGTATACTATAGCTAAGCAGGCAGCCTTCTTTCCCTGGCAATATCAGACCCAGATGTCTACTTTTCTGGCACATTTCCTTAATTGTTACATAGTGGTACCCGTTCACACTAATGATGTATGTCAGGCACATGAAGCTGCAAGCTTCAGGGCATTCATCGCAGCAATTCTGAAATAATTTTTCTTGCCAACCTCTTGGAATTAGATCATGACAATTGCATTTATGTAAAGAGTAAAGTACATCTCCAGTCTTTACCACTTTATTATTAACCGTTCTCTCTCTTTTTTCTTCCTGCTGCAGATACTGCATTGACTCAGCAGAGACTGTTACATTTTCCTGATGTAGGCACATTCTATCTGTTTTATAGGTTCGTATGTGCAGACCTATGGATACCTACATTGCTGTGATCCATGAGTTATGACCTCTAGTGTATCATAACGATGAAGTCCTCTTTTTTTTTTTTTTTTTCAAAGATAAGCTAAAAGTAGCAGAGTATCTAATTTAACTACTGAGTCCCTGATCAGGGAGGAAATTAATATCTAGTGGTGTAGTGGGAGGTGTCCCTGCCCATGGCAGGGGGGTTGGAACTCGATGGTCTTTAAGGTCCCTTCCAACCCGAACCATTCTATGATTCTATGACATTTCCATCTGACTATATCCTCTGACCCAACAAGGCTGCCAAATACATTTGTCCTTGTAAATATTTTCTATTTCTAGTGCTGTTTGAACACTGGGAGGTATCAGAAATAATAAAGGTGTGTGTTGGCCACAGATCCATAGGAAGCACTTAAAGGTACGTAGACAATTGAAACTGATTCCTGTCCAGCAAAACAAAGGGTCTTTTATTAAGAAGTGTGTCTTCTGAAGCATTTATTATTCAGTGCAAGTTCTTAAATATTTAGTTACACACACACACACAATAATATATAAAGAGTTTAAAACAAGCAGAAAAACAAAGCACCTTTCTCCTACTGCACATAAACCAGCTGTTTCTCCATCTGGTGCATTCTGTCCTCTTCTTCAGAGCTCCAACAATATTTACCTGGGAGCTGACTGAACACCTCTGTTTCTTATTGAGGACTTTATGCATGGAGTTATCGATGCATATCTGCCTATGCTATACAATTTCTCATATAAAAGGTTAGTTTAAACATGTATGTTTTTCAGCTTAAGAGTATATTACTGTACTTTTTCTTATATGCATCCAACTCCAATACTGTGGTAAAAAAAAAAAACACCTCCCCTCACCCCCAAAATCCTCAGAAATAGGCAAGGGAAATTGGTTTTGCCATTTTTATATAGTTTTTTATGTTTTATACCTCCATATAAAAATTTGATTTGATGTAAAAGTTTCCATTTCTTATAAAAAAATGAATGCACTAACTTAAAATACTTGCAGTCTTTCAAAACATTTAATTGGATGTGCTGTTGCAGTGGATCTGGGAACAGCAGTTTTGTTGCCTCGGGTAGCCATCCTCTTCTCCAGGACATGTTCCCATTTGCTATAATGCACTGTTATTATGAATTCCCATGCTACATCACTACTTTTCATCAAAAAAGGGTGCACTTCTATTGGTGGATATGTGGTCAACCCAACCTCATGAAGAATTTCACTGTAATGTTTTTCTACTAAACATTTTAAAGAAGTCTAAGAATTGTCACCTCAGCATCAATGAATATTTGGCATGGTTTTCTGCAGGGATATACTAACTGCAATCAATCAGAACTGTGAACATTCAGTACATTTGAAAAACTACACATTTTTTAAGTGAATATCTATAGAAAAAATATGACTTACCATTTAACCACTTCTCCACTGTAATACACACTGAAATAACTTAAAACATCTTGCAGCGATTTCAGTAGTCTGACCTCTAATTGTTGACTGTGGATGTGCATGTAGGCATGCATAAATATGTCTGGACATCCAAATTCTTGAGTTTTAAAAAGTCCAAACCAGTCTGTTATATCACTGATGATACTAAGACTTTATTTTCCCATACATGTTTGGATTGGACTTACTGGAAGACGCACTATGATAACGTTAAGTCTTCCCTTCATATCTGCATCTTAAGAGCTCCATAAAGAAATACATTAAATCCAGCTAAGGCTGAAGGGAATCCTCAAAAGGAAAACTTGAAAGATAAAACATTCAGAAACTTCAGCACCTAATTGCTGTGCAGATTCCACACAAGAAATAAAATGAAGTACAGGAAGATAAATCAATGAGTCATCCTGTAAAAATATGTATTGGTAGATTTTCTGTGGCAAAGGAATCCCTTGGTGAGTGGTTGGGATTATTTTAAGAAAGAAAAGTTTAACACTGAGCATAAATGTAGGTTTGTGTTTATGAGTCTTTATTATACATGGAAATCTATAGGTACCTAATGAACTCAGTACATATTTACTGTTGGAATTTGCAGATTTTCATTTCACTTCCAATCTTCTTCATCCTTTTAGTGTGCATTATCTAGCATCTCCTTTCTAATATTTGTTAGCAACGTGTATGTGCTTGCCAATACCAACAGGTTGGTTTGGGTCCAGTGTCCAAGGAAAGTACACAGGAGTTAACAGAAGTTAAAAAGCTTGTGTTTCATGACATTTTGCTATTATTCAGTATGAAACAAAATTCACATGAATCTGCCCATGAGCCCCTCTGGATAGCTGGTAAAATCAACAGTTAAACATCACTTCTTTCAGCCGTTTCTCTAGTGTTCCTTCTTTGACTTTCCACACAGGCTGGCTGTGGGTTCTCAACAGCGAGGGAGACAAACAAACAGTCACCAAAGCTGGCTCATTTTTTTTAATTAATATAAGAAAAGAACTGCCATATGAACAGGATCGTAAGAAAAGAAAAAACTAAAGCAAATAGGTGAAGATGAATAAATATGTATTTGCTTCCTAGAACCCTGCTAACATATTTATAAATTGCATCCCCAAATATTCTCAGAAAGTCAACGTAGGAAATGTATCTCAAAAATCCGCCCAGAAGTTATTTCCTTCCCAGTTATCAATGTAAAGTATTTTTGCATCCCAGCTGAATTCTTTCTTATTCCATTACCTTTGTCTTCTGTAGGTTTAATCTTATCTCATTCTGTATGCATAGTTTTTACATTTATACTTCCTTTTCAAAAACCACCTTATTCTCCAAAGCTTGTCACAATATTTTGAGAAATAAAACAGCACAGAAGACTAAAATAAATATTTGCTTTTGAATACGGTATGATTCTAAAATTGTCGTACCTGAAGGATGGTAACCTGGTGAATGGGAAATCTGTTCTAAAAATATATATTTACTTTATAATTAATGAGAAAAAAATGTAATGTCTAGGATTTATTGACTTTCATGGATGAAAATAAATGGGTAGGCAAAGGAAGGGATTCGGAGTTAAAAAACCTGTAATCCTTAGAGTACCTATTTAATTGTGTCTAAATTTTCAAAACGCAAAACTTGTTCGAGAGATGGCCAGCTTGTCACTGGTGCAAAGTGAATTAACAGGTTTATTTTTTTTATGGGTTTACCTATATTAGAGATGACATTTTTTTGGCAGCATCATAAAAACAGCAAAATTCAAATGATCAGTATTCTTGGCATAATGGAGGGAAGCATGAAAACCTGCTGTTTCTACCTTTCCATTAGATTTCAGGCTGTGACTCCCTTCCAACCTAACAGTGTAATATTGAAGTTTTTCTATTTTAATTAATAATTTCTGTTTTCTATTTAACATAATTAATATTAGACAACAACATCTAGTCATCTCCCTCTTTCTAATGAGGTTAAGTCTCTGCAACATGAAATGTCAAAGTCTTTTCTTAAATTGAGCTCCAGAATTTAGTCTTCAATTACATGATATCAGAATAATGTCCTCAAGATTTGTTTGTGTTCCCATTTAACAGAAGGATAATATTGAGATGGGAGCAGAGTCAGAACACAAGGCATCTTCATCTCTTCTTGGGAACTTGCTTTCTCCACTTGGGTGCTGCTGACGTCCCCAAAATGATAGCTTTGTAACCCAGTGTGCAAAGGTGCAGTCCTTTCACAGGAGAACCACAATGGGGAAGGTTTATGGGTCATAGTCCTTGATTGCATGTACTATTCATCAAGGATGAATACTGCAAACACTTACCCTGGAGGGCAAGAGAAAATGGAAAGTTAGTGTGTATCTTAAACAGCCCAAGAGGTGAACAATAAAATCTAATAGAGGTTAGCTCTTCTGTACCTGATCTTCTTGTAACCGTAATTAATTGGAAATTTCTCACTGTCTTGAACAGTACCATCACTGGGTCCTGCAGTCTTTAAATAAACCTGCTGTAAAATGGAATCATAGAATAGTTTGGGTTGGAAGGGACCTTTAAGAGTCATCTAGTGCGGCTCCTTATCTCTCCAATTTAGAGAGAAGGATGGGGAGGGGGGATACACCATCTCAAACGCCTTACTGAAGTCCATATAGATAATATCCGTAGCTATTCCTTTGTCCACTGATGTTGTCACCCCATCATAGAAGGCAACTAGGCTGGTCAGGCAGGACTCACCCTTGGGCAAGACAGGCTGGTTGTCTCGAATCACCTCCCTGCCCTGCATGTGCCTTAGCATAGCTTCTAGGAGGATCTGTTCCATGATCGTCCCAGGCACAGAGGTGAGGCTGACAGGGAAGTAGTTCCCTGCGTCCTCCTTTCTACCCTTTTTAAAAATGGGTGCAATGTTTCCCTTTGTCCAGTCACTGGGGTCTTCAGCTGACTGCCATGATTTTTCAAATATGATGAAGAGTGGCTTGGCAACTACATCAGCCAATTCCCTCAGGACTCTGGGATGCATCTTATCAGGTCCCATAGACTTCTGTATGTTCACGTTCCTCAGGTGGTCACAAACCTGATCTTCTCTTACAGTGGGAAGGCTTTGCTCCCCCCAATGCTTTCTATCTATTTCCCATTAGTGGGATCATAAAATATCAGATCAGAACATTTCACTTGAGTCATTTTGTTCAACTCTGCCGCTGCACTGAAAAAAAAAGGGGATTATGTATCTTTGCTGTCAAACTAAAACTTGACTTGCTCTAAGTCACAAATAATGTTTAAAGGTGGAAAAGTACCTCATCATACAAATATACTTGACACTTTTAGGATCACACCAACAGAAACTAAGTATCTTGGATTCTTCTAAAAGTTTTATGTACTTAAGCTTGAAAGCATCAGAACATATTTTTTTTCATAATTGAAATGTGCATGTGTAAAGAAGATTCATAGAATTAAAAAAAAAAAAAAAAAAAAAAAAAAAACCAAAACAAAACAAACCAAAATAAAAAAAAAAGTACATGTAAATACATCCACTGAAAGATTAATTCCCTGGCAGAATACATATTCTTCCAATTGGAGAACTGCAGATCCAAAAGTAAAAATTAACATCTATCAGGGATTCCTTATAAAATGGCTGCTCTTGGCATAAACTTGATGCAACATACATTCCATAATTTAGCTTCCATTAGTGAGATCGTTAGCAGATTTTGTAAACACTAGCTGTAAGCATATTTATGAGGTCCTTCATTCCCTCATATTGCTAAAAAAAAAAAAAAAAAAGATTTTATTAATGTATTCCACCAGTGAACATTTTTTTTTTAAGTATACGAAACTTCTGTTCAAAAGAAAATGCGAGCATTGCAAAAGCTTTCATTGATTTAGGCAATAACTCCCTTTTTACACTGTTTCTTTTACTTAAAGCCAGGACCAAAATGCTTGTGGTCTCTACAATTGCTTTCAACATTTCACACTTACCAAAATGGGGTGAGAATGTAAACAACCATATCTAAATTAGTATCCTGAACTTACTAGTTTGTATATTTTGCAAGTTTGTTTGAATTTGTTGCTTTGAACTAGAATGACGTGATTTATATTGAAGAAACCCCTCAAAAATATTCTTTGTGAAGTGATTCCAATATAGGAAAAAAAAAAAAACCCTCCCTCTTGCTCTTGTCTGAGATACATTACAATAATCTGTATCTTTTTCCAGCTGATCTATAAGCTTGAGGGGACTGTATTTCTGAAAAGATAAAAGGAACATCCATACATCACCCATAGATCACAAAGTTCACATTTAATGTATATTAAATGATTAATTTCTTGCACTGGAAAATATCACAGCTTCCTTATCATCCTGTTCCACCTTCTCCGTTCCCGTTTCTTCTCTCTCTGAGATATCTGCACGCAAGGTTAAAGAGACAAGGTCAAAAAGAACTAATCGGTAGCCAATCCTCTGCTAAACAGTTACAAAACAATCGGTCTTATCCCCAGTTAATTCTGAAACGTCGGCAGGTGGTTAGTCCTGCAAGGGCCCTGATCTGCAGCTAGCGCAAATCAGTGTCACTTCACTTGAATACAATTAGACCAACTTCACACCATCTAAGAATATGCTTTGGGATTTAGTTTAGCTAATGCCAGAGCCAACAAAACGCAATCCTTGATTCTTAAACCCGAGGTCAATTTAGGCAAGCAGTAAGTTATTGCTTGCGTTTGTTTGTTTATCATTCAGAGAGTTGTTGTTGTTTTATCTTTTATTAAGAAAGGAAAGATAAGTGCATTAAGGTGTATCTTTCAACCCTTAAAACATTTTATAGGTCTGTGTAGACAACTGATGCTATCTTCAAAGGCAATAATAAGAAAATGTACTCTGTAAATTGTATTTTATCCTCGTAGTTTAAGGATTTTAGTATTTTTTGTAATAGCTGCAGGGATTCATAATGCAGGTATATGAAAATTATAATTTCTCCACATTTTCCAAACTTTTTATTATGCATGCTATAGGCAAGCTAGAAAAGATAGGTATGCCGGTGATTAGGAAGGGATACGTTATTGCTACATTATGATGCACAAACAGGTTTTATGTTCTTCTGCATAATATTAGAAGCCCAAATTTATTGAGTCACAGCATCTTATCATCACTCAGCTTTTAAATTAAGGCAGCAATCACTGATTTATATCAGGCATAAAGAAGTTCCCTTGTCACATTACTTACTGATACATGGGGTATAATTCTGATAAAGTATGAGAGTACGCAATATAGTCATTAAGAATTATTTGCATGCATGTAAAAAAAAAAAGCAAAATATATTCATTTTTACTGTTAACCTCTTCAAAGTTACATCCTGTTATTATCTACTATTATCTGCAAAAAACCCATAAACGTTCAACAAATCTGCTCGAATGATTTTTCACTTCATAGAGTTTAAAGATAAAATGTAAATGAAATATATCTAAAAGTTAGAAATACATCTCTGATAAAGGGATACAATCATATCTTGCACTGCTAAATATCACAGGGTAAAAGAGGTTATGATAGAGACTACTTTGATAGCTAAAAATTCATTAATTTGTCTAGACATCTTACCCTATTTTCTAAAATTACTGAAAAAATGCCCAGGTAGTAAGTTAAATAAATGGGTGAAAGTGTGTGGTTAATTAATTTTCAGCTTTTTGAGGCTGCAGATATCGTGTGTGGGCAGACTTGTGGGTTATATTTGTTCCCATGAAGAAAGTTTGCAGATCATGCTTACTGTGTATATATACATTCCTGCTTATATTTCACGTTTACTGGTATCCTCATATTCAGGAAAAATAGTGAATATTTTCAGTGATCCTGTAGTAAATAGCACATACAGATGAAGCACCATACTCTGGTCCTATATTTATAATCCCCCTTCAAAATCCCCCCCAAAGCCAACAACAAAAGCAAAATAATTGTTCAATGGAAGCTTCCATGTACATTTCTTAAGAATTTTTAGTCAAGATACCTGAAAGTGAAATTAATCGCTAGCCATTTCTATTCCAGAATTTTATTAAACTAAATGCTCAGTCCAGCAAACTATTATTGATTTAGGCAGTTGAATTTAAAATTGATCATTATTATATTTGTCTGGTTCATTGGGAAAATTATGGAGAAAACACAGATTTGAAATTATGATAAATCAGAGACGGAGGACAAAATAGGAAATGTTCTATACTGTGATATTTTAGGATATACTTAGGTAGTTGATTTTATAAATTACAGCCCACCAATGCTAAGATATTTCCCCATCATAAATAAATGCCTCCTAGAAAAACAGAGAGCCAACTAAATGCATATAGCTTAGTTTTTAAATAAAACAAAACAAAGCAATAGAGTATGATATGGCAGTTGTAAACCTTTGATTTGATGTTTCCTACTCTTGTTCCAAATAACCCAGCTACCAGATAGTCGTAAATGTCATATAAAACAGCCTCAAGTTAACTTCTGAGAGTGGCTGAAATACTCTCTCTGGTTAACAAAAAGTATGTGTGAAAAACAACATATGCTCTGAGGATTGTTTTCTCTCAATGATTGGATTTGGCATTATGGTAGGTGCTTGCTATTATTTCTTACTTCGGTTGTCCACGATTTTCAGAAAGGAATTGTCATCTCTGTCATTTAATGCAGTGCAGTTCCATAAGTATGCGTGTGGATAATTTAATGAATATTCTGATGCTTACTGTATCTTAATGGTGAAACTGAACAGAACAGAGTATTAATTACATCAATAAAATTGCAAATATTACAAAAGAAATTGCTTGACAGTCAACACTACTAAACTCCTCTAAGTTATATTTTGATTTTGTAAAACACTGTCAATGCTATTTCAATTAATGAAATTATTATCTACAATTTCATTAAATAATATCCACGTGTCTGGTTTCCAGGCTGAAAAATGGCTGGAGTCCCTTAAATAATAGAACAACTTGAATAGAAGAAAAAGACATCGGAAATGTTCAATATCTAACAATTTTATTTGCACTTTTATTTCTTTTCAAAGTCAGCCCAGTTAGTTTTTCCTGCATGGGGAACAGTACTTAAACTAACTCAGCTCTTTTTGCATGGAAGATGATGTGAGATGATTATGTGAGCTTTTCAGCTTTCCAGCAGACTGGCAATAACAAACAGCAGCAACACTGGTAATATCTTAAAATGGCGTATCTATTTCTGTAATCAATATCTGATCATTACTTCATTTTAAAAGAGCCTCTTTCTTAGGATTTCTTAGAGATGAGGCTTGAGGGAGAGAGAGAGAGGGAGACTATAAAGGCACTATATTATACTGAAGGATAGTAAGAGAGGTACTACGTTATACCTCAGATGCTGGGTATTTCAGGTAAAATTGTCTTTTATTCTTTTTTGGTGGAAGCTAAATTGCCATGCTGTATGGTCTTGAGTTATACATGAGTATATGGGAAATCTTTTACAGACCATCTTTTTAAAACTAAGACATTTGCATGCCACAATTGCTGCCCCAGAGTCCAGCTGAGTTTTGCTGTCTTTCCTCCTATAATCTGGAAAAATTTCAGAGGAGGAGCTGATCATAAATTATAAAACTCTAAGGCTGGCTCTAAATCAGAGTTACTGGCAAATGCCATGTTGATGTCACCTGACATTGATGAACATATGCAAAAAAAGATGCTGAGAATAAAACCTTTTTTCATTACAAGGCTAACTCCACTCTTCGTTAATAGTCTGGGAAGCTACTGCCTTACCTAATACACAGCGTATATAGTATATAATAACTTATTATCCAGAGTATGGATTTTACTATTTGGCCTGGTTTTGCTTTTACTCCACCGCAGTCATTTGGAGACACTGGTGGAAATCAAACTTTTATCTTTAGAGGTGCGTTCCCATGCTTCTTTAATAATGGTGTTCATTAAAGCTCCTCTAGTGGGAGGTGTCCCTGCCCATGGCAGGGGGGTTGGAACTAGATGATCTTTAAAGTCCCTTCCAACTCTAACCGTTCTATGATTATTTTCAAATAAAGCACTTAAAAGAATACAGCAACAGATTTACTTTTACTTAGCACATTTCTGCTATTCAGAGAGAAACTATAGAACAAATCATTATTAAAATGCTTTATTTAAAGGAAGCACTTTATTCCACTGTTCTATGCATCTATTTAGATTCATATCTTTCCTAAGCTTTATTGGAATCTCGTTCAAACCATTTTTAACCCTGCACTGGTGCCTTCAGCTAGAGGACCTCAAAGTGAGGAGAAAAACAAAATGTAGAAAATGCACAGATGCTTTGAATTCTGACACAGTTCAAACACATCTATGTCTGTATTTTCTGCCTCAAATTGTTTTTACCTGCACTAAACTTGTTTTCTGCCAATGTTAAAGAAATTAATAGGACTCAGATAGTTAAGTAAAATTCATGCCTTAAAGCCTAATTTAATTTCCTAAATTACAGAGGATACTAACCTACTAATTCAAGAAATATCAGATGTTGTGTATGTTTATCTGGGGCAAAGGTGATAGGAGAATTATTTTACTCCATTTTCAACGCAGGCTATACAAAACAAATTGGAATAGATATTCTTCTTAAACAGAGGTCATGGCAAAATTTATCATGGGCCGTTAGGAAAATCTATAGGCAGTGTGGGTCACAGAAAATAATTGCTGAGATATCACTTACTCTATGTTATATTCATATGTAATAACAGGAATCCAAGTTGCATGAGGGTTTAGTCAACAAGTCATTTGTAGTTACTCTTCACATGGGGTAATCATCTGTCCAGGTGAACTGTTCATTCAAGATTTCTATCTAACGAAATATAGATTGGTAGTAGACAACCATATCATATCCTTCAAATCAATTATGTGACTCACCCTTGGTAACAGTCTAACAACAGCTAAAAATGATAACACTTTGAGAAACTGCCATTGTTTCTGTTTTGCACAAAAAGTGCTAGTGAATATAACAGATTTTGATTTATTTCCAATTATTTTTACAGGTGTAGGTGTATCATTGTACCACTCTAGATGATACAGTGTGTATAGAAGAGGAATCAAGAAATAATTTTAGCTATCTTCAGTACGTTAAAAGTAATTTTAAGAGGAGTCTTGGGTCAATAACAACATAATCTTTAGTATTAAAGATTTCTTCTGATGACAGAAATAGCTACCTTGAAAAATGGGAAAATTATAAAAAAAAATTTTAAAACCCCACTGTTTCCTTTATTTTAATACCTGTCTAGCAAGCTAGGAGATAACAAGCACGCATGACAATTTTTTTTTTCTCCCCGCTACATACAATTGCAAATTTACAGAACTTCATGCTTTCCTTTTAGACCCAACATTTCAACTCTGTCAATACATAGAATTCTGAAGGTAATGAAAGAATTTTAAAAAAAAAATAAAAAAAAAAAAAAAAGAAAAAGTAAGGCTGGATAGCTGTTATTTTTAGTTAGGGATATTATAGTTTATAAAGAAAGCTCCCAGAGAAGAATGCAATGTTTATGTGCGCATTCCTTACAGATGATAGTCATTTAAGAGAGGCTTTGCGGTTAACCCCTGTCAATGGGAATGTATGGATTCTGGTAGGAAAGAGAATTATATACTACCACAACTTGTAGGAAAGTTTTATTTTTAAAGTATTGACTACATGGTTATGAAAAAAGACGTTTGAGGATAGTAGTAGTGAAGTTCTTGCTCCTCCTGAAATCAGGAGATTAAATGAGCCCCTCTGATTTAATGGCAGGAAATCTAGTTCAGGAAATTTTATGGCAAAGGTAGAGACTATTTTCTAATTTTATGTACAACTTATAGCATGTTTCTATAAAGGGCAGTTAGAGATAATTTTTTTAAAAAATGAAATTCCATTAATTTTAAATGTTTTACAGCAACTTCGCTTGGTCAGAAAGATATTTTGGTAAACATCAGAAGTCTGGCTATTATAATCATGCTGGGGTTTACTTTGTATCAGCAGCTTAATAAATTATTCTGTAATAGAAGTCAAATCAGAAAGTTATTTAAAATTGAAGAATAATAATTGCTACTGCCTCAAGTAAATAAAATATTTCAGAGAACATGGCTCTCCTCCTCTATTTGATGGATCGACTTCCTGAAGAATAAAAAAATAAAATCCAAGACACTGAAGGAATGACAGAATCATGGACAGAATCCCCTTTGTGATTTTCATCAAGGTTTTACTTTCCAGCAGTCATTTAGCCTTTCTGCCGCTTTCATTAGGATGAACAAATATGGAACACTTTGCACTGTATTCTACATGTTCTTGCATGCTGACACACCTCCCCAGAAGTCTGACCACATATCTAATCTTGATTAGATGTTAATAAGCTTTAAAGAGAAAGAAGCTGATATATGAAGTTTAATCTCTTCTTATGTCTTAAGAAGGACAATCAGGGCTAAATTTCAAAAAGGGATTTTTAAAAGCCATGTACTAAAGCGTGATGTAGTAGAAACAGTCATTTTCACAAACACAATGCACAGGTAAACAGATAAATGCAATTTTGCAAATTATGACTAAGAGTCATATATAAACAGTGCATGCACAAATTCAAATATTTTGTCAGAAAAAAAAAAGTTATCCAGTTTTAATTCCATTTGACATTGCAGAACAGCAGAAAATACGCATGAACAGAATTTCTAAAAAAAAGCACGTTCCTAAGGCAAAACTGAGATTCTGCTTTTTAAAATTGCTAGAATATCTCTGAAGAATCATCTAAACTTTTAGGACTCCCTTTAAGCAGGTTACATTTTGAAAAGTTCCTAAGTTAATTGTCCCATTCTCATTGAAATCAATAGCAATCAGTGCTGGCTCCGTACAAAAGACTCAATCTTATTTAGGCAATTTTCATGGCAATTTTTCATTCTTAGGTGCTTGCGTGTCTATTGGAATCCAGAGCTCTGAGCTAGGTGGATAAGTTTCTTGTGAAATACCTGGCAGCTCGCCCAAAAAAGACTAAAAGTCTCCAGAAATACAGGTGTCATTCCTTCTCGGGTCTGCCTAGGCCAAAAGCTTTTAAGTTCCACAGGAACAGAAGTTTGAACATTCGTATTTGCCAAGCACCTGAGGTTCTGTTTCTCGGTACACAGAAGAGCTCTGTTCCTGATGCTCCACTGCTTCCCCACTTCATAGACATCATTAAACCCAACAAGGCATCTTATATCTTCGGCTGCTCAGTCTATTTCGCATAGTCCAACATTTCCTATCACATATGTATGAAATCAGGTTTCATAGAAAACCTCTTTCCCCCCACCAAATAACACTGGTTTTGCTGGTACATGAGTCAAAGTGCCAATACCTAGGTGTTCCTCGCTCAAGCCCTTTCTCCCTGAAGATAAAAACCTAGCTGTTCTGGAAGAGAGCTCTAACCCCAAGCTATTTAAAGAGAAATGGGTTAAAACCTTCATCTCATTTTGAAGCTGTTTCACTGGGCAAAAATAAAAAATAAAAAAAAATCTCCGTTGTGACAGAGGGGGAGAGAGGGTTTGCCACATTATAATGTAGATTATTTTTGGAATTGAAATTTTCCTCCTCAGTCAGTTTGGGGAATGGTCTTGCATTTGATTCTCAGGCCTGTGTTTATGCCTTGATCTTTGGGCAGTAAACTCATCTCAGCTGCCGTTTCACTCAGAGAAAATCAAATTGGGCAATACAGAAATTCAACTGTTTCAGTGAAAATGGATAAGATTACTTGGGACACTCAGGAAACCACTGAATTCAGGAGTTCTGTAGATGGTACATTTTTTTTGTTCAGTGGTAAAGTTAGACATTCAGAAACCCACAACCACCACTCACTCTTCCTTCGCTTATGATCATACAATGGTTTGCGGACAGGCATTATAATGACTAAAATAAATCGGGATTGAAAACCAAAGAACCTTCATAACAAAGCATCCAGCTGGCTTTTAACCACCTTTTAATGACTTTTAACCACCGAGGAGAGGTCTACAACTGTAGATTGCATCTACACTTATCCATACCGTGCCACTCGGAGATATCTTGTTAGTGCCAACTACAGTAGCTCCAAAACTGGAAGCCGTGCAGCTCCATTGGCATGATGTACCCTACATACTAAGGCGAAGAGAAGGAGAGAAGACACGATGCTGCATTCCGTCCCGCTCCCTTTCTGGTAACCTGAAGCAGAGCTACACATCTGCAAGTCCCTCCTGTAGCATTTTAACCCGGCTATGCGCGGTGTCGTTTGCATGAAGATAACCGAGCCAGCTTTGATAGAGCACGGCACGATGTGGTGTAGAAATATCCTGCCATAAATCCGCAGAAGGGGAAGGGACCAGCTGCTGGGGGTGTCACTGCTGGTGCTCTGGATGGTGTTGCACAGCACGGCTTTTCGCTGCCAATGGTGGCAGAAAGCTAAACTGCCTAACTCTGCAAAGGGTTTCAATACAGGAGGTGTTACGAGAGCTCTCTATGCTCAGGGTTGGTAATCACAGGCCCAGGTCCTCGGCTGTTATAAGTGGGTATCAGTGGAGCAGCATTAACCTGGAACTGCCTTGATTTACACTTGTGGTGTGCTTGGTTTGGGAACTGGGGGGTGTGAGGGATGTCTTTCCTATTCCTTTTCCCATGTTTTTATTATCTTTAGTCTGCCCATTTGCCCAACCCTCTCTTTCTCTCTATTCACCTATGTTTGGGCATTACATGTTGCTGCAGGTTGTGAATTAAACTTAAAATTTAAACCCTGAAAGGTAATGATCCCATTTTGCAAGACTTTGTTTAGGCCTCATCTAAAATCAGCGAGAGCAGAATATGTTAGATTGGAAAAAAAAAAAAAAAAGACTTAATGAGGAGAGACTCAATAGTACACAGCTATGTGAAAAGTTGATGGGGGAAGTGAAGATATGAACCGAGACTGAACTCGCTTCCATTGCTGCATTCAAACATAAACTGTATGCGTAAGCTGAAACGATGCACACAGACATGAAAGGGGAAGAAAACGGGAAGGGATTAAAGTTTGTTGAGACAGAAAGAGATGTCTGAAAACTTTGCATACGGCGCTTATTATTCGTATTCCAAACATGTAAAATCACTGTGTTGTATCAATTCCTCCTTACATTAAATAGGAAAATGCTGAGAGATGGGAAAGACAAGCCCAGTGCAAAACTTTCATCAGTTACAAGTTCAGCACTGCATTACATGGTGCTGCTGCTGGAAACAAAAGAAATGTTTCAAACCCTTTCTGCGGTTTCTAAAAGGCTCTCAACAGTATTATCACCATCAGAAAAATCATGTCTTTTCTTGCTAACTGGAAGATGCAACTTTATAACTGTATTAAAAAGCTGCTGTGAAACAATGATCCAGAGTAGTGACTAAAAGCATTTGTTAGGACATTCTTTCGTTCAGCGGTAGTACATGCTCAGGGCACAGTTCTTGACAGGGACAAATGGAAGATTGCATTTTGATGGCCAAAGATACCTACAAACACAGGAGAGAAAAATTTGCAGTGCCTTTTTCTTCACTATATCACAGTGCTTTGCAGTGGGAAAGAGAAGCTTTTAAAAGAGTAAGATGTAGACAAGGATGCGTACTCGTACGACCTACCCTCTTAGAAAGGGGAGCAGAACTACAGCAGTGAATTTGAAAACTTAAAAATTAGCTAAGAAGAGGATGAAAAAAGTATTTTTTTCTATGTTTTGCCCGAGAGAAAGAAGCAGATGAAAAAGGAGATATCTGTCATTTTACACCTGACTAGCAATTCACCATCTCTTAGTCCCTATAAATGTACTTAAAGGTTAATCAGACTTACAAGAAGTCCTGGACTTCTTGCTTTTTGCTAACTTCTTCTGTCATCAATGTTTCTACAAAGCACAGCCTCAGATGCTTGGATTGCTTCTCTTATTTAACTATACCTGTATTCAATTTTTAGAGAACTCTCTTTATGGAAATAAAAAGAACATGCCTTATGCCCTTCCATCATGATAAACCACATTGACTGTAAGGAATTTCATTAGTGTTCACTTTCTGAACATAAAGAAATGTACAAAGATATATATATATATCTCTTCACTTAAATATACATATACTTGGAGATATATTTATGTAGTAAAAGATATGCATAAAGCATTTCTTGCAATCAAATATCAACTAGAAGAGGAGGAGATACAACTAAATGTAAAAAAGCAGGTCACTCACTGAACTTGTACTGAGGAATAGCATGGGTTGATAACAGCAGAAAAATGGTGGAACTACGCTGGAAAAGAAAAGACTATAGATTGAACTGAGTGTCTCAAAGAGGGACAAAGACCACAGGTTAGTGAATGAGTATTCATCCAAGTTTTGAAGGACCTGACCCATGCAGCTTCCCACAAGCTTCATCATTGGAAAATGTGCCCCTTCAGGACCTCTAGGACTTTTTAAGCCACTCAAATGCTGAAGAATATGAAATAGGATTAAGATGTCCTCCTCCAATTTTCTTACAGTTCCATATTTTTTCTCTTCCGGACTCCCCAGGCACTTGTGGACATGAGGAAGCAGGTTCCCACCCAGATACATCACAGAAAGACGTCTCCGAAGTGCTGCTACCACACACAGATCCCTTGCTTACTCACTGCAAGTTGAGACAGATCACTGTGGCAAACGGGGGTGGATCTTGAGCACTGGAAAGAGCGCAGATAAAGAGAATGGAAGACAGACCCAGATGATACATAGACTTTATGAAATCACTGTTCAATAAAAATCCCCACTCTAAAGCCAGATTGTCCTGCTGAGTTTAGACATCTGAGCCTAATCAAAAAGTAGAGAAAGGTCATCTAAAATCAGCTGAAACTAGAAAAAACCCAAACAAATAAGCAAACAAAAAATCCCTAATCCAATCTTCTGTAAACAAGATCAGGCCGAGAGACTGTAAACTGTTGATTTTATATATGTGAACTACAAAGCAAGGGGCCAATTATCGGTATTCCGCTTGGAAATTGATATTATTCTCCAGTTCAGTACAATTAAATCTTTGCCTTTAAGACATCAGTGGAAGCGAATGGGAGTTATTTGCTTCCCCCCGCCCCAGTGACACCTCTTCAGTAGCAGACAGGAATTTGCCCTCTGTTTTCAGTTTATATAACATCATACTGTGCTTAAATAACCTACAGGGTGAAATTCAACCTGATGTAGCTTCAGTTCCTTCAGGAAAATACAGCTATATTTTCCTTAGCAAGCTACTCTTCAGAGGTGTGATATAAAATCTGAAATACAGCATTTTAAGGATCAAGGGAAATGTCACCCACGAGGTACAGTGATGCTGAGAAATGCAGAAGCCACAGCTCCTCACAGAGGAACAAACTTTAAATAAAGATACAACAAACCTGACAACGCTGGGTCACAGTAAACTGAGAAAAGTCAAGCAAACATGAACAGGTCATGATACACTCACAGTCCTACAAACTACATCCTGTAAACATCCTTCAAACAACAATAACTTTAATCTACTTCTTTAAATATTCACTCTATGTATTTTCTTTAGACAGAGGCACAAAAACAGAGGACGTGCTTTTGCTCTTGAGCTATTTCTATTTTTTTTTCCGGCTCTCTATACAGTTTCTATATAGTTTGGAAGTTCAGTTTCAAAATTCAAATTCAGTTAAGGAGAATTTATTAGTCAAATTTCTATAAGGCTTACGCCATTCCAAATAGGTGATCAAATACAGGCTTATAGGGCACACCTAGAAAGTAAAAATGGAAATAAATTTTTTTAAAAAATTAAATATCATATAAGGTAATTTTAGGGACTTCTTATCTTAAAACAGCTGTGCAAGCAGTAAATAATTGCTACAAAGGGTTGTTTTTTCACAGCAAAGGGTAAAAGCATCGTGCTTTTGCTTCTATGTTATCCAATAATCAATCCTAACTGCTGCAATTGTATCCCTTGTTCATAGGTACAGCGTATGGATCTATAGCCTGAAAACCATCGACATAAGCAGTATGCTCTTTGCAAGTCTCCTTGGTCAGTCTCCTCCCGTTACCCACAGTAGTCACTTAGGTCACAGAGTGCTTTTTTTTGTTGTCTTGCCGGATGACTTGAATTTTTTTAAACAGGAGGATAATAAAAAACGACAGGCAATAATTAAGAGCAAATGCTGTTTTATCTACTAGGTATTTTGAACGTGAAAATCAGATATGTTTGAACTAATTTACATTCTGAAGACTTAATAAGCTACATGGATTTCAATTACACCTTTTTACCTGAGGAGAAAGAATATATTGTCTAGTCTTTGGGAAATATTTATTCCTACTTAGGATTAACCTATAGATAGAAAGTCTACAGATATTACTATTTGTACAAGAGAAGCATGACTAACATTCATTTTTCCCTTCAGAAATCCTATACGTGGTAGAATCATGTTCTCGAGATACTGTGAAGTCTGTGCTGCTCAGTGACACTCTTCACCCTTAAAGATCTTCCTTCTAATTAAACTTTATATTAACAACTGAATGCAGACAGGTTTTCCTGCTTTCAATTATACGAAGTTAGTAATTCAGTGGCTATATGCACATTAATTTACCTAGAACTTAATGGAATTTGCCTACCCAGTTTCAATTGGTACTCACATTCGCAGAGCTATGTTGAAACTCCATTCACATTCCATATATTCTTGCCTGGTGAAAAAATAGTTGCACATGCATGTGATTGCCTCTTTGGATCCCTTTCAAAGCCTTCTTTAGGAATCTGAATACGCCCTTCTGTGGGAAAAACTGCAGAAACAAAAAAAGGAATGAAAAACTTTTTAAGACCGTCCTTCCTCCCAGAAGTTTCTCAGAACTTGATTGAGGGCTTTGGATATAAGGGATCCTAAAAGAGTAGGAAGGATCAAAGCCCCCAGCATCAAAACATTTTGGTTTCACCTTTCACTGCACCTCCTACTTACAGCCATTGGTGTAGGAACAGTAAAGCGCAGGGAGGGAGGAGATGCAGCTCTGGGAAAGATGTTTCAATGGGAATTCCACCGTAGAGGGAGCCTGGCAGAAAGGTTATCTAAGCTGTACTATTTTTCTGCTTTGATCCCTGCTGGGAAAATACACACCTTTCACTTTCTCAATGTCTGGTATCCCAGAGAAATTGCAGAGTATCCGGAGCCACAAAAGAATTGGGTGATCTATACGTACACGCACACAAACATGCTCAAACATACCGGGAGCATAAATCAGCAGACACTTAAGAGTGACTTCTTCGCTGTGAAATCATACTCTGCCAAATCAATGAGTTACTGCTGTGTAACCGAAGGTAAACTTCGCTCATCATGGACGATTCATATCTATTGTGTTTGGCAGGTTTTTGTCAAAGAGTAATTGAAAAAAATGGTTGTATAGTATGCATGAATAGTATTGTAAACTTCACAGACTACAATGTGAAAGATATCTTTAAAATTTTAGTTTTGAACCACAGCACTTTGGGCACAGAGAAAGAAGTTGAAGCATTTGGTGGTTGCATGAAAATTTTCATTAGAAAAGTAGGTTTATTTTACGCTTCCTTTTATACCTAGATCAAAGCACCCTGTGATGTGCCTCATGATTCTAAATAATATTATGTCTGTCCCCAAGGTCTTTACATATCCCAAGGGGATTGGCAATATACATCAATTGCTGTATAGGTGTAAAGTATAATAAATGGATCTCGGTGTGCTAGCTATTATAAATTATAGCTCCTCATGTTTTACTGATTGGTAGGAGAGCATCTGTATTGACTTACAAATGATGCTCAGGGAAGTGCATACAAGTTCTACCTGCTTATGAGCTGAATTACTGAAAAGCCCTTGGAAGATGAGTGCTTCTCAGACGCTACATAGCATAAATAACTATGAAGAGGTCAGACCTATCACACTTTCACCTCTTTCCTGATGCTTGAACTGTAGGTGTCTGTGTTTTTGCATTTGGAAGGAATGAAGAAAAAACAAACAACTGTTCATACAGTGCTATTAATCATTTACAGTGAAGTAACGATCCCACATTTGTATGAACTAAATCTATCCAATGTGCAATTAATTAGATGTGAGGATCAAAGCTGCTTGTTCCTTTTGATGCATTATTTTTATAATATATTTTTAAATGTTCTGTCTTTTCTTTTTATGCCAGCAAAGAATAATAGAATGGCATGTGACATGTGAACATAGATGTTCACACTGAGTTAATACAACACATGCAGAGGTTGAAGCTAAACAAGAAATTTTGTACTAATTTATTCCTTATGTAATTTACAGAAAATTATGGTAAAGACGACCATTCAGAAGGACATACGTTTATTTCTATGGACTTAGCTAGTGGTTTAGGATTGTCAAGGCCATTTAAAGGGCAAAGGTGCTCAGTGTGAAAATTTAATAAACAATTGGATAGTCATCTAATCTCTGGTTTTTTGAGTTTTTTTGTTTTGCCAGGGAACTTAAAAAATCACAGCTTTATTGCTATCCTGTCTTTTTAATATCAAGGAAAGGGCACATTGGTCCAAGTGGTTCTCATTACATGCTTGGAATATGATTACAGAAAATCCCTTCATGGCAGTTCTTGCTTTGCAGGCCTGGGGGTGTGTTTGGGAGGACAGATGGTCCTGGGACTGTCTGATTTAAGAACAATCTCTTTCCACCTTAGTTACTAAAAGAAGACTGTAAGAATGGTCATAATGGGTCCATCTAGCCCAGTATCCTGTGCTCTAACCATGGACAACAGAGATGCCGGGGGAAGAATATTAACAGCAGGTAACAGCCAAATGGCTAGGCCCAGAGGGTTGTGACCAGCAGCACAAACTCCCACTGGAGGCGAGTTGCTGTGTACCCCAGAGGCTGACACTGGGGCCAATGCTGTTTAACATGTTCATTAACAACCTGGACACTCCTCAGGTGAGGAGGGGTTGAGAGCTGGGATTATTCTGCCTGGAGAAGAAAAGACTGAAGAGGATCTTATCACAGAATCACAGAATGGTAGGGGCTGGAAGGGACCTTCAGAGGTCATCTAGTCCAACCCCCCTGCCAAGCAGGACCACCTAGAGCAGGTTGCACAGGAGCGCAACCAGGCAGGTTTTGATTATCTCAAGAGAAGGAGACTCCACAGCCTCTCTGGGCATCTTATCAATGTGTATAAATATCATACGAAAGGGAAAGAAGATGAGGGAGCCTGACTCCTCTCAGTGGTGCCCAGTAGCAGGTTAAAAGGCAATGGGCACAAATTAAAACACCTGAAATTCCTTCTGAACATAAGAAACACTTCTTTACTGTGAGGATCCTCAAACACTGGCACAGGTTGACAAGAGACATCATGGAGTCTCCATCCTTGTAGATATTCAAAGCACGACTGGACCCAGTCCTGGGCAACCAGGTGTAGCTGACCCTGCCTGAGCAGGAGGGTTAGACTAGATGATCTCAAGTCCCCTTCAACCACTCAGACTCCATGTGATTCTGTGACAATAGCAATGCTTAGGGAAAAAATGTTACTATAAGGTAAGCACATAGAGATATTTCTCCTGAACACTCATCCAACACTTTGCCTTGGGAATTTCTTTGAGCCAGAAGTGGTGTTTTGATATTTAACAGAACAGTCATAATTTTCATAGTTTCCCATAAAATTCTTCTCTCTTTCTTTCTTCTATGATTCAACCAAAGATTAAATAGTTAACACTCTGGAGAGGCACTAATTTCAGCCTGTCTGCAGACTCACATGAACCTGAATTATTTCAGGCTAATATTTTGAATATTGTCCCTGCGATCTGTGAATGTGTTTAGGGCCTAATATTATTTACATATGTGGATAGATGAGTTCAGTGGCAACTCACCATTTGCATTAACTTTTTGAATAAGGTAAGTGCTTAAATTATCATGGCACTTCTGAAAACACCTAGAAGTATTAAACTGCATTTTCTGTCACACAAATTACCTTTGGACACCAGTTCTTAATATCTTAGACAATAGCATACTAGAAGGTAACACATAGGAAATGGCACTTGCTTGCTGAGGTAGCCCAGTTTAGTTGTTATTTTTGCGTATTTCCTTTTAAGTTACATTAAAAGTAGAACTTGATACTGCCATAAATTTGTGTCAATAACACCTAATCTACCAAGTCTCTTCAGGGTCTTTTATAGTACAGCTAAACTTAATCAACCTGCAAGATTGCAATTTTTTCATGAGAATGTTCTTATTTCAAGAAAATTTCATGGAATCTAAAAAATTCCATAGGGATTAATGTAGAATAAGTCTTGAGTAGCCCTATCTTGAGATACAGGGCCTCAGACAGCTGATGAGAGTTGCTTTTTGCTCTCCATTCTTTGCTTTTTTCAAACAATGTCACCCTTTAAGTCTTCAGCCCCTGAACCAGCAGTAACAGCTAAAGAAAGTATAGCAACATGCAGTTGGTTCTGATGTTGTCTCATATAAAATGTTAATTATTGTTGTTCTGACTTTATTGACCTATTTTTGATGCCTCAGTATTTCACAACTAATAATTTAAAATATGGCCTTTAGCTGCTTGAATATCAATAACACTCTGAAATTTTGGCATCAAAGTAATTTAGAAATGGGTATTGGGCATGTTAATAAAAACTCTCCTTTGTGTTTCTCTTCCTTGAGTATGAAATGAATACACTAAAACCTTCTAACCACAAACTGTTATTATAAAAAAAAACACATTGAAATTGTGAAGTAAACAATGGCTACATGATAATGTAAGATGGTAGTTACATAGACTTTTAGCACTGGATCTTGAGATAGATCAATGATATATGACAGTTCCATGCTAAAATGACTTGAGATCACTTTGCTACACTTTTTACTTTTCTTCTGCAAAAGAAATTAAGCTAAAATGCCAGTAGCGTCCAATAGCATGCTACTGAACTGCATTTTTTTTACCTAGTTAGCCAATGAATTTGAAAGTTCAGTTCTTAAATCTTGCTATTTTCAGTCAGATAAAGGAAATACCTGAAATGTGAGCTTCCCTTGCCCAGGTAACCTTCTTCTATCCTACATGTTCCCTAAAAATATTCAGGAGTCTTGTACAATGCTCAGAGAGTCAATTTGTCTGGATCCTGAGAGCAACGAAGAAGTGCATTTCATGGCCATGGATCTAGAAAAAGCAATGCCATGAGAAAGAATGAAATAAACCAGCTGGAAATGGACTTCTCAATAATTTGAGGGTCTTGTTCATATTTGTCACATCCAAAAAACATATTTTGTCAAAGCAGATAGAATATATCAATCCAGAAGTAATTAAAAGCACCAAATGAAAACTGCTTACAGAGTAAAATACCAACTTCCTAAGCAAATAGATGTGCCCAGGTTGACCAGTTAATCCTTACCACTAACTACTTTTTTTATGGGGCCATTGAGTGTCACAGTAATGGCAATGAATCCTTGTCCTTGTTTCCTGCATGTCCTCTAGCATTAACAAAAACATTAGTGTTCTGAAATCAACTGCAAAGCTTTCCTTACTGACACTCTGGTGTTTCCTTCCTCTCATTTCATTTCTCCTAAGTCATTTCTACACCTCGATGAGAGAGACGTGGAGGAAATCACAGAGGGATCCTTTTTTAGCACTTTAGAATAGAGGATCACTTGCAAATTCTATTTAATATGTTGTTACTTTAACAAACATTCTCACATTGCCATCTGCAAACACACAATGAAGCACAACACGTTGAAAATTATTTCAAAGGACAGCCATCCCTTGACATTCTTCAAATAAGTAGCTTAAGGATAAATTGTTCAGTTATTAAAATATCTAGTAACCATCTTGATTTACTTGGACTCACTGGCCCACAATGTCAGCCTCTCCCATGGTGTTCTAAAATAACTAATTAAAATCCTTCTGAACCCCAAAAGTCTCCTTTGTTTATTTACAGCAATCCTGACAATGGTTAGTTTACTGGCAGTGATACCTAGTCCTCTCCAGCTGACCAGCACAGTCCCACTCCTTCTGGATGCTACTTGTCACCACTTTGTATCTGTCTATTTTGCTTATACACACACATACATTATGAAATCTTTGGAGCCGGAATTTTTTATTATGTACACAGATTCCAAGAACAGTTGCCCCTGAAAGCATCAGCAGAGAATCTAGGCTCTATTTATAGCAATACTTGATAACAGCAACAATAATACACTTTAAACATTTGTGCATCTTTGTTGAGTAGAAATCATGAAATGCTATTGAACAGAAGAGGCAACGGTAACATGCGTTGTGAATTTCACCAAGAAACAAAGTGTATTTAAATAAAAGACAAAGTGAATTCTTAATTTTCTGTAGTTTTGCAGGAAAAAAATCAAAGCAAGCAAGGATTTTTTGGGGAAAAAAAAGCATTCCTGACACTTCCATTGCAAGAGGGAGCATACTTGTGTGTGTCTTTCTACTATTGTGCCTGTTTCAGAATAAATACTGACTAGTGAAAGGGTCACCATGGTATTATGAAGCCAAACAAAATGTTTATTTAATAGCAGAATGAAACGCACACATGAATAAACTATGGAGGTCTCACTTAGACTAGACTATATTGCACAGACCAGCTTGAAGAAATATTTCAAGATCTTAACAAAAGGGGAAAAGCAATTTAAAAAAGATCAGCCATTGGCTAACAGTGTTCCTTTTTAATAACTGCCTAATTCACAACTGAAAATCTGAAAGGTGTCATCTTAGCAAATAAATTATGAGAAAGTTTTCCTTGGGATTGTGTGAGACATTTTTCCTGAATTTCATAGAATCATAAAATGATTTGGGTTGGAAGGGACCTTCAGGACATCTAGTCCAACCCCGCTGCAATGAGCAGGGACATCTTCAACTAGATCAGGTTGCACAGAGCCCCATCCAACCTGACCTTGAATGTTTCCAGGCATGAGGTATCTACCACCGCTCTGGGCAACCTGGGCCAGTGTTTCACCATCCTCAGTGTAAAAAAAGTCTTCCTTCTATCTAGTATAAATCTTCCCTCTTTTAGTTTAAAGCCATTACCCCTTATCTTATTGCAAAGGTCCTCCTAAAAAGCTTGTCCTCATCTTTTTTATAAGCCCCTTCTAGGTACTGGAAGGCTACAATAAGATCTCCCTGGAGCCTTCTTTTCTCCAGGCTGAACAACCCCAACTCTCTCAGTCTGTCCTCAGCCACTCATCAAATCCATCTCTCTCCAATTTAGAGAGAAGGATGTTGTGGGGAACTATGTCAAAGGCCTTACAGAAGTCCGGATAGGTGACACCCATAGCTCTTCCCTTGTCCACTGATGTTGTCACTCCATCATAGAAGGCCAATAGGTTGGTCAGGCAGGGCTTGCCCTTGGGGAAGACATGCTGACTGTCTTGAATCAGCTCCCTGTCCTCTGTGTGCCTTAGAATAGCTTCTTGAAGGATCCGGTCCACGATCTTCCCAGGCACAGAGCTGAAGCTGACAGGGTGGTAGTTCCCGGGTTCCTCCTATCTACCCTTTTTAAAAATAGATGCAATGTTTCCCTTTTTCCAGTCCCCAGGGACTTCACCTGACTGCCACGATTTTCAAAGGTGATGGAGAGTGGCTTGGCAACTACATCAGCCAATTCCCTTAGGACTCTGGGATGCATCTCATCAGGACTTCTGTGAGTTTATGTTCCTCAGGTGGTCACAAACTTGATCTTCTCTTACAGTGGGAGTGACTTTGCTCCCCAAGTCCCTGCCATACAGTCCATCCACTCAAGAAGAGTGGGGAGAGAATTTACTTTCATCAAAAATCAGTCTGGATTTTTCTACAGTTTAAGATTATGTTAAACTTGGGTTTGACCATGATTTTTGCTTAGGGTCCAATTCTGCAACAGTTGCTTACACTGGAATTTCTTCCTACGTTTAACCAGGTACCTTTTAAAAAGGATTGTCCTGTCTGTATTAATCTGTGAATAGTCTGAGAAACTCAAGTCCTTGATGCACAGAACAAACATGGAGGTCTGGCAGTACAGGCTTCACTGTGTTGCTATGACCCAATTATTTGCATTTTCAGTGAAAATTTTCGTTTTATGATAAAGTCTCTAGAAGTATCCCTTTTTATCTTCTGAAACTTTAAGTGTGCATAACATCTTTTTCTGCATCCTAAACACACATCTTCACAGACCTAGATTAATTCACAAACAAATTTCTTACAGCCAGCGATGAGCTCTCAGAAGGTAACTACATTCTGTCTCCACTGAAATGGGTCAGCCTCAAGCCAGTGACCTGGCAGTGAAAAATCCATTCCCACTCCCCTGAGCATCCATCGTCTCAGATAGCCTTTTTGCTCTGTAATTATTTATTTCCACTAAACTCTAAAGTACCCTATGATGCTTGGTAAGATACAGGCAATTTAACTTTTATATTTGATATTTCATCAAAATGCAGAAAACTCTTTCATGGTTGGAGCTTTTATTCTTCTGTGCAGTGATCTTTGCAATTAGAACACAATTGGAGAAAATACAAAAGAAGAAATACAGTCCGCTGTGTGTGAAGATTCTCTGGAAAAATACTTTAATCAGAACTGAAGGCAGCAGTCTGTGTTGCCAAATATTGAAAAAAAAAAAAAAAAAACCCAGGACAAAATCTTTATAACACATTTTACAAATACAGTTAACTTAATATGGTCAAGTAGTGGCCTGTTATAGCCACTGCAATTTAACTATGTAGGACCTTTTTTCAATGAGCCTATCTCATCTGATCAAAACCATCCATTTTCATCATAAAAAAGGTCAGAACTAAACAAAATCATTTAAATTGGTAATGTTATTTACACAATTAGATAGTTGCACAGTCCTTGTCACCATATAGACTAAGCACTTTAACAATATATTTTACTGTTTAAATCAAGCAAGATGAGACGGCTTGTATGCAGCAATGCACAATTTCACATAATATAGTTTCTGCCTGTCGCCCTGGTAATGAAATAAGGAGATAGAATATTTCAAGTAGTTGAGTAAAAAGCCTATCTCCTGCCAGCTCAAACATGGTTACTTACTGAACGTACAAACTCACTCCATTGCTGTGAAAGCAGCGAGTCTTTTTCAGTCTGCATTTTACCTTCATTTTGCAAAGGATTATGAGAGAGTTATGGCAGTGACTTCATGAGATACAATCATTCAATTGCTTTTGATTCCCTGACATACTTCAATCCTGACAAGAAAGTGCAGGTGATAAATTATTGCGTTTATTTTATCTGGTTTTCTTTGGGTCACAAATTAAAAATGCTGGTGTATAAACATTTCCGGCTCAACACATCCTTTCCTTAGGATTGTTTCACTTGAAAAGTGTCTTGATAATAACAAATATAAAAACGAGAATGATGGGGTTTACAGCAGACAAATGGTTAAAAAATAATCTGGATTCACTGCATTTGTGGGAAGAAAGTTTCAAAACCAAGACCTCCTGAAAGAGAAAGGCCTCTTATTTATATTGAGGAAACACTAGATAAGATATTCTGCTGATCTTGGGCAGATTTTCAGCAGAAGTTCAAACGAAGGCTCAGTGGAGTGTTCCATTCCTGAGCACTTATGGTGGTAACAGTAATAGGAGAGAAACCTGAGCTGAGAGAAAAGTCAATAACTTGAGAGCAGAGAAGGAGTTATCATCAAAGCCAGCCTTCTGTCGCGTACTCAGATCGTGATTCCTGTCACAGTCATGGGATGGTAAGTACACAGAAAAGTTGTGAGACAGACAGCATTAGCAGAAATGTCCCTAAAACCTGCTAAAAAGGGAAAGAGGGGAGAGGAAGACAGAAAATACAAATAAAGTATGAACCAAGGAAAGGCAGGATTAGGTACGAATTTTCTTCAAAATTATTTCATTTGATACAATGCTTTGGAAGTGCCAAATGCAAAATTTAAAGCAACCTTTTTCCTCATTGATGTCTCTTAGTAGACTGCTCTTGATTAACCCCTTTTTAGCAGGGCCTGTTGCGATAGGTCAAGAGGTAAGGCTTTAAACTAAAAGAGGGAAGATTCAGACTACGTAAAAGGAAGAAACTTTTTATGCTGAGGGTGGTGAGACACCGGCCCAGGTTGCCTGGAGAGATGGTAGATGCCTCATCCCTGGAAACATTCAAGGTCAGGTTGGACGGGGCTCTGAGCGACCTGACCCAGTTGAAGATGTCCCTGCTCATGGCAGGTGAGTTGGACTAGATGGCCTCTAATGGTCCCTTCCAATCCAAACTGTTCCATGATTTTATGAACTGAAATACATTTTCCTCTGGATATCAATTAGTCAGTTTGTGTTGGATAAAATACAATTTGACATATTCATCTTTCCAGTTTTTGGGCAGCACTGTAATTTATTCAGAATATTGGAATGGGCCTGGTAGAGTTTTTGACTCAATAACCTTGAACAAAGGTTACCAGAAAGATAACCAGAAAGAAATTGGATACCAGAAAGAAATTCTTTCCTGTGAGGGTGGTGAGGCACTGGAACAGATTGCCCAGAGAAGCTGTGGCTCCCCCATCCCTGGAGGGGTTCAAGGCCAGGCTGGATGGGGTTTTGAGCAACCTGGTCTGGTGGGAGGTGTCCCTGCCCATGGCAGGAGGTTGGAACTGGATGGTCGTTAAGGTCCCTTCCAACTCTAACCGTTCTATGATTCTATGAAAGTGTCTAAAATTCCATCCATACATCTGAAAAATTCCATCTGTGCTACACCTATATAGATGAATGAATCACCACAAGCATTTATTACTGCCTGCATCTCCTTTCAAGGTACAAATAGACCTAACTACATTGGCTATTTGAAAAATCTGCATGAAACATGCAAAAATTGCCTGGTACAATGGTAAGCTTGACCATCTTAACTTAATGTCACCCCTGCAGATCACATAGTACCTTTTCTGAAAATTAAAATATTTATTTCTCTCTCATGCACCATCTGTTGAATTCTAACCCATCATCTACCTCACCAATCTACCTTTTTCTTCATTCTGCTCCCTGTGTATGACCTTCTTGGCATATACGTCTTTCTATTTAGTTTGGACTAAAACAAGTTTTCCTGAAGTTAAAGACACTAGTTAGGAGTTGAGCATAGGTGGCATACAAGTTTTATTACACAGCTTCAGATTCTGAGGCACTACCTTTATAAAGATTGTCAATATAAAATAATAATACAGTAGAATTTTATTTTAAGGGCAATTCATGCCTGAAGGCATGCTCTATAACTTACTGTAGGTAAGCAATGATGTTGCAATTACAAACAGAAAAGGACACAATATATTTCTTGTGACTGACACATTTATACATGCTTATGATGTGGAAATGGGATATATTGATATTGATTCTTACTTAGATCCTATTTTGATATATGCTTTTATTTTACAGACATTGACCTTTATGTGATCCCATTTATATGAGGGAATTTTTCCACATGTTCAGAGTCATACAATATTGGTCTGAATAAACACTTCCACAGTGTTCATTATTTGCCTAATTTACATAGTAATAACACTACCCGATGTGCCATAACAGTACTAAAGATGGTATAGAGTACTGAAAATGGTATAGAGACTAGACCTTAAATATGATATAGCTTTGTTATGAAGGATGATGTGTTATATTGATCTTGGATGTTCTGCGAGGCTTTTAAAGATTTAGTTATTCGAAATATGGAACGTAAAGAAGGCAGCAAACCATGTTCTCTTTGTTTAGAATGAAAGAGAAACAGTAGTTTTGTAAGTTCTGAAAGAGTAAGACAAAAACAGGTTGTGAAATCCTGTTCAGTAATACAGAACACATGGGAAAAAGAGAGCAAGCAGATAAGTTTTACACGGAATATATATATTAATCATTTTATTTGGAAATTTTGCTTTGGTAACACGATTCCTTTGCATATACCAGAAAAGAAACATGAGAAGGATTGTGATGGAAACCCAGATCAGGTAGAGTACTAAGTGGATAGACCTAGACCTTTCTATTACAGTGAACTTCCAAAAAGGATAGTAAATTACCTTCAAATACAGGAAAAGTAAATTTTATTAACATTTAAAGTAGAGGACTTGACTTCTTAAGCAGGAAAAAAAAAAACCCTAGTGACTAGGTAAGACAGAAAAGAAATAAAAGGAGTCCATAAATGATTCTTTCCCTGCCCTCTGTGCTCTTCCAGGAGGGGTCCTTGTTCCACACATGGGATTCATTGAAGCTAGATGAGTAATGTTTTGAGAAGTAGAGAACTGCCCCCAGTAGTCTTGAAGCCACTTTTCTTTCCATCATCCCTGGCAAAGAGCTGTGTATTTTCTCTCCGTTCCTTCCAGCAAACTGTCCTCAAAGCAGAGCCTCTCACTTCCTTGCCATGACACTGTGCCTGAAGTAGATGGCTAAAAGGAAAGTGGACTTCTTGTCATGCTGAGCACCTTCTGTTTGCTCCTCAGGTATTCAGGCACTAGCAAGACCCACAGGCAGTCATTGAACTCAGGTTCTTTTCAATGATTTAAGCTGGATTTTGATTAATAATATAGATGCAAATGTAAGCAAATGAAGAAAGGACTTTTTCACATAGGTACTCCTTCAGGATCAGGAAACTGAGTTTACGGTAGGCAAGATGTCATGTGGGATGGGAATGTCTGGTCAGGAGAGTCCTCTCTTCCATTGGATGAAATAATATTCCCAAATACATTGAACTCCAGAAGTTGGATACATGTATACAAAGCTTACTCAGAAGTTAATCCTAATTTAGTAAAAAAGGATAAAACCATTAGTAAAGACCAGGAATCTTCATCTTGATGAAACTTAAGGCCTCTGAGCCCAGAGTAAAAGAGGATGTAATACTTTACACACAGGAGACCAAACCTTTATGAGCTCTACAGTGTACAGGCAAGCACCGAGTTCTCAATTCTTCACCTCTGAAACCCCTAAATTTAGCTGTAATTCTAAATTAATTGCAGCAGGACTAGGTATAGTATGCCATCCTATGAAATAAATCATTGAGCCTTAGCGATGATGGAAAATAGCTTCTTTTCTAACTATCAGCTTTTCAAAATTCTGAAGTCATCTAGGTTTTTAACTATTTGGATTTGAAAATCCTAAACCAAACCATAACATAAGATTAATTAAATCTAGAGGAATAAGTGATACTTCTTAAAGAAACATGAGGCTTATGACATTGTAGATGCCAAGTCAATTAAAATCTCTTTGAGCCCTACAGTACACTGAAGTCAATTGGGTTCTAGACTTATAATGCTATATATATATTTTAATGCTGTAGATTTATAAGCTGTAAGTCTAAACCTAGTCTTTATAAAAGAACCGATGACCACAATAAAAGGGGCATAATGACTTAGTCCCAGTGGAGAGCTATGCCTTTCCTTCTTTATGATCTGAAGAATTGTGATGACATTCAGAGAATTAAATTTCAACATTAATCATCCTAGACGAAATTAAAACTGAGCTACCAATCCACAAACACTAAGCATATCCATGGCTTACACAGAGACCAACCTTATTCCTGATGCTTATGAGTACCACAGTCGTTGAGGCTCTCTACCTTTCATTAAAGTTCTTCAAACCCTGATTCTAGTTTTAGGACCAGTTTTGGAACCAGAAGAACCAGTACTTTACTACAAAACAGAACATAGTGGTTTAACATCAGCCCTTCTTTTACTTCATTCAGCCCTACATAATACTGATGTCACCTGAGCTCTTAAAACTTTAGTGAACTCACACCTGCTCCAGGATTAATGGAACCTGGATAACTAATTCCAACGACTCAAACCCAAGGAAGCTTTGTTCTCAATTTATCACCATTTTTTAGCACTATGATATATTAACATCACCTGGGCTTTGACTTTTTTAGTTTGGAAAGCCCTAAACTTCAAATTGCTAAATTTACAGCTGAAGAAACAGCTCCAGAAAACAGGAGGTTTAAGACCCAGTGGAGAGCAGATTTCCTTCACCTCTTTTTGTCCCACAGAGTGCCAAAGTCATGTTGATGCTGGACTGATGAGCCTCGAAATCCTGCTGCTAACTCCAGTGTTAAACCTGTCCTTCACAAAACCAAAATACCAGCCTATAAAGCTTAAATAAAAAATAATAATAATAAAGTTTAATGACCATTATAGCCTAGCCCTTTTCCGATCTTTTTGAATACTTTAATTGTCCTTTAATTATATAAGTCTAAATTCAAAAGCCTCTAAAGCCTAAAGCCTCCTGTTATAGGCATGAGACTGTGAACTGATGCCATTCTGCCTTGAGCTCAGTGGAACTGAACTCGATAGTGCAGTCCAAGCAGCACTCAGTGGGAAGATAACAACACCTAATGGAGGAGAAGACTCATCCTACCTTGCTGAGCCAGACAAGATAAAAATCCCTGCAGATCTCCATAGCATCATCATTCCACCCTAGGGAATACTGAAGATAAGTGGGATGCTTCACTTTTGTTTGGGATACACTAGCACAAACCATTAGTCTAATTTCAATCCAAACCTTTAATCAAAATACCAGCACTGTCCACAACTGTGCAACTGGTTCTGTTCCAGTTTGCCAGTATGGCACAGAGTGGGATAAAAGTCATAAAAGCAAACTTCCCCTATGTGATTTTTTAAAATTATTTATTATGTAGACTTAAAGTGATCTATTTGACTAGCCCTCAGCCTGAGACAGATTGGTGAAGAAAAGTGTGATGTGGAAAAGTGTCTCGTCTCTGAAATGAAGCGAAAACGCTTCTCAGAAGTTGTCATATACAGAGATAACCTGTAAGATCAAAATGTTGTAAATATGAGGCTGCCTAGCTAAAACTCGTGTTTAGACAATGTGATCCTCATTCCTGCTGCTTGGAAAAAAAAAAAATAAAAAAAAAATAAAATCACTCTTTTCCAAATCAGATGTCTCTGCCAGTTTAAAGGCTCAGAAAATAACTATTCAAATATTTGACTGTCCTCACCCTGTTAATACCTGAAGAACTAGTTGTACCTACAATAATCTTTTAAGTCCTTTTTCTCTTTTCTTCTCTATGGAATTGGCCCAGGTTTTCTTTATTATTACATACATGTGTATTTAACTCATATCCACAAACAGCTGTAGCTCATAAGTCTAATGATTGAGTTGCCTCAGTAAACTCCTCTTTAGGTTCACAGGGCACACAATGGATTGTCAAGTAGCTGAGATTGTTTAGCATTTCATTATACTGACGCTGATATATGACTATTATTCTGACATTGCTGCCTTGAAAGTCTTGAAAAGCACTGTGAAAGGGTACCTAATCAAATAGTCGGCAATATTTTACACAGTAAGAATTCTCTAGGGTAGAAGAAAGTCAATAAAAATAATTAAACTATGAAAAGTTAAATGTTTTTGCTCAAATTCTGTCAGATAAAGAGATGCACACAAAGGCAACCCTAAAGATTTTCAGGGGTTTTGTGAAAGTTTGGTTTATGCAGAAAAATGCCAGCACTCTCTCAACTGTGTATCTCACTCAAATCATCCCTTTTTCCCCTCTAAAAAGGCGGGGGGAGTGGGGAAGTGGACAGTTGTGGTTCAACCCAAGTTTGCAGAGAGTAGGCAAGAACAGCCAGAAAGGATGAATTGTTTTTTATTCCCCAGGTCTGCATTTGTAAGAGAGGAAACAAAATAGAGTGGAAAAGGAGTACACATCCTTGACTGCAGGCCAGGGAGAGGATGATTACCAAGTTTTTGGGCGTTGTTTTGTTTTGTTTTGCTTTCCAAAAGCTACAACTAATTGAGATGCTGGGGAGTTCTTCCTAAGATGTTGGGGCCAGGTGAAGAAAAGGAGAATGGCCAGAGCAGAGCTTCAACTAATCACCCTCCTTCTCTCTGGGTGAACGTGATTCAGAGAGGGTACAGGTTTTGTGCTAGCTTTTTGTACTGTAGAGAGTTTTATTCTTACAGTGAAACCCATGTCAGATCGGTTCATATTTAGCTGACGGAGAACTTTCTTGAAACTGCACCTGACCCCATTACCGAGAAGATGTATTTGCCCTCTGCCACAGAGGCTCAGTGTTTATGGGCCCTTGATTGCCCCTGAGTCACAGGCTGCTATTGTGTTCAAAAGTGCTTTTTTTTGAAACTGCACTTGATGCAGCAATTGCAACTGTTTCACCCTCATAGAGACCAAGCCATAATTATCCTCGCCTTTGCCACCTCTGAGACGGTGCAATTCAAAGTGCCAATTTCGATCTTTAAAGCTTTATGCAGCTCAAGTCCCTACAATTTGAAATTATCTTCTCTTTTCCAAAAATGGGAGCTGAAAGGTCAGTCCAAAATACTTGAGATATCATTCCCCATGTGCATACCTAGGGCTGCCAGCAGGAAAATTTCTCTGGAGGACCCTTGACTTTGCTATTTACTTCCGATCTATTGACTTACCCAGTCGATCTCTCCGCTCCTATTTGTTAAATATGCAGCAAACAAGAGTTGGAATCTATGAGGTTAGGTTTTGAGGTAGTGAGAAGAGTGCTAGTGCCGTAATACCTTTGTCGTGGTTTCGGCCAAATTTACCGAAACCAGACCGACAGATGTCCCTTCCTCCCCCCCCCCGCCCCCCCCCCTCCCCTCCCTAAAAGAGAGAGAGAGGAGGAGAAAGAGATAAGGAGATTCAGAAGTTTAGAATGAACTAAACTACTTTAATGAAGAATTAATATTAAAATAAAAATAAAGAAGAAAATAATGAAATAGATACAATATATACAAAACCGTATCAAGCTCCCAGGATGACAGTCACATCACCGGCAGGCACTGGGGAAGTCCCAGGCTGGACTCAGCGACAGAAGGGAACTGGATTCCAGCTCTGGAGTCAGGAACATATGGATCGGGATCAAAGGCAGATGAACTGACAGAGTCCTCTCTGGACGTCGGCCATCGCAGGAAGGGGGCTGACCCTTTGATCCCTCAGCCTTTATACTGAGCATGGGGCAGATGGGATGGAATACCCCAGTTGGTCAGGTTTAGGTCACCTGTCCTGTCCACTCCTCCCCACCGATGTGACCCCTCTACGTTTTTTCCGTTTCCGACCCTCTAAGGGGGCAAATACAAAATTGGCTGCCCTTGGTTGTTATGGCAATAAGTATAAGCAAGGGCCTCTCTGCACAGCATTCCTTGGCGTGGAGCACAAACATTGGGCTGATCATTCTGAGAACGAGCAGTTTTCTCCACAATATGCCGTTAATTTCAGAGAGTTAGAGGAGGCCTGGCTAGGATGTAAAGTTACAGAACAGAAAATGGGTTCGGTTTTACTTCAAACCGGGACAACCTTACAGAGAGATGATGATGATAATAATCTCGGAATATAATTTCTGATTATTTTATTATTTTATGGCAAGAGTTCTCTTAACATAATTGCTTGCTGGTAGTCTGATACCAGATTTTTATTTCAGGTTTTGGGAAATAATTCCAAAGTTGAAGGATCCATGTTTCTCTTAAAAGAAATCTGTCTAATCCAGAGAACTATTTTTTTTTATTGGCAGCTGAGCTAAAACTTGTTTCATCTTAGGTACTTCCATAAGGACAAGGTTATGTTAACAGATGACAGGGAGCACTGAACATATTTCACTACAATGGTTATAAGACTGGAAGTTTTTCGGAGAAGAGCGTGGTGCCCTAGGTACCGAAGTGTGATTTCAAGTATTCTCTTTTGTACCTTTCCTATATGTTAGCAAAATGTAACAGAATATATTAATTTTCTTTAGGATAACATATCAAAAAAGATAACCTGGGAAGATAAATCTTTAAATGTGACAGTCAACAACGATTATAACAGCTTTATTGACATTGTTTCAGAGAACAAGAATCAAAGGGCAGAGAAAACATGAAATAAAAATTGGAATATTCAGTAACTATCAGAATGACTTTGTCAATATTATTCATGATGTTAGAAACCTGGTTTAGAAGGTAAAATTATATATATATCAAGAAGACTTATGAATACACTTGCCTGGACATCTTGGCTCCAACACTTTATCTGAAGCGCTAAGCACCATTACCCACCGTTGAAGAGCGACGGCGTATCCCTTTATTCTTCATCTAAAGCACTTACTGTCAGCATAGCATGTGTATGGCAGGAAATCCAAACCAGAAACCCCTGGGTTTTTTTATCTTTACCAGCTACTTCTGAGAGATGCTCCTGTCCCCCTTATAGGAGGTTAGTGCAGTTAACCACCACTGCACTTCTCCAGGCATCGAGAATTAAAGTTTGGACAAATATTTAAACAGTCAGCTGCTCTGGCCTTTCACTACTTAACACAGCAATCAACCACAATATGGCCGTGAGTCTGAAAGATAGCAAATTTTATACTCCAAAATTATGAATTATTTGCAACTGTACTGAGTAGAAGCGGGGGTTTACATTTGTTTCTTCTACATTTGCCTTTAAAGTGTTCCCCTTTTTAGCTCTTTTCTGGAATGCTATTTTCAATACAGTTTACTTTATGAAGATCACTTTGAAGCAGCTTTCACAGAAGGAAAGATCATTTGGCCCAGTGGCACTTGGATAAGGACTTAGTATAATTCCATTTAGGGGCTTCAAAAAGTAACTCTGAGATGCTAAGTAAATCAATCAGCTCTGTCTGTTGTGGAAATCTACAAGGCCAGAGAATTTTGACATTAAACTTTCCAGACAGGTTCATTCAAAGTGATCATTCCCAGGCTGAATTGGCTCGTATGCACTATTTGGAAATGTACTTAGTATTTATACACTGCAGTTTGTATCTGCTCTTCCTAACACAGAACGTACTGCACGCTCACTTGGCTGATAGATTTTAGTGGTGTATATTATAGGAAATAATGATCCAGTGTCTTCAGAAGTCAATTTGACTTTTGGAGGAAGGCCACGACTTTAAGGTTCGTAGGGATAAATGGTGTCAGAAAAGGATATTTTACCTTCTGAGAATCTCAGAGTGCTTTACAAATTTAGTGTTACACTATCTTTCTCAGGTAAATAACTTTTAAAGCAGATTCTGTAGTTTTCCCAAAATTTTATAAACCCCACCATTCAGGCCCCTGCTTTCAGCTGATTCCTGCTACTTAGCAGTGACACCTCTCCTGGGCTTTGTCAACCCCCCTTTGTCTGGGAGGTACTTTGAATGAATATAAATTCATTCACAATATAAATATGTCTTGCTTGGTTAAGCTTTATTATTTCTCAGAAGGAGCTGCCATTTTGGGTTTGGTTTTTCTTTTTTTTTTGCGGGGGGGGTGGGGTGGGGTGTTAGTGTGGGTGGCAGAAGCCCATTACTGTGCCTTGAAAAATACAGCTCCCCTAAAGAAAAGAAAAAGAAGGGAAAAGGAGGAAGAAGAGGAGGAAAAATAAAAATAAAAGAAAAAAAAAGGAAAAGGCAAAAAGAAAAAAGGGAATAAAGGAAAAAAGAAAGAAAAAGAGAAAGGAAAGAGAAAAAAACAGAAAAAGAAAAAAATTAAAAATAAAAAGAAAGAGGAAAAAGAAAAATAAAAGAGAGAAGAGGAGAAGAGAAGACAAGAGAAGAGAAGAGAAGAGAAGAGAGAGAAGAGAAGAGAAGAGAAGAGAAGAGAAGAGAAGAGAAGAGAAGAGAAGAGAAGAGAAGAGAAGAGAAGAGAAGAGAAGAGAAGAGAAGAGAAGAGAAGAGAAGAGAAGAGAAGAGAAGAGAAGAGAAGAGAAGAGAAGAGAAGAGAAGAGAAGAGGAGCTCAGCCCACTCGGAGTCACCCGGCGGTTTCAGCCGAGCAGGAGCAGGCGGGAGAAGCCGCGTCCCGCCGAGCCGAGGGGCGCTGGGGCGACGGATCCCCTCGCTGGTGGCGTGTCCCTGCGGGGTCCGAGGCGGCGAGGGGAGGGGGTTCAGGCCGCCCCTTCTCACCTGCGGGCGGGCCCAGGTGCGCGGCAGCGGCCCCGCGAGGAGCCGCGGAAGCGCGGAGCGGTGCGCGCTGCTGCTGCTGGTGCTGCCGCCGCGCTCCGCCGCAGCGGTGAGGAGAGGGAGGGGGCTGCTGCCGGGAGCGGGGCCCGAGGGGGACGGACGGAGTGCGAAAGAAGGCAGAGAGAGAGGGAGGGAGGGAGAGAGGGAAGGAGGGAGAGAGGAGGCGGGGGAAGGAGGGAAGGAGGGAGGGAATCGGCGATCCGGCGCAGCTTCCCCACTCTCACTCTCTCCGCGGCTGCAACTCCTCAACTCTGCCCGTTCTTTGCCTGGACATGTCTTAAGAAAGTTGGATTTCTCCCTCCCTTTCGTCTTCTTTTATTTTTTCTTCTTTTTTTTTTTTTTCTTTTTTTTTCTTTTTCATTTTTCTTCTCCCCTTCCCCGTCTATTTTTCCTTCCCACCCTCGTTCCAGTCGGAATCAGCGGATGGGTGGGAGCCGACATGCCGCGCTGTGGCGATGGGGACGGGCTCCGCGCTCGCTGCGCGCCGGGGCCGCGCTGAGCGCCGGGGCGGCGGCGCAGGTCGGGCTGTAGAGGTGCGCGGGCAGCGGGGCACCCCTCGCTTCTTCTCGAAAGGAGGAAAAAGAACGGGGGGAGGCGGGGGTCGGAAGCGGGAGGAGATGAACTGAGCTGGAGCGGACTTTGGGAGAAGAGAGCCGAGTCCAGCTGGTCTGGTGAGTTCTTTGTTTAATGAGTTTATTATCAGTGGGGTGCTTAGAGAGGCGATTCCCATGGGAGTTTTGGTGCGTTAGTGGAAATACTCAGGTTTTCGTTACAACCCGTAGTTTATGACTGTGTGGTATATGTATGTTTCTGTATATGTGTGTGTGTATATATATATATATATATGCATACCGACTTTCTCCGACGCTACGCGTACCCGGGGGCTGAGGGCACCCCCACCTCCGTGGAGAGAGCCGGTTTCCCGACCCCTACTCCCCCCTCGCAGCCGGAGCCGGGCTCGGCGCCGCTGGCTACCGGCTCTGCCCCGCTCCGCTCGCCCAGCCCGGCCGCCGCCGCGCTCGCCCGTCCGCTGTGGCGCGGCGCCCCCTGCCCGCCCGCCGCCGAACTGCGGCCCCCGCCGGTACCGGGGCCGGTGCCGGGACCGGACCTGGGGGAAGTAGCGAACCCGAAAGCCGGCTCTTTCTGCAGGGGTCGGTTTTCTTCTGATCTGCAGCCCCGGGCTTCGCTTACAAACATCCCCCCCCCGCGCGGCTGGCTTTATATATTTATGTGGCTAATAAAAGACGTGGCGGGGCTAATGCGCCCCCGCCGGCTTCTCCCGCCTGCAGCCCGGCTTCGCCGTGAGCCCGCTGGGTCGGGCTTCCCCCGGCAAAACGTTTGATCGTTATTAAGCGTGATTACTTATTAATGAGCCGGGGAATCCTCCCAGGGCTGCTTCGGAGTATTTAATCTTTAACGTTGGGCTGGCTGACAAGGCATCCATCCCTCCAGCGCGACTCCTGCGGGGCGCTTCCCGAGGTAGCCCGTACCTTTCCCGAGGTAGCCCGTACTCCCTCCCCCGCCTGTCCCCGGTCCCCGCTGCGTTTCCCGGCGCCGAGCCCCGGCGCTGCTCCTTAAAGCGGCGGCAGGGAGCCGCGGTAGCCGCCAGTGGGTTTTGGCTTCTGCTGGGGGGAGGGACCTCCCTCCGGCACGGCCGTTAAGCGGCAGCTCGCCCAGCCCCACCGAGCCCAGGAGGCGCCAGTGGCGACCGCGGGGCTAGTCCCGGGTCCCCGCCGCTGCCCGGACGGCAGAGCCCCCCCCCCCCCATCCGCGGACCGCCCGTTCCCCTGCGGTCTGACGCTCTCCCCCGCCACCCCCCCTAGATATTCCCTGCTTTCGGAAGTTTCCGAGCAGCCTTTTGGAGGGAGGACATCGCCACACGCCTCCCCACACCGACATCCCCTCACACCCCCGCCCCGGCCGGGCTGGAGCGGGTCGAGCGCGGCGGAGATTGGAATTCCCCCACCCCGGCTCCGCTGGCCTCCCCGCCGTGAGCGCCGGGCCACCGGGTAGGAACAGCTTGTGCTGTGGTTCGCCGGGGCGGGGAGGCGGGCCCGGGGCGCGGTGGCCACCGCTCCCTCTACCGCGCCCGCGGAGCGCCGCAGAAACGAGTTCCGGAGGGGCGGCCGTCGAGCGCCGCGGAGGAATACGGCGGCAGGGTAGGGAGGAGGGGGGGCGCGCGGCGGCCCTGAGGGGGCGGAGGGGCACCGGCGAGGCGCGGCGGCCGGCCCGTGAGGAGAAGGGGGAGCGGCGCGGCGGGCGGCGTGCGGGGCTGGCCCCGGCCCCGCCGGCAGCGAGAGGTGAGGTAGCGGGGCGGCGAGTTGGAAGAAGTTTCGGTGGCGGTCGGGACCCCCTTCCCGGGGTAGTTGGAGCGCTGAGGTGAGGCCGCCTCGTGTTGCCGGGGCCGGCGGGAAGGGGCTGCGGAGCGGAGCCGATCCCCTCCGCCGCGGGCCGGGGTGGCTGCCGGCTGTGGCGGGCACTGTCCCACCCCACCTCCGACCCCTTTCCCGGCTCTCCAGAGAGCCGGCCGGAGCTCAGCCGGCCGGTTGCTCCCAAGTTGCTCCCAGGAGGAAGGGGGTGGCGATGATATTTCGCCCCGGAGGCAAGGTGTCTTCGTGGGATGGGCCGCGGCAAACTTAATTCCCCGGGAAGCCGGCAGGGGCGAGAGGCGGCCGGCAACTACCTCGGGGTGACTTTCTTCCTTTGTTTGCGCTTCAACCGTGTCCCTCCTGGCCTTCCCGGCCGGATTCCTCCGAAAAGAGCCGGCAAGGACGCGGATCTCCGGGAGAGAGCATCAGCTTTTTTTTTTTTTTCCTTCTTTACGGCAGTTGAAACAAACTAAAGCTTTGTTGGAAAGGTGCGCTTTTTGATCTCTTGGTGTCAGCGGTAAGTGACAGTGTGCCTTACCGCTGATAGTATCCCCCCTTCCTTGTAAACTTTCTTTTTGGAAACGCATTAATAAATTAAAACCTTCTAACAGCAGGTTTTCCTACGGTTTAAACTGCTTGCGTGCAAGTTGTTCCCAGGCAGTTGCATGGGAAATATTACCTGTATTCTTTTCCCATCCACGCTGTCTTCCTGTAAAAGAAAGGAATGCTGTGTAATAGATGTGTATTTCCCATTTACTTTTCTAACCATGTGGAAATATTCAGCTATTTAGTGAGCAAAATAACTTACTTTAACGCTGAAAACTCTTTCGTTTTTATGTTTTGGTTTTGTTCTCTGAAAAACTAAAAATCTCACTTTCAGGAGACTGGAAGGTGAGCTTTAGTAGTCCTCCCGGTAGTAGGATAGTTTCCTGGTTTTTATAACTTAGTTGCAAAGAACTTTATATGGCTAAGTTATCAGTGCAAATAAGCAAATGTAAAATCCATTTAAACCCTAAAAGATTTATATCTTTTCAGTTTTTTTTTTTAAGTTTAAAACTGAGTTCAAGCTTAGTAAAACTATTTTTTTGTTGGCACAAACTTTAAGGTGCCATGTTATATTTCAATCAAACTCTTTCATTCAGAGGTTGGAGGCCTGCTTTTCCTTGTGCAGCTGCTGAGTTTAGTATTAGATACACTTGTATCTAACTGCCGTACAGATAAATAGTAGAAATTCTCTGGGTGAAACTTTGTTTTACTACAGATTCAGAATCTTTTTAGCATGCTGTTTGAATAAAGCTGGTGCATTTTCCTTTCAACAGCAAAGGTCTCGAAAGCATAAATCAAGGTATCTCATGGGATTAACTCGTAATGCGGAGAATACAAGCATCAAACTTACTGGACTTTATAGTCACAAGTTGAAACTGTTATGTTAATCTCTGCGACAATGTACATTTTTTGAATAATTTACCAGCTTTAGTAAAGTAACGTTACCATACGCTTTTATCATGTGTTAATTTTCTGAATACCAAAACAGACGGACACCTTCCCTCCCAGAAAAGCAGAAGACACTGTTAAGTTTTTTTGCTTGGAAACTTAAGCATGTTGAAACAGCTAAACTTGATTTTTTTTTTTTTTTTTTCCGCATCAGACTACATAAATAATTGCTTTTGAACAATTGAAAGAATAGGTGTAACTGCAGTTAGTACAGCCCACAAAGCCATACGATCTCTCATAGTCTTCTACAATAGGAACCCTGTCATGACAGCTGAGTTACTGCGGTAATAACTTTTCACAGTGCATTTTTGTCAGATGGCATCAGTTATGTGTGCTGATCAACACTGACCTTTAAAGTGGAGATAATGTTTTGATTGGTGGAGACGCTTTAGTGTTACTAACTTAAGTCAAATCAAAGAAGCTGGTGCAGGTACGGAGGGAAATCCCCACTACATTTGCTAAAAGTTAGTGAAAGATTTCAGTAGACAAGCATTGTAGAAACAGCACTAAAGAACCTCTTTTAGTCCTCAAAATGCTCTCTGATGTGTCCCTAGAGCCGTGTGACAGGCCATGCTCACAGACTCTCCTGCTAATGTAAACATGTAGCTTAGTCTTACAGTAGGTCCTTCTGGACTTAACTGGCAGATCTTGTGTGTAGGAAAAGGATAGCAATGGGACTAAGAATCATCATGGCTCAGGCTCTATGGCCTGTTTTAGATTCTTTTTCTATCTGTGACTTTTATTTGATTGCTGGGAGAGGAAATCTCTCAATGTGTGGTGACCGTTGATACGTTGTGTAGAAGATAAGCTTGTTTCGTCTGGTGGGTTTTTTCTTTTTTTTGTGTTGGTTTGCTTGGCGTTGAGATTGCCATTTATAAAATTCTGTATTTTTATGTTTAAAACTTTCAAGTCTCAAAATATAAACTTTGAAGTCTGGATACTGTATGCATACTGCTAAGAGAGTCTTTTATCTGACTGCTATCTTATCCAAATCATCTTCATTTGTAAGTTACCACTTTGAAGTCTGCTAGCCCCAAAACTTTGCTTGTTCTTATACCTTTAATGTGAAGATAGTTCATATTTCTAAGTTGTGTGAGTACTTTTTCCCATATACAAGTTATGTAAACGGTGTTGATGTGTTAATAATTTTGTTAACATTGTAGCTAAGTACTAAAACTGTCTTAGGTATCCCAGTGCTGAGTATGCTTATAAATAAAAGTGACCTGGATGTGCCTATAAATAAAAATTATCCAAATAATAATTTCCCAATAGGAAATCAAATTTTGTTTCAAAGTAGCTTTTCAGAATAAATACGGTGTGCGCTTCTTACAAACCTAGGGCTATAATGTTTTGTTAAGCAAACGGTTGCCTTGTGTGTTGAAAATGGATGCAGAAAATCCTAAACTGGTCATATTCCAAAGATAATAAAAAATTTAGGAGTTCAAAGTGTAGCCTTTGGCTAAAATGTTTCTGAAATTCAGTCATTCTGGCTCGCTGCAGTGAGGCATCTGAGTTTATATCCAACACGTTATCACTTTATCTTAACACTTTAATACTTTCCCTTAGTAGTTAAATGTCTTTACAACTGGCATTGTTTAATACCTTAGATACTTATCAAGATAATAGTATGTTGATTTTTTTGGATAATCCTGGATCAACATTTTTTTAGTTTCCAGTAGCTCTGTAAATTATGACAAGATGGAAAAAGTGTCATGTAACAGAAATGACTAACTTGTTTTTATCTAAGGTGGCTCACTGTTCAGCTGAGAGATGCTCTTAAGCTCCAGGTTGTGATTCAGCAAACCTTAGAAGTTTGGGCTAAGAAATGGATTCTTTTACTGGTAGTTGTGTCATCGTGTGTAATAGACTGCCTTTTGCCAGTTCTGAGCAAGCTCCACGTGAAGTTATTACAGAAAAGCAGCAAAAACTGCTTAAGGTATTATGGCATAGAAAAATATTTATGGTAATGGTAAAACACACATGTTCGACTTTGAATTTTAATGAGGAGTTTGGATATCTTAATGCAGTCTAACGCATCATGGTGTGGTGCACATTGTGTCTCGTGTGCCTGAGATGTGAGGAGCAAATGATAAAAGATACAGACAGGTATAATGTTTTACATAATAATACACCACTTCAGACAGCTTGTTGCCAATCATAAGTATAGGCAGTGAGTTACAGGGTGCCATAGCATCAGAGGTCAAGCTAGGCTTTGGACTTCAGCATAAATTTAAAAAAATAATAAAAAATAATCATAGTGTAACTGAGGAAGAAAAGAGGGGAAGATCTGACCAGATCAGAATAGGAACTGATCATTAAGTAGTTTTTGACAATAGCTTCCAAAATTCAAGCAAGATGGAATAAAAGAATCCGTTTCTGTTGATTGCTTAAAAATGATGTAATAATTCCTTAACATGTCTTTTAGGACAGTCTGATGGCATCTTAAGTTGCTCAGAGTTTTGGAAGTATTGATATCAATTATTTATTTCAGGGTTTGGGTGGTTTTGTTTGGGATGGTTGTTGGGGTTTTTTTTTGGTGGGGGAATTACATTGTTTGTTTATTTGGCAGTATGTTAGGGGGATGAAGCCCTGGAGACCCAAGGGTCTGTTTATTCCCAGGACAAATCACAGCCTGGGAAAAGGAGCAGATAGGGGAGGAATAATATTGTTAACCTGTTGAAATGGTGGCTGTTCCAACCTCACACTCGTTTGCCCTCCCAACCTTTCCTTCATCTAGCTTTAAGACTTTGTAAGTAGTTGTTCCAGCTAGTGACTTACTTTTAAAAGCTCATACACTTTTTATTGTTTGCTCAATCACTTTTTATTGTTTGCTATGGTTATAGCTTTAATCATGTAACTTAATTACTAGATTTGGAAGACAGGTACGCTTTTTTTTTTTTCCCTTCCAAAAGGGTGCTAGCTAAATTTTTATTATTCCTCTCTAATATTTCTTATAGTTTATATGAACCTGAGTCTGAAATTTTTTTCTCTTCTCAGCATCATCGAGTTACTAATGGCTGTGGCTGAATTAGCTTCTTCTGAGGTTTTGGAGTGAACTGTTGACACAAGTAGATTAATTTGCTCAAATGCTTTCTAGTGGGCAGAGGCAGTCCATGGAATTTCAGCCAATGTGATCTTTCATGTATCTACCTAAGCGGGTAGGAATTAGGGGAGAGAGAAATAACTGTAGGAGAAAATGTGAGTGGAGGAAGAAGGCAACATAATGAGATAACTTTTGAGCTGAGACGGACAGAACTAGTGTGAGGATGGTCACTGAGGAGGAGAGGCTGACAGCCAAAGACAGAGTGGGGGCAAACTAGGGCTAAAATGTGGGAATGAAGATCAGGAAGAATGAAGTAAGAATACAGTTAGGATTTGGTGTGATTAGGAATTAGTATGGGTTGTACAGCAGACTGGTCAGGGAAGAAGGAGATGCTAAAGGAGAGGTAAGGGAAAAATATTTAGGATAAATAGGGAAAGGTGAAAGAAAAGAATGTGTACTACTTAACCAAAGCCAGATTGCTTTCTACTTGCTGGAAAGAAATTTTTCCCCCAAGGTTTTGTTGAAAGCTTGGGCTTGTTGAGGAAGCATTCCGAAGCTTTGATTTCTTATTCTGTGAGACTTTGGGAAGTAAAGACTGTTGCTGTCAACTCAGAATAAGAGGGTAGTCCCAAAGGTCTTGTTCCTGAGGTTTCTGCCTTTCTTCCTACAGCAGTCTTGGCTGGATTGGGCACTGGAAATGATACACTGACTTCTTCAAAAGGGGAAGCCAGTGAGAGTGTAACTCCATGTATCTCTCCCTGTCATTTCTAGAGGGTGTTTGAGAAACGTGTCTTAATAGTTTCTCCAGTTATTTTGGTAGATTCATGTTCTTGTAGCTCCCAATACTAATTTGTTTCAGATCTGTTCCGAGAAGAGAATAAAGGAATATGTCTTATTCTTTATTGGTTTTATAACTTAGCGGTGCTTGATAAAAAAGTTTTTTATGGTATGCGCTGCTATCCACTACTCTTACGAGGCTACTCGGAGCTGGAGAGAATACAATACATACAGAATTCTCTGTAATTCTTATAATTCTTGGAACAGGTGCTCATAGGATACTTTGAAGGCAACTCTTGCAGTTTATTTCCACATCGGTGAACATCAGCCAGTTTATAATCGAAGTGAAATGAAGGAAATAAGAATTTTCTATCGGAAGACAATGTCACATATGAAGTAGAGGACTGGAGTGAATGTTCGCTACTCCAGAGTAGTTCAGATCTAGTCTGCTTGCTTATAGCAGACGGCAGTGGTATGTTTTCTCCTACCTGTTGCTTCATAGAGTTGTTCATTTGAAGTTAACTCTGTGTGTTCCCCTCGTGTCAAGGTAGTAATTCCTAGACTTTTGGTCTTGCTGATTCTTGGCATTTTTTTAGGAGTTTTACTTTATCTGAGTTTCTATTACTGTAAATCATGTTGAAACTTTCTGCAAAAAAAGGATATATCCTAGATGTGTAACTTCTAGTTTTCTTAAAAGCGTGAATTCTAAACTAAACATCAAGGTTATTTGAATAATGTTTGAACAGTTGTAACACATCTCTCTCTTGTTTCAGGGTTTCTTTGTAATTGCTGCCATGGGAAGATACTTGACTATGCTGTTGCTGCTGATGCTGCTGGTGCAGCATTTTGGAAACTGTGAAGGAAATCAAAGGCCACACCATGCTCCGCCAATGCAATTTACACAAGCACAGTATAATGCCACTGTGTATGAGAATTCCGCAGCCAAGACTTATGTTGGGCATCCAGTGAAAATGGGCATTTACATTACAAATCCATTATGGGACCTAAGGTACAAAATTATTTCTGGTGACAATGAGAACTTGTTCAAAGCTGAAGAATATGTTCTTGGAAACTTTTGCTTTTTGAGAATACGGACCAAGGGAGGAAACACGGCTATCCTTAACAGAGAGGTGAAAGACCATTATATGCTGACTGTTAAAGCAGTTGAAAAAAATACAAATGCTGAAACGCGCACGAAGGTCAGGATACAGGTACTGGATACAAATGACTTGCGGCCTTTGTTTTCTCCAACATCTTACAGTGTTTCTTTGCCTGAAAACACAGCAATAAGGACGAGCATCGCAAGAGTCAGTGCAACAGATGCAGATATAGGAACAAATGGAGAGTTCTACTATAGCTTTAAAGAAAGAACAGATGTGTTTGCTATACATCCAACTAGTGGGGTGGTAGTTCTAACTGGCAGACTCGACTACTCGGACACTAAGCGTTATGAGATGGAAATTCTTGCTGTGGACCGTGGGCTGAAGCTGTATGGTAGCAGTGGTATAAGCAGTATGGCAAAATTAACTGTGCATGTAGAGCAAGCAAATGAATATGCCCCCGTTATTACAGCTGTTACATTGACTCCATCAGAATTGGACAAAGATCCAACTTACGCAGTTGTAACTGTAGAGGACAATGATCAGGGTTCAAATGGGGAAATAGCATCATTAAATATTGTTGCAGGTGATCCGCTTCAGCAGTTCAAAACAGTGAGGTCTGTTCCAGGAGGTAAAGAATACAGAATAAAAGCCATTAGTCACATTGATTGGGAGAGCCACCCTTTTGGATACAACCTTACCCTTCAAGCTAAAGATAAAGGAAATCCCCCACAGTTTTCTTCTGTAAAAGTTGTTCACGTGACATCACCACAATTTAAGTCTGGTCCTGTCAGATTTGAAAAAGAGATATATAGAGCTGAAATAAGTGAATTTGCCCCTCCGAACACACCTGTGATAATGGTGAAAGCTCTGCCTAGTTACCCACATTTAAAATATGTATTTAAAAATACAGCAGGCAAAGTAAAATTCAATTTAAATACTCACACTGGTCTTATTACCACTTTAGAACCCATAAAAGCACAATATGCGTCCCATTTTGAACTTGAAGTTGCAACAAGTGACAGAAGAGCTTCTGCAAAAGTATTAATTAAGGTACTAGGCATGAACAGCAATCCTCCTGAATTTACTCAGACATCCTATAAAGCCTCCTTCGATGAGAATGTGCCAATAGGTACGAGTGTCATGAGAGTAAGTGCAAAAGACCCTGATGAAGGGGAGAATGGATATGTGACCTATAGCATTGCAAACCTAAATCCTTTGCCATTTGTGATTAACCATTTCAGTGGGATTATTAGTACCGCAGAAGACTTGGATTATGAATTGATGCCAAGGGTTTACAATTTAAGGATTCGAGCTTCTGATTGGGGTATACCATATCGTCGAGAAGTTGAAGTTCCTGTTACTATTATTTTAAATAACCTCAATGATAATATACCTCTGTTTGAGAAAATAAATTGTGAGGGAACAATCCCCAGGGATCTTGGTGTTGGAGAACAAATAACAACTGTATCTGCTATTGATGCTGATGAGCTCCAGTTGGTGAGATACCAGATTGAATCTGGAAATGAACTGGATTTATTTAGCCTAAATCCAAATTCTGGAGTACTTTCACTCAAACAGTCACTAATAGATGGCCTAGGTGCTAAGATGTCTTTTCACAGTTTGAAAATTACAGCTACAGATGGAGAAAACTTTGCAAAACCACTGTATATTAACATAACTGTAGCTACTAGTCGCAAACCAGTCAGCTTGGAATGTGAAGAGACTGGTGTTGCCAAAATGCTTGCAGAGAAACTCTTACAGGCAAATAAATTGCACAGCCGTGGAGAAGTTGAGGATGTTTTCTTTGACACTCACTCTGTGAACCTGCATGCACCTCAGTTTAGAAGTACTCTCCCCAGCAGCATTGAGATAAGAGAAGACCAACCTGTGGGCTCCAGCATACTACTTGTGAATGCTACTGATCTCGATACTGGCTTCAATGGAAAACTGGTGTATGTTATCTCTGGAGGTAACGACGATAGTAGCTTCATTGTTGATATGGAAAGAGGAATGCTGAAAATTTTATCTCCCCTTGACCGAGAAGTAAAAGATAAATATACTCTAAATATTACTGTCTATGATCTTGGAATACCACAGAAGTCTGCCTGGCACCTTTTAGATGTAAAAATTTTGGATGCTAATGACAACCCACCGGAGTTCCTGCAAGACAGCTATTTTGTTGAAGTGAGTGAAAACAAAGAGCCAAACAGTGAAATAATTCAAATTGAAGCTACCGATAAAGATTTGGGGGCTAATGGAGAAGTGAAATACTCTCTTCTCACAGATACAGACAAGTTTACCATTAATGCTGTGACAGGAATTGTGAAAGTTGTAGGGGTTCTGGATCGTGAAGAACAGCACGTCTATTTCTTGAAAATAGAGGCCAGGGACCAACCTACCGAAGAACCTCAATTGTTTTCAACAGTTATTTTGAAAGTGTCTGTAGAAGATGTTAATGACAATCCTCCTAAGTTTATTCCTTCAAATTATCATGTGAAAATTCGAGAAGATCTTCCCGAGGGAACTATTATTACTTGGCTAGAAGCCTATGATCCCGATTTAGGCCAGTCAAGTCAAGTGCGATACAGTCTTTTGGACAGCGGAGATGGCACCTTTGATGTTGACAAACTAAGTGGAGCAATACGTATCGTACAAAGACTGGATTACGAAAAGAAACAACTTTATAACTTGACTGTGCGGGCCAAGGACAAAGGAAAACCCATTTCATTGTCCTCTACGTGTTACGTTGAGGTTGAGATAGTTGATGTGAATGAAAACTTGCACCCTCCACGGTTCTCTATATTTGCAGACAAAGGCTTTATAAAAGAAGATGCGCCTGTTGGCTCCTCAGTAATGACAGTATCTGCTTATGATGAAGACGCAGGACGAGATGGGGAGATTAGATATTCCATCAGAGACGGATCTGGTATAGGAGTTTTTCGCATAGATGAAGAAAAAGGTAAGGTGTTATTTTTATATTCTAAATAAAATCTTATGCCAGCAAAGAGATAAGAGAAGCTGCAGTGTCACGGTTGACATGGATTTTCTTGTTAAGACAAAAAAAGTCACCAGTAACGTGTATAGTTCTATCTACCACTTTTGTGAAATTATATGTATAAGTCTGATAAGTAATTTTTCTCTGTTGTCCTCATTTCTATCCAGCCTACCTAAAGCCATTCTTAGACCTTAAAATCTCTGCCATCTGGCAAAAATAAGAATACTATTGATATAAAATTAAGGCCTGCCTCAAGTGAACAGTGTTGTGTTGTGGAGAGTGGGGCTGTGAAGCTAAGGCAGCAAATTTTCTCTGCAGGGATTTTCATGCTTTTTAACCTTAAGTAATGTCTCTGTTGTTCATTTACTGGAGGTATGCACGAGTGTGATATTGCCATATGTGCTGGTTTTGGTAGTTCTCTTTTAGAGTAGTTACAGGTGCCCATCTATAAGTTAGTATAAGTACCTTCTTCATGGAAAGGCTTCTGTCAAAGAAAGCATGAACGCAGCCTTTAAAAAAAAACACTTGTATAAATGAAGCAGACTGAACTATTGACTTATTTCATTAATAATGCATAAATTGACAAGCAACTGCAAGCATTTTTCTAGTGTTATGCATTCAGAAGAAACATAATTATGGTTTCAATGTGATTCTAGTGCTGACTTCTCACATTTTGGTTGGACACCTGTGTAGCTACCCATTCATTTATATCTCTGATCAAGGTAGAGCATTGATACTGTGCTACCACCCAAGTGCCTTAAATTGAGGAGAAGTCTTGTGCAAAATACAGCTATGGGTTATGTGTAGGCAAATTATGACATGTGTTGATGTCTTACCCAAAAAAACTTGTAACTGGGAATAAAAAATGGCAATCCTATCTGATTCATCCAGTAGCCATTCTGTGTGCTTTGTGTGTTTCCCACAACTGTGAATGTGGGTAACACAGACTCACGAAGTTGCTTTACTCTTCAAGGCTTAGGTGAACAAACTTACTGGCAATAGTTTTTGTTCTGTAGAAAGTTAGTTATTAATTTATGTAGTTTGTGGCTAAAGAACCAACTCCAGAGCTTGAACTGTAGCATTGCTGCTCTTAACTTTGCTTTTAACGAAGCACATAGTTAAGATTATTTTAACGGATTTTCTAAAAACAGAGAATCAAATACTTTCCAAGACATAGTAGTTTCACTTCTAGCTTTTTGGGATGTGTGCAGACTATTCATTTGTACATCGTTAGCATTTCTTTTGATATAAGTACCTTCAAGTTTATCGTGTGTTATAGTATCTTAGAATTAAATATCTAGTTGTCCTACAGAATGAGTCTGTTTGCCAATTTATTGTCCAAGTGATAGATAATAGTAATGAGAATGAAAGTGATGAAATATTTTTGTGTTGACACCAGTATTATGTACATGTGTACCTATTTTATGTGTGTGTGGACAGGTTCATGTATTTTTGTGACACTATTACTGTGGCAGAATTAGTTGTCTGCATGTGTTGCTTCTTTCCTCTTGTGGCACAAAGCCAGTTTGCTTTACTGAAGAATTGATGTGAGTTTTAGTAAGTTCCTTTTAATCTGTCAGGTTTACAAAGTTGGCTGAACCTGGGACAAAACCAGCTTCTATTTAATAATCTTGTCCAGGACAGCGGCTCTGTATTTTCAGGGCTGGGGAAAAGCATTGCCTAAATTCCTATCTGGTATCTAGTGTTTGCAGTTCTTCAGGGATGAAAGTAGAGCGATTTGAGGAGAGGGGTGAAAAGGGATTGCTTGTTTTTAGTTTTAGTGAATGAATTCCCCTTAAGACACTGGTGTGGGGAGGAATGTGTGTATCTGTGTTTGGTGGTTGTGTTTTTCGTTCAAATGTTGATATAAAGGAGCTGAGGAAAGAACATGGACTATCTACAGGCTTGACAATGTAGCTTAAATCCTGTCTTGACATTTTTTATTATCTTTTTTATTTGCTAAGAAGCCATTGGAATTGTTACAGAAGGCACTCTTTATACTGCAGTGTCTGAATATTTGTCGTGTTTTTCAAAATGGACTGGCCTTGATACAGGGAACAGACTGATAATTAGCCAAGAAAGCACATTAAAGAATTTGTGAAAGAGGAGATCTGGCAAGCAACTCAGTTAACTTTTTCAGCTTTCTAAAGGGCTCCTGACTTTACCCTTGAGCTACACATCTCTTGCTGTCTTGGAAAGCATCATACTACACTTTCTGTTCAACGATGGATAAACTGGATTTAGGAAGTTATTTGGAGTCAACACTTAACTATTTGGTGGCTAAGGGGAATCCTTTTGTGCCCTGCTTCTTAGGAATCAAGGACAACAGTCAGAAAGACTAGATGATTAACGATGATAGAAGGATCAAATAGCTAGTTCCATGCATGGAATTTTTGCTGGCTTTCAGGTTCTCTTCTCTGTGTTAATGTTTTGGGTTTTTTTGGGGGGTTTGTTTTGGTTTTGTTTTTATTTTTTTACATTTCAAAAGGTAGGAAATTGTATTAGCATTTGATATTTGTACCCGTAATTCTGGAATTTTCACAAGAGAATTCAATATAACTTTGCCACTAACTTCTGAGCACTTTTTTCTAAGACTTATCTTTATTTTAGGTTCAGTTGGTATTCACAGGTTCCGTTTTCTGCAGTCCTGTCCAAACCCTTAGAAGTAAATTGCTAATGGATCCATACGCCCAAGCTCAGGAGTTGCTTTTATTACTTTGTTGCCTAATTGCTCTGAAGACACAGGAAAAAAAAAAGTACATTAGGGGAGAATTGGATATTCAGTCATTTTTTAGCTTTCATGTGAGTATTCTTTACCCTGAAAAGGCAATGCTGCTCAGGAAAGGAGGGCAAGATGACAGAAGTCTGTAAAATTGCAATAGTTTCTGTACCACCTTCCTCATACCACTTTTTGGTGTTTGCAATGCAAGAAATAGGGCACACAGTTAACAGGTAACCAACCTAAAAGGAAGTATTTTTCACATTAAGTGTAATGAAGTAATGAAACTAATTTCCCCAGGAACTTAGAGATATCGAAAGTATGACTAAAGAAAATAAATGGTACTAATGAGGTTATTTTGAGGTTTGGCCTCATGCTATCTCCAGCTCATAAATTGTTAACTGGAAGCCAAGCGGGTAAGGGAAGGAGATCAGAGGTCATCGCTTAATGTATAGTGATTCAGAACTATAACAGTGCATTGTGACTGTTACTGTACAGAGATAAAATTAAAATGACATAATAAATGGAGACTCTGGGTGTATTATAACAGTATGAAGGGAAAAATGTTAACACGATTTCTGTGCAGTGAATTTATACAACAAAGCAATTTGTTTATCCTTTAGGTATGTGTGTTCAGAAGTTGGAATTTAAGATAGCTTTTTATGTGTGAGCTAGACTGAAGTCTGCAAATTGAGATGATCAACTGGCTATAGAAATTGCCTACTAAAGCAGCTGTAAAGTATTTTCCCAAAGAATTTGATAAGGAGTTGAGCAGATTGGGATGTTTTAATAATAGAAAGCATTGTGTTGATACAGATCCCAGTGTGCCACAAAAAACCCCACATGCACCATCTAAATCCCATTAGCACTGAGCAATAAAAGTGAGATAAATCATGTCAATACCATGCTGCTACTGCCATTTAGAAAAGCTCTAAGGAATGACAGAAGCATTTCTGGAGGAGAACCTAAAGCACAAGCTAGGTTGGGACCAAGGCAATACTGGAACCTCTTTCTTCCTTGTCCCAGTTCCCATCTCAGCAGGCAAGCAGGGAAAAGGAGAATGTCTTTTTGTTTACTTTTTGGTCGTCAAATATAAGAATGGAGCATTTCCATGAAGTATTTACACTCCTCAAAGTTGAAATGAAAGATGGAAGCTCTAGTATGCAAGAACAGTTATTTGAAAGAACTCCCAGTACTTCTTCCAGTTGCATAGGTGAAGAAGGCCATTCAGTGTCACCCACTGGGCTGGATGTTGACACTGGCATGGGAGCACCAGCACACGGTAAGCAAGTTTCCGCACTGTGTTTCAGTTGTAAAAATGAGAACTGTTACTAGTTTTGCTCAGTATCGGTCTTCTCCAGAGATTTTTTTGCCAAGCATATTGCCCCTTTCCTTGAGCTATCAGGGCTTCTAGCTTATTACTACGAGCTGGTTTTTATCTTGTTTCAAGGTTGTCTTTTGGTTTTCTTTCCAGTGTCAAAAATTTAGATAGCCAAGGGAGCTAGCAGACTTTGGGAGTGTAGATGCCCTGGGTCATTCAGCCTAAGAAAGATCTCATCGCAATGAGATCTATAGAAGGTGGGAGCCCATCCTGGAAGGTGATGTTCAGAAACTAGGCAGAGTCATGAATTCCCTGGTGTCTGGTTGTGTCTAACTGGTTGTGTACTAGAGTAGTTGGATTTGCAGCTCTTGAACACCCACATTCAGGATGTTACATGTAGGCCCTATGCAGTAAAGTTTCCCCTGATGTCAGTTTGTTTGAACTATTTTAATAAACCACGGTGAATTTTACAAGGAGACTGTTACCAGCCTTCCCTGCTAGTTCAACTTGCAGGGCCACCAGCAGGCGTTTCCTAAACTTCTACAACTGAGGATATTTCCTAGCACATGGAAAAGTTGAGGGTTCCAGGATGGTGTTGAGGGTGTTGATGTGCAGTCTGAACTTCATGCATGATAACCTTATTACTCATGTTTAATCCAGTAATATGGCTATTTGTTACCAGGAATCTTACTGTTCTTTCGGTACCTGAGTTTAATTTATTAGGCCATGAGTTTTACAGAAAAACAGTAATTCTGTTCTAACAATAACAACAAAGTTTAACGTGATTAAACTAATTTTCTGACTTAAAAAGATGTATGACTGCACTTATTAGAACAAAGGTCTGTCTAGCCTAAGCTGCTGTCTCTAGCAGTGTACAGAAGAATAAGAGCAAGGCAGACACATGACACCTCCTTCTAACTCTTTCCCAGTCTCTAGTTATTTTCTATTTGGGGAGTTTTTGAGTCAGATGTGGTTTGTAACCTTTAGTGGATTTATCTTTCTTGTGTAGTCTTCTCTTGGAACCACATAATTTTCAAGTGTAACCTTGCTACCATGATAAGGAAAAATGATGTGTTTTGGTAAAGAATGTTAAAGGAGCAAGTAAAGAAAAAAAAACGTTAACGGGGGCATGTGGAAGAAAATTAATTTTATTGCACTATCTCTGTGTGCATAAAATACCATCAATAAAGCTTAATGGCTATGAGACACTATTTTTAATATTACCAGAACCATTTCCAGCTGGGAAGACACTAACTCATTAAGGAGAAGGAATAGGATTTTAACTACCTAAAGCAAAGTACTGAATTATACTTTTAAAAGGTTCAGAGCATTACTAACACATAATAAGCATGTTAACATTTCTTTGTAGTGTTCTCGTAATGGCATTAATTAAAATGCAGGATATGATTTACATCTATTCGTAAGGGGTAGCTCCAGGTTCAGTTTCTTCAGTGATCTTTGGCTCTTGAGCTTTTCAAATCATTCCACTACTCGCTGTCGTTGAGTTTTAATATGACGCTAGGCATTAGCGAAGATTAAATACTATGATCATCAGTGGAGCAGAACACTTAAGTGCCTGTTGGGTAGCTATTAAACCAGCAGCGCTGTCTGGAGCAGAAGCCAACTGGCCTGCATCTGTCCCAACAACTCCTGTACCTTTAGGCAGGGTGTCTCTTGGGAATGCTGTCTGCTGCATTTCCACTCCTGACTGTGCCCCAGTGCTCTTGGGAAGGGTGGTAGCTGGCACAGGCCAAAAGCACTTTAGTAATGTAGAGAATCGAGTTCCAATGCCTAGAAAGGTTTTCTGTCTGTTGTACCAGTATAGCCATAAACCACTTGAAGGTAGGGGAGGCATTTTTAATCATAACTGAGACTAGTATGATTTGGTTTGAAGTTAATTGTAATTAAGCAGCCTTACAAATATGGGACTTTCTTCACACTCTTTCAGTGAATGCTTCATGTTGAAGTTGCACCTTCCATATACTTAACTTTGTTACCCCTTTTGTATAAGTCATGAATATAAACACCAGGATATACAAGAACATAGTTTCCCTCAGTTTAAACTAAAAAAAAAAATAATTCCTAATACCATTTTTCTACTATACATATTCCAAACATGCTGCTGTCAAAGCCATATGGTGACTGTGTGCTGTGTTTATTCCGAGTCCTTGCAGATCTGTCATATAGGTTATAGGTCACTGGAAACTGTTAACAGAAAAAAATGTTGAGCATATCTTTTTGTAAGAAAGCTGTTAAACATTAAATTAAAAATTGTAATCGATTAGGTGATGTTGATAGTCAGGAAAGAATATTCCTGGTGGGTTTGATGCCATGAAGAGATGCTCTAGGATTTAGTCAAAGTTTGTTTACAGAGGTTGTGAGAATGACATTTCCTGCTTAGCTTCTGTCCAGAGATCGAGTCTCATTGGCACATAGGTTTTGACACTAAAATTCTTGATGTGATTTAAAAATGAGGAGTAAGTGGGAAGAAGACCCTCTCCCATGAGGAGGGTTTTGTTCTTGCAAAGTGCAGTAAGTCTTTGCGCTACTTTTGAAGAGAGAGTTGGATTAGGAGATGCTCTATTTCTGTAGAATACTAAGCAGTTGCAGCTTTTTGCACAGCAAATTTTCACCCTAGCTAGTTTGGGTACAGACATGAGTGAAGCTCAGAGCACAGACTAATCTCACAGGTCCCTAACTAGCTTTTCAGACAAGTTTTTTTCACTCTACACTGAATTCTGTACTACCACATTACATTGTACTAAAGTTAATCATGTGCCCATATAGCTTATAGCAGCTAATTTTCTTCAGTTGCTGAGGTATAAATGTGCTAGGGTAAGGATTTCTAAGGTTATTCTGATGTGGTTTGTAAAATAAAATTAAAAAAAAACCCCAAACCCAACAAACCCAAGCCCTGAATCAAAGCCAACCAAAACACACACCTCCTGCCTTGTAGAACGATTACCAGGTTCTAGTTACTTAACTCAGAGTTAAGTTCTTAAGCCTGTAAACGTTAATTTGGAAGGTTAATCTTTTAAATAAGGGGCTGCATCAATGCTTCAGTTAGCAGCTCCGAGTGCTAAAACCTGATTCTAATATGTATATTGGAGATTTGAATGAAATTCTAGTCAGCAGAGTCAGAGGAGTTTTTTCTTAATCAAAGGACTTATGCAGTTTATTCTTGGATACTGGAATCGGCCGGTCAGTTGCCACACTGACATCTGGAACAGAATTCCAGGTCAGAACCTCGAACTCCAGCACAAACTGTTAAACTCATTATTTCTATGGAAAATAATGCAAGCGCAAACGTCTTCTATTTGTTTGAATAGTGTATAATTAAAGCTCTTAAAGGAATTCAAGTAACACTTTCTGAGCTTAAGAGACATTTTTGTGTGTGTATCAGGGTAAAAGTGTATGCTGGTTAATTTTGGGGTATTTTTTTGAGAAATGTTGGGAACGTATCTGCTCAAGAAATATTACTTTCACTCTGCTAAATAATAATAATAAAAAATAGAACTGTTCTTATTCTGGAAACAGGAAGTAGTTTAGGTCAGAGGTGCAGAAATAGTCGTTCCCTTAGCTTTCACTGTGAAGAGAGTTCAGTAAAAATAATGCAGTATTTAAAAAAAAAAAAAAGGGGCGGGGGCAAGTGAAGTTTAATTTTGTGATTAACTGCTCTGGAAAGCAGATATGTTGATATATGTTCAGTGTTTTTCCTAGTGGCTTATTTATTTTGTGCCATGCCTAGACATTCCCTTCCTTTGGTATTGAATCGAGAAAGACGGGCAACATGAGAACAACTTGAATTGATGTGACTGGGAGACAAGATCTACCCAGTTCAGCTCTCCCACTGGCAGTCTTGTGAATCCTTTGCAGAAGAGTCCTTATCACGCTACTCCAGAGCCCACAAGAAGAAAGGTTTTGTTGCGGCAATAAATAATGAAGCCACTTACAGTACCATGCCCACCCAAACACAATAACCTCGTTTTTAAAGCATTTATCCCATGTTTTTGATGACTTCTCTTCCCTGCCAGAATTTTCAGTGATAAGTCAAGCGTGCACATGGAGCAGAGCTGAAATCCTATTTTATTCTGCAAGATGGGAGAGACAATTGTATGTGGGACATTTAAATTGAGGAGGCATATTTATGGTTGTTGATTACAGATATTTTAAAAACTTGTTGTGTAGACTATTTTTAAAATGGGGTATTGTCTTATTTTCTGCTTTGTAGTTAATGATACCCTGTGAGTTTGAGTATGTTTGGCATGATATTGAAAATAAGAGCGAAGTTGACACAGAGGAAGATCTGTGTGGTTTCATTCTGTTTTTACAGCATTTTTCTTCTGTAGCATTAAGCCAAACTCAGGCCATTGTGCAAGAAAAAATTAGTTATGTTAAAAAAAAATTAACTGTGCCTAAATTGAGTAATAATTTGAGTTTAAAAAACATTTGCTTAAAATTTCATGCAACTAAAATATATTTTCCACCAATTTGTTATGGTTTTAAAAATGAGGCATTTGGCACATAGACTCTCTTTTGTGAGACAGTACAAATAGCTGTAACAGCAGCTTACTAAGAATAACTGTTTTATCTTTAGATCCCCTCTAGTATTAGAAGAAATTTAAAAAGTTTTTTAGAAGAAATATAGACCCATTTCAGCACAATTTCTTTCTGCTTAAAGAGATAAAGGTAAGAGCCAGAGACCCGCTATCAACTAGACTGAGGACAAGTCCTAAGTTTGCTGCCACCAAGAAACCAAACCAGAAAGCTTTTTCCTAGGAGATAACTAACTTTTGGGGGTGCATTATTTTGCTTTATTGCCAGTGCTGATAACCTGGCTGCCTGACTGAATTTAGTCACGTGCATGTAAGTACTCGGGTTCAGAAGTACCTGGGTAACCTGTCAGGGACCATCTGGTCTTGACCACAGTTTGCAGCTTTGCACCGTTGTACTCGGCGTGTGATTACATTCAGACTGAGGTCTGGAACTGATGGTGTCGCTGGGTTAACCTGTGGCATGATGCTGTTGTATTCACATTTCTTTTCAGGTGCATCAGAGGTGCTAGAGCTAAGCTTGGGGTTAGAGTTAATGTTGCGTTTCAGTTTGGCAGAAGCAAAGGAGGCCTGGGTTTGGAGCAACATCCTGAGCAGCTGGAGCTAGCTGGTTACTTTTCTTCCTTTGGCTAGAATGAAACTATATGATTTGCATTTGTGATGATGGTAACTCACAAAGTGCTATTAGGTTGTTAATCTATCTTTTAGAATGTCTTTGGAAAAGCTGAATTAGTTTTAGACAAACATTTTCCTCGGCAGGGGGATCTTCCAAAGTAGTCTGAGCGTTTTCTTAGGTATCCTGCTGAGTAAAACATCACCTTAGCTGCCAGATAGAGATCCCATACAGAACCTGGGGCTCCCCTCCTCTTCTGCACAGATGCTGAAAGTAAAGGATTGTTTTGTTGTGAAAGGTGTTGATTGGGTTACAACTTGGTCTGATGAATACAGACCTGCCTGGGGGCTGTGTCTCTGTAGGAGATGAACTGAGGCTGAGCCACATGCTGTCCCAAAGATTACCTTATAAACAGCAATCAATTCAGGCAGCAGAGTACATATTAAGGGCCTATTAACTTGCTTAGGCCTCTCTTTGACTTGAAAAGTACTTGTGAGCAGAGGAATAATAAAAGGGAATGGTTGCCAAAAGCTATGGAAGGTGCATCTTGCCATATCACTGTTGGTACATCTGTTGAGTTGGGGATTTATTTCCTACTAAGCATCTGTTTAGCTTTTGAAGTACATATTAAGGTCAAAGGAGGGGAGCTTGAAATGATTGCGTAATGTTTTTTCTTTTCTTTGAAGATTTTAAACTTTAATCATACAGCATTTGGACATATTTAACAAAGCACAAACCTACATGAGTACTTGGCAAACTTCCACAACTTGTAACATGCAGTAGTTGCAGCTTTAGAACTTGGATTTAAAAATCCTTTGGGCCTTGCAGAAACTATGGTCCAGTAGGTGAAACTGCAGGTCCAGTTTGTAATCTGTGTATCACTCTTACTACATCTGTGACTTGATTACAATGGTCATCTGGACATGACTAAAAATGAATTTTCAATTCAGCAGTCTACATGCAGCTAAACAAAAGAAAATCTCTAGTGATCCAGTGCCATCAAAGAGGGTTTTTTGGAAAAACTGAAGTGTCCAAAGAATCTATCAACAGAACTGCAACAGATAATTTCCTTATTCAGAAATGAGCTTTCCCCAAACTCCTGTGTTCTATCCGTGCTTCTAATTGCTGTTTCTATTTAATTTTAAATTATTTGTGAGCAAGGATAAATCAATACATTCATGGTTCTTATAAAGAGTTGTGTAATTTTGATAGGCATTAAGGTTAAAGAGCAAACTGCTGAGCTAGTGGATATAAATTGTCTTGACCTAACAGTAGAAGCGATCATTAATAGTTCTTTCGGCTCAGAGTTCTCCATCTGTGCAGACTTGTCAGTGTGGTATCACTGATAGCAGAATTGAGTATCTGCCTATATTAAGGGAAGGTTACACACAGAAAATTCAGTAGTTGCATTGTTTTATTGCCCAATCTACTTCTTAGAATAATCCTCACTGGCATGGATTGCTTCCAAAATCTGCGTGTTTCTTAAATCAATCACTTTGGGTGCTTATACAAGAGGCCATTTTTATTTTGCTGATGCAAAAAGCCTGAAACTGTGTGTGCTTATTCATATTTTGTACAGGACTTACGGATTAAAAGATTATTATATTAAAAATTTCAAAATGTAAGAAGTACAGTTACAGAATAGCTGTCTGATTTTAGTGATATTAGTAAATGTACATGAGCATTACAGGACTGCACCAGTCATGTGCGTTAAAAAAGCGAAGATTTTGGTGACTTGTGTGGTACTTTAGTGATAATGCACTAAAACCAAATACAGAATGAATGAATAATGTACTAAAAATGAATACAGGCTTCTTGTACGTGTTGCCTGTATTCCTGGTTGTATTTATGCACACAGAGGGTTTGGTAGTTCATCTTGAAAAACTTGCAGTACAAAGAAGCTTATGATGAAGCTTTAATGCTGGTACCTTGTCCCCTTTGTATCTCCAAAGCTGTGAGGGTGACATTCTCTTTCATGGGGAATACATCTCCATTCTACAGATATTTTTATTTTTTTTTTGTTCTGCCCCCCTCCCTCCTTTTGCCTGTAGATTTACCATGACAGGGTATATCCTGTCTCTATGAAAATTAGAGATTGCTGTCTAATGATAAGGGTTTAATCTGCAACGAATCAGACATGTGGAAACTTCTGTCTGTGGAATTTTCTGTTTGATCTGAGAGGAATGCCCTTGCTGTGCCCTTCCTGTAATGAAAGCAAGGTAGAGTGAATCAAAGTGATTCTAGATAAGATTGGAATGTGTGCATTGGTTATGCCTCTATTATATTTGGTGTTGCAATTCTGGTCGTATGTATTACCTTACTATCCAAGAGATTAGCAGCATAGTTCATCTTTTTAAGAGATAACTCACTCTTTCTGTTTTAGAAAGTGCTGGGTTTTTAATTGATTAAATTCCTGAGTTAATTACTTAGGTTTGAACCTGGAAAGTCTTGCTCACAAAACCAGATATTGTCAGTAAAATAGTGTCTGTGCTATGATAATATGACAGGTTTTTTGTTACTGTTAATAATTTTACAATATTCACTACATTTTCTGTTTTAAAGATATTTTTGGTGCCCCATTGTGAGGAACGGCTAACAGTTTCTCTCCCTGTCTTTATTACACAAACAGTTAATGATTAACAAATGTCCAGCTGCCTGTGCAAGGAATGTTAATTACTTTGGGGAGGGAGGGAAAGATGACTGTGCCTTTGCATAAGAAATCTGGTATCATAGTTCACTTTGAAGAAGTTAGAATATTATAGTTCCAATTTTAGCAGATTAATCAGAAATGGAAAAATGACCTACCTGTGCCTCTCTCTTTGATGTTTGGGTATACGTATATGGTTCCATACCTGTGCTACTAGCTAGTACAGTAGAATTTTGGGTTGCCTGGGTTTGTCCAGACCATTTTAAAGTAAAAAGTGTGTAAGAAGAGATGACAACTTGTTAAGAAGTGGATTACTTTCTCTATGGATACAGAGAAAACATGGCTCAAAAAACCAAAACAAGTGATAAAATAAAAATCTAAGCAGTTCATAATCCCTACTATGTCACAACATTCGCAATCAGCTTTCTGAATAGCGGCTTCTGTTAAGTACAGAAGACCAGAGATAAAGAGCCGTGCTTGTAAATATTAATATATATGTATCTTAGAACTTGCACTTTTCAATTAGCTTTTTGCTTGCTTAAAATAGTTCATACTGAACAGTGAAATTTTGGAGTGAATGAATCCTTCCAGATACAGATAAGGTAAGGGAGGAGTGTGAGAAGGTTCAAAAACTGTTAGTGAAAGATGAGTTGTGAAGTCGTCACTGACTCAAGTGACATGTCAGTTTTGATGTGCATTGTTTAATAAGAAGTTAAGGGAGTGATGATTACAGTGAGAACAAGATTGCTGCAGATTATGTGGATTAAATGGGGAGTGAATATTGATACTGCATGTGATGATAGGAGGAAATGCAGTAAGAAATGTGTGCCATGTCTGGAGTTCCAGGGGTGATCAACAGATCCTTTGGAAATTGAATTGTTCAGTCTAGTCAAACACAAGAATGGCCAGCACTGGAGGATATATTGTTGAGAACAGCTATGCACAGATATGGAGATTTGAGGAGGTCACCTGGTGCAGCATCTCTAGTCACTGCAGATTCTGTGAATTTCTTAAGGAAAAAAATCTTCAGCTGCTTAGGAGCAAAATGCATTTTGTGCCTAAATGGTCTACTAGTTACCTACAATATAGGTAGACCTGGACAGGCTGGAGAGCTGGGCAAGGAAGAACCTCATGAGGTTCAACAGGGAAAAGTGTAGGATCCTGCACCTGGGGAAGAAGAATGTTAGGCACCAGTACAGGTTAGGTGTGGACCTGCTGGAGTCAAGTTCTGAAGAGAAAGGTCTGGGGGTCCTGGTAGACAGAAAAATGACAATGAGCAAGCAGTTTGCTCTTGTGGCCAGGAAAGCCAATGGAATCCTGGGCTGCATAGGGAAGAGTGTGGCCAGTAGGTCGAGGGAAGTCATTCTCCCCCTCTACTCTGCACTGGTGAGGCCACAACTGGAATACTGCATCCAGTTCTGGGCTCCCCAATTCAAGAGGGATAGGGAACTACTGGAAAGAGTCCAGCAAAGGGCAACGAGGGTGATTCAAGGATTGGAGCATCTCCCTTATGAAGAAAGGCTGAGAGAGCTGGGACTCTTTAGCCTGGAGAAGAGAAGGCTGAGGGGAGACCTTATCGATGCTTATAAGTATCTAAAGGGTGGGTTGAAGGAGGAGGGAGCCAGACTCTTTTCAGTGGTTGCCAGTGAGAGGACGAGGGGCAATGGGCACAAGCTGGAACATGGGAGGTTCCACTCAAATATGAGAAGAAACTTCTTCACAGTGAGGGTGCCAGAGCCCTGGAACAGGCTGCCCAGGGAGGGTGTGGAGTCGCCTTTTTTGGAGATTTTCAGGACCCGCCTGGGTGCAGTCCTGAGTAACATGCTCTGACATGCTCTGGGCAATCCTGCTTCGGCAGGGGAGTTGGACTGGATGATCTTTATGGTCCCTTCCAACTCTAAAAATTCAGTGAAATTCAGTGAAATATCATAGTGTTCTTTCATTTACACCAAGTGTACTAGTGTAGAAAGAGTTGATCTCGGTTTATTGTGGCTCTATGACAACTAAACTTCTTGTTTGGTGGAGAGTTACTTGCATCCCTCATTCTCTTTGCCATTGTTACTAAAGGTGCAGTTATCTTCAGCGAAAAAAGTTTCCTTGGGGAATAATTAAGAGGTTTCCAATTGAAATTCTAACAGAGAAACTCAGTGGTCTCTTTATCCAAATACTTGCAGGTTCTACTATTAAGCAATAAAGATGGAGTGAATTAAACGTATAGATTTTTATTTTTTTTTAAACTGGTAACTTGTATTAATTTCTGCTACCTTTAGTAATTTTTTTTCTTCTGGAAAATGTTGATTAAAACCATGCAAGCAGTTATCCATTATTTATGTGAAGAAGACTGAACCCATCTCTCAACAAGCATCCAGGGCACTTCCAAATAAATATGCTTTACATCTAATAAGTCATTTCTAGTTTTCTAGTTGGAAGTCTTTTTTTTAGCTGTTAGTATTGATTCTTCAGTGCCCATGTAAGAATTTGCTTACAAACAGAGGATTTTTCATCTACTTGATACAGTAATCTTATGCAAAGAGAATGAACACATTTTTTTAATCCCAAAGTTCTTTGCCTTCATGACTCTCCTATCCTGAAGTTTTTACTTGGAAACAAAGTTCAGAAACGTTTCTTTTGTTTATTTTGATTCATATGCAAAGGCAAACAATAAAAAAAATTGGTGTAACAAGTAGTGATCAGTGTGGAATCCCCTCTGAATACATGAGTAGAAATAAAGTCTGAATAAATAAGCAGATACTTTGTAGGTTAATAAATCTGACTTTGTCAGAACAAGGATGAAAATGTCTTTTGATGCTGCTGGATTCTCGGGTGCTTTAATCTCATGACTTCATTGATTTGCTTTATTCTCCCAGCAGTTTCTTGCCCACAGGTACACCAGCTCTTTTTATAAGCATAAATCTGCCTGGGAGCAGCATTCCTGTTGACAGTAATTAAATGCCATTGTGTATATAGCTTCATGGTGGAGTAATGTGAACAGCAATAACAGCCTCATTTCCAGTATTCCTCAACATCCTACTTGCCTTTTGATAGGTATCAGTATCTTTTCTTGCTCAGAGCTGATCTGGGAACTGTCATTGTTAACCAGCAGTTTCTGCAACTCAAAATAGTCTGGAGAGCGAAAGCTTGAAGCAAAATTGCAGCAGTCCAAAACACAAATCAGTATAAATAACATGCACATTCTAAATGACAATTTTTTTTGCATGTGGGTTAGTCACAAGCCAGTGTTGCTGTGGAGCACAGCTGTAACTGCTGCTCACTAAAGAGGAGGACCACTCTGTTGAATTGCTGAGCCTTCAAAGTTACTTTTGTGGAAGTAATGTGAGGTAGGCTGCAATTGTTCAAATTTCAACCAAAAAGAGAATTGGAGAGAAATGCTGTATGCAGGGAGAAGATTCTTGGGATACTAGAACAATTTTCCTTATTTGAAATGGTCATTAAACTTTGAGATTTGCACACGGAAAGTGAGTATACTTGTTGCAGAACGGTCCGGGTATTTTAATAGTTTGCAGAGGTCTAAACAGCTAGATCCTTCTGGATCAACAAACCAGTTTCTGTACAATTAAATGTGTTGCTCTTGTGCATAATTGGCTTCCCATGCGTCTCATTATTTTCCTTGTAGCCTCTTCTTCTGCCTAAGGGGGACCTGGGTTAATCTGTCAACTCCAGTTAGTTTTGAAATTCCTGGGGCCATTTGCAGAGGAATTTCCCCTTCAGAGGCTTCCCATTTCCCAGTTAAGTTATTAGAGAGGTAGTATAACCACTCACATTGTCAACAATTCCTTACTACTAGGAAGACTGACAGTGAAGTTAGAGGGATTTTGCAGGGTGAAGCCAAAGTTCTAAGGAGCATATATGTGCTCATTTGTGTGTGTATATAAGAAACTCATAAAAACTTTAAGAAAGAGCATAGAAATTAATCCTTTGTGGGTTTTTTTTACGCACATGCAAGTACGCATACGTTCTAAAAATGTGATTAAATAAATGTCCTTCTTTGATGTTCATAAGTAAACAAACAGTAGACCTGCAGAAACCTTCACTTATTTCTGAATTACCTACATTTCAGTAGAAATTCTCTGTTGGTCATGAAACTGTAGTAAGAGGGCAGGATTTAAAGGTAACTGAAAAGTATAACAATAATATCCTAAAGTATTTTTGCTTCAGCGTAGTTACTAGTTCTAATTTTATGATACTGAGTAATTGTATTTCTTGGGCTGTAGAAACCAGTTGTGTTTTTACTTGAAGCCAGAAATCTCTCCTGAATAAGGGGGGATGTGGATGACTAGAGCAAAGGTTTACATCGGATCCTGCAAACGTTGCTCATGTAATAGAGTAAGAGGAGCTGCTTTTGTGGGTACTGAGAGCCCATGTGCCTGGCCCATAATCTGCTGGCAATTTTTTCACTAATATTTTTCCCTTTTCACTAATATTTTATAAACCTGCTGTAATGCTGATGTAGTAGTGCGGTCGTGTTTTTTCAGCGTGCTTTCTTTCAAATCATGAATGACTGCTCATGTTGACAGCAAAGCTTTCTTTACTTGTTCTCTCATCAAAGAAGCGTAGATCGTATGTGGTTGTATTACAATAATTTTTGCTATTGGCATAGGCCTTAACATTTCATTTCCCTAATGTGTACTCATCAGGGGGTTTTTATGTCTCTCCATATTGAGCTTTAGCAACACGGTACTCTTCCTCTGTATAGCAATTATATTGCCTGTCCGAAAACCTGACATACAAGCAGTCTAGCTGACAGAAATAAGCTGGAGCTATTAAAATAACCGTAAATGAGGCTGACAATAGGAGCTGTCTGCCATTGTCCCAAAAGATTTTCTGAACTGGAAGTAATCGGTTGAGTTCTAAGGCAACCCCATCAGGGATCTTCTAATTGCAAAAATTCCCGCTCGCCATTCCCTGACTTCCTGAAAGCAAGTTCACAATCTTTGTGGACCTTAGCAGATTTATTAGTTTTAGCCCAGACTTCCTAGTACTGAATTGTAACTTCTGGGCATAATCTTTTATGTAGACAATTTTAAGAACATGTTTTCAGAACTCTTTTCTGTTACAAATAGCCTAAACACTGTGTTTTCCATTCATTTGACTTGTTTTTTGTACAAATGTGCAGAAAGCAGTGGGGCAGGAACTAGAAGCCAAAATGTTACTGGGTCTAAGCATTTAGAATTCTTTCCTTTGGCTCATGTTTTGTTCTGCTTTCAGCATGTAGCTAAGATGTGCAAAACCTATTTTCTCAGTGTTTTAAAAATAAAGTCTGTGCTTGGCGCTGAGCTTAATGCTTGTCTTTGCTTCTAGGTCTTCGTACTATCTCTAGATGCTTGTTTAAGTGATAGCTGCTCTTAACTGTTGAACATTCTGTATTTCTTCAAATTGCTGTTTATAAGCTGCATGTAGAAGAGATCAATAGTGATGCTTTCTCTCCCTCAGCTTGAACACAATTCAAATTACTGCTTTCTGTTTGTAGCTCAGAAGTGATGCATAAACTGTTCTGTGTTCTAAGTTTTACATCAAGGTCTGGATTTGACCACATGCTGGGCCTTTCTGGTTGCCAACTTTTTGACCCAAAAAAGTGTTTTACTACAAATGCGTTGGTAATTTTCAATGCGTTTACAAAAGTGATTCTGCCAGGTTTGAGTTGACGCTGATAGTGTCTGACTCTTTCACCAGCTACTCTCTCTGTTGTTCCATTAGTGTCATATGCAGAAATTGTTTAATTTTGAATACAGTAGATTATTTGATGGAATTTGGGAGGTTTTGAAAACTTGTACTCATATCAGGTTTACATGAGGTACAAAACTGGATTTGGCTATAACTAACTGGATATAATTCATTACGTCTAGACAGTTCAGTGAAGTTAAATCTAAGAGATAAAACATCGTTTTAATATGATTGAGTTTTTACTTTGTTCAGCTTGGGTTTGTTTGGTTAAAATCTCAAATCTGTTCTGATGATGATGGTTCCTGTACTCTGTTAAGGGTTCTGCGTGCTCTAGAGACCACGTATGCTCTGCAGTGATATTCTTCCCCTTCCACCTCCCAGAACTTGGAATAACTAGTCCCTGGAAAGAGAACAATCAGTGGTGGACTTGACATGTTCGAAGGTCTTGCAGCTGCACAGTGAAAAGGCATTTACCAGTTAAAGAACTTGTGCAAGTTCCCTACAGTTCCATCAACTTGCTGATACTGGTAGTGATAAGTTAATCAAAACTTTCTAAGCCCTCATTTGTTAGAAAATGAGCGATTTGTCCTTGAAACAGTAACAAGAATTGCTTGCCATTTAACAGTCCTGTCTAGGCATGATTTTTCAGCTAGTAACACACAAGACACAACTTGAAATGTATACAGCTTTCTAGTTCAAAAAGCTATAAATAAAATTTCATTTATTTTTCTGTGAATCTGCCTTTATAAATGCTGGCAAAGGACTTGTAATTCCAATATGTTACTTTCAGCTTGGTTTTGGTATTTTTTTTTCCTAGCTTCTCCTGAAATGTTTCTGAGGGTTCTCTGAAGCAGAAATTGTGAAGTTTAAGTTCTTTCATTGCCTTTCTTCAGTACTTCAAAGAAGAAATGTTGCATATATATAAAAAAAAGTGGATTAAGACCTCTGTATCGAAATGTACTGAATATCTAAAGAAATGAATATGTAAAACCTAATAATGAAGGAATGCTTATATCAATGAGACATGTTAGTTGATAATATCTAAGGACTTCTGGGGTGCATGAGAAAATCTATAGCTGCAAACTCCATAGCTTGCAAACAGAATTTTTTACAGAATTTTTCAAGGGTGGTTGTGGTTTTGTGTTTTGTTTTTCTTTTTCTTTCTTTTTTTTTTTTTTTTTTTTTTCTTTAAAACATTACAGTTAACCAGGATGCATGTAAAACCTAAAGCCACTGGAGAAACTAACTGGCTGCTCATGGCTTAGATGGGTGTACTCTTCACTGGGTAAAAAACTGGCTGGAGGGCCAGGCCTAAAGAGTTGTGGTGAATGGGGTTAAATCCAGTTGGCTCCTGTCACAAGTGGTGTTCCCCAGGGCTCAGGACTGGGACCTGTTCTGTTTAACAACTTTATCAATGACCTGGACAAGGGGATTGAGTGCACCCTCAGTAAGTTTGCAGATGACACCAAGTTAGGTGAGAGTGTCAACCTGCTTGAGGGTAAGCAAGGCTCTACAGAGGGATCTGAACAGGCTAGATCAATGGGCCAAGGCCAATGGTATGAGGTTCAACAAGGCCAAGTGCTGGGTCCTGCACTTGGGTCACAACAACCTCATGCAGCGCTACAGGCTTGGGGAAGAGTGGCTGAAGAGCTGCACAGCCGAAAAGGACCTGGAGATGTTGGTCGACAGCTGGCTGAGAATGAGCCAGCAGTGTGCCCAGGTGGCCAAGGCCTACAGCATCCTGGCCTTTATCAAGAATAGTGTGGCCAGCAGGACTAGGGAAGTGATCGTCCCCCTGTACTCAGCACTGGTGAGGCCACATCTCTAATACTGTGTCCAGTTTTGGGACCTTCACTCCAAGAAAGACATTGAGGTGCTGGAGTATGTCCAGAGAAGGACAACAAAGCTGGTGAGGGGTCTGGAGCACAAGTTTTTTGAGGAGTAGCTGAGGGAGCTGGGGTTGTTCAGCCTGGAGAAAAGGAGGTGGAGGGGAGACCTTTTAGCTCTCTACAACTCCCTAAAAGGTACTTCTCTCAAGTAACAGGTGATAAGACAAGAGGATAAGGCCTCAAGTTGTGCCAGGGGAGGTTTAGATTGGATATCAGGAAAAATTTCTTCAGAAAGGGTTGTCAAGCATTAGAACAGGCTGCCCACAGAAGTGGTGGAGTCACCATCCCTGAGGTATTTAAAAGGCATGTAGATGTGGAGCAGAGGGACATGGTTTAGTGGTGCACTTGGCAGTGCTGGGTTAATGGTGGGACTTGATGATCTTAAGGGTCTTTTCTAATCTAAACGATTCTATGATTCTTTTTAAAAAATAAATCAGAATGTGTTAATTAACATCCAGCTTTACTCAAGCAAAATAGAAGAATCATTAAGTGGATGAAATATAACAATGAAATTATTTAAAATTAGGTTGAACTATTAGTTATGCACATTCATATTCCTCAGACGTGTTTGCAAACAAGTAGTCTGAATTCTTCATGAGTTATGCAAAACGCAATATTGATGGTTTGTTGCTAGGTTACAGCCTTTCTAGCTGTGCCTAATTAATGCTCCTGGAGAAGAGGAGAGGGAAGAGCAGTGAACGTCTTGTTCACGTGTGATTCGAAGGCAAGCAATAGTTTCTAATACTTTCTGCTCTCCTTCAGGGCTGCAACCAAGGATTATTTATATTCTGAAAGAGTACAGTTTAGTCTGTGTGAATCTTCAGATGCAAGAAGTCTGATATGCGAGTAGCTTGCGTTGTCAGTGATAAGCTTTAAATTGCTATGGGGTTGAAGAGCAAATCGTATTTCTCTGGGTGGCTGTTGCAATTTGTTCCATAGAGGCATAAAACACATAGTGCTTCCTGTTCAAAGTACAGATGTGATAGGTGTAAGGGAGGCTGGCACTTTTCCAGCTCAGTTTATTTATCAAAAATATTACTTCTCTTAAACGAGAGATTGTATATACTTTTTAAAAGTTCCCGCTGCCTGCTGCAGGTCTTTAGTGTTTCAAGAGCTAGAGAGCAGTGCCTCTCCTGGCATTCTGCCCTGTTTATAGAGCGGACGAGCTGACATTTCACTTCTGCAAAAAGAATCTCATTCCATTCCTTCTTTAGAAGGAGGTTGTTTCAAGAAGTTCACGGGATGGGGATTTTGGTCTTTTCAACTGACATTTTAAGTGCTGAGTAGTTCCTTGTCTCTGTGGCAGGACATACTTGAAATCTTCAGTGCTTAAGGACAGTTGGTTTGTGTAGAATAAAGCCTAGTGTGATACTGTGCTGCCTTTCTTTGTTTTGGTTTTACCAAGTGGTTATTACTTGACTGATCAAATAATATTAAATTTGTTGACATTAACATTGGATGCTATTTTAGAAGAACTGTAGGCTTAAAGCTTAGTTATCCCTTACACACTGGTGCTTGGTAGAGCCCTGGTTCAGTAGCACAGCAGCCTCAGGGAACGAAAGAATTTTTTCTTGGGAGTTCAGTAGGTTACATGTTTCAAAACCTTCACTTTATCAAACTCTTTATGGCCTGTAGGGCTGTGGCTGTACTTGGCTGCTCCTTCAAGGCATTTCCCAATGTCAGACTACAGTGGTGGCCAGAAGTTATCAGAAAGAAGTTAAGAAGTTAACAGAAATACAGATAAATTGGCTAGAGGATTTTTATTCTTTTTTAATTGCACTAACAGTGGAAAGAATCTGAGCTATGACACTGGTCACAATTAGTAATAGAATCACAATTTATATTGAGTGCTACGATTGGGTGTAGTACTTATAAGTAGTGCCCTGCAGTCTGCTGTAGTCTGTTTTATCTTGTGCAGGTGGGTGTTATAACTATTAATAAATTCACTTTTTTTCCCAAGTCACCTTGCTTTCTCTTACCGTGTCTGACAGGGAGCATAAAGTGTAGGGAAAAAAAACCACAAAACCCCCATGCATAACACACAGGATTGCACTTGGTAACTGTCCTGATTTGACTGTGCCTCTAGAAGTTACTCAAGGGGAAAAGGAGGACGAAAGAGTATGGATGTGCTCCTCTTTGAGGCCCTTGGGGACTGCTGAGAAGCAGACAAGCACTGCATCTTCTCCTGTGCCAGATGCTCTTTCCTGTTTTATTGTTTGGTTGTTTTTTGTTTTTATCCTGTCAACCTCTGTATTTATACAGCTCAGGAAAATGCTGATCGTGTCATGGTAGGTAATAATCTAAGAAAAGAGGGGTGTATTGCTGGAAAGGCAAAAAGAGAACATATAAGAAGAGGTGAATAGGAACAACAAGTCTGCCAAGGAAGTTGTCTGCATTCATCTGTGTTCAGTCTGGATAGTGTTGAAGAACTACACTGTCACTAACTTGCACCAAAAGGCAAAGTGTGGGTTAGAACAGATGCTATTTTAAATAAGATGACCTGGGCAGAAATCAAAAATAAATTAAAGTGGAAAATACCAGCTTTGTAAAATGTTTTTGTTTTTCTGGCTTATTCTGGTTGTGTGAGTGTGGAGATTTAGTAACAATCTGAAAACTGTTCTGAATTGCATAACATTAGAAAAAAAAGTATGATAATATTATATTTAGTAAGATTTTATTTGAAAAACAAAACAACCAAACTACTAAGCAGTGAGGCGGTTGCAATTCTTTCGTTTTAACAACAACTAAGCAAAGTTCCACAAAATGTAACACAGAAATTGGGCCAGAAAATCTATAAACTTCTAGCTTTGGACCCGTGTCCACATAAAAACCTAATTTCATAAATATTAATAACTTTCTGTAAAATATATGCAGCCTATCTAGACGTAGCAGAGATTCAAGCAGTAAACTGCAATATGTGCTGAGCTTTTTCCCCAATTTTTTTTTTAATTCAAAAGATCGTGCAGACCTTTAGTGACGGTTTACACTGCAGTGGATAGCATTTGTTTACAACTCAAGACAAAGTTGCAGTCTGGGTTAGTGTGTTGGCAGACACAGTGCCATTGAGGGGGGACAACATGCCTCTGTGTTTATAACAGACTTAATCTGCTCACTTTTAGATCTTTGATTTGGATTGGTTGCTCATTGAGGGTCATATTTGATCAAAACCTTTGTTGATGCAGTTCTTAAAATACTGCCTCCCCCCCCCCCTCCCCCCGAGATGGCTTTTAAAGCAGCTGAAGAAGCTTTTTTATTTGCCCTGCTTATTAGAATTTAGATTAATTAAGTTTGTAATCAGATTTCAGGCATCGTGTTCCAGGCCAGGGATTTCTCTTACTTTGTTTCAAACGTCACTCCCAGGGCAAATTCTGCTAAACTGCATTTTCATGCTTTGCTGAGAAATGATTGCAGGTTTTGATTTCCATTACAGAATCATTAATATTGTTAATGAGAGTTCTCATGGATAAGCGCACTTAAGGAGGATCATCCCTGGGAATTGGGGGTATTATAGTTTGAGCATTTGTTAATTAGATAGAATTGGCATATGTAAGACTGTCAGATATGAGGTGGATTTATATGTTTATTTTTGTTTTAAGAGTGACTTTGGTTGTAGTGACTTGGGTTGTGGGATTTAAATTGGAAGTAATGTTGATTTTGTCGAGACAGGGGTTAACATTCCGATTTTTTCATCAGTTGCTGTATTCATAAACCAGCCTGTTCCTCTGTATTGAATTCTGTCCAAATTCTATTCTATAGTATTCACTTAGGACTTTTGCCTTCTTTTAATGAAATTGATAGAAAAGTCCTATTGCATCAAGTGGGAACAGTATCTAGTCTAAAACTTCAGACTTATGAATATTGTAAAATCAGCTCTGATGTCCTCTTGCAGATGACTGAGAAACATTTCATCAGAGCTCTTTTGTACTTCCCTCTGGTGGTTAGTGACTGAATATGAATTTCTTTTTTTATTCTGACCACCTGAAAGGCTTCAAGATTGCACATCCAGCCAAGTGAAAAATGTTTTTGGAATCCTTGCTTCACTGTATTTTTTTGAACAATAATATTTACAAGTCCTTGGGATTACCATACATGCTGAAGATTCTTTAGTGGTTTTCTGTGGAAGATTCCTCTATTTGTCTTGCTACATAAAAAGCAAATGGTTTGTAAAAGTTAAAGTTGCCAGATTGCCTCAGTGTAGAGAATGGATGGGAAACTCACTGATTAAAGATTTTTCTGTGAATGGGAGAAGAATTAGAGCAGAGATGGAGCTTTTACAGCATTGAAGATATAATAGAAGGACTTAATCTGAACTCCCTAAATGTGCTCTGCACCACTTGAAGAAAAAAGTGCAAATACTTTCTAGGAGCCAAAATACGCTGCTGAAACTGATGATACTGATCAACGTCTTACTGATGCTTAATGGATTTAGCCGATTGTGAGATTAAAACAAATTAACTCTCACCTAGATTGTTTTATTACTTCTCTTTGATATATGAGTTCCCATCATTTTTCTCTCTGCTGTCTTGAGAACCACTAGAACTAGAAGCCAGTGAATTTATGAACTCAGTGAGTTCTGGCTTTCAGACAGCACACAGTATTATACTGCCCTAATGTGTAAAATAGGCCACTATAGTCAACGTTTGCAAAAGCAGAAAGTTGGCACAACCACCAATGATATTTTAAGGACTGGTTCTAGGCCTGTGATTTGGAGGGAGAACTATTGTTACCTTTGTTTAAAAAGAAAAAAAAAAAAAGTTGCCTTAGTTAAATTCTTTGGGATTGTGTTTTTTAGAAGGTATAGTAGACTACTGAAGTTTACATGCATTTGTATTCGTTATTGTTGCATAGAAATTAAGGATGAAGCTGTTAGTGTTCTCATAGGCAAAAATCAGGAAAGATTTAGTGTTCAACTTGCAGAAGCAGGAGCAAATTCAACGAGAGTAATGAGAAAAGTATGGTGTTTTGTAATTACTGATGCAAGGTCAGATTGTACAGTAATGTTGAAAGGGGAAAGAGAAAAACCCAAGTACTCCATGTATGCGTTTAGTATTGATTGTGTTTTGTCACACAAAGTGCTGATGCAGAACCAGAAGAAATTCAGGCTTTGGTAGTCAGAGCTTCCCCCCACCCCCAGCCGTGTACTGGATCAGTATCTGTTCCATTTTATTGCTGGGTGGAAACAACTGGAGAAAGCTGACTCATATTAATAGACCAGTCGTCCCTTCCCTCCTGGCGCCTGCAGCTTTGAGTGACAAAGGAGAACTAGGTGTGGTGGCCTCTCCTTCACCCCGCTCAATGTGCGAGGGGTAAAGGGAAATTTTTGCTCCCCGTCCTCCTGTCGCCTTTTGCATGGCTTTTACATGGGCGGGATGTTTTTTTGAGCCTTCATTTTTAACATTGTCAAAGTAATCCACTTATGTGTGATGCCCATCTCTAGTAAATTTTCAAACTTGCATGCGTACCTGTCTATTCCTTCTACTTTGAACTGTTAGTGGGGTACATGGAGGTTTTTTTAAGTACCCTTTATGACTCCAGGAAATATTCATTCAGGAATTGATCTGTTGATTAGTGTTAAACAGTTCCATAGACATTTTTGCATATCTGATCATAAAATTGGTCTCCTAGATGCTTCCTATTTCAGTTTGAAATTATAAACAGCACGTACAGAAGAAATGTTCATCCAACAATTCAGGATCTGTTGGGTGAGAAATATGAGAAAAATGAAAAAATAATTTTAGTGAATGAGATTTTGTGTTGACTAATGCACTCTTAGAGTGTGGGTGACCCTGCAGAAAATCGGAGACATTCTGAAAACCAGAGCTACCCTGTTGGGCAGACGTCTGTGTTACATGATGTGCTCAGGTGATCAGACAGATTACAAGCCTTTCATTGAACTTTTCTGCAAAAGTCAGTGTAAACTATACAGAAATAACATCATATAGGCAGATCTGATATGAAATTAAAAATTAACCAAATAAGAAAGTCGCCCATGTGTGCTGTATCATCCTGTTAGTCACTATCCCTATAATCTTTTTGGATATTTCTTTTTGAGGTACTTTTGTTGCTGGGGTTTTGGCGTGGTACTTTTTTTTCGCCTTTGGCCCTTGTCAAGTATGTGACTTCAGAGGAGGGACACTTGAGAACTGATAGTCCACGAAAGCAAAATAGGTTCAGTCTTCTTTTTCCTTGCGGTAGCCTTTGATAACTAAGGTGGCAGGATTTGTAAATGCCAGCTGAGCAGATTGCAGGAGGAGAGCTCCATTACCACAACAGTCTCTTTTTATGTTTCTTTAAAATCAGGGCAAGGCTATCTTAAAATTAATCTGCCACTTCTGATGTAGCTACTGTTAAGAAAGCAGGACAGGTGTAAAATGATAATGGTTGCTCAGTTCGGCACATAGGCCTGCCTACTGTGTTCTGTGCCGATAGCAGGCAACACAGCAGCATTGCTGGAGGCCTTGCTAAAAGGGAATTACTATCGTCTAGTCTTGTGTTTGGGAGGACATGAAATTTTTACAAGATTTTCCAAGGTATTTGTAGAGTCTACCCAGACTTAAGATGAAGTGCTTGCATGGTACATCCAGCATTTAGGTTTAGAAGTGAGGCCTCAGTAATTAACGAATTTATTTACTCCCAAGCAAGTCTCCTGGCTGAAGTAGAGAAGTGCAAAAGGTGTAAGGAAGTTGTAAAGCTATCGGTTTGCTTTCAAGAAAACTTTTATAGATTGTATGTAATGCATGTATATTTTCAAATTGCAGTGCCCCTCCTTTTTATCCCAGTTCTGAAGACTTTGACACTTGATAAAACCAATTTCCACACTGACATCTGGTGGTAGTTCTGAAATGCTGTGTTGCTTGAAATGCTTGAATGGGTATTTTGCAGGTCTAAGCATTAGTTGCTACCCCCTCCAGCCCTTCTGAAGTGATCTTAATGACATCTTAACATTTCAGATGTTCATCACCTTTATGCAGCTTCCTACAAGGCAAAGAAAGTAATGAATAAATGAGTAGTTCTTCAATATTTTTCTCATTTTGCTCAGCTAGTATGATGCATTAAAAAAAAGTGTCTGGAGTGTGTGAAGGAAATGGTACTTGAGTTAATTCCTTTCCTGTAGAACTTCTGCAGAAGCACGTTAGCATAGTTTTATTGAGGTCCTGTTTTACTGATGGTGTATCTACAGATGTTGTGTGGAGTAAATGAGCTCAGGAGAAGGGCCACATTACACATAGTCACATTATGTGAGTTTTGGACTCATTATCCAGAGTCCAAAACCAGCTGCCATGGTGATAGTTTGACTCATCCCAGCTCCAATCCCAGTCAGGACTGGTGTGTCTCAGTGTAACAAACAATAAAATCCATGACAAAGCCCTTTGAGATTTCCACAGAAATGGTTGCAAGGGCTTGCTCTGTCCCTCACCCTGACACGTATCAGGTTCATTTTAAATTTTATTTAGCCAATGGCTCAAAACAGACAACCTGTAAGAGTGACTGGCTCAGGAAAAGGAAAATGCAAAGTTTTATTGTGCCATGGCTCCGTGAATCCATTTAATATTCCTCTCTCATCATATAGGTTACACCACATCACGTACCCTTTTGACACATACATACTATGCCTGTCCCTGTAGAGTAAGCTGCTTACAAAAATAGATCTGTGTTTCCTTCCCAGTGGATAAAACTCGAGTCCCTCGTTTTTTATTTAGTTCTGGCTCAGACAAGCTCCTGTAGGCTCAGCAGACAGATTTTTATTAAGTTTGTGAATTGTGTAGCTGTTCCTTACATGGTAATACATTTTATGTGTGTAAAATTGAGCTAAGCGCTGCTTTCCATTGCCAGAGTAATGGCAGCCGTTGGTTGGTCTTAATGCTGCAAAGGTTTGCTTCAGGTGTAACTTTTGTTTTCTTTTCTGTGACATTTCTCCGTGAAGCCAAATAAGCACATTAAGAAAACTCAGTTAAATAATTCATTTGAGCATATAGATAAGAATGTTTCACATTTAAGTAGCTGCTCATTAATATGAATAATGGTAAACAGTTGAAGAGTTTGGCATCTGAATCAGATAGTTTAATATGGTATAAAATTCACTATAATCAGTGATGAGTAAAGAGGGTCATTCAAGTCCCAAAAGACTGTGAATTGCTCATTATATTTAATCTTTTAGGCAAAATAGCTTTTGTGAATAGTGCTAATTGATCTGATAAATCTCAAAGGATGTTGGAAAGGAAATTAAGTAATATATTGTTTTAATATCTGTAATGCATAATTGCTGAAAACTGTTGTAGTAATTCTGTTTTTTGTGGCTTCAGGTTAGCCTCAATATGTTTATCCGCGTAAATTAACACAGATTGTAGAATCGGTGTCAGTTATTTTGAACTTGTATTCATTTTTACTTATTCATTTATTTTAGCTTGTTGCTTACTGTCTTTTTACACACTTCTGCATATTTATTGAGCATTTTCTAATTATGTTTCTTTCTATTAAACAGGTATTATTGAGACTGCAGATCGCCTGGATCGTGAGACTACTTCACATTACTGGTTAACTGTTTATGCAACAGACCAAGGTGTTGTGCCTTTATCATCATTCATTGAAATCTACATAGAAGTTGGGGATGTTAATGACAATGCTCCTCAGACTACAGAACCAGTTTATTACCCAGAGGTCATGGAAAACTCACCTAAAGATGTGTCTGTCATTCAGATTGAGGCATTTGATCCAGATTCTAGCTCAAGTGAAAAATTAACCTACAAGATTACAAGCGGAAATCCACAGGGATTCTTTTCAATAAACCCCAAAACCGGTAAGTACAATACCGTGTTTTATTTTACATATGAATGAATCAACATATTTTCATAAATATATAAACCAGGCAAAACCAAGGTCTTTGGTTTAACATTGTAACCGTGCTTTCACAACAGTTAAGAGTTAACCTGGTGTCTTGGGCTGTGTCAATATTAGGAAGTTACACAAACAAGTAGAAGAGGATTTTGAGGGTGAAGCAGTTGGTTCAAAGTACTTGACAACCACATCATGGGCATTTTGGGAAGATTTACTTTGGAGTAGCTTCACAATAGACTGGTCAATGCCCTTTTGCTTTTGTAGTGCAGTAAATATACTCCTGGAATACATATTTTAGCTTATTTTCACCTGAACTGTTTTTAGCAGTCTCAGTCTTCTAATTTTCACGCCTAGGGTTTTTTTTGTCGTGCTTTTGTGGTTTGTTTCCCCCCCGACCCAGGTAGTGTTAGTCTAAGCAATGCAAGCCATTGATTAACTGCAAACTCACTTGTCCAACAGTCAGAAGGGAGTATCTTTGTAAGTGACTGTTGCTGTTGTAAGAGATACAAAATCTGGAAGATAATTTGCAGGTGTGGTTCTTACATAAAGTAAAGAAAGAGTCTGAGTTCAGTGGTTGTTTGGAAAGCTTCAGAAAAAACATACTGAGGTTTTAATGGGAAAGTACAAGAATAAGAAATGAGTGACCTTTTAGTAACTGTGAGTTACAAATACTGAAATGTGTGTAGGGCAGAGAGACAGGAAACATCAAAATAGATCATTTTAACTGAAAATACACAGCAATTTTGAAAACAATGTAAAGGTTGCCTACCATCCCTTGCTTCTGAATGAGCATAGAGAAAATAATATATATTATATTAGATGTTTTTTCCACTGATCTTTCATAATGGTAAACAAGGGTTTGGTTTTAGTTAAATAATATTTTGCTGGGTTGGGTGCAGCTTAGCTTTTCATATGTTGCATTTAGGTACTATTTCACAATATAAATTACAGGAGATGCTTCCGATTCATTCAGCCAGAAATTTCTTCTCAGAATCCAGAGATTTTTAGAGTAGTGGTGCTGTAGAGATGTAGAGAGTGACTTTAATCTGTAACAAAGCTAGTAGTAGAAGGGAGCAATAGAAGCCTTATTCATTTAGCTCTTGTTCATTCACGGAGGGAATTTCAGGGGACTTAAAGGAGCAAAAATTGGGTGAAAAATATGTTTTGAAGGCTGGGTTGACACCATGGCCTCCGTTCTGTTTCATAGTTGTTTCATCTTAGGGTATGAAAGACTTGTGAGCTGTATCAGCTGTAATTGCTGTGTCAGCAAAGCTCTGAGCAAAAACACAGGTATGTTGTTTGGGTTATTTCTGACGATAACTTCTTTGTCAGCACGTGCGGCATCTGCTTGTGAAGACATTGCCAAGAGGGACATATGCAGTAGCTGTAGCAACAGAAGATCTTTAGAATGGTTAAAGCCTATTTCTAAATGCTATATTTACAGAAGCATTGATTTTAGAACAAAGGCAGCCTAAGAAGTAAAACAAGAGAAATTCAACCCCAAAGTCTTCTAAACTGAATGCAGAAACTCTGTGTGTGCATGTGCTTTATTTCTTTGTACTTCTCTGCTTACACATGTCACAAAAGAAGAAAATTCCCTTTCATCTGTCTACTTCCTCACCCTTTCTGTTTTTGAAAAGAACTGTTTGCTGGCTACTTTGATATTTCTTGTCATCTCAATCAGTGATACTGATAAAACTGGGAGTAAAATTGCCTGTGAGTCAGGTAGAAGGAACTGCATGACTGCAGTGCTCAAACTGCAAGTGAACATAAATTCTATCTACATTCATTTACTCTTTAGTGTATAATTTGCCAACTATTTTTGGTTACTGTTTCCTTATTTTTTCTGTAGCTCGTTTTCTCTTCTTTCTTCTGGTCTTTTCCTACTACTCTCTGCCTTCTTTATTGTTATGGGTATGTTCCTGTGCAACCTGCTCTAGGTGGACCTGCTTTGGAAGGGGGGTTGGATTAGATGATCTCCAGAGATCCCTTCCAACCCCATATCATTCTGTGATTCTGTGATTATGCAGCATTTTCCAAACTTTTTTTTTTTAAAAAAGGCACTTGCATGCCTCCCTTACCTAAGTTTTGAGATGAAGAAACATCTTTATTCCTATTTAATGGATAGAAAAATTAGGACAGTGGGAGACTGTGGCTTGTCTTCAGAGTTTGTAGTTTTCCACATCAGTGGCTTACTGCTGATCTTATTTATGTTAGAAAGGGAGCTTGAGGGAGCTCAACGCACTAGATGGTGAAGTGATAAGGAACACTTAATAGAAAGCTAATAAAGATTTTCTGTCAAGAGAGTTTCTTACTTGGCTTTGTGGCATGCGTACTGTAAAAGCAGGCAGTGTGGTCCAGAGTCCTTCTCAGCTCTGTGTTAAAGGGAAAAAAGTCTCAACAAAACTAAGTGAGAATAATTATTCAGTTATTTCAGAATACAGACACTGAGAAGAAAAGAATCTCACTCTGATTTACATTCAGCAGGATATTATTTTTTTTTTTTAGAAATATAGTTAAAATTACAGGAATAGGTAAATTAATTGATGCCTATTACTGTTAAAATAGTAATGCTAGATAGAATAAACACAGAGAGGCGGGGAAGAGAAGAGGTGGGCAGAGGAGAAGGGAAACCTCTTTGTTTGGTTTCTCTTGTGTTCCCAGTACGTGCTCATATAAGTTTAATGAATATTAAATAGCTAGGTCATGTATATTGTCTTCCTATTATTTAGGACACAAGATTTCATGTGATCTAACGGGCTGTCTTGGTTTTCCTGTACGTGTTTGGTTTGAAACTGTCAATCTGCAGTAGACGCTCATGTAGGGATGAGTTTTGACTGAGGTTATCAGGATCATAACTTCCCCACTCTCTTCTTCTGTCTATTAGAAATCAAATGCGTTTAACCTGAATAGATCTTATTTGGGGTGAAAGCACTTTCACTAGGACTGGGATGTTAAGGAGTTGAAAAATCACTTTAAAAGACACTAGTTTTTGTTGTAGTTACAACAGTGTATTTTATCTCCCTCAATTAATTAAAATAGGTCTCGAATGAAGAGTACATTTGACTAGAATTAGTGGGATCAAATCCTGTCTTGTTTGCTTATGGAGGTATGTTCGCCTTGTTGGACCTTGTGAGGCTATTGCACTGCAAGGTATTTGTCAAAGAAGAGAAACCTTCGCAGGGCCCCAGGTTTCCCTCTCAGCCAAAGGGGAGATAGGACTGGAATATGAATTGAGTCTTTAACCGTATCCCATTATAACACTGGAAGTGGCAGAGTATGAGAGTTAAGCGTGTGTGATGTTGTTATTTCGGGCCACTGTGCAGCCCTGAAGGCAAATTGAGGACTGTAATGGCATTCAGTCCGAGTCAAGGAAAGGCCAGAGTTGGGATTCTTAAAATATGTGGCGAGTGCTAAAAATATGTTCCAGCTGATACTATGTTATTGTCTCCTCTCCAGGTCAAGGATTCATCTTTTTCTGTCTCTTGATAGAATTTAACACTATGGTATTGTGGTCCACGGCTAGAACTCCCACACGTAACAGTAATATAGATTATAAATAGCAATAACCTATGTCAAATAAAATACCACTTTCTGTTCACCGTGTGGCTAATTCATGTCTAGAATTTTATAGGCTCCACACTATGATGTGTGTCTTTGTGCAAAAAATTTTTAGATGGTGAAACTGACTGACGTGGACCTACGTAGAACAGAGTTCATCTTTCACAGAAAGAAGAAATTTCTTTTCATGACAAGAGCTATTGATTGACTGATGTGTTTATCAAAAATACTACTAGCTGAAGCAGTATCTCTGTGCTTCTTACAGTGATCAGTTTCTGAGTACCCCCTTCAGTAAAACTTCATTGGCACTTAAAAGCATCTCTCTTATTTTAGAGTAATTGTAAAATAACTTAGTTAAAGAAACATTGCTAAGCTTTCTTTTGCACGCAGAAATGCTGTTTCAGTTTTTGGAGCAGGATATATAACACAGTACATCACAGGACATTTTGTAATCTTTTTGGATATACCTGGACTTCCATTAAAGCAAATTATATTTAATTTGCTTTAGTTTTGGAGTCTCCATGTAATGAAAAAAGGCTGCTGTACACATGAGTTGGCCAGGTGGAATAACAATAGTTATTGTAATATTTGCAGGAAAAAAAAAATAGAGCAGAGACTAATTCCACAACTTTAATACTCAACCCAAACATAACTTTAGACAAATATGTAAGTTATGACAACTAATTTATATCTGCTTAACTTCGTGCAAAATAGCTTATAATTAAATACAGACGTAATTGACAAAAATGATGGAGTTCCAAGGCACTTCAATAAGTTTAGGTGGAAGGAGTTGGAATTGGCAGAATTTGATAGCTCTTCAGAACACACGTCCTGGGATTCTATGGTTAATCTCAGCACTTAACCCTAGAGCTATTGCACTGAGGAGCAGAAAAGATTTGCGCTTTTAGCAACACTCACGTGAAGGAAGGGATTATAGAAGAGTAAAGAAGTTCTGGGGTTTGTGCTTTGGAGCTCACAAAGTACAAGTTTTTTTGTGGTATGTATAATAGAAAGTAGTTTAGTAATTTTTTCACTGTTTATTGTGGGTGTCATTTATTTGCTTGTTCGTGTTTTTTTTTTTTTTTCTTTTTACATTTTGTAATTACCTTGTAACAAGGCCAAAGACTTTGAAACTTAATTATCAAAGTATTCTTAGTTACAGTGTTCGTGTTTCATTGGATGCATTTGGATATGTTTTGTCTGAGAAAGCAACAAATGGACAAAAATGGATGCTTTGAGGAAGGAGTAATGAGCTGTTTCACTTAAAAAGTAGTTGTTCAACTCCAATCTAGTTGCAGGACTGAAAAGTTTTACATCTCACTGATGTAAACTCCATGGTTGTATTTACAAAGTACATTTGAATATTATATTGTTTGAATTAAATTGCTGAATTTTAATTTTTTTTAATTTTTACACAATCATATTGAGTGGACCAGATTTCTACTTTTTCCATCTTTGATTCTTTCATATTATAAGGTCTTAATTTACTTTATTGCTTTTGAAGAGGAATGTTGGAAGCATGAGAGTTGGTAGCAGGATTACAGGAATTCTTAGAGAAAGTGGAAGAGGTACTTGGTATGGCATCCACTAATAATAGCTGATAATACCCTTGTATATAAGTGTACATTTATGAGCTGTTTATGAATTTTGATCATATAATTTCTAATCTGTATTGGATTAACCATGTAGAAATGGATCTGTTAGTGCCAAATCAGGAGAGAGTTATTGTATTCATGTTAAGAAGAGCTTTCAATCAAAACACGTAATTTACTTCTGTCTGAGACAGGAGAGTGGGACATGCATTAAATACAAAATACAAGGGGTTTGTTGTACCTGGTAAGAATTGTAAGGGTAGTATGTAAACTGGCTCCCCAATTTAAAATGTCTACTTACAGTTCCTCAGAGTGCCATCATAGTGGGCTAGAACAAAATTCTTTTTCTATCATCGCTTCCTGTGTTTTGTAGTTTTCTTCTATTTTTCTTCTTTAAATTGTGGGTTTGCAAACTTGATGTGAAATTGGAAGGAAGGTATTGGGCTTTAACTGATCAACAATAATGGCTCAACAAGTCATATGTAAAAGATGGGCATTTAAGAGGTGAGGAGAACATCGTTAATTGCTGCAGAACTAGAGCCATTAGACTGAACTCTCTAAACAAAAGGAGCTCACTGAATTCCCTTAGGCTCTCTATCTGTTTTTGTATGGATGGAAAAGTTTTGCCATGCCTTAATTTTAAAATATGGCTGCTACTCGATACAGCCTTTGTATAATTCATACCTCAAAGATTGCTGAGGTAAGGTGCCTGAAAGGAGCTTGTAGTACTGTACACAGACGGTATTAGACTTGTATACTGTAGACAGTATATGCATTAGAATGGCAAGAACTGCATTTGCATACTGAAAGGAGATCCAGTTCTCCTTGGTATTTCTGAGCAAGAAACTGGAATCCTAACCAGGTATGAGGGAAGACTCTTGTACTTCTTTTTGATTACCTTGACCATGTATTCAGGCCAGAAATAATTTCTGATCTTTTTGCCAAATTGGTGTGCTTGTTTCCACTCCCCTAGGGCTTCCGCTACATTTATTGTACTGACTCAATTTGGCTTGGGGAAAGGCTCAGGACTGGGTAGTAAATAACACTTTGTCTAGAAGCCTTGCCTTACTTCAGAAATTAAAAACAATAATACCAAATAAGGCAGGGATTTACTCAACATCGCTCTGTATAGCAGTTTTAAGTCAGATTTGTAGAAATGCTGAGTGCAAAAGTATAGCTTTCTATGCCTTTAATGCAGCCTGATACAAAGATGATGCACACCCCCAAAAGCTACACTTGGCTTCATAACCTGGACAGAAGAATGACAAAACGAATTTTGAGTGTTAATTTCCCCGTATTTCAGTTTTGCAGGTATAAAATAGGAATAATTGCACGACATAATCGCTCGGGAGTGTTGTGAAGATATATTCATTCATATTTATGAAGCACTTGGGTATTATCATGAGAATGCCAGGGACATTCCTTTGAGGAAACTAGTAATCCTGTGGTGTAGGAGTTAGGCCATTAAGATAAGGCTTTTCTTACATAGGGAATTTGAGCAGAAGCATTGGGTAATTGCCCATTTCAGAACCCACTGTATCCTGTCCTCCCAAGGAGGCCTGAGCCTGTGCGCCTTGGTGCACACATGCAAGACAGTCAAGTTAAGATGATAAAGCAGTCTTGGCTCAGGATTTTCCTTGTTTGAGTGACTAAATCTGAAGACAAGTGTTTGTCTAGGATTTAATATTATTTGACATAACTTCTGCTCTTACTTTCTTGTTTTTCTATGCTCTTACCACCTCAAGTGTTTGAAAGTACTTAAACTAAATTGATCCTGTGGCAATTTAGGATTGTGACAGTTTTTGTTTCATAGATTATACCACATTTGAAAACACGCATTGCCAAATTAACGACAGCCTTCAAATTAGGTGCTGATTTAAAGATATTTTTATATATGCAATCCCAAAATAGAATGCTATTTTAATATAAAAAATTTGTTCTGTCAAACAGTGTGATTAAAATTTTGGTAACACCGAGTCTGTGGCTCTCACTGGCTGTTCATCTCTAGTAATTGTTAGAGCTTTGTGAAGTTATAAAATGCTAATTGCTCATGGGCAAATCATCTACCTCACATGATTTTATCATTTTACACTGTTTGTAACCTTTAAAGCTGTATCTTTTTGTGTGTCTGTCTGTCTGATTTGGAGACCGAGTGAAGTGAAATAGGAAATGGATACAGCTGCAAACAACTTCCATGGGTTTCCGATAACACTGGGGAATTGCTTTGTAAGGAAATGAAGGGCCAGTGACCGCACAGTAGTATTGGCTTCATTTTAACAAAGGAAACCTTTGTTGTTTAACTACTTGTGGGTTTTAATCCCATTTGACCTAATATTTTAAAACTTGAATAAAACCAGTATTACTACATTGCACAGTAATGTGATTTAAAGTTAAATAAAAACCCAAACACTGAAATTGTTCTTGTTACTTGTGTAGTGTGCAAACAGTGCCAGGCTCAATTATTGTTAATTCATCTCTCACAGCTCGAAGTGTATGTAGCAGCCTCCATGTGCCCAACTGTTAACCTGTCACATGCAGAGAAAATAAAGTATTTGATTACACTGTCTTTAGAAAAGATTTTTTTTTTTCTTTACCTTTACTGAAAATGTGACCAGAACATCACATTCAGATGAAACTCCTGCAACTAGAGATGGTTACATGAGTAGACAAAAGTTTGTACAGACATACATTTGGAAAGAGAGTTTAATTCTGAAAAAAAAGCTACTTTTATTTTCCTTTTAAAATATTGTTTAAAACACTTGAAGTGCTATTGGACTAGTGGTCTTTTTTGCAACTGGGAAAAAAGCTTATATCCATTAAATTTCTAATAACATCTTCACATCCACTCACTGTACAATATTTAGGGATTTAGCACTTGAAAAGATAGAAAATTTGCTATATTATAGGCACACATTAAAAAAAAAACTATTTGCAAACATTTATGTAGAGGCGACTTCTTTTGAATTTTAGGTGGTGGTGTTGGGGCTTGTTTATTTATTTAATTTATTCTCTTACATCTCTTTGGAAAAAGAGAAATGGTAGGAGCAGGGAAAATAAATGGGAAACACAGCAAGTCCTTCCCTTCTCCTTTTTCTGTCCCTGGAACTACATAAAAACTTCAGGTCACACTCTGCATGATCTATGTTGTAAAGCAGGACTTAAAAAGAAAGTGAGGTTTTCTTTCAATTTTTCCATATTCTGATGCAGAAATGGTGATGGAAGCAGACTCCCTCTATATCGTATGTTCTTTTGAGCAGGAATATATAATGTGCAAAACTATAATTCTATCCAGGGAAGAGATAGTGATCAGATACTGTTGTAAGCCACTTGCATAGTACCACCTTCACACAGTATAATGGCTTTCAAAGGTTCCAGTCTTACCTTTGTGGGCTCTCTGAGTAGTGTAACTTAATGGAGCATGTGTATATAACAACACTATAACATTAGTATTGATTAATTTCCTATTAAGAGAAGATTACTCAGAATTAATGCCTTGATTCACATCTAGCTTGGCTTGATTTTTGAGTGATGAAAATAAAAGATCAATCCCAGCAAAAACATAGCTCTACATGATGTAATATAATTTTTCTATCTGAAATGTTTACAGTGGGGTTGCAGTCAAAGGCTAACTAGGAGTCAGCTATAAAATTCTTCTTCAGCTTTTCCGAGAGCCGAGACAAGACCTTTGGCTGCAGTTTAGGTGATCATCTGTCATGGATGTTGCATGGAGGTCTTTACAGATGGTTGTTACAAAGGCAGTTCCCTCTAAATCAGTAGATAAAAGACTGCAGTGCATTCCAGACTTGTTCTAGTAGTATTCGGTCCTGTAAATGCAGGAAATAACATGCAATTAAAACAAAAGAAAAGGAAAAGAAAAAGAAAAAAGGTCATCATCATCATCACATAAATCTTCAAATTCTCACTTATAAAAGAATGTTTTAGGGTTTAGACGTATAGGGAGTTAGGGGGCCTCAAAAGAAAGCCTGTAACAGTTTTGTAAATATCCTGATATTCTTAGTGTCATTTGAACAACTTTCTTTGTATTTTTGTAAATACATGTGTCATCCATAAACCATTCTTAACATCAAAGGAGAGAAAATAATAAGGACAGTTGTATCTAATGCAGTTGTTACACTATTGCCTCAACTTTCCTTTGATGCGAAAGATTTAAATGAGTAGATGAAGAAAATTCCAGGCATTTTATTTGTAGGCTTAAGGCTACCTAGAACCCTGAAATATCTCAAAGTGCTAATCTGTACTTCATTTATCCATATACAGAGAACACTGGAATAAGGCAGTTCTTCTTAAAAAAGAAAAAAAAAAAAGAGGGAATTGTTTTTATTCATAGTGTTAGAACATACCATGTTTTTTCTGGCATGCTAATCTCAGTTCCTGCCTCAGTTCCTTCAAGATAAAAACTTCTACATCCAGTCTCAGGGCTGTGATAAATGTTGAATAAGCCTCTGCCAAATCACATTTTTCATTCATCTTTTTCAAGTCCTTCAAAAACTTTCTGTATTTCAACAATAGAAATATAGTTGTTTGTTAACTTTTTAAGGAGACGCATTATTGAATCTGTCTACATTTTCAAATTTAAAGAATGTAATTTCAAATTAATGGCCAGTTCTGAAGTTGACAAAGCAAGACCAACCGTCTCTTGCAAATGGTGAGCTTTCTTAAGGAAATCTTTGTGGTTTGGATTAATAAAAAAACAAATAGTGAAACAAATAAACCATATAGACACACACACTCAAACATAAATTCCAGTGATGAACACTTGGAAGGTGAATTTCCCCCTTCCATAAGCCATATCTTCAAAATTTGGAGGGACAGGATTTTGTCCAACAGTCAGTTAGCTAGTTTCATATCCATTCTCTACAAATTAGTTAATTAAATATTATTTTTCACATTTTTATATTTTAAAATGTAACGTTAGTTAAATAAAACATTGTGACTTTCTCAGATTAGTCTGTCTTTCATGAATTAATAATTTTATCTCGATTAAAAAGAACATTTTTAACATTAAGATATATTTTGTGTGGCTGCTTACTCTTGTGCTTTGTTTTGGGTTCTTTGGTGGCATCAATTACTAGTATGGTGTTGAAATGGAATTCTGAGCTACATCTAAGTATGAAAGACTAGTGTTTTGTGCTGGTGGTATTTTATGACCTGTACACATTTTGGTCCAGTGGGTGGTCTCATTTTTCTTTATGTAGATGGAGTCTTAGATGTGCTAAAATAACTGAGATCAAACCCCTCCCTTTATGGTTTTGTTTCCAAGGTGGTTATAATAAGAGAGACCACATTTAAAACTAGTAGTTCTGTTCAATTTTCTGGTATCCTGTAGGGTTATTTGGAAACTCTTTTCCCAAGAGACTCTTCCTTATTATAATATGCTAAATACTAAGAAATTTTAACTAGACATTTAAATTTCTTATTTTGCTGTAATTATCACTGCAATTTATCAAAAAGTTTTAAACAGCTGTTCTTATACTTTGAAAAAAAAATAAAAATTCTAGTAGTATAAAACTGTCTATTCCTCCCCCATAATACATTTTCCTGTTCATAGTATTTTATTAACTGCCAAAAAGAGTTCAATAATTTATCCTGTTACTTACAGTCATTCAAAACGAATGCTGTCATTAGTTATATCCTGTGTAATTGCCACCAAAACACTGGTTTATGACTAAAAAACAATCTTGATAGAAACCGTTGAGTTGCATAAGAGCAATTGTGACATCAAGGCAATAGCCAACATGGAAACCTGCCCTGATATTCCTCTTTGAAATCATGTATTCTTAACTCACTGTAATAAATTTTTAAATCTTTGTATTAACATTTATGTTGTTTCTGTAGCGAGGTGTAATTGCAACGTAGGCAGAATTTGACTTTATGGTGGTTGTTATTTAACTGTAACTACAAATCTGCTTGTTGATAAATACTTTCAGTTGACTCAAAGCAAAAAGTTCAAAATTAAATTTTGCATTTCAGAGACAATATTTACCAGCTGTAAATAGCTTTACCAGTAGAGTAAATTCCAAAGACTGTGTATGTTCTTTCTTTGTGAATTTGACAATCTTCCTTAATCCACTTGTGTTGCCGCAGTTTTATGGGAGATTAATCATGAAATTGTAAAACTTCTGTGACAGAGGAAGTGGCCTCAAAACTAACTTCAGTGCTTTTATAGCTGGTCTTAAATCCGTCTCTCAACTGATCATGATTTTTTTTTTTTTTTTTTTTAAAACATTTTAACAACTCAGCACTGGCTACAGTAAGCTGAAAAATACATTTCCTTTGTCCAGGGAAAAAAACCCAAAAGCCAAGCTTGGAAAGGAGCATGAGGTTTCTGTCTTTGTTCAAACACTGTAAATGCAGTAAGATTATGTCAGGTTTGAAAAGATCTTTCAAGATGATGTGAGATCTTATGGCAATAATTCTGTACTTAATTATTGAAGATGGTGTGTCTCAAAATGAGATAATAAAGGTGAGTGATGAAGATCAGGTTACTTAAAGAGTTAATTATTGAAGGTATTTGAGCTTTGAATTGGTGTGGCTTAAGTACACCAAATGGTGCTGAAGGCAAGAGTATTTTTGCAAGGTAAGCAGAGAGATAAAAATTTATAGTGTTCTGTTGATAGTAAGATCAAAGTTTATTCTACAGGAAATTTATCATTACTTACTAGCTTCCTTTCAATAATCATACTTGGGTCTTGTTTTATTTTCTCTTCAAAATCTTAGCTAATTTTTTATTATTCATTAAGTACCTTTTTTTTTAATTTTTATTTCATCTTATACTGCTTATGGCTTGCAGTTCGGTTTTTTTTATCTTTTTATGTATGAGAGGAACAAGCTACCAGGAGAACATGATTGACAATGAAACTAGACGCATCCTAAATACTCTCAAGTACTCAGAATGCAGGATCTTAGATTTAGGTTAATTTTTCTAGTGTAGCTATTTGGGCTGTGTGTGATTATTCATATATTTCTTTTCATCATTCCCCAAATAGTGTTACTAGTAAAAGAATTACTGTAGAAGCAGTTATACCACTGTCTTAGTAAATCCAGACTGAAAATAGTACTTGGTGACTGATCCAGACTGAAAATAGTACCTGGTGACTAATTACAGTATATAAAACTATATGGTTTACTTTGTAGGACACATTTAAGCAGTTTTCTATAACTGTATGACCGCTAAATGCGGGTTTTGTACTTCATTTGAAATTAGTTGAAATTGAAGCTCTACAGTGTTTATTGCATTAGATGACTTAGTTTTTTATATAAAGTGTTTTTTCCTCCTTATACCATATGTTAATAATCTTTGGTGGGTTGCTTGTCTTTGCTCCCTGTTTGCAGGCTCTAAAATGATTAATGAGTACTCTGATCAGCAAATTCCAGGTCTTTGTATCTGGATGCTGTTAAAATAGTTCAGGGATGTGACTCAACTTCTGATATGCACCTTGCACTTATACTTTGTAGTAGTAGCATTGAATAGTTAAATCGCCTGGTTACTGATTAATGTGGTAATTGGTGGTATGAAATATCAGCCATAGGATTAAGTGGCTTACTTTTTGACGCTACATACAGTGTCTTGGCAACAAGTAACAAACTCATAAACACTGATATTACTGTACTTCAATAAATGTTTAATGTGTTGACACAAGGACGCCACTATGGACTAGGCTACTTATCCCTTACTCTATGCAATCCTGACTTGGGTAGGACCAAGATCTCAATTATTACTTCACTTTTCATGTGGTAGGATTCAAAGGGTAAAACATTTTATTCAGCTGCGATATATGTGCCAAAACTTATTTTTGTGAATGAAATCCATACCATGTGCATCAGCATCTGAACCAGGAAGTACCTAAAAAAAAAAAAAAAGGAAAAAAACCCCTAAGGTGCCTTTATACTGAGGGAGAATCCTGCTGGCTTTTGCCTGAACTGCTGCAGATGGAAAATGAAGAGGGAAAGGCACCAAATCCGTGAAAGACTGCACTGGTTGAGTGCAGTTATGCTCTACTTAACAGAAAAGGAAGACCAATTTCGGCACAGTGTACTCAGTAGGTGTCCCCTTTTAATTTTTCTAAAGCTATCTGTTTATAGGTTGGTGTAACTCATTTTTTTAAAAAAAAATACCCTGATAAGAAAGTTCATACATGAAGTGAAAAACTACTCCTTTAGCCCCAAAAGTGGATTTAAACTGCCTAGAAAAGTCTCCTAAGCCAGCAGGCTGTAAGCTGTGCTAGGCAGAAGTGATCTTTGTTCTACCGAAACAACCATATAGCAAAAAAAAAGGGTAAGAGTCAAGAGGCCAGAGAGAACAAGCAACCAACAACATGACTCTGTAGCTAAATGGATAGAGTACTTCACTAAGGGAGTGCAAGAGCAATCTGGGCTCTCAATTTCTCTTGAAAAGTGGTATAATCTGTACAGTCTTTACTAAAAGAACAGAAATGATTGCTTTGAAATCTTTTACTTGAGAAGAAGAGGCATTTGCTACCATTGCATGTGATTGTAAATGATATTGCTCGTTTCTTTTGGGACTCTAAGTTTACAATCATATTTTCAGCACTTGAAAATTCCTGGGGACAATTCTGTTGCTGGTTTTATTGAGTGCTGTGAAGATGCTTAGGACAAGGAAAAGTTTAGGATTGAAAAGCAAGTCAGATTGCTAAGGAACTCTCTTTAGGACTATGTAAACCAAAGCTGTTCAGCTCCTTCATGATATGCTTTCTCCTGTATGAGAGTTGGTTAGGTCTATGATTTTGTTTGGTTTTTAACTCAGCAGCGTGCCTTCGTGATGGTATATTACAGTGGCACACTGTCTCGCTTAAAATTGTCACCTATGCATGACTGGTAAAACATGGAGTTTATATTTTGTCAGCTGCAAAGTTGAAATTTGTTCTTACAACCCTCTGCTATTACTTTTCATTGACCTGTTTTTATTAAATGTTTATTTACTTTGGTTGTTAAGCCTTGTCTTGGCTTAATAGAGGACAAGATTCGACTACAGTCTTACCAAAAAGCGTATCTGAACATCTTTAGAGAGGAAATATGGGCCTTTTCTGATGGTCACCGATAGTAAAGTAAGTTAGGCGTGAAATCAGTTGAAAGAAAGGAGACTGAAAAAAAATAGTTGTCTTTCTGTGGCAGCGGTGAAACAATCATGGATTATTGTGCTCATCATTTTGTCGGTATTTCAGAAAGTGTTGAGATATTGGAAGCAGTTTAAAACAATGCCATAAGAGATCTTCCTGACAGTGAGACATGATGCTCACTGTGTTGTCAGAAAAGTCTAAGACATGACTTGATGACATGAGGAACTTCCATGAGGAGGAAACTGCTAATTCCAGTGGACTTTTACACAAAAGAAGGATCTATTCCTCTTTCTAGAAGGGAAAGCTGTGTTGAATTGGATGTAATACACTACTTCTTAAATGAGGATGATTAGTAGGAAATCCAACCTTGAGGTGCAACAGCATCTTTTATCACTTGAAGGGACATAATTGGTCTTCGACTTACAGAATGATGCTGTAATTCCCCCCATGTTTTAGGGTTGCATTATGCAGTAGTCAAACTAGATTATTATTACAGTCACGTGAATGTTAAATCTATACTTACTTCAACTCCTACGCTGATTTATATGTTAAGACCTTGTAAAGAAAATCCCAAGGTAATTGGTTTTAGCATTCATTAGTAATGTGTCATTTTTGACGTTGAAGTGGAGGAACAAGCGCTTAAATAATAAGTAAACTAATCTAAAATTTTGAACTGATTGAATTGCACTCATGCAGTCCAGAAAAAAACATTTCTGCTGAACAATTATGGTTTGCATTCAACACAGACACCAAAAATCTTGTCAACAAAATGTGCCCTCCCTTATCATATTGAATTCCAGTGTCTTGTATCTGTTGAAGTTTGTGATAAAAAATGTTGTAGCTGCTTTCCGTATTTTCTTAAACCTTCAGTGCTGATGCATTAAAGATCAGAGAAACTGTATTTCCCCTTGCAAAGACCACTTTTGCTGCTGCTGCTGCTTTCATCACTGAGATCTTCCATGCTATAAAGGTAGATAACAGCATGGCATTAATATTAACGTTCTTAACGTGGTGCCCACCTAGTGCTCTATGCGTTTTAAAAGAGATTGCCGTTTCAGCATTGAATGGAAGCTGTTGTTGATGTGCTGTTTTTCGGATACAGAGGCAAACGTGATGTAACTGTGCACTGAGATGAAAGCTTATATGGGATAAAATAAATCCCTGCTAATGTCAGCTCCCTTGTGCTATTTTCTCTTCCAAATGTAGCGGGTTTTATTTATATTTATGTAATTGAATGCTGTAGTTGCATTTTTGTCTGTTACTTTTAATGCTGTTTAAAATAGAAATCTGAAGTAAATTTTATTTGAATACAATTGTAACTATTTTGAATTTTTAACAGACCTCGAATAGCAGGTATCCCCGGAATGTAAACTCAAAGAAGGAAGGAAGGGAAAATAATACAGTTGTATGTGTTACCTGGTGTGGGGTTTTTGTTTGGTTTTAGTTATGGATATTTACAGATAGTTTCAGTTCATTATAGTACCTCTCCAGCTAGAGAGGCAGAACAGCTGTGCTTTATCCAAAGACTCCCTAAATTATTAAGCCACTATTATGAAAATGTTTCTGATGAGGTGAGTTTTGAAATGTTACTGAATAGAAAAATTACACCAATTATCTAAAGATACCATTTGCTCATCATTAGCTTAGAAATGTTTGTTATAAACTTGTGTTTTCCCAAGGAAACTTGACCCGTAGCGTGCATTGATTCCCAGGTGGAATAATAGTAATGGGAATTACTGGAGCTCATTGTTCCTCTTGTGGGGGGAGTGATAGGAGGAGGCAGAAGGAAAATGGGAAAATATAACTGCAGAACGATGCTCTGTGAGTCAGTTTTGCCTCAAAAATGAATGCTTTGTCACAGTGATCTGCTTCCCGACACATGCTCTCATTTCTCCCATTCAGCAGCAAAGAGATTCTCCCCACCCCATAATAAGGATTTTAAAACTGCTTATGTTACAGATTTCTTCAGAGATTGAAATCATCTTTTACTTGTCACTTCTGTGGGAGTGTGGTGTATTCAAAGGTGTGGTTAGTCATTTATTTGTGTAGAGGGAGGGACGCAGCAAGGAGATCTCCAAACCGTTACAGAGAAGAGAAGGGAGCTCGATATAAAATGTTTAAGAACTGTTATTTTCAGTAGAAAGAGGAGAGTGGTGGCTCCTGTTGTGGGGACGTGACTTACATTAGGTCCAAAGATTCTCCCCAACCATCTTAATGTGCAGTCACAAAAGCCACACTGCATAGAACGCTCGACCTTATTATCACGGCCTTAATTCAGAAAAGCTCTTCAACAACTGATGAAATGTCAGTGCAGTGTTAAGCATTTTATAATATACAAAAACTTGGAAAAAATTGAAAAACTTAGTCATTGCCATAATCCAACCTTTTACAGCCTTAAGCTGTAGTGAAACACTTCAGTGAAGCTAAATTTTCCCTTAGGAAAGTGGCTAACAGCAAAGAGTTAAATAAAAAGAATGTCATGCATGTGTATGTGATTCTAAATCCAGAAGTGTTACATTTCCTTTGTTGGCATTAGTTTCTGCTGAATATACAGGATATATATGGTGAAGACTAAACCCTTCTGTTATTGGTCTGAAGTGTTTTAACAGAATCGGGGCATGCTTGGTTGAAAAGACTAGAAGATTTAACAGATGAAAGTGTATATTTTGTTCTTACTGCATATTTTTCTGCTTACCCATTTGAGTTGTATTGAGTTGTATATTCACTGACAGAAATTATATCTGGAACTAGACTTTCTTTAACAAAACTGTAGTATGTGGAGTAGTGGTACATGATAGAATTCTGTCTGGAGCGCTTGCAGCAAAATTGTATTTTTATTCTTTTTCCCAAAATACTAGTTGGCATTTATTAGCAGTGGCTCCAGTCTTAACGACTGTTGCTGGGGGAAAAGTGGGTAGGAAACTGTTGAAAGGTGCCATCTTTCTGCTCTCACGTGTTAGCAATTCTCTACTCACTGCTGCTGTGAGAGATGGAATCTAATACTGTCAGAGGGTGTAGACAGAATATTGAATATTCAGAGAAATGCAAGCATAATGAGATATTTCTGCTGGAATTACTTCATTCTTCCTGTGCTTCTTAAGATCCTCCCTGTCCTCAACTATTCAACCGCGAACTCCTTTAGTGGCTATGCTGAAATTTACCCTCTTCCCTTGCAACTGTGGTGAGCCTTGGGGTGATTAATGCTTCATGGGAGGCCTCCTGCTGGCTTTCTCCAGAGGTACTCAATAGAAAGAGGTGTTTAGGAGAGCTTGTGTTTCCTGAAGTCACCTACAAGTCCCTTTGCTCGAGGGAAGCAGATGAGGCATCTGCTCTGCTATTTGTTCTTTTCCAATTAACAGTTCTGCACTGTTCCCCATAGAGCCTGTGAAAAGTAAAGATGTGCCTTGACCAGCCTCGGACAGGAAATTGGGAGAAAGCTTTGGTTAGAGTATATGACAATAAATATTTTCAGTTGTCATTGTTCACAGCTCTGAAATCTCGATGGGAAGATATATATTTAAGGAGGTTAATACACTGTTGTCAATTCCTTTTTTTTAATCTTCCTTCCCTGCACTCTCCTCTCCCTAAAATTTACAGTACTATTGCAACATTTTTCCCTTGTTTTTTGTTTTTTATTCCCCTTTTCTTTGTAATTAAAGGCAATGACTTCGTAATACCACGGAAATGTATCCTAAAAATTGCACAGATATATTTGATGTGCTGTAAAAGCATAAAAAGTTGAAGTAGGAGAAGATGATAGATCTTTGTCTAGAATACTGGGTGTATATAATGGATTTGTTACAGTGGCAAACCAAATTGCTGGGAAAACAAGGGCAGGTTTGACCGTAATTGAAACGGCCATTATTTGCATTTTTCGAAGAACAGTTGTTTGACTATTTGACAGCTGTAATATTGCTTTATATAGGTTTTGTTAATATTATTTGGTGCAGGCTGTCTATTTTGTTTGGTATATGTAGACTACAACTCTATTTTGACTGGAGTATTGAGTAGCTGTGCACTGGTGGTATACAATTCTGTTTCTATTGGTCTTTCTCTTTAAGTGAAATCGAAATCTTTATTGCTTTTCTTACTTACAGCTGACAAAAAAAATAGTGTGTGAGGCAAAATTGAATGCTTTTTTGTTGTTGTAGATCAGCCTTGAAAGCTTTATAAATGGATTTTAATTTTGCTTATAGGAGGTTTTATTAGTAAAAATTAGTAAAAATTAGTAAAAATTTAGTAAAAATTTCTAACCATAGTTAGAAAAAGGAACATGAAGAATACTGCTTGTGTTTTGCTCTCTGTTTTGTCCTTAATTGGGTAGTTGCTTCCCCGTTTTTCACTTTGACAATTAAGGATCACGATGTCAGTGCTTTTCCGTCACTGTAAAAAGCTGGGACAGTTGCATAAAAGGTCTCGTGACATTGCAGCATCTTCTGTGTCTGGCATATGCTGGATTCCTGCTACAGAGAATATGGGATGCTTTGACCAGCAGTGGCTTGAGTCGGGCGAATCCAAATCTTGGTGTTTGCTCCTTGAAAAGCCAGGTTGGGTCTAGCAGGATTTACTAGCATAGGCTCAGTGCCATGTGAACACAGGGATGGCATTTGTGGCGCCAACTGTATGGCAGTTAACAACATTAACAACAGGTTAACGGCATTTCTGCAGCAAAGAAACTTGAGTTATCCCTTGCGTCCACATCCATGGCACCATAGCAAACCATTCAACTGTAATTGAGAGCTGACTGAGTTTACTTTTCAAGAAACTCAGCAGTTAAAATTTTGAACCTACTGTAAGAGAAGAACTAATTCAAGTAGATCCTTTTGTATTTAAATTTCACTGTCTTTTTGTCACCTCTTGCTCTTTGATTTTCTTCATTTAAAGAAAAACTCATCATGCCTTCCTAATCTTGTATCAAAGGTATATCAAACTCTTGCAACGAAATCTAATATAATGCATCGAAAACTTGTCCTCATTCTATTGCCACAGCAACTGTTTGACTCCTTGTCATTGCCAAATCAAGCCAACACGCACAAATTGCTCTGTTTTCCACCATTAATGCGTCTCTTCGGGTCATTCTTTATCTGTTGTTATCACTAAAAATACAAACAGATGTTTCTCCTGGAGAGATTGGTACTTAAATAATCTGCGTAAGCACCCTTTCAATTAGGTGTATGAACATCCTCTGAAAACAAGCCTTCGTCTGAGAGAATTACATACATTATTCCTGTTAGAAGCATGACATGCGTAGGTGTGTTGGAAAATTGAACTGTGTGTGTCTGAAGGGCTACAACAGCTTAGCTTTCAGATAGCAAAGAATATTTTCATGGCCCTTAAGAATTGGAAACCCATCACCCCTTCCCTTAATGAAAGCATAAATTCTGCAAGAATAGAAGAGACCAGCGAAGAGGACACTGAGATTGGGTATATCGGTAACTACTGGTTTAACTTATTTTCTTGAAGGCTCTGATTAATTATTCTTTTATGTTTGCAGGTCTAATTACAACCACATCTAGAAAACTAGATCGAGAGCAGCAGGGAGAGCACATTCTGGAGGTAAATAATTTCTTTAGTTTTTTGAAAAACAATGACTGTAAGTTCATTGTTCTTTTACAGAGAGTTAAGTTTACCATAGTTGATTACTATATGAAGAATTTAGAGAACTGGATTTCAGAAATAATTTGCTTCTATGTTCATTATATTGCAATGCACAAAACTACCTATCTTATAAAAACAACATGTTGTGAATTTTTCTTAAGAAAAGAGTTAATATACAGATAAAGGGCAATTTTTTGTTTTTATATCTGTTAACCAAGATTTTCTTTCAATCACTATAAAGGCATGATTGTTAAAAGGAGGCGTGTTCCTTTTTTTTTTTGTAATTATTGGAATAGCTATTTCAGTCTGCCTGTTTCTGAATATAGACCTGTGAAAAAGAAGTGTAGAATCTTTTTTTAAGCACTGAGAATACACACAGATTGTGAGTAGACCTTTTTTCTACACAACATATTTATCAATCACATAAGTAGACGAGTCGCAAAATATGCATTATAGATTTGGAGTACAAAAGAATGAAATTTATGATATAATTCTTTTATTTAACTGCATTTAATTGATTGCCTGGAATTTATGTAGTACCTATTTTCATTCTCCATCAAAAAACATGAAGGAAAAACATGTAGACAAATGTAAGTCTTCCGGCTTCCCAGTGTCGCTGTGCAGGGTGAGAGCACTGTGCTTCACCTGAAAGGAAGACTTAATTTTCACAGTGATAGTTACATGCTAAGATTTATCTGGGTCCTTTATTGTGCCTCTCCTCTTGCATGATAGATAAAGGACTGCAGTGTGAGTTGGCAAAACTAACATTAAAGCTAGAGAAGCAAGCCTGGACTTACACAAAACCTGTGAAATCTGTAGAAATATTTTCTAATAGGAATGCAAGGACTGCATGGACTTAGAGATGAACGGTATTCCTTGATAGCACACACTATCCTTTTGCAGAACTCCAAGGAACATACAGTCTTCCCAGTCCTTTTCTATCCGTTTGGTGCATTGCAAGCTGGATTAATGCAGCTGTTGGACCAAATTTTTGTCATTATTTTAATTTCTGTATCAGCTTTGGAAATGACTCTTTACACATGAGTAGCAATAGGGTGAAATTTCCTCTGCAGTGTGTTTCCAGTAGTACTAATAGCAAAGTTAGTTAATTGGCAAATCTGGTTTAGTACTAGAAATGTTATTCCTGTGAAGTCAGTATATTATTCTCTTTTAAATTACCTCCTTAAATCTACTCGTGTCAGTTTCCCAAAGCGCTTCGTGTCGGTTATATCTCATTTCTGGGCCCCTACTATGCATATTGATTGTAAAATTGGTATCTCATGACTTTTACTCCCATGCGTATCGTGCTGGCTTTTGTATTAGATCTATACAGTAAATAAAATGAGCTGTGGGTCATCCTCTGACGCTGAAGCCACAGTATGGCTTTGAATGTATGTAGTTTATCCCTGGCACAGGGTGGCCATGTCCAAGTTGCCTGTTGAGAATGGTGCCTTTTTTAAGGTTACAGTATCACACAATGGGTCATAAATCCTCCTGGTTTCAGCAATCTCTATAAAAAGACCAGATTAAGTTTATTGCTCTTTAGTTTGGAATATTGGCTATTGCCTACTGGTATCATATATAATTCTTTGTTCTTCCTTCATTTTGAATCCCAGCTGGCTGTTAAAGTTTTATTTAAAAGTCTGCAAAGTATCCAACGAAAGAACTCTTAACTACAGAGCGAGTATGACAGACAGCACAGCCCAAAGTAGCAGTTTTCCCATTTGTTAGTTTTATGTTGACACCTTTGAAAATATGTTGGAAAGAAACCCAGGAATGCACAGAATGGTGGGCAATATTATGAGCCAAGTGCTGAGCATCTGGCTAATTAATTGAGCATTGAAATGTTGACCAGATGGGTTGGTGGTTTATTCCTTGTTTGTTATTAAATTTGATCCTTGATTGCACTCCTGCTTACATAATAGTAATTAATATGCCCCATTCTTTTATTCCCAACTTGTAACTATTTTCTGAGTGCCAACTGGCACTTTTTTAATGCAGTTATTTTAGGTTAGCTTCGTATTACTCTCTCGTGTCTTAAAATTCTGTTTGTTATGTCAGTAATGCCTTCAAAACTGATGTGGCATTCAAATCCAACTAGATTTTCCTCAGAGTTGCCTTTTTCTTTTCTGCTTGGCTCAGGGCAATGCTAATTTTATGTTAACAGAAAGTTATTCCATACCCCTTGGAATTTCCTTGTTTGCGATGTGTTTTGGGGTTTTTTTGCGAACTGAAAGATATGTGGTGGTGTTCCATTACAAGTACTAAAGGGAACAGATATTCATATATGTGGAAGTCCTACCATCTGTTAGAGATGAACAGGAATATTTGCATTCCATGTGTTTTGTTGGGGTTATTGACTTTACTCACACTTTTTCATTGCCTTCATGCTTGCAAGTTATACCACATTTCATTTGTATTTCCTTTTTCTTTCTAAAATAGATGCGAAAGGGCAAAAAACCAAGAATATCTGATCGTGTCATTCATGTCAATGTAAATTGATTTGTTCATCAGGGATTCAATTCCAGTCTTCCACTAGTATTCATTTCATTATTTTGTATCTGTATTATCCTTGCATCCTTATGTTTTTCCATAGTCAAATTTCCCAGGGTATCTGTCCAGTGAAAGATTCACCACCCGTGTTCTTGAAGAAAAACACTTGTTCTCCCGAAATTGGGGTGGGCTTGTTGGAATTGCAGTATCTTCTATCAGTGGCGTGTAGGGTTTTTTTGTTTGGGTTAAGGGGAGTTGGTTTTGTTTGACACCCTTCACAGCAGTTATGGTAGAATCATAGAATCATTTAGGCTGGGAAAGGCTTTAAAGATCTTTGAGTCCAACCATGTGTCTTCCCTATCAGGTTTTCCCAGTACTACTGCAGTGACTGACCTCTATGTGAAGCTTCCTCCCAGCAAAGACTTGCGTCTTCCTCACAAACTCAAACCTGAAATGTAACTGCAGTGTGTAACAAGTTTTCCATAGAATAAGTTAGAAAAATTGGGTGGTTAGAGTTTTTTGGGGGGGTTGGTTTGCTTTTTTTTGCAAATGAAACATCAAAATGTTAAGATAGTAGCAGAATAAACTTTTGTAGGTACCTTTTGTAAATATTCATCAAATAGCTTTACACAGTGGTCTTTAAGTAACTGAAGTTAGGGAATTACTTTACAGTTCTCTTAGGCAGCTGTAGGAAAATCTGATTTAAAAAGAGCATTGTTGGAAAGACTGCGTTCGAATTGAGCTTTAACCATATCCTTTTTAATAAAACCAGGTAACGGTGACAGACAATGGCATTCCTGCAAAATCAACAATTGCCCGGGTGATTGTGAAGGTCTTAGATGAGAATGACAATAAGCCTCAGTTCTTGCAAAAGTTCTACAAAATCCGGCTCCCAGAGCGCGGTAAACCAGAACGAGAGAGAACTGCGAGGAGAGAGCCCATCTATCGAGTCATTGCTGCTGATAAAGATGAAGGCCCCAATGCAGAGATCTCTTACAGCATTGAAGAGGGTGATGAACATGGCAAATTCTTTATCGAACCGAAAACTGGAGTGGTTTCATCAAAGAAATTTTCTGCAGCGAGGGACTATGATATCCTTTCAGTGAGTCAAAATCTTGTATATCACGAATACATGAAGTGTTCTTTTATCTGTATTCTCATTGCTTCTTATTCAGTGGCTGGCAGATGAGTGACTGCCATATCGAAAGGAAGAAAGCTTCAACAAATCCAGAAGTATTGTTTTGTGGGTTTGTTTGTTTTGTTTTCTTTTCTTTTAAAGGATGATTTCAGATGTTTGTATTGAGAAAGCAAATCAAGAAACTGCTGTTCTTTTCCAAAACTTGACAGATAAAGAACACGATGAGGGAACATAAACAATCAGTTTGACTCTCAGGAAGAAAGCAAAATAAAAGTGAATTTATGGTAACGGTTTGTGCTGCTATCAGGTGCTGCATACTTTTTCTCCATTTGCTGCCTAGATAATGAAGGGCAAGTGGCACTTTGAGAGACACTTAACCTTTTTGGATATCTCTCGCACAAGCAAACACGCTTGGAGCTTATTACTACTTTTCCATTTACGTGACATAATGATTTATGTGATCCTGTAGCCTAAAAGATGTGTCTGTTTCACAGATTAAAGCTGTAGATAATGGTCGTCCACAAAAATCATCAACTACACGGCTTCACATAGAATGGATTCCAAAGCCCGTCCCACCCGTGGAGCCCATTTATTTTGAGGAAGCCTTTTTTTCTTTTACGGTGATGGAAAGCGACCCGGTTGCTCACATGATTGGCGTAATAGCTGTTGAACCTCTTGGAACACCACTTTGGTTTGACATAACGGGTAAGGATGCCTTAAGGGCTTTTATTATTAGAAACAAACTCACGGAGTCTGAGATACTAGAGGGCTCATTGCAGCTTGGTTTCTTAATCGCTTTTCTAAATGATGCAATGTTTTGGCATTTTTTAGCTGTGGATACGTTTTTTTTCCCTTATTTCATTATAAATCAAAATGACTTTTCAATTTTTATCAATGCCACTATATATCAAGGATTAAAATTGCATTTCAAAATATCTGCTGTGCTGCAGTTTCAGAAATGACTTATGAATATTGTGTCAGTGAAATTAAAACGAATCAAATCAATCTCATAGACTGTAGGCTAGGGAAAGAAATAAAATGCCGGTTTTCTGCAAATCGGGACAGTACACCCAAAGAGAGATTATACTGTTCACATTGATTTCTTGTCCTCTGGGCTGCTTCTCAGTTTGCTGTCCCTTGATTCAGTACTAAAAGGAAAGCTTGCAATGTTCCTAACCCCAGCAAACTTCTTCCTCTACGTATTCTCGCTACTATATTGTACCTGAGCCTCTAATATGGAAAGGGGAATTCTAATCAGTGATATCAGTTGATGCTGCGGTGACAAAATGAATAGTACTTTTCAATTTTAGGCTTACTCACTAGACCTGTTCACTGTACAGCTGATACTAAAACAAGTTCTGTCCTGTGTTACGTGCTTCAGAATGAAGGAGAGTAGCACAGCCTTGTTTCCTGGAGAGGTATCTTGTAGTGAACTGGTTCTGCTCCTAAGACAGCCCCATCAGATTGGGATTTTTCCACCACATTCACAAGAGAGGGAAGGATCCTTTTCACCTTGGCGACTGCTGAAAATTTTAGCCATGAATATGGTGTTAAGTTGTTAGGGAGAGCATAATTTGAAATATTTCTTAAAAATTTAATTCTTTTTAAGGTCTGTTTTGATGGTATGCATTTTCTAAGGGATTCTGAGAAGAACAACAGTTAAAAACACAGTTTGTAAAACTGATACATGTAGCAGGAATATATAAATGATAAATACTTGAGGCTGTTCTCAGAAAACCTTCAAGCACGTGAGAACAGACATAGCTCTTCCCCTAAATGCATACTTCATGCGTGAACAAACAGTGATGATATTGATAATAATTTTTAATGTATTAAATATTTACATAGATTTTATTTTAATGGTTCTTTATAATGTATTCTGGAAAAAAAATGAGTTCCTGTCTGACTAGATCATAGCTAAGTAAAAAGTGTTTGCATTTAGACAAACCAAGGGGTTAGAGATCTGTACAATTGTGTAGAGGGAGTAAGGAATTCGAGATGCCTCCTTGCATTCTCACAGGGGCAAAGCTCTCTGCATTAGGGGTATTTTGCAACTGAGACTGCTTTTTTACTGCTCTCCTGAACTTACACACACATAGATGTGGCAGTAGAAAAGCAGAAAATATAAAAATAATTTAAGTGAGCAGGAGAGAGGAGAAGGTTCCATGTGCTCCAATTCTAACAAGGTCATCCAGTCAACAACAAACAGGAACATCTATAGACCAAAAAGAGTCCATTACAGGAAAGGTTAAGAAAGGGATATTGTCAGAAAAAGGCAAGTCGTTCATGGAGATGAAAGAGAGTAGATAGAAGAGGCCTCAGGGGTCTTGAGAGTTTCTATAGAGTACAGCAATGGCATTTCCCATGGTCTTTAATTAGCAAAATTTGTTAATTAGATTGGGGATGTACTTACTGTCCTTTTTAGTTTGCTTCAACTGCTCTGCACTCTGAAAAGTGTGTACATCTGAATAGAGTTCTGATGATAGTATTATTTTCATTTGCTTCTTGTAAGCATGCAGCATGGTTTGGACATTTACATACTTTTTATCGTATGCTTAAAGCAGAAAATAGGTGATTTTCCTGCTATTTGTAGAAGGACATGGACAGAAAACTCTAAGGGAAAAGAGCAGAACTTGTCCATACACTGTAAAATAAACCATTTTATTTTGACTGTTTTCTTAGTAAAAATTATTTGGAAAGTTTGATATGTGATCATGTTGCAAAGTTATCTGCTACTCTTACAGGTGGTCATTTTACTGCCCTCTTTTACTGTTTCTAATAGCATGAATTACTTTGATTGACAGCTTTCCTTTGTGTTCTGTGCTTGCTTTCCATGCTTTCTTTCTTTTTGGCTGAGCCAGGAGACAAGCTTGCTAGTGAAGTATTTTACATCTTTCAGATGGCTTGTGACCTGAACTGTACAGCAGAAGGTATCTGCTGAGATCACATAATTTATTACCAGATTATGAGATCTGAAATGAAAGCGTACATTTATAAAATATTTATTTTATTAACCCTTCGGAAATCAAAGTGCTCACAGTTGCATTTGTGAAAGGTTCGTTTTTGTTTTGTTTTGTCATCATTACATTTATACAGCATCAATTCAGAGCATCCAGTTTTGACTTTGGCCAAAACTGCTGCTGTTACACTTTCAGTGTACCAGATGCAGAAGTTAGGGTTGAGTTCTGCTTCAGCGGATTCCCAGGTATCACCACTACTACAAAAATTAGGCAAGGCCTTTGTGATTTCCTTGATAAGGAAGAAAAAAAAAAAAAGGTTGGTTAGAGAGTTTGTCCCTGTATATCCCCTTAAAATGGAGATGCCTTTATTGAAACATTAAATTCTCCTCTCCTAGCCATCTGAGAAAATGGTTAGAGACTCACTTTCTGAAGCTGACATCTTGCACAAAGCCCATTAAAAAAGTCATGTATGCTTGTTAAAAAAAATTTAAAAGGCTTTCATGTTGTCCAGTTTATATCCATTCATGTGACTCAAATGCTGCTGCTGGGCCAGTAAGAGGAGTTGGCTTTCAGTGAAGCTAGAAAAATTACATAATTTTTGTCATTATCAAATATCTTAAATCCAATGAAGCAGAATCCAGCCCATCTTTCCTAAACTGATATGTCTGTCATGCAATGGAACCTTCTGACAATGAAATTCTTTCTACATGTGAATGGGGGCCCATTTCAGTATTTACTGTTCTTTCTTGGATTAAGTATAAATTTGCAACCTTTGTAACTTCACCCTGTCACTTGTAGCCTTGGCTTTTGCTAAAAGGCATTCAGTGATTTACAAAACACAGCATGTAAAAACTCATTAAAAACAAACCAAATCCACTCATGATGTCTGAATGCTATCCTTGTAAAATATAATTAGAGAAACACATGCACATAATTAGGATAAATTGTTTTGCCGTATCTAGCACTGGCTTGACCAAAATAAAAATTGATTTGTCCATTTTAGGCAGATTATTGAGACGTCTAAAGCAATTGTAGCTAAATGGCAGTATTTATCATTGCTAACAATATTTGGACTTAATGGACGTTGTATTCTCATGACAGTCTGCTCGGGGTGGCATGATGATGATCAATTAAATGTTTAAACGACTAAGTGTAGCTATTGATCTACACGGTTATTTAACTATATTTCAAAGGGTAATTTGAAAGTTTCACAAGGGAAGTTAAGATAATTTGCTTCAGAAAAGGAGCTTGGCCATATTTAAACACTGGGCATTTAAATATTTAGCACCTATCTGAGTCCTGCTTATCTCAGTAGGAATTAGATACTGACTTCTTTAGATACTCAGTGTTGAGGTGAGAATCCTTTGGAGGTACTGTAGCTTTTTCAACCTTGTCTATAGTCGTATATGAGTATAGTAATTTATACTCTGATCCAAAGGACACAAATTTGACAGTATTTCTGATTTGGGATTTTTATGTATTTTGATCAAAATTTATTTTTTCACTAATTAGCCTGACTGTCTGCACAGGATAACTATCACATTTCACCTAGTAATTCTCAGTTTCCTGATATTTGGAATCTTTAAATTCTGCTTTAAAAAAAAAAAAAAAAAAAAAGTAGAGAATCTTGCTCAGAATCTACCTGCTAACTTTCCATGAGCCAGACAAATCAGCTTTGTCCAAAAGTAATCAGTTTTAACTATCTGTAAGTAGCAGCATATTACCAGAAAAAAACCCAAAGTGTTTAAAATAAGTGTATATATAAGTATATGTGTATACAGTTCCACCTTCATTAAGCATCTGAAGACAGAACATGATCATACCTGAAAATAATGCAACAATGCTGTTGTTTTATGAACTTCTCCCTCTCCCAATTTCCTGAACAAGGTGGCAACTATGACAGTCGGTTTGATGTGGACAAGGGCACTGGAACTATCATTGTCGCTAGACCTCTTGATGCAGAGCAGAAATCAAATTACAACTTGACGGTAGAGGCAACAGATGGAACCAGATCTATCAGCACTCAGGTAATGGACTTCCTAAAGAAGCACTTATAGAAGACGGAATTTGTGGCTGGGGGGTGGAGAGGGTGTTGCATTTTCTCCTTACCATTTTTTTTCATCCTGGACGGTGAATATGGTTTATATAAATTACGGACTCCGTCTAAAATAGAAGTGGATTCTGATATTCATAGAGCCACGTTGTTTGGTGGTCCAGGTGGAAGGTTGTGTGTTACTGTGCTATAGCCTGAATCAGCCGCTTTTAAGTTATATCGTGTTCCTACATTAGCTGAGTAAATGAAAACAGAAACTAAGCCCTTCCGTGCATGATTTGCTTACAAGAAAAGGATTAATACTTCTTATGTGAATTACCCCTCTTTATTCAACTCCCCCAAAATCACCAAATAATATGATTACTCAGCTTGAAATTGAAAAGACCACCATTGTAAGGTGGTTTAGGTTTTCCCCCCCCCCAAGACCTGTGGATGACAATTTGTACAAGGTCCAATTACCGTTTTATGAAGCCGAGCTGCTCGTTCTGCGCGGTGTGCAGAAACGAGATTTAGATGGTAACATCACTGTGTATCTTCCTGAGTACTTTCTTTTGGCTTCAGTGGAGGTACAGATTGTCAAACACTCTCCAAAAAGCAGCAATCTTAGACAAACCAATTTTTTTCAGATAACCTCTCTACTAAGGCTCCATGGCGGTGGGAATTCTTTGCAGTTGAACTAATAAGTTCACTTTCAGGCAGAAGCCTTTCGTGATACTAATGGAAATAACTCCTAGTAAAGTTGGTTATCCCTCCTGATTTTCCCATCTAGTTTATTCCCTTAGTCCAGAATCTGAATATATTTGAAGTAAGGTTTAGCTGAGGTTGGTGTGAATGGAGGCATAAGCATAGAGGAGCTCTGGTTTTCTTCCAAATAGACAGGAAAGGATTTATTTACCGATTTAAGACTGTTGGATTGGGACAGTGAATGTGTCTTTATTGCCTACCCCATCACTGGCCTACTGCTCAGGAGCTCAAAGTGCAATAAGTAGGTTGCTGCTGTCTTTTCTGTATATGGAAATCTGTTACGAATGCAATTTCTTGTTCTTCAGCTTCTGTGCAGTATGTATGTTTCTCTGTCATCTTTTCTAATCTCTTATTTCTTGTCTTCCTCCTTTTGGCTAGAGGGAAAAATGTTTCTTGTCAATATTTAGGATTTAAAACAGAATCTTTATTGACCTGACTGCATGTCTGGAGGCTTGATAGGTCACATAGAATAAATCCAATAGTAGAAGACTGCAAAGTTCGCAGTTTCCTTTTCCTTTAATGGTGACAATTTTGAGTGATATTCTAGACCACGAATCTCCAAACATGACAACATGTGCGCCAGTCAGAACTCGCTGCTGTCACAGCCGTGGGGCCATTGCTGCTGGTGCTGATAACCACCATAAAAGGTTTGGAGAATCCTGCTGTAAATATATTGCCTAGTTGTAGTAAAAATATTGAGCAGATTCATTTCTGCCAATTAAAGAACACTGGATAGAAGGCATGAATTAGTTTGAAAAAAATCAGAAGAAACCCAGATCCAACTAAGAGAAATCCTTTTGCCAGGAAAGTCAGAAAGAACAGCAAGAGGCTTTCCACACACGCTTCCCCTCCCTCCCAAGAATGCAGTCAAAAATGCCACCATGCAGAGCGTGTTGGGGTAGCCTGGGGACTAGTAAAGGCTGAATTTGTGGTCTCGATGACTGCAGATATTCTATCCAGTGCTGCTGCTTCTATAGCTGAATTTGTGCAGGCCTCCTGAGCTGTCACAGTTGAACCATAATCTGCTTTGTCTTCTGGAACAACCAAGAATTGGAAGGTCACAAAGATGCTTTAACCCTCACCCCTTCTCTTCCTCTGGGTTACAAGATGTATTTAGTTCTTCCCGAAAGCACACAGTGTAGCTTTTGTCCAATTTCTTCAAATGAATTTGTTATTTTAGCATTTTGTGAAGCTGAGTGAACATTATAAACATTTACCACAGCAGTCTTCTGGAGAAGAATAGGAGTAGTAGTCTAAAATTTATCGCCTCTTATTTCTGTGATTGCTTTTTTGTATGATTTTCTTTTGTGTCTTTCCTTTCCTCTCGCAGCCGGAGTTGGCAGGAGCAGAGGTTGTGGTTTCTGTTACGAGTGAGCACAAAGGCTTCCTTTGCATTGTCTTCCCTTTTCCCCTGCTCGTGGGATAAGCACCCGTTACTGGTTTTGAGTCTCATGTTACTGGGGTATACGGATGGAGGAGCCACGGATTAGATCAAACTTTGCAACTCTAGGTGCATGAAACAGACGCCTGATTTTTAACTGATTCTCTTATCTCCCCCGTAACTCCTGGGCCCACCCAAGTGGACTGATCTGTTAAGATAAGCCCTCAGGACTCTCATTAAGAAGATGCATTTGAGATGAGGCAGGGGAATTAAAAGCGTTGATAACGAAATCAAAGTTGAAGGTGTGATTTATGGCTGCCAGTGTGTACATTCCATTGCTGAAATAATGTTTAAAGTTTGAGTGTTGATGTTGTGTTGGATTCTTCCAAGAGCTGATAAACAGTTAAAACAGAGTGACAGGCATAAAAAAAATATATCTGATTACCGAGTGCATACATTAGGAACAACAATATGCCATACACAGCTTTTAGCTTACAAAGTAATTGCTGTAAACATTGGAAATACAGTAAACAATTTAGCAGACCTTGTTTAACAGCAGATTAAGTAATTTTATGTTTAATTTGATCAAGGAAATGACATTTTCAAGATGCTTGTGAAGGGGGGACAAGAAACTAAAATCTTATTGTGTAAAAGCAGCGTATTGAATCTGACTTGAAACTAGAAGGCATTTGCTGGCCTGGGGCCATTAACATCTGTAGAGCATTTGACTCTTTCAGGACTCCAGTTAAATAGCTTTTTTGAAAAATACAGCAGCAGTAGGCGTGGAGGCTATTAGAATTTTGCATGCATCTAAATGCCAAATGCATGATGCAAAGCAAGGACAAACAAATTCCCAGCCTACAGTAGCGGTGTTTGACAGATGATGTTAGAGATGACTAGTGTCACACTAGGAAGGAATATCATTAAAAAACCAAATCAGTTTACTAATGTTTTTGGATTATAATGTTTTGGCCTTAAATAGAAAAGGTTATTGATAGGATGTAAGAAGCAATATATTAACTATTGAATTGCTTTTTGGGGGGAATAAAAGAAGAAAGAAAAAAGAGTAATCCTGTTTCTAGTTATAGCTGCTTCCAGTCATTGCTATGTCTGTCTTTTTTTTTTTTTTTTTTCCACTGGAAGTAATACTTACAATGGTTTAAAGCTAATTGCACCTTTTTACCTAGTGCTGTGCTAGTGCAGAATATTTAATCTTGCTTTATGCAAAATTTATATGGATATTATGCTTTGGGGTTGATTTGGGAATGAAGGATAGAATGTTCTTCATTGATTAAACGTGCGTTTTTGCTGCGATCACCACACTGCTCCACAGAGGCATATTAGAACTGCAATGCAGTTATATTATCTCTAGATAATACAACTTTTTGTTTATGAAAATGATTATAAACACGTCAATGTAACTATAATGTCATTATGAAAGGAGAGAGGAGGAGATTTTAAACTCCACATAGAATCAGCAAATAAAAAATTAGGTTAAAACAATCCAAAGGCACACCATGTTTAAATATTACACACTGAGTATGCTTTGTCAGTGGCACATATATCCTCTATAACTTACTAATAATCAGTGCGCTCCAATGCAAATTTAGGTTTCACCCGTCAAATAATCAAGAGATTTCAAGTCCTTCCCCTAAATAATCCTGAGCTGCTTTGTTCTCTGCCTGTATAACCAGGTTGCATCCCTCTCAGTGCAGACACAGCCTTGCAAAATTGATCATGTTTCTTTAGTTCCAGACCATTTTGTTTCAGAGATCACATCGTGGTCTGTTAATGTCAAACTTTTCTGTAGTGTGCCTCTTTAAGATGCAACTTCTTTCTTAAGAGGTGATATTAGTGTATTCCATTTGAATTTAATCTTAGTATTTCATTGAGAATTTATGTAGCTGTTTTATTGTATTATACATGTTACTTTAGAATAACACAAGCTCTTCATGTATTTTATTCTCATGCCCACAAACCCATATTTTTCTGTGTGGGTCTTAAATATTGCACCCACAATTAGTACTTCAGGTGCTTTTTATTTAATTTGAAGGCCATGACAGTTTACAGGAATATTTGGTCAATATTTGTGCAATTTAAAAGGAAATTGCACATCTAGCACCTGTCACTTAACATCGGTAAGAAACCCTGTCTTGAAAGTGGGGTTTCCTTAGTACATTTGTTTAATAGTTTAGACTATTTGTTTAATAGTTAGACCACCTGGGATGGTGGGGTGCTACCTCTTGCTTGGACATGCTTTTATGTTAGTGTTTAACAACCTTCCTTGAAAATAATTTTTTTCTTGCGCCTAATTGTAGTTTCCCTTATTCTTTGTGAGCTTGTGAGTGTTGCCTTTTGTCCTTTCGCCATGCACTTCTGAGAAGAGTCCGACTGTTTTTCCTGCAGCCCTCACTTTACCCTCTCCCTTTAGTGAGAAAATAATCCTGAAGCATGTAGATAACACCTTTCACTTCAGTCTAAGATAAACTTCAGATTTTAGGTACCTTTAAAATGATTGCACTAATAGATCAAATTGTGTATTTGTAGTCGTGTTCACCAGTGTGGAGAAAAACTACATGCCCCAGCAAGTCATTTGACAAGTGGTGGAATAACCTGAGGAAGCCACTTGTAGCATCTGAGTCATTATGTTTCTTCCTTAGCAATATTTTTGTTAATAATTCATATTTAATAGTGCTGTACATTTTGATGAGCTAGCTCCTTATCTGCTCAGCTCAACAGCACATTTTTGGAGGATGTCTCCTCACAGTAAGGTCATTTTAACTGCTTCGCTAGCTAATACCAGAGGAGGTTGATGCTAAGTCCTTCTCATGGTATGATCAACAGATCGCTCCTCAGTTAAGCTGTTTCATCGGCTCTGTGGTTAGTCTTGCAGGTACCAATGTTGGTTTCATTCCTGGCATTTAACTAAGTACTTTACACAGTTTTTTGTGGTGCTCCATGCTAGAAATGATGTTTTCCAGTATTCATTTTGTGTAGTACCAGCAGCACAAGTGGCCAAGTCTTCTGCTCTGAAGAGTCATCTAACGCAGTTGCTCTGGAGTTGCATTCCCTCCCACCTCAGGGGTTTATCTAAGTTTCTGTATTTCCTCATTTGAAGGAAAATAGAAATCAACAGTTTTGATTTAAATCCATCAAATTTGACACTTCATCTTTTCACTCACTGTTTTTCTGAGTGTAAACTTAATCTGTTGGGGGGTGGGAATTGAATAAATACATCGCTGACATGTTCATTTTGAAAGCATAGTGTCCAGGAATTGTTTTAATTGTATATGGTCATTTAACCTTTTAGTTATACAAAATGTGTTTGTATAATTTGATTTGTACTGAGGGTAGAGTTTTTCTTCACTTTTTAAAATTTGTTGGCCACCTTCATTAGTTCTCATTTTCCTGAGGGCCCGTGTTCAGTGAGCAGCTGTTTTTACTAAAATGCTATGTAAGTGGACCCTCCTGTATTTCTTCTTCCAAGATGCATTCAAATCTATTTTATTTATACAGATTTTTTTAAGCCACAACAACTGTGCTTGTGTTGTTTCATTACATCCTCTCTAATCATGACAATCTAAAAAAAATCTTTTATTTAAGGTCCTACTCATTTCATTCTCACTGTTCATTTTCCAGTTGAATTTGTTAGTGAATATATTTAAAAACCTGATCTAATATGTATCCTGGGTCACCAAACATTAATTTTTCTCCCCGCTGAAAATCAGTATTTATTCCAGCTCTTAGTTTCCTATCTTTAATCAGTTTTTAATCCATGACGAAAGCAAACTCCTTAGTTTCCATAGCAACATCGTGCAAGGGATTTTGTCAGTGTGCCAAATGATTAGTTTATTTGCTATTTTTTCTATTTTCTGAGAAATCTAATAAATCGTGGGAGGCAGCATTTTCCTATAAAAAGCAGTGATGGTTTGTATTTTTTTTCTAACAGACTGTTTCAAACACTGAATAACTACCTATGTTCATGAGTATTTCCCTAAATGTACTGTAGCTCAGATTATGGCTCACTGACCTGAAACCCCTAGGACTACGTATACTAAAATATTAGAGGGGTGTGTGTGTGGCTGTGGACACTCGTGTGCACACACATACCCATGCGTGCCCCACTCCCAGCCCTGCCTGTCTGCAGGTGGAGCTCAGTATTACCAACAGTGTGTGTTACATTAGGAGCATTACCTTTTTTTTTTTTTAATTTTTTTTTTTTTTTTCCTCCCTGCAGTTCAGCAGGACCTGGGGGTGTTTCCCATCTTGTCTTGGTGATTTGTTTCTGTTTAGCAGCTTATTGCAGCACTCAATGATCTTACTTACCTGCAGCTTGTTTCATGGTTTCAAATAAATTTAAAACCTTTTTTATGCATTCTGTGGCTTTTTATTCTATATCTGGCTTCTGACTCTTGAGATTCCACATTTGCCATCTTCAACTCAGTTCCTGTATTCCCTTTTATATGCTTCTCTGTTCTTTTTTATTATCTGAGTGAAATTCTCATAGAAAATAGTCTTTCTGGTGACAATTATTTCACCTACCAGAGTGGGGAATATCACAGTTTTTGGGAGGACTTTCCTATCTTATAATACAAAGTTATCACAAGAGTTCCACACTTAGCTCTTCGTGTTCTCAGATTCTCACTTCCCCGTGTCTGCCCTGTGGTGCCTCCAGGGTTGGTGCAGGACTTCATTACATAGATGCAAAAGTCTTGAACACTTCCAGGGATGGGGCGTCAACAGCTTCTCTGGGCAACCTGTGCCAGTGCCTCACCACCTCCATACTGAAAAATTTCTTCCTCATATCTAATCTAAATCTACCCTCTTCCAGTTTAAAGCATTACCCCTTGTCCTATGGCTACATGCCCATGTAAAAAGTCCCTCTCCAGCTTTTCTGTAGGTGCCCTTGAGATACTGGAAAGCTTCTATAAGGTCTCCCTGGAGCCTTCTCTTTTCCAGGCTGAACAACACCAACTCTCTCAGCCTGTCCTCACAGCAGAGGTGCTCCATCTCTCTGATCATCTTCGTGGCCTTCCTCTGGACCCACTTCAACAGGTCCATGTCCTTCTTATGTTGGGGGGTCCAAGAACTTGAATTTAGCCAAGTGTTCTTGGAGCTTTGCTGTCCACCTGACAACTCTTCCACATTACTGTTACTCATCTGATGCCATCAGTGGTGAAGGAGCCGGATGGTGGCTGAATGTCTTACCCTTTTTATACAAGAGTTTGATGCTGTGCAAAGCAAGTGTAGGGATCTTGTGTGGTTTCAGTGAACATTATTATTCAGACACGGAGAGCATTGCCTGCGTAGCACGCAGGTGAACCCAACTGAACTTCGGTTGGAAGATGCAATTTGAAGCATCGAAGTTACTCTAACTGTATAAATTTGTTGTATAAATTTCTCATTTGACTTTAGGGAAGGCAAGGCACATTTGGGTTTAGTGACATTCTTCTTCCCTATGCCTCTTAGTTCCCTCCTGTTCTCTGAAAATATTTGTCTTGCAGTGGAATTATTTCAGTATTATGGTCTGTTTTTTTAATGAAATAGCCTGTTTTCATCTCTGTTTCCCAAATATCATCAATGTTTTCTCCTTCCCATTGTATCATTTCAGGTGTACATCAAAGTTATAGACACAAATAATCACAGGCCTCAGTTTTCTGCTTCAAAATATGAAGTAGTTATACCTGAAGACACCCTGCCAGATACAGAAATTCTGCAAGTCAGCGCCACAGACAGAGATGAGAAGAATAAACTGATTTATACTATGCAGGGCAGCACTGATCCCATCAGTCTTAAAAAATTTCGTCTGGACCCTGCAACTGGCTCTCTATATACTTCAGAAAAACTGGATCATGAGACCATGAACCAGCATATTCTCACCATAATGGTAAATAAACACAAAATTTCTTCTGTGGTCAATAACAAATGTCTTCTTAATGTCTTTTTCATTTATCCCCTTAATTCAAACATTTATTTGTATGTTTAAGTTGTATGCTGTCTTTGTCTCTGTGACTAGTACAGATTGAACCTTGAATTATTACTAATATTTGATGAACTACTGAAATAACAGTGCTTAATTACTAGTAATGTGCTGTTTCAGGTTCGAGATCAAGATGTTCCCGTAAAGCGTAACTATGCGAGAATCATCATTAATGTCAGTGACACAAATGATCATGCTCCGTGGTTCACCAGCTCTTCCTACGAAGGACGGGTGTATGAGTCAGCAGCTGTTGGATCTGCAGTTCTCCAGGTTACAGCCTTAGATAAGGACAAGGGAAAAAATGCAGAAATTGTCTACTCTATTGAATCAGGTATATTGACTTTCTTACCTCTTCAGTTTATTTTGAAACAATGCTCGCTGATACTTCGTTTCAACTGTAGACTTCTATTTAAGATAAAGCCTCAGAGCACTTAAAAGAAAACTAAAATATTCATCTCCCTCCCCTTAGCCATTGATATTATCCGTTAGATACCTTTGGAACATTTCAGTGGTAACAGGAGAAAAAGCTACCTTGAAACATTTAAGAGGGGTATGTTCTTTAAAAATTGCAGAAGCATTAAATTCAGATCTAAAAAAAAAAATATTCTTTTTTGATAGTGTAAGTTGTACTTTTTGACATAGGCAAAGCAAGGATTTGATGAAAAGAGTAAAAGCCTGTGACAAGTGCTTTCGTGTTTAGCACAATGTGAAAGAAAGGAGCTCAAAAATAACTTAGAAATATCCATATACTTAACCACAAAATAGTCCCAGTTATTAAGTTAAACTTTCTGATAGATGTAGCAAGAAAGGAGTTGCTTTGCATGGTTCCCTCTGGCTGATTTTAAATAGTGGGACTGCTATTCTAGCTCAATAAAATATATAAGAAAGTCTTTAATAGCTGGTCGATTTGGCATAAAGGGTCCTTTTAGATTGCAGGCCGGAGAAGAGCATTAGGTCCTGCTGCTTATTTTTAATGTCAGAGTATCTTTCTGAACTTGCCTATAACAATGCAATTCAAACGACGGCAATTTTGAATAATATGAAAACAGGATGACGTTGACTGAATTCACTTCCCAGATGGAAATGAGTTTTGGCTCAGTCCATTAAATCTAGATACAAGTCTGCCATTACCAAGGTCCTGAACTATTTAGGCACTATGACTGGGAAAAAAAAAAAGTTACTTAAATTTCATTCCTGATGTGCAGTACGACTTTCAAGGTAGAAAGTAATTTAAAATAAAAAACCCAGTCGCAAGCATAAGAAGAGCAGTAAGTAAAAGGTTATTCAGTTACTGTTGCATGCAAGGTGATACATGCAAATGCTTTTTTTTATTTGTCTTAAGCTGCTTTGTAAAGAATAGGAATTGTTTACTGTAAATATTTTCCTTTTCTTCCCCCAAAGTGTTGTTTTGATATGAAAACACTTCAACACTGTATTAAAACAAAGCTGTAATTATGATACTCTGAAGAGGAAGAATGTATTTAAGTGTCTAATAAGTTGCTTAAAATATATGTTTGTTTTCTATTATTTGTAGAAACATGACCTTTTTACCAAGCAGGACACTAATGTCCATAAAACTTTTCTCTTGCCTTTCCCATTTCAGTAGTGCTTATTTTACAAAAGCCAAAGCATAGCAAGAAAAAAATGTGTGTGAGTGCTGTCTAGAATGAAGCTACACCCTGTTTTCTCCTTTTCTTCTAGTTTTTTGTAGGAGGAAATGTAAGACTTTCTTAGGTTTGTTTTACAAGACTGTGATCTACTGGGAGGTTAAAGCATTATAATTGATGTTCTAAGCATATGGAAGGAACATTCCTGAAATGTTTGTAATGGCTGCTTAGATTTGTAATGGGATATTCTAAGAATGCCACTGTGTTTAGAGCCTCCACTGGAAAAAAAAAAACCAACCCAAACAAAAAACCACAAAAACACCCTCTTGCCTACTTGTGTGCATAACTCAGAAGTTCTTAATGAATTTTTTCCATGCTGAGAACATGGCCTTAGTAATGTAATTTTTTAAGAAGTAAAATGTTAAATCTTACCATATTTAGTACCTGAGCTGAATATTGTATGCAGTGTTGTTCAGCTATGGATTTGAAAATATAAAGAAAACAAGTGTTTATCAAATGGCAGTTGATAATCCTCAGTAGGTAGTATTTTTTTTCTAATACTATCACAAGAAATAGCTTGCCTATGTATTAATAGGAAGTTAAGAGAAAGAGAACTATAGTTCGAATTCAGAAAGATTAATTTTGAATCAGTGATTTAAACAATACTTGCATAAGCAATTAAAATTCACAAGTGTGAATTCATTAAAACACTTTTTTTTCCAAAGCAGTCTAGTTATTTTAGATCATGAAATGTAACCTGCATTCCACTAATGTTAACTTCTGAATATGGTTTTCTTTCAGCTTCAGTAGATATTTAAGTTGGCTTAAACATGAATTCAATGACAAAGATAATTTGAAGAAAATACATAATTTATAATGTTGAAACTTGGAAAATACTTGTTATCTTTTTAAGGGTTTTTTAATGGAAAATGAAACTTTTTTTTGCATTTATTTTCAAGGCTTGGATGGTTTTGCTAACTATGTTTTATGCAGTGTTTCCACAAGTAAACGTAGAATTAGTGTTAACTCTTGATTACAGAACACTTTCCAGAGATGCTAACAAGTGTTTGTTAAATAAAAGTAAGAAACTTTAACATTCTCCATGTTCTACGTGATCTCTTTTAGTATATAGCTAAAGAAGCAATCATCCTTTTTAAGTTCTGTATACCTCTTTTTTAATTACTTTTCTTTTTCTTCACAGGGAATATTGGAAATTCCTTCTTTATAGATCCCATTTTGGGTATGATTAAAATTGCAAAGGAATTGGATCGTAGTAACCAGGAAGAATACAACCTGATGGTCAAAGCTACAGACAAAGGAGATCCTCCGATGAGCGAAGTGACCTCTGTGCATATATTTGTTACGGTCTCTGACAACGCCTCGCCAAAATTCACAGCCAAAGAATATTCTACAGAAATCAGTGAGAGCGCCAGCATTGGCAGTTTTGTTGGAATGGTTACAGCATACAGTCAGTCTTCCGTAGTTTATGAAATAAGAGATGGTAACATAGGCGATGCGTTTGCTATCAACCCCAACTCGGGTGTCATTGTTTCTCAGAAGATACTTGATTTTGAAACTTTGCCCGTTTACACTCTAACTGTGCAAGGAACAAACATGGCTGGCTTGTCCACCAATGCAACAGTTCTGGTGCATCTTCGGGATGAGAATGACAATACACCGATTTTTATGCAGGCTGAATATACAGGACTCATCAGTGAATCAGCTTCAGTTAACAGCGTGGTCCTGACTGACAAGAATATCCCATTAGTAATTCGAGCTACAGATGCTGATAAAGAATCTAATGCTTTGCTTGTTTATCAAATTGTTGAACCATCTGTCCGCAAGTATTTTGCCATTGATTCGAGCACTGGTGCCATTCGGACAGTAATGAGTCTGGACTACGAGGAGACAAATATTTTCCACTTTTCAGTGCAAGTACATGATATGGGGATACCGCGTTTATATGCAGAATATGCAGCTAATGTTACTATTTATGTAATTGACATCAATGATTGCCCTCCTGTGTTTTCAAGAGACTTGTATGAGACATCCATTTTGGTTCCAACCTATAAAGGCGTGAAAGTCATCAGCGTCAATGCCACTGATGCCGATTCAGGTGTTTTTTCACAATTACTTTATTCCATTATTGAAGGCAACATCGGAGAAAAATTTTCAATAAACCCTAAGACTGGTGATATAACAGTACAAAATACGAGTCAGTTAAGAAGCAGATACGAATTAACAGTGAGAGCATCTGATGGCAGGTTTGCGAGCACTGCATCTGTAAGAATTAATGTGAAAGAAAGCAAAGCAAGCCAGCTGAAGTTCACGCAGAGTTCTTACTCTGCAACAGTGCAGGAGAATTCCACAGAGGCAAAAACAATAGCTGTTGTTACTGCTATAGGGAATCAAATAAATGAGCCTCTGTTTTACCATATTCTCAATCCAGACAGCAGATTTAAAATCAGCCCAACTTCAGGAGTCCTTTCAACTACAGGAATACCGTTTGACCGTGAGCAGCAAGAATCTTTTGATGTGGTCATAGAAGTGACAGAGGAATATAAACCATCAGTGGTTGCACACATTGTAGTTAAAGTCACAGTGGAAGACGTAAATGATAATGCTCCGTTTTTTGTCAATCTTCCATATTATGCCATCGTTAAAGTAGACTCTGAAGTAGGCCATGTTATTCGACGCGTCACTGCGGTAGATAAAGATGCAGGCAGAAATGGAGAGGTCCATTACTACCTCAAAGAACATCATGAACACTTCCAAATTGATCCCAGTGGTGAAATCTCACTGAAGAAGAAGTTCGAACCAGACACGCTAAATAAGGAGTATCTGGTCACAGTCGTGGCAAAAGATGGAGGGGACCCTGCTTTTTCTGCTGAAGTTATAGTCCCCATTACAGTTATGAGTAAAGCTATGCCAGTTTTCGAAAAGCCTTTCTACAGCGCAGAGATACCTGAAAACATTCAGCTCCATAGTCCTGTGGTACATGTCCAAGCGAACAGCCCGGAGGGACTGAAGGTGTTTTACAGCATCACCGATGGAGATCCTTTCAATCAGTTCACTATCAACTTCAACACTGGTGTTATCAATGTTGTTGCCCCTCTTGACTTTGAGTCTCATCCAGCCTACAAACTGAGTATTCGAGCAACAGACTCCCTGACCGGGGCGCACGCAGATGTTTTTGTGGACATAATAGTGGAAGACATCAACGATAATCCTCCTGTCTTCACGGAGCAGTCTTACATGGCAACCCTTTCCGAGGCATCTGTCATTGGAACCTCTGTTGTACAAGTAAGCGCTACAGACGCCGATTCTGGAACAAACAGGGGGATTTCCTATCACTTGGTTGAGGATAATAGTGAAAGTCATGACTACTTCCACATAGACAGCAACACTGGACTCATTCTTACGGCAAGAACTTTGGACTATGAACAAATTAAACAACACAAGTTACTAGTGAGGGCCATAGATGGCGGCATGCTGCCCTTGAGCAGCGATACCGTTGTAACTGTTGATGTAACCGATCTCAATGATAACCCCCCTCTTTTCAACCAATTGCTTTATGAAGCTAAAATTAGCGAACTGGCTCCCCGAGGGCATTTTGTGACCTGTGTGCAGGCCTCAGATGCAGACAGTTCAGATGTTGACAAGCTGGAATACTCCATCCTGACAGGCAACGACCAAAAGAATTTTGTAATTAATAGTAAAACTGGCATTATCACCATCTCAAACCTACGCAGACAGACACTGAAGTCACATTATAATCTTAACGTGTCTGTTTCCGATGGGGTCTTCAGAAGCTCAGCCCAAGTCCACATAACTGTGACCAGTGCCAACATTCACAGTCCTGTTTTCAGCCAGAACGAATACGAGGTTGAACTGGCTGAAAACGCTCCGTTGCATACTTTGGTGACTGAAGTTAAAGCAACAGATGAAGATTCTGGTACTTACGGCCACATCACTTACCACATTGTGAATGACTTTGCCAAAGACAGGTTTTATACAAATGAGAGAGGGCAGATATTTACCTCCGAGAAGCTTGACCGGGAAACACAAGCAGAAAAAGTAATCGCCATTAGTTTAATGGCCAAAGATTTGGGAGGAAAAGTTGCTTTCTGTACTGTTAATGTAATACTTACAGATGACAATGATAACGCTCCTCAATTCCGAGCAACGGAGTATGAAGTAAACATCGGATCTGATGTTCCACGGGGTACTTCTGTCATTAAAGTCTGGGCGTCTGATGCTGATGAGGGTACAAACGCAGACATCACATACGCTATTGAAGCGGAGTCTGAAAATGTTAAAGAGAACTTAGAAATTGATTCATTGTCTGGTATAATTACTACAAAGGAAAGCTTAATTGGTTTAGAAAACGAGTTTCTGACCTTCTTTGTTAGAGCAGTCGATGGTGGATCCCCCAAAAAAGAGTCAGTTGTCCCTGTTTATGCTAGAATACTCCCACCAGAAGTGCCTCTTCCAAAATTTTCGGAGCCGTTTTATTCTTACACGGTTTCTGAGGACATTCCAGTTGGGACAGAGATAGATATTATCAAAGCAGAGCATAATCAGACCTTAGTATATAGTCTGATTAAAGGGAACACTCCTGAAAGCAATAGAGATGACTTTTTTGTGATTGACCGCCAGACTGGAGAGTTGAAACTTGAGAAGAATCTTGATCATGAAACAACTAAATGGTACCAGTTCTCAGTTCAAGCACAGTATGCAAATGAAGATTATAATGTAGTTTCCTCAGTGGAGGTAAGCATTCAGGTAAAAGATGCAAATGATAACAAGCCAGTTTTGGAGTCCAATCCGTATGAAGCATTCATCGTAGAAAACATGCCAGCTGGAACAAGAGTCATCCAGGTGAAAGGAACTGACTTGGATTCAGGACTCAACGGGCAGGTTACGTACAGCTTGGATCCTTCTCAAGAACTGGACGTTATAGAGTCTTTCACCATAAACATGGAAACCGGCTGGATTACCACACTCCGAGAACTCGATCATGAGAAACGAGACAAATACAAAATCACAGTGGTTGCATCTGATCGGGGTGAAAAAATTCAACTGTCTTCTATGGCAGTGGTTGAAGTCACTGTTACAGACGTGAATGACAATCCTCCACGCTTTACTGCAGAGATATACAAAGGAACGGTCAGTGAGGATGACCCCACTGGTGGGGTAATCGCCATCTTGAGTACAACTGATGCTGATACAGAAGAAGCCAACAGACAAGTCTCTTATTACATTACAGGTAAATCTTTTTGAGTAATATCAGAATAATCATTTAAGTTTTTCTGGAATGATGTGAGATATAACAATCTTCCAAATTATTGTAAAGTATCAGAAACCATGAAGCTGCAAAGAAAGAATGTGTGTGTCTTAATATGAATATTAAAAACTTCAGGGGGGAAAAAATGAGCTTTAGAAAACAGGTCTTTGGCTTTCCGTTTCACGTTTGCCTTGCTTGTTTGTTGTTCACTCATATATCAAATTTTATTCAAAAAAATATACTTACACTGAAGTTAGTGATGTAGTTAAATTTCTTTTGTTCATTCTTTTACAGAATAATAGACTATTAATTTCCAGTGGGATATTTTACTAGGTTTCTTATTTAGCACGTCTTGATAGGATGTTATCTATAATCCTACATTACTTTCTACATTGATTTTTATAGATTCTATTGGCTGCAGTGAAATTTGTTGTATGAGCATCTACTGACTATTTCTACCTGGAAAATGAAGCTATTTCCCTATAAAGCCGCAGACAGTGGCTGCTTATTTGCATTCGCTTTTTATTTTCTCTTGAGTTATAACTTAATGCTGATAAAGCAATAATAGCAATCTCTCTCTTGTCTTTAATTAAATGTTTCTGTTTGCATTTCAGGAGGTGATCCCTTGGGACAGTTTGCTATTGAAAATATACAGAATGAATGGAAGGTCTATGTCAAAAAGCCTCTGGACAGGGAAGAAAAGGATAATTACCTTCTAAATATTACAGCTACTGATGGGACCTTTGCAACTAAAGCTGTGGTGGAGGTTAAAGTCCTGGATGCTAATGATAACAGCCCTGTTTGTGAAAAGGTAGGCACAATCTTGTCTCTTCCATGTCCAGTTGCTTCCATATGTAAAATGTAAACTTTCTCTGAAATTGCTTCTCAGGAGACCTTAAAATAGGTATACTTTTTATGCCGGTAACAGAGATTTGGACTATTAAGATAGAATTCTGTCAAAGAAAAGTTATTTCATGGACAGGTTTCTTAAACAAAAATCCAAAACAAATTCATCGTAATTTTAACACTCAAATGGGTATTTGAAGAGCATGAGGAGAATTGCAGTATGTTTCTCCTCTGTTAATGCATACTTCTCCAAAAGGAATTGTTTTAAGCTGCAGCCATAATAGTTTCTATGCTCTATTTTCTGAAAGGAGCAAAGACTCAAAGAAGGCTCCATACCATCACTTAGTTGATGTATTTCTGCATTTCCTGTGATAAAAGAGTTGAAAAGACTGGAATGTTATCCTGCACTCAGCAGCACCAAAAATCTATAATCCATAAGTGTTTTCTTGTTAAAAAGCCATCTACACTACCAGATTTGATAGTCTGCAAAAACGGACATGAAAAATAAAGAATGGAAAAAAAAAAACCCAGGAGGGTGGAACCTGCAAGAAGTATAATTGCCTTACAAGGGAGCCCTGGGTTTTCATAGTCAGCTTGTCTGTTGTTACTTTAGCACATTTGGACATTTTTCACAGCCACCTTGTTCAACACAGATTTGATGCTGCCAGGTGGAACGGCAAAAACCTTTTCTTGGTCTGGGAAGGATCAAGTATACAGTGAGCAATTGATTCTTTTTCTTAGTCGATGATTTTGTTGGTTACTGCTATATAAATGATTGCAGTTACATACAGACGGGCAAGTCAATGTTTTTAGCTTTTTTCCTTTGTTAATATTGGTGTTGTAAGGCTCATTTAATGCACATCCTTGATGTGCATGAGCTGTAAGAAAGCTTAGTGCCCTTAAATTCTGGGTGTGTTTTGCTTGATTTTTATTTAAACTAGAAGCTTTTATTTCATGCCATTATAAAAAAGGCAGGTATGAATTTCTTCTAGATTGAGCCAAACCTAGAAAAGGTGATTTACCAAAAGAGGGAAAAATGAAATTACCAAAAATTTATACCTCCTATTTTGGGAATGCATTTGATTATCCGCTAATCAGTTACAAGTCTTTAGAGTTCTTAGCTATGCGGTGATACCCAAGAGTCCCTATGGTTGCGGTATAAATTACTTTTCTAAATAATCTAAATAAATTTCTAATAAATTCATTAGAAAATCATAAGTGCTTTTCATTTTCAGGTATCTCATCCTCTGGTTCACTTCATACATTACCAAACTTTCAAACAGGATATTATCCCCTTTCCAAGCTCTCCTTACTTCACGTGTTTAGTCCTTTAATGTAACTTTAAAATCTTGCAGGCTTTATATACCGATTCTGTTCCTGAGGATGCCCTTCCTGGCAAACTGATAATGCAGGTGTCTGCTACAGACGCAGATATTCGATCCAATGCAGAAATTACTTACACGCTGCACGGCACGGGAGCAGAAAAATTCAGACTCACTCCAGACACAGGTAATAACGCTTTATACACTATACAAAAATCCAGTTATCACCTCATTGTTTAAAATGTTTTACTGTTACATTAAGACATAGATAAACGTCAGTGCTTTAAGCTTTCCATCAAGGGTTAGTTTATCATGTAACTTTAAAATGTGAGTTTCTACTACACAAATACTAGTAATATATTGAAGAGAAGTCAGGGAAAAGGCAAATATTTTAATATATGAGGAACTAAAGAGTAAATAGAGTAATTGCTCCAAAGCCAGAAACTTCCATGCTGAGTAAAAGTATGCTATAAATGTCGTACTTTTTATATTCATTGTAGTAGTAGCAATACTACTTTAAAAACTGAAAATATCTTCGTTCAGATTCTCTTTGCCATCACTTGGTTCGGCATATTAAATGGGATGAGGTTAGATGGAGCAACGAATCTCCTTTCCATACTAAACACCAAAAGTACCTCCAGTTTTATTGGAAGCACTATAGAAATGAGATGAGCTTTCCACTTGCCTGACTTTGGTTTTCATGGCATTTGTGTCTTCTGGCTTATAACATATGTCAAAGATAATGCCAAAATCCTGTTCTCTGCAGGCTGTAGTAGACAAACAGTAGGAAGGGAGTAGTAAACAATATAGAAAAAATTAGATAAGATAAATACAAAGATAGAGTGGAAATATGGCAGAGATTAGAATACTTCAGTGGCAAAATAAATGAGAAGGATCTTACTTCATGGCTGTTTTTTGACTTTGAATGTCTCCTGTGTGGTATGCTAGCATGTTATCACATGAACTCAGAATTAGTGGGGCTGGAATACTCATACATAATATTTCAGAATACTTTTTGAATTGGTTAAAAGGAGACAAAGGCTACACATTGTGCCTGTCACACTGTTTTCTGTCACGTTGGACAGAAAGTATGTGTTAGACTTGTAGAGGTTTGTCTGTAGCAGCAAGTTATCTTTGATAGTGTAAATAGCTGTGTTTATTCATTGAATGTTAGAGGAGGAGAGTCAGCTCGGTAGCTGTGGAAGGAACACAAATAAATAGTGCAGGAAAACCACATGTGGATTTTACCTTCATTTTGTTAAAGCCGGAGTTCTAATATTTTAATTCTGTTTATACAAAACCACATGGATTAGTGCATGTATACACATTCTCTTTCTGCACCATCAGGTAGTCTTATTTAAGCTAATTTCTTTTTTGGAGACATTTGAAAAAAAAGCAGAGGATTTTAGAATTTAATCTTTTTAAAGCTGAAAAGGCAGGCCACTGACGCTTTGCCCAGAGTGGAGCTCATTAGTGCAGTACAGCTGGTGACTTCACCACTGATGAAATCATCATCAAAAAGAAAATTGTTGTTTAGTTTTTCTGGGTACAAAGATTTTAGAGGAAAACATGTTAGGGATACTTAAGTCTTGCAACTCGCATCAACTTCTGTATGTTATTCTGTTTATAGGTGAACTGAAAACATTAATGCCGCTTGATCGTGAGCAGCAAGCAGTTTATCATCTTCTGGTGAAAGCCACAGACGGAGGAGGAAGATCCTGCCAAGCTAATATTATTCTGACTCTGGAAGATGTGAATGATAATGCCCCGGAGTTTACAGCTGATCCTTACTCCATCACAGTCTTTGAAAACACGGAGCCTAAAACTCTTTTGACGAGAGTGCAGGCGACAGATGCAGATGCAGGTATGAATTCTTTGACCAATTCTTCTGGCAGGGACTCAGAGTTACAGTAAATGTTTATTTAGTCTTATCCTGAGAGGTGTTAAGTCTTTGAGTGGAACTGACAGATGTTCAATACCTCTCAGGATTAGACTCCTGAAGGATATACTTAGGGCTAGTAAATCATGTAACACCTGGCTTTCATGTGTGAGTAGCCTGGAAAACATCCCTTTTGTGTCTCTGCGCAAAAGAAGAGAGGGGAAAGAGACAAAATATAGGATATTTTTAGTGTGGTAAGCTATTAGTGTTGGGATGGTTTAGGTCCATCCTTTTACTCCTGGTGTCAGTAAAAGGAATATCAAGCCGTGCCTGTTCGTGTGAATGTGCATTTCTAGATTGTGAATGTGTGCTTCTCGGGCTCGCCATCGACGATCGTACCGTAAAGAGAACCCTGGTCCATTGTAGCTTTCTACTAGGATTTTTGCTACCTCTTTATCTTCTTCATTCTTTAGTTACAAGTACTTAAGCAAACCTGAACTGAAAATGACATTAGAGTTTGTTCTTAGGCTTTGTTGTAAGGAATACAACAGCAATAAGGCCTTTTTAAAGGTGTATGATTTCCACGTATCATCAGTTTATTAATCCAATAATATTAATTAATAGTTCCCTCAGTCTCATGAAGCAACCAACCTGCTTTGTGCTGTGGCAAAGCCAGGTTGCTGGATTGGAAGGCAACAGACAGATGTTGTCACACTTCACTAGTCTTTGAGGCTCAGGAAGAGCAAAATGCTTGGCCCAAAAAAACAATGGCGTTTTTGTTTGGTTCTTGTTTTTTTAATACAGAAATGTTGCCAGAAATTTTGTTCCTGTTAATTTTGGAATATGGTTCTTAAATAAATTTACTGGAATTGAGTCTAGTTATTTGATGCAGCCTAACTCTCCCATATCCTCCCGTGTTATTTATAATTCTGCTAAGCAGATGCTGTTGTCCTAAAGTTACAATTAGATTTATATTACTAATCGTTTCATATTAGCTCGTACTGTGACTGAAGCAGAATCATGCTTCATGGGTTTTGTGTGGCAGAAAATCAGTGTTAGCGTAATTTTTAAATCAGATTACATCATTTTGGAAATCATTCTGCCCTTCACAAGAGCCTTTAACTCTTGCTGAAATTTACTTTAATGTGAATGATAATATTTAGAGTGCGCGTTTTATTTCTGTAGCTATCGGATCTGTTATTTTCTTGGTGTATTTTAACGGCTGCTTCATACTTTGCAATTGTTTTCAAAATGCAGGAATGAACCGTAAAATCCATTATTCACTAGTGAACTCTGCTGAGGGACAGTTCTCTATCGATGAATTCTCTGGAATCATTCGGTTGGAGAAGCCTTTGGATCGGGAATTACAAGCTGTGTACACTCTAACTTTGAAAGCTACGGATGAAGGTTTACCTAGAAGACTGTCTTCAACAAGTAGTCTTATAGTTTCTGTTTTGGATATAAATGATAATCCACCCGTATTTGAGCACAGGGAGTATAGTGCAAGTGTCTCAGAGGACATTTTGGTTGGAACTGAAGTTCTCCAGATCTACGCTGCAAGCAGGGACATTGAAGCCAACGCTGAAATCACATACTCAATAGTCAGTGGGAACGAACATGGAAAATTCAGCATCGATTCAACAACAGGTAACAGATGACAAGTGGGAATATGCTTCAGGCTAAGCAAGCACAGCGTCATCCTGTGTTCTGCAGTAACTCAACCAAATAGGTTATGCATAATCTATGTGCATCATCCTGGCTGTAAAGTCAGTGCTACTGCCTTTCACCCATTTTTCCAGCATGCTCGCTAGAGGAGTGCAGTAGAATGCAGAATAGGAACTTTATTTCTTGCTGCTATTTATTGTTACTTGGGTTAGATTCATTTAGCTGGCAAGAGTTAAGGGTTTCCTAGCTGGAATATTCCCCACCCTGGAAGCAGAGGGGGTGGAAAGACACAGTTCTGTAATGATAGAAATATAATACTCTTGTTACAAAAGGTATTTAATCAGAATGAGTGGCCAGACATGGTAAAAGAAAGGTCAGAAATTAAATTGATTGGGAAAACTTGGCATTGGTCCACAAAGACAGTAATTCTAGAGGAGTTTGATGTGGCATTAAAGAGAGGTTGGAACGTTCTATTCAATCGTATATCCAGCATGATATATCCAGCAGACAGGAGATTTTAGACTGGTGTGTTAGTCTCAGGAAGCATTTAGGTTCTGTGGAGAATTTTTCCCTGTTAATGACAATTCTTTGTTAAAAATCAATATACACTTCAATTCTAGTTTTGTTTTCTTATATAGTTCTTTTTCTAGAGTTAGTTTCTGGTAAAGTTTGGGGCTTTTTACGTAAGATTCCTACCCAGAAGTTAATAGTAGTTAATTATACCAGTGTAATTGAAATTATAATTCTTCCAGCTACTTTTTCCAGTGTGCATGCTGGTACTATGGTATGGAAGTGTTTTGCTGGTTTAGCTTCTTCACATACTTGAAAGGAAGAAAAAGATTCCAAGAAAATTCTTCCAGCAGCAAATCAGCATGCATGTTAGGGACTGCGCTGTCTTGACTAGTCGGTTAAAAACTCACACTTCAACTCAGATATTGCTATTAACCAAAATTCACAGTCAGACACTCTGCACACTCCATGCCTGTTCTTAATGATGGTTGCAAGTAAAGTCAAGTTAAAGGTCATTTCATATCTTTGCTTAACTTTAATTGAAAATTAAGAAAAGGACGTTTTCTAAACGCGCTTTCTATTTTTCTTTGGGTTTTTTTCATTACAGAATGGGAGCCAGGTGGTTTTAGAGCGTGAGACTTTTGTGGTAACTTTTATGTGTAAAGCCTGGTCATTTCACTGTGTAGCTTTTTTCACTCCAGCTTTACAGTGACAAATCAAGCCCTGAAGAAGGCCAACATCAAAAGTCGCAATATATAATACTACAGTAATAGCAGAGTTTGTGTGAGATGGGTTTTTGTTTTGTTTTGTTTCTTCCCTAGGAGCCATTTTTATCATTGAGAGCTTGGATTATGAAAGTTCTCATGAGTACTACTTGACGGTGGAAGCCACGGATGGAGGCACACCTTCGTTAAGCGATGTTGTAACAGTGAATATTAACGTAACAGACATCAATGACAACACCCCGGTGTTCAGCCAAGACACTTACACTGCAGTAATCAGTGAAGATGCTGTGCTTGAGCAATCAGTCATTACAGTAAGTAATGGGTAATGTTGGGTTTTTTCCCTTTGAAATACTCTGTCATGACAAGCTCGCTTTCAGTCTTGAAGGAATACATATCACTTTGAAGATGGACACGAATGGATAAAGTTTGCCACCGAGTGAATTGAAAATGTCTTTTAAAAAAGTTTCAGAACCAGGGACTTGAGATGCTGTGGGAAAGTAGATGATATTTTGTGATATATTTTTGTTCTCCTCATGAGAACATGACTTAATTTGCAGAAGATATTCAGGAAATTGAGTGATGTTGGTACGTTCTATTCAGATGACGTTTCTCCTGAGGACTATGAAATGTGTTAGACCAAAACAGCTGTGCTCATCTTCAGGATGAGTTTATCTGAAAGATGGTAGAGTCTATTTTGACCTGTTTTTAAATGAGACTGTAATGTCCCTTAGGTTATGGCAGATGATGCTGATGGACCTTCAAACAACCGCATTCACTACGCAATTATAGATGGCAATCAGGGAAATCCTTTTACAATTGACCCCAGCAGGGGTGAAATAAAAGTGACTAAACTTCTAGACAGAGAAAAGGTAAGTTTTTGATGCTTTTTGAGCATTTGGGATCAATTTAGCTATACATAATTGATGGCCACCATCTCTTCGATTATGTTTGTAAATTACCATTTAATGTGATCCAAAATTACTAAGCAGTAATAAAGTGAAAACATCTATTTACGTCAGTGCTTTTGTGGGGTGGAGAGGAAGAGAAAGGATTAAATATATGAAGGGAAGCTTTACTGGGAGGTTGCACTAAAATATTTCTTGCTAAAAACAAAAGCCGAGTTTGTTATTTTTTGCTCCTTAGCGATTGTTTGAAAATTTTTTTATTATTTTGCAGATTTCAGGATATACCTTGACAGTTCAAGCTTCAGATAATGGAAACCCACCTCGACTTAACACCACCACAGTTAATATTGATGTTTCTGATGTAAATGACAACCCTCCAGTATTTTCAAAAGGAAACTATAGCGTTATCATCCAGGTAATATAAATACAGATGAAGTTTTAGTAATCAAATCAGTAATGTTATTTGCATGTTAATTTGTGACTTGAAAAATTGTGCAAGATACGATAAACCTAATGCTTCAATTTTATTTTCCTGTATTTTTAATTATTTAGGGTTATCGGTGAGACTGCTTACCTGAATAAGTTTTAAGGGTGACAAAATTCATATTGTGAAGTCTATTTAGAACCTTATGTTGTAACTGCAGTGTGTCTTTTTTTTAATGTAATTTATGTGTGTATGTTTATATATATATATTATACATTGCATTTATGTTCATAATGTTCTTAGAATCATACAAATAGGTTAAAGTACATAATAATTTTGCTATTTCTTTTTAATCTTAGAGTCATTGCTTAGAAAAAGGTACTTTAGGTACTGTCACTGTGAGGCAAATGTTGCGCACTGTGGCACATAGTTCGAGATTTAATTCCTCTTGGGACAAGGAACAGTTAAAACAGGAGTAGCGTTTCATACCGCCACAGACCAACCCTTGGACTAATTTTGCGCCTTGGGATGGTGGTAGGGGGCCAGATTCTCAAATTCCTGGCAGGTACTTGCCCAATTCAGAAAATTCTAAAGCAGAGATAGCAGAGGCAGCGGCTGTACTTGTCTTCCTGAATCCGGTAGAGAATAAATGGAAGGGAACAAAGGAATTGCATTAAGACCTTTATACTGGTAACATAAGTGAGCTCAATCCCTTGGGTCCTTTTGCTGTTACTGGTGTCTGGCCTGGTACAATAGATGAGTGGGGATCAGGCGATGTTATCTGGTGCCCTGTGCCATCCTAACATCCCACTTCTGTGGGAGACTGTGTACATGATTTCTAAAGGTAGCTTTTCAAAAGAGGACGAAGTGATTCATCTCTACCCAACACATACAGAGTATGCAAGTAAAAGACGTCCTGGATCTTACTTCTTTTTTTAAGAAAAAAACCCAACAGATTTGTATGGTTTTGTGCTGTCGAAGCTATTTTGCTTTTCCCAGTTACAATCTTTCTTGAAGTGAATGTTAATTAATGTATCCCCTAAAACTGTAGACTATAAAGCCAATGTTTCCCTTAATTAAAAAGGAAGATCTGGTGTTTTATAGTTCAGTCTGTCCTAGTATGAGGGTGGCAGAGAAAAAGCTGGAGGAGTTGTCTGAGAATGCTGGTCTGCATTTCCTGATATATTGGAGATGGGCGTATTGGGACACACTTGGGAATGTGCTTAGCTATTATGAAAATCAAATTACTTTAGACGTCCAGATGTAAATATTTGCATTTTAAAACGATGGTCCTTGTCTCTTTTGCTGAAGGGGGAAAAAAAGCTTCAACTGCAATATCTGATAATTAACTTGGCAGAACTTCACCAACTTACTCTCTCAAGAACAAAGAGTATGCTTGTTTTTCAGAGTTGTTGCAACTGTGAAGGGTAGCATTTTGTCATTGCTGAACTTCACAATAACACTTTTTCTTTTGTATTTAAAATGTGTATATATATATATAAAATCTGGTTAATACAGTAGAGCACAAATATTCTGGGAGAGGTATTACAAGTGTTAGAGAAGGTTGTGTGTGTGTGTATCAGATACGTGAAAAGCCAAAGTCTGTGAAGTGTCTGTGAAACCACATGCACATGATACGAACTTAAGGGGATTTTATGATGCAAATTTTAAAACCTGGATTTCATATTTTAACCAGACCATGGCTGTAGCAGCCACAACTCTAGTCAGAACACTAACTAGGGACCCAAGGGGTCAGATGGAGGAGTGTGTTTTTTCTACTCCTCCCAACAAAGGCATTGGATAATTCTTAGCAGGTGTTTTAGCTAAATTTGAAATCTTTGATGTCTTGGTAATTAATCTACCATAATCTTAATTCAGACCAAAAGTGGAAAATATAAAGTTTCAAAGCTGAGCTACTTGTAAAAATATCAGGCAAAGTTTAAAAGACTAAAGTTTAAAAATGTAGTGCATTTCTCCTTTTACTGTTTTCATTGTTATTTTCAAAGGGTAGTATTTTTCCTTGAACAATATTGTCATTCTGATTTCTCTTATACTGATTAACTGGTTTGACAGTAATGTGATATTTATTCTTTTTTCTGTTGTGAAAAAGAAATCAGTGTTCGGCTACACGCTCAACTATAGCAAACCCCATGTATTATGCATTTACAGGAAAATAAGTCTATTGGATTCAGCGTGCTCCAGCTAGTGGTGACAGACAAGGACTCTTCTCACAATGGCCCTCCTTTCCTCTTCACCATCCTGAGTGGAAACGAAGAGAACACTTTCCAGATTAACCAGCAGGGAGTGCTGACAACCGCTGCTGCGCTGAACCGCAAAGTGAGGGATCACTATTTACTTCACGTTCAGGTAGGATGCGCTGGTTTTGCTTTACAAGTACTTAGTTAACTTTTCCCACTCGTGCCCAATTCACCGCTTTTTCCTGCCTACCCTTGTCTTTCTGTTCCAAGATCCTGATGTGCCAAGCAGTCGTTTGAGGCACGTCCCTTGTGGTGACATCTTAGAGACGGTATCTGTTTCAAAAATGACCCTGAAATGCTATAATATATGCCTACATTTGCTGTTGCTGTGCAAAAAAGACCAGACTGTGTCCAAAAATCCAGGTTACATTAACATAGCTAAGTTCTCTAAAATACCTTTTTGTAACCTAATGTAAGAAAAGTTCAAACCTATTTTTTTTAATCTTATCCAGTCCTTTTTAATTCAGTTATAAATTAAGCAGCTGTGAACAGGAGACTTAAAATTGATGGGCTAAAAATAGCTGGCCTTAATTCTTAAACTTCATTTCCAGATTTGTGTTTTAAGAAAAGTTCTTACCTTTGTTTTTACATGAGGAATTTCTTTCAATCTCCAAATTATTCTCATAGGTAATACTGCAGACCATTTCTAACTAAACATGCACTTGCAGAGTTTGAGCAGTACTGCCTGTGTCCGTGTATACGGAATTCTGTCCACATTGGGGGGATAACCGTGGTGTATTGCCACAAAGTCTATCTCTTTTCTTTGGGAAACAAAAAAAAAAAATCCCACAGGTACTGTCGTTTGCTGGTGCAGTCACTAAAACCTGTTATCAGGAACCATAAGTACAAGAACCAGCATAGATAAAGGCTCCATTTAAATGTAATTTAGCTTAGGATTTTAAGAATTGAGATTAAAAAGTGGGCAGAGATATATATCATTATTCTCATTCCTCTGGTAGCTTTTTTTTTTTTTCCTCAATAGTGACCTGTTAATTAGTGGTGGGACATATTAGCCTTCAAGGTACCTAAGTGATGGCTCTGTTGGCCTTTCTAGGCTGCCCGAGTCCCAGACAGCAGCAGGGCTGGGCTTTGTCACACTTACCTAATAGGTTTTCCAAGTTCTATACTGATTCCCCAAAGTCACTTTTTTGTTTAGAGAGGAAGAACCAGCCATGTTTTTCCTGTATGTGCAATCAGTGTAATACAAGATTCATGTGGTTTTGTTTCTTATCTTCTCCAAGCTGTAACTAATTTCTATTTTTTTCTCTTCTAAAATATATTCCTGTGAATGCATGCACAGGTAATTGTGTCTGTTCTGTGTAGACCGTTAACACTGTCTTTGTCACATTTCATGATTTAGCTGCACCTTTGGCCCTTCCTAATGTGCCTGCCTTTTCTATATGTGTGAATACATACCTCTGTACTCATACATCCATATTTTCTATAGTACGAGGCACCTAACACCTTTCTCTGGGTGGAATCCTGCAATTCTTTCATTTCCAAGTCCCTTCCTGGGCTGTAGGATGCTTGTAAACAGCCTGTCGGTACTTCAACTGCCTTCTCTTTACCACAGCACTTGAAAAGTGCCTTTTTTCTAGGGAATGAATAAAGCTTATTTTAATGGCGTCCAGTAGCTAAACGAGTGTCTTAAAAGAAATGTACTCATTTAGAACAGAGGCTTCTCAGAGATAGTAAATCACTAAAGCAGGCTATACTAACGTACATTTTTTGTGTGCTGTACTACCCAATCTCAGTGTTTTGGACCTTTCTAATCCCTTGATTTACAAGTTCCCTGCCTGGATTCTGTAAATATATCATTGTCTTTTAAATGCCATTTATCACCTTCACAGAATCACAAAATCTTCATGGTTGGAAGGGACCTTTGAGATCATCGAGTCCAACCACAAAAAAAAAAAAATCTTATACTATGATAGCTTTTTTAAAATAAACGTAGTGCTATAATTTGCTATTATCTTCTCCTCAGTGAGTCACTGTACGTGAGTATGAAGGCATATAAGACTAAAACTAGCATTTCCATAACACAAGACTTCAGTCCCAATGATACACACAAAAATAGATACATGACTTTTCTGGAAAAATATTCTTCCCCTGTTCATTTAAAAGAAAGATTTTTCAAAGGCTGTAGGCAGGAAGGCATCTTTTCCAGTTTACACTACCTTTAATTTCTGTACTTTCATCCTGCAGCTCACAAGTTAATGGCTGCATGTGATCTCTGGATTTTTAACTGACCTTCACTGGTGTGCTTTTCAGTATTGACAGCATTCACCTTAGTTGCTTTCTGAATGGATTGCTGAGGAAGAGATCTTCTTACGTTACAGGCGTACTTTACTTGAAAAAAAGAAAAATGGAAAAAAAAAACCCAACCTAGAAATCCCACAAACCCACAAACAGCCCCTCCCACACACACCCCACGCACCCACTACTACCAAAAAACTTTACTTAAGATGAGCCTTTCTTTTACTTTACTTTTGGGGTTTTAATAGAAATAAAGATTTTTATTTTTTTTTCTCACCGGCCACCTGCATACGCATGCCACTCACATTTGCTTTCCCTCTCTCCAAAGGAAATAGATTATCCATTAACAAATGTCTCACAGCCCTAGTGTGTGAAATCTTCAGCTGTGAGTCATACAGCCCTTTGTGCCATGCTCTGAAGTCTTCAGTTTAAAACCACAGCAGATTTTTAAATCTCTGCACTATTGAAAACTCATTTCTCCTGGGGCTCTTCTTCCCTACTTGCTGTCCATTTGTTATAATTTTGCTTGCCTGTTTGCTTTTAGCCCTTTCTTGCTTCCCTTGGGCCTTTCTCATGTAGCTAAACTGCCTGCCTTGTCTTGTTTCCAGGCAGAAATCTCAGCAAAACAAAACTTTGCCAACTTGAGCTCTCTGTCTGTGGTTATTTATGTTTGGGTAACTAGAGGGCAAGTTTCTAGCCATGCCTGTCCTTTGGAATTAAGGGATGAGGATATGTAGTTCTAGGAGAGACACGTTACCTTTTAAAAATGCTACGATCATGTGCACATTCACGGATAATCTTGTGGCTGGAGTTTTTCCTCTTTTGCTTAAATTTGTATGAAAAATCAAAAGCAGCTTCTCTGCATAGATCATCAAAGTGTACCAACTACCCATCGTCACTGTAAAATTACTGTAAAAATCTTTCGAATAATGCAGGAGATCTTCTATCCTCTGAGCCCTGTGTATCCCCCCTGTCCCCTCACATCGCTCCAATTCTGCTTTGCCCATTTCTTTAGTCTCACTTGCAGTAGTAACTGGGAAAGAGCTCTGGGAAAAAAGGTAGATGGGAAACAAGAACTGAGAATTAAAAAGAGAGAAAGTGAACTCAAGGGAATGCTCTTTTCTCATTTTTCTACTCTTTTTTTTGTCCCCCCTTCATACAACAACAGTGTATGCTTTTGTCAAAAAGGGCTGGAGGACAGGGGACATGATGTTTAAAAAGGCTTTAAAATTTAATTAGGTTGATTCTATTAAATATAATGAACAATCTGAAGCAAATAGCACTACAGGTTTCCCTCTCCATGATCTCAAATCATGAAAGTCAACATAATTAATCGTAACATGTGTTGTTTTCCTTTTGAAGTACTGTGTTGTACACTGAATTTAGATTGTCCTCAAGACCACCTCCCAATAACTCTGGTGAAGCGTGTTGAGAATTTCTAGCCCGTGACTCATTTCAAGTTTGTACTGTGTTCCCACGTTGGAAATAAAAAGGCTTCAAGCACCATCTGCTGTCTGAAATCAGCTACTGTGCGGTTCCTCTGTATTTGCTAGAAGCGTTAGCAGCTTTCTGGCATTTCCAAGTATTAAGAGCACTGTAGCCTCTTCATCTTGGAAGAAGTGAACACACATCTGTGTGTGCCTGCCTACATAAGCTTTTTAAATTTTCAGTATTAACTTTCACGTCAGGACCTGTGTTATGAAATTTTCATAAAGTATTTTCCTGTAGGAGCCTTTTTTTTTTGTAGAAAAATACAACTCTCCTGCACACACTACAAGTAGAATTTGAGATAAAGCAAAAATCTAACTCTATCCTCATCTTCCTTTAGGTGGCAGATAATGGAAAACCACCGTTGTCGTCTTTGACTTACATTGACATTAGAGTTATTGAGGAAAGCATTTATTCTCCAGCAATTCTGCCTCTGGAAATCTTTATCACAGCCTTTGGGGAAGAATATTCAGGTGGTGTCATTGGAAAAATTCACGCAACCGATCAAGATGTTTATGATACTTTGACGTACAGCCTGGACCCCAAAATGGAATCCTTGTTCTCCGTTTCCAGTACCGGTGGCAAACTAATAGCACATAAAAGGTTGGACATAGGGCAGTACCTCTTAAATGTCACTGTGACAGATGGAAAATTTACAACTGCAGCGGATATTACTGTGCACATCAGGCAAATCACACAAGATATACTCAATCACAGCATTGCAATACGCTTTGCAAACCTCGCCCCTGAAGAATTCATCGGTGATTACTGGCGTAATTTCCAGAGAGCTTTAAGAAACATCCTGGGCGTGAGGAGAAATGACATCCAGATTGTTAGTTTGCAGCCTGCTGATCCTCCCTCAAACCTTGATGTCCTCCTGAATATTGAAAAGTCCAGTAGCTCTCAGCACCCAATGAGAATTTTGCTCCACAAGATAAATTCTTCTGTGCCTGACCTGGAGGAGATTTTAGGTGTGCGGATAATCGATGTTTTCCATAAGCTTTGCGCAGGCCTGGATTGTCCTTTGAAATTTTGTGAAGAGAAAGTAACGGTGGATGAGAACGTCATGTCAACCCACAGCACAGCCCGGTTGAGTTTTGTCACTCCCCGTCACCACAGAACAGCAGTTTGTCTTTGTAAAGGTAAGAAAAGACGTAAGGAAACCAGTATCCTTGAAATGATTGTTCTGGTTTCCACAGGGGAAAAATTCTGTTACAGGACAAGATTAAGAATGTCCTGTTAACCCTCCCTGCAACTTTTGCCTAATTTTATTCAGAGTAGGGAGTAATTCCTTCTTGTCTCATTACCTCATTTTAAGAGTTTACATTATATAAGCTTATTGGAAGGGATTTGTTTTTTTATAGTTACACATTAATTTTATGAAAGAAGTTCCTTTTTTTTTTATTTTGCCCATTCTGTTGCTAGCCATTTTTAGTCTTGTGTGCACAAAGGTAAGTTCTTCCAAAGTACCTGAATACTTCCTGGTTGCTGCTTAGAGGAATAGTCCACCCAGCTTCCAAACTTGGCTTTGAATGACAGGGTGAACTGGGAAAGGAATATTCATTAAGGTACATGTAAGTATACAGATTTATAGCAGAAGATTAATTTGTCCTTAGCTCTGAAGGAAACAACATGGCTTTTAAAAATTATGGCTTAATATTGCTGGGTGAACTTGCATGTCTTAAGTAAATACTTAAAGCCCCTCTCAAATACAGACACGCTCTTCTCCTGCCTTTCCCCAACCCACTCTGTCCATGTTTACTATCTACATGTTGTTTTTTATGGTGTATGACACAACAGCAGTTTCCAAATTTTGCCAATTGAATTGTTTGAGTAATCAAGATAATGATGAACATCAGCCACTATATATTGCCATTTGTTTAGTCTGTGTTTGTGCCAATCCTGTCCTGTAACTGTTACTTCACTTCCTTGTCTGATAGTTAGGGATATCATAGGGTCATAGAACGGTTTGGGTTGGAAGGGACCTTAAAGACCATCCAGTTCCAACCCCCCTGCCCTGGGCAGGGACACCTCCCACCAGACCAGGTTGCTCAAAGCCCCACCCAGCCTGGCCTTGAACCCCTCCAGGGATGGGGCAGCCACAGCTTCTCTGGGCAACCTGGGCCAGTGTCTCACCACTACTTAAGTGTCCCTGTTCACAGAATGCCATGACTACCAACAGAAGAGAACTAACGTGTTTTGTTTTACAGATGGGAAATGCCCCCTGGTGAATAGTGTGTGTGAAGGAAACCCATGCCCTGAAGGTACTGAATGTTTAGGGGACCCAAAGGAAGGAAAATACACCTGTGTTTGCCCAGACAGCAAAGCTGGACAGTGTCCTGGTAAGACAATAACTCTAAAAATCTCTATGTAAAACCTTACTACTCCAAATATGGATTTGATTCCAGTCCTGTGTTAACACATTTTATGCTTTTCTGTATTCCTAAGCATCAGCTGGCTCTGCCGTGACATTTACTGGGAGCAGTTATGTGAAATACCGTCTCATGGAAAATGAGAACAAAGAGGAAATGAAGCTGACAATGAGACTTAGAACTTACTCTGCTCATGCAGTTGTGATGTACGCTCGGGGAACAGACTACAGTATCCTAGAGGTATATTAAAATCTCCCAGTGCATATCTTCTCTTTTCTTCTTACCATCTTCTTACTATATTCTGTGTCAAATTAAAAGATTGAATCAGAACATCTCTGTAGAAGTGTTATAATTGAGAATTGCCTTCAAGGTAGAGTGTGTTATACATCCAGGTGACAAACTTGGGTGGAATTTTTTCAATGTGTAAAAGGAATTAGTTTTCTTTAATGTTCTAAAAAGAAAACAACAGGTTATCTATTTTAAATAACAACTTCAAATCTATTTGCTTATAATACTCATTAAGTCCATACAGAAGCACAAAATTAAAGATCTTAAGTACTGTAATCTTATGATGATCTGTGGCTTCTGTACTAGAGGAAAAACCATATATACATTTTAATTAAAAGAGCCTTACGGAGTGAATCACAATCACTGCGACTGTTTGGAATGCAGTATTATTTAACTGCCTTTTATGAACACCACCATCATCCTGTCTCTCCAGCAAACATAAACTTTTATAGGCATCAATATTTTCTGCTCTTGAAGCGTTGCAGACCGTTTGTTGATGCTGTGGCTTCCCTCTGTAGATCCACCATGGGAGGCTGCAATATAAATTCGATTGTGGCAGCGGACCTGGGATTGTCTCCGTTCAGAGCATCCAGATTAACGACGGCCAGTGGCACTCAGTGTCTCTGGAAGTGGATGGAAACTATGCACGGCTTGTTCTGGACAGGGTGCACACGGCATCCGGTACCGCTCCTGGGACGCTTCGGACACTCAACTTGGATAATCACGTGTTTTTTGGTGGTCATATTCGGCAGCAAGGGACAAGACACGGTAGAAGTCCTCAGGTCAGCAACGGTTTCAGAGGGTGTATGGATTCTGTGGTACTTAATGGACAAGAGCTCCCCCTGAACAGTAAGCCACGAAATCATGCACACATGGAAGAATCTGTAGATGTGACTCCTGGATGCTTATTGACCACCACAGAAGGTTGTTCAAGCAGCCCATGTCAGAACGGAGGCATCTGCAATGCACTGTCAAACGGAGGTAAGCGGTGATATCTTCTGAGTTAATTTTCAAAACTGCTCTTCCGCTTCCCTGCCTTGAAGGACAAAACAACTGTGTGAACAATTCTGGCTTTCCCAGAGGGTTGTAGGAGGCTGGCTGGCTGGTAGGAAGGTTGTGTGTCTCTGTGTTCTACACTCAATTTCTTGGGGTATAAAGTAGACAAAGTCCGCCAGACAAGGCCCAGATTTCATCTTCAGTGTCAACACCTGAGGTCCATCCTCTTGACTGCCTACTGGAGAGTCTTCCTTTAAAAATTCTGAAGCCACTGTGACAAGCTCGAGTTTTGTGAGAGAAATGGAAGTTATCCCTCAATCATACTTACAACAGTAAGGAAGAAATTCCTTACTGTTAAGACTTTCCTTCATCTTTCGATAAAAATATTTCTCTTTCTTCCCACTCTCTCTCTCGGAACAGGCAGGTGGGCAGGGAGGGGTTTATCTTAAATCCAGAAAAGCCACGTGCGCTTTTCAAAAGTGCAATGTTTGATTTCAGGTTACTACTGCAAGTGTGCGCCTTTGTTTATGGGAACTCACTGCGATGTAAGTGTCAACCCGTGTGCCTCCAACCCCTGCCTTTACGGGGGCACTTGCATCCCCGTCAGTGACGATTTTATCTGCCAGTGCCGAGGACAGTACACAGGCCAGAGGTACGTTTGTGTGGTTTGTTGTCCCAGTGAACCCCTACAGAGAACGGACTATAAATGTAACACTTTTTCTGTTTTCTTTTTCTGTTTTCTTTTTATCCATTTCCTTTTTAAATCTGAGATTTTGGAACCCGCTGGAGTGAGTTGAAGTTAACGCCAGCCCCTATGTTACAGCCCTGAATCCCACACTATACACTTACTTGCAGTAAGGTAATGGTCATTCGTGCCTTTTTTATTTTTACCCTTTATTTTTTTTTTCACTTTCGCAGGTGCCAGCTGGGTCCATATTGCAAAGACAATCCTTGTAAAAACAGTGGCAAGTGTATTGACAGCTTGGATGGACCTGTCTGTGAGTGCGAAGCAGGCTTTCGTGGAGAAAGGTGGGTAGTGTTCCACATAGATTGAATTTAGAATCATAAAATGGTTTAAGTTGGAAGGGACCTTAAAGATCATGGAGTTCCAACTCCCTGCCCTGGGCAGGGACACCTCCACTAGAGCAGGTTGCTCAAAGCCCCATCCAGCCTGGTCTTGGACACCTCCAGGGATGGGGCAGCCACAGCTTCTCTGGGCAACCTGTTCCAGTGTCTCACCACCCTCACAGTCAAGAATTTCAATTATAGAATCATAGAATTGTCTACGTTGGAAGGGACCTTTAAGATCATCTAGTCCAACCATCAACCTAACTCTGATTAAAAAAAAAAAAAAAATTAATCACTAAACTATGTCACTAATTTCTTTCTAGTATCTAATCTAAATCTCCCCTCTTTCAATTTTAAACAGTTACCCCTCGTCCTATCGCTCCACTCCCTGGTAAAGAGTCCCTAACAGCATTTCTAACAGCATTACTTAACAGTTAACAGTTCAAACTGGTTGAAATCTGAAATTTTGGTAAAATAGCAAATGGCCTGGTAGTGTACAGTACCGTATATTAAATATCTCTAGAATTATTGAGAACAAGGAGACTACAACAGAGAGTAGTGATGTAAACTAACCATCATGTCTCTGCTCCGTTTCTGGTAGGTGCCTGACGGATGTCGATGAATGTGTAGAAAACCCCTGTCTTAACGGTGCCCTTTGTGAGAACACTTATGGGTCGTATCACTGCAACTGCAGCCGTGGGTTTGGAGGAAAACACTGCACGGACATTGTTCTTAACAAATACGTTTCAACGTCTTGGAACATTAGTTTGGCCGAAGTGATTGGGATTATTGTTTTCATCGCAGGAATATTCTTGTTAGTTGTGATTTTTGTTGTTTGCCGCAAAGTGATCAGTAGAAAGAAGAAGCACCAGCCAGAACCCGAAGACAAGCAACTGGGAGCTACAACAGCTTTCTTGCAAAGACCTTATTTTGATGCAAAATTGAACAAGAACATCTATTCTGACATCCCACCGCAGGTTCCCGTTCGTCCCATTTCGTACACTCCCAGCATTCCAAGCGACTCCCGGAACAATCTTGACAGGAATTCTTTCGAGGGCTCTGCTATCCCCGAGCACCCGGAGTTTAGCACTTTTAACCCCGATTCTGTACACGGCCACCGGAAAGCCGTAGCTGTTTGCAGCGTGGCACCAAATTTGCCGCCTCCACCTCCCTCCAACTCTCCTTCAGACAGCGATTCCATACAGAAACCCAGCTGGGATTTTGACTATGACAGTAAGAAACATTCTTATTTTATTACTTTTCTGTTACAGGCGTGCACTGGTACAATTTTAACGAGTGCAAAGTCTCTGCCTGTGCCTGTCGGGCTAGGAAAGGCATCATGAGTTCTGGGGTTTGAGTCTGATCAGGCTTCATGCTCTATTAAGTTCTGTAAAAATGTGTAGATCTTAGCCTTAAATTTTATTGGCTTTTTAATCTAGAATCCATTAATTGTCTCACTTGAAACTTTTCCTTTCAGCTAAAGTAGTAGATCTTGACCCCTGCCTTTCAAAAAAGCCTCTGGATGAGAAGAGCTCCCATCCTTACAGCGCCAGGGAAAGCATGTCTGAGGTCCAGTCTCTCAGCTCCTTCCAGTCTGAATCCTGCGATGACAATGGTACGTAAAATCCGATCATTCTCTGCTTGCATTCGTTTGTTCTCTCTTTGCATCTATATCTCTTAGTATTGACAGGACTTACATAAATCAAATATATATTAAATAATAGCTTATTTAATATATATATCTGTATTTACTTATGTTACTAGCTAGATCTGTTAATTTTTTAAAAAGTATTTTGCCTATCTTACACCTCGTGTTAATTAATTTACCTTAAAATTATATATATTCATTCTGCTGTTAGAATGTTAACAGTGAAAATGCAGCACAAGGTGTTCGGCGCCTTGTGTTTAAAAGGTGTTAAAAGCCTGTTCAAATGTGAGAAACTCTTCTAGGTGATCGTTAGCCATCACCTTATGCAAGAATACAGTGAATTTTAAAAAATGGCCTCTGCACAACTCTAACTTTGGCTTTGACGTTCAGCTTTCAGCGAAGTTTTCGGGTGTCACAGTTTCATTTGTTTCCTTCTCTTTTTCTTGCTGCGGCCTCAGCTCCCATATGGATCAGATCAGTTCTGAGTGAGAGCAGAGTTTAAGGGACTGCTTGTAAGTTTGATTACTTTAGTAATGAAGGAAGCTGCACAAAAACAAAGGAACTTTGTTACAGTAGAACAGTATATTTGGCTTTCACCATGATTAAAGTGATTTCATAACAAAATTTCACGCATTGAAAAAAGCCAATATAAAAATATTTTGATCACAACTCCAGTCCATCAAAATATAATCAGCATGTGTATTTGTGGGGTTTGTTATTATTAATTGGAAGCCTTTTACTTTTCCATTGCCATGAGAGATGCTTTTACAGTCGCTATCACGGCATCTGTGTGCACAGAAACTTTTCAGACTGATTGGACAAAGCCACAGCCCTCTCATAACCAAATTCACTGACTTAAGGTGTTTTGACTCTTTATTCCAATTTCTGGTTTTGCCTCTGAACGGTAAAAAGAGTTTTGAAATTCCTTTAGTTTAGAAATAAAGAACATTCTGCTTCTCAACGAAGTGGAGCGATTTGTCCTTAACAGCATGAAAAGAAACATCTGTGTTGATGATTGGTGAAAGTAAAATGTTATTTTTTTATGCTCATCATTGTATCAGTAGACCCGATATCAACTTTTTTCCCGTGGTATTAAGTGTTGTGCGGTACACGTTGTTCTCCCTCCCCTCCTCTCCATCCCGTACGCTTCATACATTCCTTCTCCTGTTTCTTGTCGTGTATTTGATCGCTCATTAATACATCATTTTAAAAGAAATTGCTGTAGCGTCGTAGATACTGTTCCTTCGTTCCTTTTTGGTAGATTCTGAATTCATTAGTTTGAAATGTAATCCCCGAGCCATGCAAACAAATTGCATGTGCTTACCTCACCCTACCCTGGAAGTGTGAATCCTTCTCCCTTCCAGAAGGATCTTGGGAAAGGGAAGAGGTAACAAAATACATTCGTTTTGCTTGTTTTCAAATATGAATGTCACAACCTGAACTTGGTATTCTTACTGTGGTACCAGTGTTTGCACACAAGTAGCTCAGCAAGGGAAGTTTTCAGTGGATATTTTTCATATTCCAACCTTTTACTTTATTTTGGTGAAAATTTCTTCCCCTGGTCTTCCACTGATGTGGGGGTACAAATGTAGTTTGCAGTCTAAAAGGGGAAACCTAATGCAATATTCCTTAATTCACCCGACACAAGCCTTTAGAAAAGCCTGGTTTATTGCTGTCTAGATGAATTATTATCCAAACAGTATGTTTGGGCAACACCTTAGAAACTCTAACCCAACTAAAGTAGCTTTGTGCTCGGGCAGAGTTTGCCTCAGGAGTTAGTTCCAAGCACTTTTCCATGTTTATCAAGATTAAAATTCAGGTTTAGAGATGTATTTTATGCAATTGCTTTCTAGATAGAGAGTAAATGTGTATGTACACCAATAATCTTGCTTTATAAAATAGTAACAAACTGCAATTTTACGGTGTTTATTTGTATACCTGTATGCTGTTTAAAGTGATACTAACTATAGGTTTGTTTTAATTTGCTCCTTTTATACCTTTTACAAGCTTCCGTAGTGACTGTAATACACCTTGTCAATGCTGTTGTTGACTCGGTGGAAAAAGAAGGTATATACATGTTTTAATATTTATTTACTGCTTGGGCAGAATAATGCACGTTTGTCTTCTAATAATGTAGTCCTAGCAGATGGGAGTTGTGAAATATTATTTGCTTGGATTTTCTGATAAGTTTTAGCAAAGAATATATTTATATAATGTATCTGTTCATATTTTCACGTGTATGCGGTAGCTACCCTGTGGACAGGTTTCAAAGTGTGATTTTGGGGGGGGAGGGGGGAAGTATTGGCATAAAAAGGTCTTGGTGCGGACTCTCTTTTGAAAATATTCCCGCTAAAGCTCCCAGCAGAACCGAGACAGCATCAAAGGCAATTACCTACCCTCCAGCAGGTGAAAAAGCAGCAGCCCCCCCCTTCCTTCTCTTCTCCCACCCGCATCTGTGGACACCTCATCCAACCGAGCAGACTGGGAGTGGCCTGATCCCAGCCCTCCCTGCCCTGCCCTTCAGATCTGCCTCTTGAGCAGAAAAATCAGATTTCCAGTGTGCAGTTGGGGTCTATAGGCACACACAGCCCCATCAGCTTATCTTGTCTGGTTTTATCTTTCCTGCTAACATTTAACAACTGGCCACTCTGGAAAACACAAACTCTTTACACGGTAACAGGAGTACTAAAGGTGCCAGTGACTCTACACAAATGCTAACTATTGTTTTAATTGACTTAAAATCCTTAAAGTTCCAGTAATATGCAAGTAATTCACTCTAGGACCATGAGTCTGCAGAGGTTACTTCTGAAATAACAACCTGAAGGGGGCTTCAGGAGAAATGGGGAGGGACTCTTGATCAGGGAGGGGAGCCATAGGACGAGGGGGAATGGTTTTAAACTGAAGGAGGGGAGATTTAGATGAGATCTCAGGAAGAAATTCTTTGCTGTGAGGGTGGTGAGACACTGGCCCAGGTTGCCCAGAGAAGCTGTGGCTGCCCCATCCCTGGAGGGGTTCAAGGCCAGGCTGGATGGGGCTTTGAGCAACCTGGTCTGGTGGGAGGTGTCCCTGGCCAGGGCAGGGGGGTTGGAACTGGATGATCTTTAAGGTCCCTTCCAACCCAAACCATTCCATGATTCTATGATCCACAGTGTATCTTTCCTATTTCTTAATACAGACTAGGAAACCCTATTTTTTTTCTTAAGTCCTACTTTAAAACAAAGCCATTTTGAGAACATAAAATTAATTATAGTAGCTAAAAATTCTCTTTGGTTTGTTATTTGAAGTGCCTCCTGTCTAATGCGTGCAGACACGCAAAAAAGTAGACAAGTGCAAAGATTTGTAATTACCTGAGAGTATTTCATTCATGTGCATCTACAGACCGTAGTGCTCACTGCTGAAAAGTTGTAATGCGCAGTACTTAGGAAAAGCAGAATTTATAAGACTAGACAAAATCTATCAAGGGAAATATTAAATAATTTATTCATATTTTCTCTGAGATCTTAATTGGTCGAAACAAAAAACGATGGATGTAGTTCTCAAGTCAAAGCTGAAAGCATTGCTTGGTGGTTTAGCATCACTGTAAGATAAATACAAATGTTTTATGCGTTGCAGAACACTCATAGAGAGGTTAAAGATGTTCTGCTCAGCTCCTTCTCAACACTTGGATGCTTCTACTCGTAATTCTCTTAATTAGCTTACCTTCTTTCAAAGCATCTTAGGTAGAGGGCTCTGCTTTGGAGCTCCCTCAGGAGGGGGTGCCGGTTGGAGCAGCAGATCCTTGCTCAGGCCTTCAGCTGGGTCAAGTTCTGGGACAGATGGTCCTTTCCTTTAGTCTCCCCAAGTGGTTCCATCCAACACGTCTTCTGGAAGCGTGAACTGGAGCTGCTCTTCCTCGGGCAGCTGAGGCTGGTGTTTTACGCACGACTCCTCGGGGAAGGCTGTAGCTCCGTGCAAATCAGCAATTCTGGGTGCAAGAGGAACTAGAACTCCAGTCTGGCAGCTTCTCACCCAGAAAGATGGGCACAGCAGGCTCCAGTTTGAGTTTCTGTGCTTTATGTTAAAGGGTCTGTGCCTCAGAAGGACAGGACCAAGATCTCCCCCTTTCTTGGTAAAAGTACTCTAGATCGTAAGGCCACAGTCTGCCTACTTAGTTTGCACCCAGTTTTCCTAGAAAACCAAAGAATTTAATTTTCTAAGTAGACTAGTGGTCAGAGCCTTCTCCTGGAGAAGAGGCCAGAGAGGTTTTAAGAGTCTCAGACTGTTATCTCCTTTAGTGTGGACAGTATTTTTCTTGTCTGAGCTAAGCACGCTTGAAAAATAAATAAAATAAAAAAGGAGGAAACCCCTTCCAAGAGTCAAGCTCTGTCCCTCCAGTCTTCCAAGAACAGGTAAAAGTATTAATTCTTAGGAGAAGATTCTGGTGTTAGTGTAGGTATCTCCCATCCTTACAGACCTGAACAAGGAATTCCTGAAACGGGAAAGGTTTAAAACTTGTCAGATAACACACGACAGTTCTCTGCCGAGGGGGCAGGTCTCCCATCCTTCCATGAGATACTTGGAAGTATAAATCCTAACAGATGAGCCCTGTAGTGAAAACCAAGGGGATACAAGGAAATTAAAAAAAACAAAAAAAAAAAAAAAAAAAAGACAAAAAATCAGGCCAAGTCTTGTTACCCTTTTTAGCAGAAATCCTAAATCTACCGGTAGGAGGATTTCAGCAAACTATAGACCCCAAATTTTGCCCCTGCCCCCCAGGTGGGCTCACATGAACTCAGCAGCCATTCTACAGATCAAGTCTAACAAAGGAACCCAAGAGAGGAAAAAAAAAAAAAAAAAAAAAAAAGCCAATTTTAGTACCGCTATGTAAACTGGGCAAAAGCAGCACCAACGTCATAGTGAGAGTCATTGTTTGTCTTCGCGTTGGTTCCAGTGTTTGATTCCTAACTACGGATGTTTTCTCCTTTTTTTCTTCTCCTTCTGCCACCTAAAGAATCTTTTGCTGTTCCCGACCTCAGCAATTCAAGAGGTGACTTCTGCATGCAGTCCGTTGGTGTCCACCACTGCTTCCGTTAATACTTTGGTTTTAACACAGACTCACTATCGGTTGCTTGCTGTGCATTTGTCTGCAGTGATTACTCTTTACTACATTTGCACCTTATTACAATCCTGTATTATTTTCTTTTTTGGTGTTCAGATAAGAAAAACGGCGTTTTTTAAATAAGATTAGGCTTGCATCTAGTTTCCAGCAGATGAATATAAACTCACTCAAGGGGAGTTTGCAAGAGAGGATCGAGTTCGGTCCTTTATGCATGATTAAGCTTGATTTTCCTGTTTTGTTCTTGTATTTGAATGTGGAATGTCGTTACTAATAGTCAGATTTTTATCAGAGGTGTGGTGGTTACTGTAGAGCTAACAGCATTTTGGGAAATTAACTTTACGATTCAATTAAGGGGTAAAGTCTCTTTAAAAGCTCCAAATACTTCACCAATTAGACATTACTTCTTCTGTGGAAGAAAAGCCCAGGGGTTATCATCACCCCAACTGTAATTACTCAGCGATTGATTAAAGATGTAGCCCTGCACCAGGGAGGCTGTTGGTTCTTTGCTCTCCAGAGAACAATTCCATACCATTGTATATCCTGACGGCACATTCCGTAGGGGACCTACAGCTCTTCCCATGTTGGGTGAGGTGTCTGAGAAATTGTACGAGTTGGAGCGTGAATGACGCAGGATCTAATGCATGGCATCACGTAAAGTTGTGTTGTGTTGAACGTCTTTTTGTGGAACCGGGGCAAACTGCTCTCTAATTAACAAGTAGTGTCCTAATCACAGTGATTGCATTGTCTTAATACATGTGTTGGCTTCTCCTGTCTTGAAGACGAGGTACTAATACTACTTTTTTTTAAAAAAAAATTTAACTTTGCAGGTTATCACTGGGATACGTCAGACTGGATGCCAAGCGTTCAGTTGCCGGGTATCCAAGAGTATCCAAATTACGAAGTGGTTGAGGAGCCAGCTCCCCTCTACACGGATCCCAACGCCATCGATACAGACTATTATCCTGGTGGTTATGACATAGAAAGTGATTTTCCGCCTCCACCCGATGACTTCCCTGCACCCGATGAGCTTCCACCGTTACCACCGGAATACAGCGACCAGTTTGAGGCAATACAGCCACCCAGAGACATGCCGGCCGTAGGTAGCTTGGGTTCCTCCACGAGAAGCAGGCAGAGATTTAACCTGAATCAGTACCTTCCCCACCACTACCCCGCAGACATGTCAGAACCTCAGACCACGACCAGTGGTGTCAACGGCGCTTACAGAGAACCTTACGCTCCTTACACCTTAGGGTACAACAGAGACTTTGAAGCACCCCCTGTAGACAACATGTCCATGTCTGTGTACGCTTCCACAGCTTCCTGCTCCGACGTGTCCGCGTGCTGCGAGGTGGAGTCCGAAGTCATGATGAGCGACTACGAGAGCGGAGACGACGGTCACTTCGAAGACGTGAAAATTCCTCCGCTTGATTCCCAGCAGCACACGGAAGTCTGACACGCTCAACAAAAGTGCCTGGACTCTAAAAAAAACTTTATCAACTCTAGAACAGCTTTCAAGAGCTTTTTTTTTTTTTTTTTAATTATTATTATTTTTTTTCCTCTTTTTCCCAGCCACAGGGAACGCTTTTGTTTCAGTGAGCTAAACCGGCACGGCGGCATTGGATCATGCAGTTCATTTCACTAAATCCAGTCGATTTCCATTTCCTGATCTCCTGTAATTAGACACTTCCGAGATTTCCGCTGGCTGTGCCGTTTCGCAACAACATCATCCTTTTTTGTACTTAGTCTATGTTTAAAAAAATAAAAAAAATAAAAATCCCATACCACTTCTCCATGTTAGCATGATGCATCTATTTATATAGTTCTAACGCAATTAATTTTCTCCTACTTTTTGTAAATTTTATGTACAGTTTTGATTTTAATAGTTATAACTAGATTTTGTAGATATTTTGTGAATTTGTTTTCCACCGAAACTAGTGGTGTTAGTGTGCCGTTAAAAACTAGCACCCTGACGTACCGTAACCGGGGCGGCACTGTATGTATTTCCCTCTCCCTCCCAAAAAAAAAAAAAAAACCAAAAACCTAAGGTTTGACATTTCATTATGAAAAATTCAATGTATTCACACAAATCCAGCTGTACATAGGTTAGGTCTGTCTGATATTTTTCTGGGTCAGCTACATGGAAATGTCTTAAATGGGTTGCTGTATTTTAGAACTGTAAACATATATTATTATTATAATTATTTTCTTTCTTTTTTTTTTTTTTTTTGGGCCCTCCTTGGAAAGCGTGTCGGGGACCCTCTCCCGTCCCAGTCTAGAACCAAAACCACCACCACCACGACACAGTTTTTATAGTGTCTGTATATTTGTGATCCAATGGTCTTGTAAAGGTTTTTACTGAAAATTACCATTAGCCCGTCTTTCTTACTGACAATAAATTATTAATAAAAATACTTTAGCTTTGCCCTGCGTATCTCTGTTACCCGGCAGCCGATTGACAAAGCATTCCGTGCCGCATCTCTTTCTTTTCTTTTCTTTTTTTTTAAGCCTGTAAATGTTTTGTACTGTGTGAAGTTACCTGCTCCCGGCGACACCTTTTTCCTCTCCTCCGAGCGGGAAGCGCCGCTCCTGGGGGTGACGCTCAGCAGATGGCAGTGTGTGTCCGCTTCACCGCGTTTTCCCAAAAGTAGTCGGTCGGGCCAGCGCGAATAAAGATTGATGGCTATCAAACCGCAGGAGCCTTCTGGCTAGTTTGCATTTTTCTTTAAACGTATAATATCAGCCATGTAAATTACTGAGGGTTTGGGTTGGTTTCTTTGGGTTTTTTCCCCCCGAAGTCCCAAAAATATACACGGAAAACCACCCGAGCTCTTGAAAGCGGTTTCTTCCTCTCTTAATCACCCGAATCGTCCGCTTCGTGCCCAGTTGTCCCTCGATTGTGCCCTCGCGTGATGAAATTTCTGTTTGTGAGAAATACATCGGGCTTTTTATGCGATTCTGTTTCATTTGCAGCCTCTCGCGTTGAGCTTCACCTGGAAGGAGTCAAGATGGGATAGTTTGCCTGGATATTTATCCAGGACTAGGAAAGAACAAAGCCTCTAGCGAAGTGCTTCAGTAAGACGACTGTCTTCTTCTGCCTCTTGCATGAGGGACACTGAAGTTCAGAACCAATTTCCCAGAAGATTAGCGAGTTTTTAATATTGCCTGGAATCCTTTCAGCGCCACCTCCGTGTGGGTGGTGTTTTTTTCCTACCGTGTCATAAACTTCTGTAGCTTGGAAAGGCGCAATCCCACCCTCTGGGGGAACAGGGTACTGGGGTTGTATTTGGAATGCTGTTCGTGCACTAAATGGAACAACTCCCAGCCCGGCAGCTGTGTTACGGGAACGGGAGGGGGGTGACAGGACAGAACCAGGCACAGACATCCCTCAGCCTTACCTTGCCCAGACACAAGTAAGAATCTCATGACATATGGAAAAAGGCTAAAAATCGATGGGTTTGACACCATGTTTGGGTTAAAGCTGCAATATTCACCCTGGGAACGAAGAGCTGGTTGTACGCTGGGTCCAGCATTTGCATTTTCTCATTTAATGGCTTTAAAAGTATCTTACAGAGCCGGGAGTGAAAGGTCTGATGTGCTCTATAGCGGTTCGGATCCCAGCTTAAAGCCCACCTCGAGCTGGGAAGGTTAAGCTTGGTGGCAGTTCTGCTCTAGATTCCCTAATACCTGCTTCTCAGCGGGAATGAACCTCGGAAGCCAATGGAGGTAGACACCGCCCAGACTCACATCATCCCTCACTTGATAAAGGACTCCCGGTACAGAGGAAAGCCTGCCCTACACATGCATTTTCTTACGTCACTTATTTACAGCAGAAAGGTCCGAAACCAGGTTTTTAAGGTTGAGCAGCGTGAAGGACAAGAATATCAACACCAAAGTATACTTTAATTCACAGGTCCGTGAACTGAAGGCCAATGCAGAACCTCACGCTGATAAGGAACGGCATCTTGTCCCTCTGCAGAGACTCCACGTCACCTTAAAAAAGACCCACAAACTTACGTTGGACGTATCAGAATATCTTTTCCCCCCCCTTTCTTTTCACAAGAGCGGTGCTGCCAGGCAACGCCCGGGATATTCTTCCCGGCAGCAGAGGAGAGGGCAGAGCAGCCGGTGCTGGGGGAAAGGACAGGCAGTTTCAATCCCACAACAGCTTTTGCTACAGCGCTACAACGAGACCAAACCCGTGACGTTTTTAACCTGATTAAAACACTGATACAGCAGAGCATCGCCGGTTGCCTCGGTAGCCTACAAAAGTCCAAGACACTTATTTTACCAGCCAACACTTTAAAATAGGGGATTTCAGTGAAGTCACACATCCGAGTCCTCGTAGTTACTGTTAACGTTTTCTCTAACTCCTTACACAGATTTTTAAGCGGCTAAAGATAAGTACAAATTTCATCTCTCAGCTTTTAATTGGCACGATCCATATAAAAAGGTCTTAACACCCTGAGTGACGGAACAGTTGAGGTTGAAAGGCATCTCTTGACTTATCTCCAGGGATGGGGACTAAAACCTCTCTGGGCAACCCACTCCGGTGTTCAAGCGTCCCCACAGGAAGAGTTTTGTGTTCCGATGGAGCATCACGTGTTTCAGTTTGTGCCCGTTGCTGCTTGTCCTGTCACAGGCCACCGCTGAGAAGAGCCTGTCTCTATCTCTGCATCCTCACAGCAGGTGTTTACAAACATTAATAAGCTTCCCACCGAACCTTCTCTTTTCCAGACTCGGTTCTCTCTGCCTCTCCTAGCAAAGAGGCTCCAGTCCCTTAATCAGCTTCCCGGCCCTTTGCCGGACTCCAGTTAACTCCCTGTCTTGTACAGGACAACGTGGAAGTGATTTTTCCTCTATTTTAAAATACTCCCGAGCCAGCAGAATTATATCTTTTATTGAGCAGATTTGAGTCAAACTCACTGCTGTCCTGCCCGATCTACAGTCTATTTGGAGCGTACGAAGCGCCATTTTGCCCTGAAGCAGAGCACCAACCGCAATTCTACCTGATTAATAGTATTTGAGGTAGAGACAACAACAGACAATCCTATAAAACTTCTTTCAGTCCACGTCTAACACTCACACCTGGTCTGAGGACTCCAGGACAGAGGCATAACCAAGTGCCTGAGATGACCCCCGGTTTTGTCTTCACAAGCTCTGTCCAGGCCACAGCCCTGGACACTGCACAGTAGCTGTGAAATGTCACACCGAAGTACCCAAAGCCTCCACACGAGGAGCCAACGCACTTCACAGCAAAACTCTGCACACACACAAAAGTCATAGAATGGTTCGAGTTGGAAGGGACCTTAAAGACCATCCAGTTCCAACCCCCCTGCCCTGGCCAGGGACACCTCCCACCAGACCAGGTTCCTCAAAGCCCCATCCAGCCTGGCCTTGAACCTCTCCAGGGATGGGGCAGCCACAGCTTCTCTGGGCAACCTGGGCCAGGGTCTCACCACCCTCATAGTGAAAAATTTCTTCCTGAGAACTCATCTAAATCTCCCCTCTTTCAGTTTAAAACCATTCCCCCTCATCCTATGGCTCCCCTCCCCGATCAAGAGTCCCTCCCCATCTCTCCTGGAGCCCCTTTAGGGACTGGAAGGGGCTCTAAGGTCTCCCCGGAGCCTTCTCTTCTCCAGGCTGAACCCCCCCAACTCTCTCAGCCTGTCCTCACAGCAGAAAGGCTCAAGCCCTCGCAGCATCTTTGTGGCCTCCTCTGGCCCCGCTCCAGCAGGTCCATGTCCTTCTGATGTTGGTGGCCCCAGAGCTGGAGGCAGCACTGCAGGGGGGTCTCCCCAGAGCGGAGCAGAGGGGCAGAATCCCCTCCCTCGCCCCGCTGGCCACGCTGCTGGGGATGCAGGCAGCAAGAGGTGGGGGCCTCAGTTTCTTTTCCTAGCTCTTGCCAATTTTTAGCGTTAAATGGCTTTCAAGCCCACACAAGCCTTTGTAAAAATATCAAAAAGATGAAGTCCCCGTGAAACCAACACGCCAAAGCAGGGGTAAATTTCGGCAGCATTACTCACTCTTCCACAGCTGGAGTGGGGGAGAAAAATCAGAGAAGTGCAGCACCATACCCAGTACAGCCGCACAGCAGGAAAACGAGCTCTTCGCTTTGATCTTAGAGGCAAAAGTTTAAGAGAAAGCTTATTATTTTCCCCTCGTGTAACGTAAAGAGATTTCCGAACTTGCTGATAATCAAAAGCTTATCGGTTACCGACGGCCAGCACCCCTTGCCGGATCTGACCCACGGAAGCGTCGCAATCGTAACACAGATTTAAACCTTCTCACACACAACAGTTGGGCAGTCGCAGCGGTCCAGGCTGTCAGTAGGACCATCGTGAGCGTTATAACAAGAGCAAACAGTTTCATCCGGAGTTACCAAAGCTGAGCCCTTCTAAACTTATTGCTGCAGATGATCATTTCTCACTTTCTTATTTTCTTACGTGTTCCGAGTAGAAACCTTCAGCGTGAGGAAAAGCACCGAGAAGCCCAATTAATGACAGCGTGACTCATTCCCACGATCCCCCGGGTACCGACTGGCAAACACACCGAGCAGGATGAGTTGCTTTCAGAGCTTGCATTTAACTTTGAAGAAATACACGGGGAAAGCCTGTGCTGCTGCATCAAAGAGCTTCTGTTCTCTAATTTAATCTCTTTTTCTAGAGAACTTGAAGCACTGACAGCAATTTATAGCATAAAAGTTTAAATGCCTCCTGTTTAAATGATTCATGCTTCAATACGGCCATATAAATAATAGGAACTTCTGCTTTGAGTTTCACTTGGGGGGCAAAGAAGACCTCAACTCACAGAGAAAAGGGCTAAAAATATAATTAGCCCGATAATCGGAGCTCAATTGTACGTATTGAGGTTTTTTGTCTTAAAGCCAAACACTGTTCTGTCCCACTGAAATTTCACAGAACTCCCCTCCAAAAATTCAGTGTAGCTGTTCAGAAACACCTAGAAAGCAGAACCAACCTTATTTTGCCCGAGTTAAACACTTAAGGTGCTTAAACCCACAGCTTTCCCTGACTACCCGCCTCCAGAGCTCCTGCTGAGGAAGCCAGAAAGCGTCTCCCCTGGGCGAGGGAAAAGATAAAGACAAAGGATGCACCTTGTGTCGCAAGAAAATAAGAGCAACAAAAAAAGGGGGACAGGAAAAAAAAAAAAAAAAAAAAACACACCACACACAAAAAAAAAACCCCAACCACACAAAACCAACCCCCCCCCCACAACCCACAACAACTTACCAGCTCAGAGCCAGGCATGGACAGAAGCATAAAGAATTTTGAAAATGGGAGGAGAACAGCTACTGAAAGTAGGGAGCAGCTGAGGCAGAGAGAGGTTCTGCTTTACGTCCAAGAAAGTATAACCTAATAACAGTTCCAAAGTCTCTTTGTAAGCCGTGTCTTAAGTATTTTAGACACTGAGATTTGTAACCCAGAGGCTTCCACTGATTTAGTCTGGGCTGATACTTGCTTGGCGTGTAAGCTTTTCCAAGAGCTAGGTGTGGAGCTGCCTTCCTTAAGTTAAAGTCCCATCTTACTATGGAGATCGCAAACCTTTCTGGGCTGCTCTTGACAGCCTTCCTACGAGGGAAAAGAATTTCCTCTTAGCGGGGCTACTAGAATCCATATGTATCATAGAATTTTTTTGGTTGGAAGAGACCTTTAAGATCATCAAGTCCAACCATTAACCCAGCACTGCCAAGTCCACCACTAAACCATGTCCCTCTGCTCCGTGTCTACCCACCTTTTAAATACCTCCAGGGATGGTGACTCCACCACTTCCCTGGGCAGCCTGTTCCAATGCTTGACAACCCTTTTGGTGAATAAGTTTTTCCTGATATGTAATCTACACCTCCCCTGGCACAACTTGAGGCCACTGCTGCCATGACTTTCCTATTGACCACCCTAAAAATCCCATTATCAGTATTTTAACATTACGAGGAAGACTCAAGAATAAGCCTCCTCAGGCTCGGGGGGACAGCGCTTCATTTCGCCTCCACTTCCTCAGTTCTCATTGTGGTTAATAAATCCTGTCGCCAACCCCCTGCCAAACAGCCTGCAGCCACTTTGCGGATGAGCAAAAGTCCCTCCCCTCCGAACCCCGCGGGAGAGAGGGCTGAATTGATATCGCCAGAGGCAATGGTAGTCACACCGAGTGGTAAAACAAGTGGGGAAAAGGTCTCGCATTAAAGGGCTGACATTCAGCTCAGAACGTACCTGGATTCGGATGTTACCGGGTCACCCCTCAAACGAGGAAGATGTACAATTATGCTATACTTTAAATGCCAGAGATTATTTCCCTATACCTGGAGTGAAGCATGTTATTTTAAGCACCCCTGATCTTTAAGTTTTCTTTTCCTTTTAGCTATAACTGGTCAATTTGCTTGGGAAAAGGCAGAAAATCTTCCCCCATGTTCATATTTGATTTAACCACTCTGCCAGAAACTTTTTTTAACCAATCCATTTTGGGGCCCTATAAAGAAAAGAAGGGGTTTCAGTTAAACTCATGAGTGTCCAACTTGGCTGATCTCTCGCAACAGGGTTAGTCAGAGTCTGAAGGAAAGCTTGGAACAAACAAGTCTTACAATCTCTAGAGAGAGATATATAAAGAAGGATGCTCTAAGTATGGAGCATAGGAAAGGATGTTCAGTCCATGTCCAGGGACTAGTGTACAAGGCTGAAAATACCTCATTTCCATACTGTGCTTGATTAGACTTTGTCATTAAGAATCACAGAATGGTTTGGGTTGGAAGGGATCACAGAATCACAGAATCTTAATGGTTGGAAAAGACCTCTGAGATCACCAAGTCCAACCATACACACACAAAAGACCCCCACAATCTCGGGCACTAGAGCATGTCCTGAAGTGCCATTTCTACACGTTTCTTAAATATCTCCAGGGATGGCGACTCCATCACCTCCCTGGGCAGGCTGCTCCAGTGCCTGACCACCCTCTCAGTAAAGTAATTCTTCCTAATACCTAATCTAAACCTCCCCTGCCGCAACTTCAGACACCTCCCACCAGACCAGGTTGCTCAAAGCCCCATCCAGCCTGGCCTTGAACCCCTCCAGGGATGGGGCAGCCACAGCTTCTCTGGGCAACCTGGGCCAGGGTCTCACACCACCCTCAGAGTCAAAAACAAGAATAGCCGGACACATCAACATCCATGAGTAGCCAAACACCTACAGATTCTCAAAGAAGATGAGAAAATTTAAGAAGGAATCCTCTCGTGAACAGAGCATTTCAGAGTAATTCACAATTAAGATATTAATTGGTCCACATTTCAAACGTATTACTCATTTACCACAAGGTTAGGTCTATAGTCCCTTGCCTCAGGACAGGCAGGGTACCCGTCCTCTCCCCGGTTCCCATTTGTGTTGGTGTTTCATGGACACCTGCATGATGTACGTCATCTTTCAGCCCCGTCAGCAGCTCCTTCACTGCTTAAAACACACCATAAGCCTCTAGGAACAAAAGCAGCTCTTGAACTTGTCCTTTGTGATACGCAGTACCCAATGAGTAACAATACTGTCGAAGACATAGTATTTAACGAACCAGTTTAATTTTAAAACTTTGTGGGCGCATCAAAAGGCAAAACTTCTTACTTGCTATGATCAAAAAAACATCCAAACAACACAAAAGCGAGCAAGCTTTTCAAAGAGAGCTAAGAGAGGCAGCTAAAAGGCAATTCTTAGCATGGAGCACAGACCGTACAAAGATGTCACATTGGCAAGTTTGTACCATTTATCTCAACAAGAGTCAAAAAAGCAAAAAGGAGACTGAGGCGGTACAACAGTAAAGCAAGGAAGGCTCTGAACTTCAGGAGGTTGGACAAAAGTGAGGAAAATCAGAAGGAATTAAAACTCTGGCAAGTACAATGGAGAGCAAGATTATCCAGGAATGTTTGAGGAACTATTTGCAGACATCAAAAATAAAAGTTTATTTTAAAACACATTAAAAAGCAAAAAGTTTTGCTGGAGAATCTACAAGTATAAAACTACTGGAAGATCAAGGTGTAAGGGGAACCTTGGAGAATTCAAGACCGGCAGATGCCTTCCCCTGCTGCATCATTGTCCACTGTGGGAAAAGTTGAGATGTTTCATTGCTTTCCAATCACAGAATCTTCATGATTGGAAGGGACCTTTGACATCAAGTCCAACCACAAAAAAAAAAAAAACAAAAAAAAAAACCACAACAAAACACCCCACCCCACCCATAAACAGACACAAACCAACAATCTCGGGCACTAGAGCATGCCCTGAAGTGCCACGTCTACACGTTTCTTAAATACCTCCAGGGATGGCGACTCCACCACCTCCCTGGGCAGGCTGTGCCAGTGCCTGACCACCCTCTCAGTAAAGTAATTCTTCCTAATATCTAATCTAAACCTTCCCTGCCACAACTTCAGACCATTTCCTCTGGTCCTGCCATTATTCCCTTGGGAGAAGAGGCCAACACCCACCTCTCTACACCCTCCTTTCAGGTAGTTGTAGAGGGCAATGAGGTCTCCCCTCAGCCTCCTCTTCTCCAAACTAAACATGCCCATGCCCAATGTCATAACGTGAAAAATCACACAATGAGAGGATAATGATGAATGAGAATAAATGGAATCAAAGACAACAGGGTGCTGACTCAACACTTCTAAAACACTTGAGGATCAGAGGCCCATGTTACCTGGGGCACAGCCAACTAAAACTGCTTTAGGATCACGAGATTAGCCAGTGACAAGGATACCGAGGAAGAGGAACCACCTTTCCGTGGATGCAGCATTTAAGAAATAAATGCAAATACCAATAGCAGGAGCAGCAGCAAACAGGTAAATGGAGATTGTCAAACTGGACAATCTGATCCTCTGCTTGTAAAATGAGAACTGAATGGAATCAGACAGCCCCAGTCTGGGCGTTTGTGGATTCTCTCTAGAATCCTTTCATGTTTCCTTTGTTCCTACACCTAAGAGACAAAAGAGCACCTGCCAGCAAGACCGTTATCAAAAAACGTTCATCCAAACAGCTTGGTCTTATCTAATGTAAAAGAAGATCTCACACGGGCACTGTGACGTTGGGGGCGTAGTCAACACCAGGGGACAAAAGCTGCACGTTTCTGCTTTCATTCAGATAGTTATGGAACAGGGACAGAAATTCAGGTTCAGGTGAAAGTATTATGTTAGAATTACCCAAAGATAACCAGACGAGTATGTCCTGAAAGACAGATTTAGACAGCAGCCAGCTCCGACTTTGAAAATGAAAAAAGGAAAAAAAACCCCTCCAGAGTCCTTTATGTAAAGTAGAGTTTTTACCAAGGTTTCCCCCCCAAAAAAGGACAACTGTTTCAGCAGTTTGGAGCACTGAATAAAGGTGTAGAGTTAGGTGTAGGAATTATTGTGCAAGGCGTAGGAATTATTGTGAATTATTTCAGTTCTGTTCCTTCACCGTTTTGCTAAATAAAAGAAACAAGACGCTTTCCCTTCAAGATGAACTAAAGGTTGACACGAGGGCGTTTTGGGGTTGCTTCTTTTGGTGTTTATTTCAGCAAGACACAGGACTTTCATGCAGCCATACGAATGGAGTTTTCAGTTTGGTGTCTGAACCAGGGAGAAGTTATTTTTACCGCCCTGTTTCCAAAATTGCTTTTCATCTCTGTTACCATATTGCAATACTGTCTGCTCTACTGTCCCACAATGAATTCCTTCTACACTTTTCTAAAGCAACACAACTGAAGAAATGTCATTTTCTCCACTAGAAACAAAGCTTTGCAGAAATCACTGCTACAGGAACATTTGCATAGTTTTGTCAACATGTTAAGTTGCAGTTTTAATTCTTAAAAGATAAAGTAATGGGCAGCAAAGTATGAGTTGCAATTTAAAACCTCTGTTACTACTTTGGGTATTAACTCTAATCATTCCTTCTTCTATTCCTCCTTCAACTGACTTTAAATATAAATCATCATAAAGGCCAATAAAGCAGGTAAAGACGGTATCAAACTACAGCCCGAAGTGAGCAACGCAGCATCTCAAACTATATAAGAACAGTCTATAAGAACACATAAAATGAAACTGAATAATGGTTGTTTTCCCTTTCAGGGAACATCATAGATTAAAGGAAGAGTTGTCTTTCTCCTAATATTGCTTCTAATCACTTGGATTACTACACAGTAGAAATTAATCCAAATTCAGGGAATGAAAAGTCACCTGGCTGAGTTTCACTGAATTTTTTAGAGTTGGAAGGGACCATAAAGATCATCTAGTCCAACTCCCCTGCCGAAGCAGGATTGCCCAGAGCATGTCAGAGCATGTTACTCAGGACTGCATCCAGGCGGGTCTTGAAAATCTCCAAAGAAGGGGACTCCACACCCTCCCTGGGCAGCCTGTTCCAGGGCTCTGGCACCCTCACCGGAAAGAAGTTTCTTCTCATATTTGAGTGGAACCTCCCATGTTCCAGCTTGTGCCCGTTGCCCCTCGTCCTCTCACTGGCAACCACTGAAAAGAGTCTGGCTCCCTCCTCCTTCAACCCACCCTTTAGATACTTACAAGCATCGATAAGGTCTCCCCTCAGCCTTCTCTTCTCCAGGCTAAAGAGTCCCAGCTCTCTCAGCCTTTCTTCATAAGGGAGATGCTCCAATCCTTGAATCATCCTCGTTGCCCTTCGCTGGACTCTTTCCAGTAGTTCCCTATCCCTCTTGAATTCGATTTTACAAAACCAAATATACATTCTATTCAATTAATAATACATAGCTACTATGTTAGATAACGTTATTATGTTATGACAAGATTTTATCCATCAATATTTTTATATTTCATGTCCACATTCTTTCAAAGGAAAGATGTGACAAATCTAGACTAGCACCAACAGCAACACAGAGCAATGCAACACCACAGGATTGGAAACCAGTGGCAACCATAACGGTGGCACTCAAGCCCAAAGACCTTCCTGCCTTTTCAAATTCCAGCTCTTCCATGATCTATTACTGGTGCTTCCTCCTGAGAATTTCAGAAGCCTCTCATTCAGCTCAAAATGCCCAGGTACATTCATGGTGTGTGGAGAAATAGTTATTATGCTTGGCAAGATGGAACATCTCTCCAACATCACCTTTCTTAGGTAAGTTAGACCTCACCAGTACAAAGTGCCCCTCCTACAAAGTACACTACTGGACCAGTAAAACCAACAACAACAAACCCAACAGGAATCTTGGGGATTCTTCTCCGGTTCAGTTCTAGTTGCAACACCTCCCGTGCACGCTCCAGTGCCCCAAGGCAGACACTCACTGCTGGCCAGCCACTTCCTTCCCAACCATTTCTCTTTATGAGACTAGATAATGCCTCTGTGAACATTTCTCCCCTCTAAAAGTCTAGTTCTGTCTCTCATTTAGGTGCTTCACTTCCCTAATTTCTACCCCTAGACTCTTTTCTGGAGCACATCCCAGCAGGAGCTCAGCAGGCGGGGGAGAAGCCAGTGGCCTGGCATTGCAGCCAGACAGATTTCTGAGATTCCCTCTATCATCATTTCTTTCTTTCCTTCTGCTCTTCACTCTGACCTTGCAGGCAGCAAGCAGAGCCATCTCCCAGAGTTCAGATCTCCTTCCATTCAGCAGCAGCTGGGGGGCCCGTTTAACCAGTGCTGCTTGTACAGGAACCCTGACCACCAAAAGCTCTTCTCGCCATCACAAGGGGCCGCTGTTAACTGTAATAATCGAGACAGAAGGGTTTGGGAAGCACCGCGTGCACCAACATCAAGCAAAATTCATGAGATCAGAGCAATGAAATTGAGCATTCAGAAATGCAGCAGCAGCTCCTGAGGTATAAGGTTTCTTCCAGATGAGAGACACTGGTTTTTTGGTGCAGGATTTGGATTACTGCTCCTGTTATCGGGGAACAAGGATCAGTGTAGCACTACTACGCTGCTTATTAAGAAGCCCCAATTACAAGCAACACTCAAACTGACCTTTAGACAGTGCAGATGGCACGCCAGCCTCAATTTGCAAAACTGGGTGTTATACAGCAAGATTGTCATGGTTGCCTGGCACACAAATTAGCAAGGAAAGCTCTTCCCTGGGGAAGACAGACTTAAAATAAAAGGAACGTGTGTGAGAGCTGCAGTCACAGCCAAAACAGGGGATCTGACACTGAATGACACCGGACGGAGGAAAGATACCCAAGGGACCACTGTGTTTCAGATCTTCAGATGATCTTTGGAGATCTTCAGACTGCACAGCTGAGAGCGCATCACCCAGCACTGCATCTCTGGGCTGACACACCTGGAGCAATGCTACCTTTATATTACAAAAGCAGCATGACAGTAAGGAAACGGCAGTCTAAATCCGATTTGTAGGTATTCTCTGAAGCTTCTAAAAGGCATTTATTCTGAGCTAGAATTAAAACATAAATGGATTTCAGAGTGACTGCAGTTTCCTCCTTCAGCTTGTGATCACACCACCAGACCCGTTCTTTGTGCGTAAAGTATCAGTTCAAAGATGCCACTACTATTCTGTTTTTACTATGGAATTAGGAACTGGCCCAGCTGAGTTGTCAGCCTCTCAGGCTGAAGGACAGGCGGAGAGAGTTGGGGGTGTTCAGCCTGGAGAAGAGAAGGCTCCGGGGAGACCTTAGAGCCCCTTCCAGTCCCTAAAGGGGCTCCAGGAGAGATGGGGAGGGACTCTTGATCAGGGAGGGGAGCCACAGGATGAGGGGGAATGGTTTTAAATTGAAGGAGAGGAGATTTAGATGAGATCTCAGGAAGAAATTCTTTGCTGTGAGGGTGGTGAGACCCTGGCCCAGGTTGCCCAGAGAAGCTGTGGCTGCCCCATCCCTGGAGGGGTTCAAGGCCAGGCTGGATGGGGCTTTGAGCAACCTGGTCTGGTGGGAGGTGTCCCTGCCCAGGGCAGGGTGTGGGACTGGGTGGTCTTTAAGGTCCCTTCCAACCCAAACCATTCTATGATTCCATGAAGGAGCTGCAGCCAGCCTTTTGGTTTACATGTCTTTTGTGTGTTAAAATAGTGTCTCCCCTCAGCCCCTTTACAGAAGAATACAGGAGATAAATATCTTACAGCTTTCTAACTCCAGGCTGATGCTTTTATTGATTCAGAGGATCACATAGTTCAGAATTACCTCCCTGGAAACAGACAGGCCTAGCGTAGATTTTTTTTAAAGTAGAATTCAGATAGAAAGGAAAAAAGCACTTTTGTTATGAACAATAGTCTTTGGCAAATACACGTAGAACTAAAGTTAGTTGTGACACGAAATTGCATCGGTAGGAGAAACACCCAACACACAACTCACAAGAGCTAGAATTACAACAGAACATTGCTCTGTTTGAACTTCAGTGCATGTTGCTATTCACATACCAATAAAATACTGGTGCAACTGCAGAGAGGGGTCCCTCCTCCTGTTTTAGAGGATCAGACATTGGGTAAGGACCACCGTATTCCTCTAAGGTAACAAAGATTTAAACAGGAAAGCAAATTAATAAAAGCTTGTCATAAAATTGCCCCACAGTCCTGACTGCTGCACAAACTGTTTGGAGGTGGGCATTAGAAGGAACAGCAGCCAGCCCAAATTTCACTTCATTAAACAATATCAAAAAAACCATTATGACACATCTTCTCCAGGACAGTAATGAGACAAACAAAAGCAAGTCACAGTGAGACCTGGACTGATAACCACTCCTTTTCAGAAAACTGAATTAGAAAAATAGAGAGATTTTACCCTTTGGTCAGCCTGGCCTCACGCTGCCACGTAGCTGCTGGATCACCTCCTTCTTCAAGTCAGCCCCCAGCACAGCTCAGCTCCTTCCCACACAACTCCAGGAGAACAAGCAGCCCTTATGCAGGACACCTGCTGGAGAAGTTACCTGTACAAGCCTTTCCCTCTGCCTCTTCCAAACTAAGGCTGCTGACCTTCCCCACAGCTGTGACTCGTTGCCTTAACCCTACCCAGCCCCCAGGTGCAGCCCAGGGCACTGAGGACACCCACTCCCATTAACCCCTTCACACCAACAAGCAGCTTTTAATGCAAAACTTCATAGAAGTAAGTTTTCAGCGAGGATCTGAACAAAAGTCCACATGAAAATGCGGCTGGGGGCGGCAGGGAGAAGGCAAACAGGATTCCAGGGGTTTGTGGCTTCAGTTACAAAAGTTTAAAAGGGAAGAAGTAAGAGGCCTTTTCCCATTAGGATTGTGCAGAAGCAGCTCAGAAGCAACTGAAAGCTGACAGTCCTCTGCTTTATTAGTCAGAAGTTGATGTCAGAGTGGGACCGATTAATTCCCTTGCAAACATACGTGCTGCAGTTTGCCTAAAGCCTCTATGTGTTTCTTTCAACCACGATCCCACTGTTGGACTTCCCACCCTGGCTGATCTCCAGGCTGAACGCATCCTTCTTGCCACTGCGTATTTGCAGTCTTCTCAGAGCACCAAGCAGCATCTCATTACCTTTGAAGATACATCCTTTTCCCCCTGGTAAATCCCCTTGTTAGACTCATCCAGCTTGTTAAAGAAATTCTCTTCCTATACCGACTTCATATGAATTTAGGTCAACGATAATGACATTTTTCAATGTACACATTTGTCTGTTTAGAGTTCTCTTTCTTAAATTGTTCACCTTTCTCCTTGTTTATTCATCACCATATAGACTGACTTTTAGAATCAGCTTGAAAGTTCACCATTTTCCAGTTCTGTCAGCCAGCAAATAAACCTCAGAAATCTTAACGTGAACTCTCTTGTGACCTATCCAGCTTCTAAAACATACAGTTCATTGGTTTTAACAGCACATTTCCTTTCACACCAGATATGTCGCACAGTTCCACACGACACCAAATGCAGAACAGGTTTCCTGAAATAGCAATCTAATAGTTGTAAACAACATAGTATTTGTATAGTATGCCCTCTGAAGCGGTTGCTTCATTTAGAAGACATAAAATACTACATGAAATGTTTCTGGGTTTTTTTTCCTCCCCATAAGTATATATTTTTTTGTGTATGATGCCATTTCTTTGGTCTGTAATAGCTCCTTTGTCCTTTTTGGTTTTTAAACATGCTGCATTGCTCAACGAGAGGTGAAAGGCATCTCAGGGTTTCATCGGCTCTTTGCTGTAATTGCTAATCTGTATCATTGTAAGGGATATCTGTTTACTGTATTGTAATAGCGTCCTTAGGAGTGCACAGAGAATATGTATTTAGAGAGAGAGAAAATTACAAATACAAAGAAGGAGGTGGAGGAAAGGTTACAGTAACAAGAGACAGCCCAGTAAGAAGTTAAATCAATAGAGAAAGACAGAAAAACAGGGTTACCAACCATTTCTAGGTTACCAACTCTTGATAACACGTAGATGTAAGGGACAACTACATCAGGCAGGGAAAAAAAATCTTTTTCTTAAACTTTTGGCTGTTATGTAACTTCTTCACAGTTAAATTGTGCCCAACAGGCTTTGGCTATAAGAAAGGATACAGAGCTACGCTAGGAGAGCATCTTCAGACAGTCTTGCAAGATACAGAGATGCTACATTTTCAGGGACACCTCAAAGACCATAAGAAAACCACATAACTGACAAAAAAAAAAAGAATACCAGGGGACAAATACAGCTCTGGATGTGGCCAGAAGGCGCAATCAAGGACATGTGGGACCTCCCGCCACCAAACATACTCGGAGCACTCTGCTGGAGTACCACAGTCAGTCCCACCCAGCACAAACTGGCCCTGCTGCCCTTCCTCTCGCCTCCCATCACTAAATCCAGCTCCCCACCTGTCTGCTACCCTGGGCTTTTACAACCTGCAGCATCGCAACAAGCCAGCCTATGTTCATGTGAGACAGCAGCTGAACTTACCAACAAAAAGCAAGTTCTCCGTTTCCCAAGCCAGTTTGCTACTCAACTGCAGAGGAATAGAAAGGGCCAAAAGGACAAAGGTGTTTAGCGGGCAAAAAGCGAATTCTCGTTTTTTCCTATGTAGAACATCATTGTCTTTGTGGCAACCCCTAAACCAGCAAGGCATTGCTACCACCCTGTAACCCAGTAAGATTTTGGAAGTGTTTTCCTATATTTCATGGGTATCCGATCAGAAAAGATGCATTGTCTTCTCCACCCTACATCTACTTTATTTCAAGTACTCCTTCCTCCTTCTAACTTGTAACTAATGCGAGGTCTTTGTCACATTCTTCTACTGTGGAAGAAGATATCCTTTTCCTCCTTGAACATCTGCAGATCATCAATTCTTTCAACATGGTCAAATCTGACTTTACTTGCACTCTCTGCAAGCTAACAGATGCCTGTCCTGTGACAAAATGCTCCATTAATGCAGAAACTTAACTATAGTAAGATATTAGGGCTCACTAGACAATTAGCCTCGATGCCTCCCACAGGCTTCGTTCCTTCCAGTAGACAGACATGTCCATCCACACCTTTTCCTTCCCCCCAGGCTCCATCCAGGGCTACTGCTGCCTGCTTAGTCCATCTTTTTAGACATGCAGGTCCTCCACCTGGGCAGCACTTACAATAACGACCTCAACCCCACAGGATTCAGGTGTGTATTTTCTGCATTTGATACTTCTCACAAAGGAGCACCTGACTTGGACACCCCTCCCTCCCACGTCTCACTACCCCTCTGCTACCTGGGCTTTGACACCCCTCATTGTGAATTCACGTTGGCTTATGTCTGCTTTGCAGAGAGCTACAAATTCTGGAAAGTATCAGAAGGAACTCGGTGTTTTACAAGATAAATTAAATGGTACAATGTTTTATAAATATTTATGATTATTTTTTTTTCCTGAGAGCTAATTATTATGTGGCGAGCGTATTCACCAGAGGACAAAACCTTATTTCCTTGATAACAGGATTGAAAAAATAAGGTGATACAAGTTATTTGTCCTTATGGACTCTTATAACCACAAGCTACCATTTGCAAATGTTAAGACTGCATTTGTTTTGCAAAGCAGACTGAAAATGGAAGTGTACTGGGATACTCCACTTAATAATATACCCACGACCTCAAAGTATCCATGTTAACAGGTAGCCTATAACAGTATACACCATATTAACCAGAAAGCAATTTAAGACTTTCCAACAGAAACTGTTTCTTCTAGTACATGTTACAATAAGGTTAAGGCTTAGTTTAAAGATTTTTCTTAAGTGTTCTCTTGTGCATATTGATCTAAGGTTTAAGCTTCATCTGGTGTACTTTAAAATTTCCTGCAGAGGCCTGGAGGAAAATACAAGGCTAATAACATACAGGGTAATAAGAAATGGAAAATGCCCGTCTTATCGATTAAATATATATTTATACTAGGTTCATCTCCCTGATTTTGCTGTTTACTTGAGCTTAAGCAGCTAAGTATTTTTCCTTGATTCATCCACTTGCTTGTTTTGTTTTGTTTTTCACCCAGGACTTAAGAAATGTCTAAAAATAGTAGCTGTCCAGAGAGAGATGCATAAATGTCTCTGATATTGCAAGTCTCTCACGCAGCATAGGATTTTCTTTTCTAACTCAGTTATCTCCCTCTTTGTTTTTAGTTCCTAGGGTGCAAGAGGGGCTTTAGAAGAGAGGATTGCAAGATGCATGTTCCCAGTGTGTCCATATGCCGTACATCTAAATTCCTTCCATTTGAAAAATCCTTCATTCCAGTCAAAAGCAGGACATAACCAGCCTACCGAGGAAGAGCCATAACAGGGCTCTCACACTGGTAACAAGAACACTTTATTGCTATTAAACCCATGAATCTCCACACAGAAGATTAATTATTAACTGTATCATTACTTCATCTGCTATTAGCAAAAGCGGTAGGTGTTAAAAATAACATGACAGAAAAGGCAGAAAAATCAAAGAAGGACATGACACCTATCCAGGGCTTATCCCTCCTCTTCTACCTCACTCCACTACCTCCCTTGCAATATTGATATCAGCACAACTGACCTCCCGATGGAGCTGTGCCAGGGTCTCCGAGACCTCTTCCACCCCTTGCAGAATGACAGGAACTGCACATTTCTGCGAGCAGATGTGCCTCCTTTCCCTCTAGAGCAGGTCTTCCCAGCAGCAGCGTCCACAAAACAGTCACCTTAAAATCCAGTCACCTAAATCATCTGATTTTGGGGTGGTTTTTTTTTTTTGCACCTGCTTTCATGAAGCATAGCTTTACACAGGTATGTAGACCTCGTTCAAACACAGTTGGAATATACACGACAGTTGGCGATTCTGAATAAGCTGCAGTAATCAGAAATGGGTAAAAGAGAAGAACTAACTGGATCTTGTCCAGCCAATGACAAAGAAGTTTTCGTTAAGTTAATGAGCGCTGTCTTTTCCATACTCGTTTGAAGAGTATTCATCTCTCAGAAGAAAATTACTATATGTCAAAGTGATTTCAAATGGAAAGAGAAGACGCATGATAAAGAGATAGGGCACATGTGAGAAGAAAGCTTTTCCAGGTTTTTCAACCTGCCACTCCAGACAGACTGTAGACAAGCAGAAAGGATCTTAAGAAGACAACTTACCTCGCTTGGGCTTCTTCTCCTGTCCATCAATTCCATACAGTGAAATGAGAAGACTCGAGCAAAGCTGTTCTGGCAGCCGGCTTTTCCACAGGAACAGACCTTCCCCAGAAGCGTCTGGAAATACAGGCTCTCTGCTTCCACCCAAGTTTTCACTTGTCTCTTAAAAGCAAAACATGCACTGGTCACAGAATTGTGACACTGAACTCGGATGTCCTTACCTAGTATGAGGACACTATTTTTGCTTCAGCATGGGCTCTGAGCCACCTATCACAGTGAGGGTATGGTTGTGGAGTTCAGAGTCTCGCAGATCCCCTGTGCAGCCCCATAAACACAATTCTCCCCATTACCAGGGGATGGCACCAGATTTGCACTGACCTGGTAGGGTCTCAGGATTGTTGGTTTTATCTTGGTTTAATAGTTGTGCAGGGACCATTTTGGCTTGAGAACCAGGAACACCCTGTGTGGTAAAGGCCCAGTGGCCCCAGCAGACTCCAAGACCCAGAAGGAAGTAATTCCCCGCATCCCACGTCAAACTTTTCCTTGAGACAATGAACTTGAGACAAAGATGGTTTGCTTTGACACCCCCAACCTCTCTACTTCAGAGTTACTGGTGCCATCAACTGTAGGGCACAGTGGGTCACCAAAAGGATGAACAAGAGAAAAGGGGTTGATATTAGTAGGTTGATATTAGTAAGTTTTCTAGCATAACAATTATTATTACTGAGACCTCCCTGACCTAAAGCAGTCTGAGCTCACCGTTATTCTGGTAACACTATTATTACTGGATTAATAATATCCTTGTTGTATTTTGACTAGATTGTTAAGATTTTGATCAGGGGAGCAATAAGCTCTTGGCTCCACATAAAAGCAATGTTCCTTTTTTCCCCGTAAGATTTAGAGTCTAATATCCAAAATGTGTTTTCAAATCTCATTTATTATTCTCTATACACTATATTACACTCAGTATACTGTACTCACTTCTCACCTCCAATGTCATGCTCAAAGATGATACTACGCATTTGTGTTGCTGGATCTCCAAAAAGACAGTTCTGAAGCCATGGCTGTCCTTTGAGGATTATACAGAAAAAAAACATGAGTCACCCTTGAGAAGTGTTTCCATAAAAATATTTTCAAGAAGCTGGGAAGGTAAAGAGAGGCAGGGTGAACAGTTTCCAGTTTTGGAAATAAAGAGCAGTACAGTAGTAAATAAAAGAGTGGGTAAATTCACCTGTTGTAGAGGAGAAATGGGTAAATCCTGAAATAAGGGGATATATTTAAGAAAAAAGGAAAATAAAATATAACAGTCTTTTCAAACCAAATTAAATCACAGAATCACAGAATGGTAGGTGTTGGAAGGGACCTCTGGAGATCATCTAATCCAACCCCCCTACCAAAGCAGGACCACCCAGAAGAGCAGGTTGGAAAGAAACGCATCCAGGCAGGTTTTGAATATCTCCAGAGAATTACCATGAGAACATCAATGACAAGAAGCAGATGATGACAGGAGAAAAAAAAAACAAAGTAGGAAAACCTCCAGAAATCAATCACAGTACATGTAGGAGCAAGAAGACGAGAAGAATAGGTTCAGAAGTCATTGGTGGAAAACAAAGTAACATATGCATAGTGGGATGAAATGTACTCTCAGAAAGATAGCACAGGAAAAATAGCAGTAGGTGCCACCCTTTGCTTTGAAAAACTAGTCCCCATGTTGTTTGATCCGTTTTTAGCGCATGGAGCTCAGCCTTCATGACCTCTCCTTTTCTCACCTCCTTTCCCACAATAACTCCTCTTACCCAGGTCTGTAACAAACGTCAGGCTCCACACTCTGCTCTGCGTAACCCTGGGGTTCCTTTCTGCTTGCTGGTCTACCTATACATCCAAAACTTCATTGCACACTGTATTCTTTTTGCTTAAATTTGGAGAAAACAAACATACACAAAACAATAAAAATCCCTTCCTCCCCTTGGCCTTCTGTATTACCCATCACAGACAGTATGTTATGTATTCCTTTTTTTTTTTTCAACAAACTGGAAATACGTATTATCATCTTCATTATAAGTTTTGATTCCGCTGCACTGAAGTTCACCTTGCGCTTCAGTGACAGCATATTTTCTGGGCTGCTTCCTCCAACTCGTCTCTGAAACAAGCCAATTGTGCAACTAAAGCACACAATGCATGCTCATTAAAGGCAGTGACACATACACACCCGACGTGGTCATGCAAATACAGGTTAATCTGAACAAAGCCACACAGAGCAAAGACATTAAACAGCTGGTGACTCAGTGAGAAAAATTGACTTTTTTTTTTTTAACGGTATTTCATCAACAAGCATTAGCACTTGCCTAACAACACTGGAAAAATATGCTTATGAAAAACCCTGGGCAGTCCTCTAAATCTAGGTTGTCTCCTATGCACAGAGGAAAATAAGGCACAGATACTCTCTGGACTCGTCAGTAATAGATATGTCTACAAGGAAGTTTTCCATTTGCTCTTTCTGCGCCGCTCAGTAGGAGTGCTCCTCACATCTAGGGAACGCCACTGCTGCAGAAACCATACGGGGGAGAAGGCGGTGGAGGAAAAAACCTCTGCTCTCTCCCTTAAGAGCCACCAATGTTTCAGCCCCAGTTCTGTGATGTAGTGATCAGTTCCATCAGGTTTATTGGTATTTCGTGTGCAGACTCCACCAGATTGGAAAGAGATTATACTTACCCCAGGCTTCCAGATTCAAGAGTATTTAAATAAGAAAAATGTTCTCCTTTCTTCCACGACTGCCCACAGTTTTATCTGCCTGTAAGTAAAAGCATGACAATGGGAGAGACACATCTGAAAATGATCCTAGTAATCACTGAAAAGGAGACAGCAAAATTTGGAAAGGAATTTCGATTTCAACAAATCACATAATAGATGACGAAAACCACTGAAATAAGAGTAAACACTGTGACATCGACTGCACTTAATTTTCTGCTACTCTCAATATACCTGTAATCACCCAAAAGGCACACATCAACTAAATAAAGGTATCCATAACTGTGCCAAGGATTTTATGAGTCACTCGTTCAAATTACAACCCTATTTCCACTGTCTCTTTGGTTTCCTCCTTAAAAATGTCTACATATCATAAGGTCTGGCAGTCCCTGCACTAAGGTAGCTCGGTGCTACATAGTGATTCCTTAGTGATTCCCGAGGCATTAGTAGCACTGACAAAAAGATTACTAACCGTGCATAAGATGAACGCACAGCGAACTAAGCCTGACACTTGTTTTATTTGGATGCCACAGAGCTATACAAAATTAAGGTATATTAATAAAATATAGAAAAATCTCAGCTCCTAACTTAGTGAATGCTGTTGTATCTCTGCAAGAATATACATAGAAAAAATTGGTACCTTCAATTGGTAATAACTTATTTCAGCAGGTCAATCAATAAGAGAAAACCCAGCATCTTTTTACTAAGTATGGATCTTCTCTCTTCACTGATAGTCACTTTTCTCTATACTGACAGTTACAGGTAATTATAGCAGATTACTTTATTTGTTCATTTTCTTATTTGGTATTCTTTGTGACAGCCAAACAAAACTCATCATTAAGCCTGTGCTGATCCCAAATAATACCACAGCAACCCAGGCCTGAATGAACAAGTCTGAAAAGAATCAAAAGCAAGAGATACAAACAAATAACTCATCTCGTATGCCAGGAGAGCAGGTTCTTCATAAGTAACAAATCTGTACGTCAGGCACAACAATGAATATATTTCTGTATGGTAGGTCAACCTGTCAAGCTATTTTCTTATATAAGAAAAAACCTACAGCACATGAAATCTGCCAGACAAAAATAGAAGGGCTGGTTAATAGCAGAGAAAGAAGTTCATAGAGATTATTTCCAAATATGCGTGGAAATATCATTAGACTTTAAAACTGTGATTTGAACAAAATAACCTTTCTCAAACTGCTGTCAGGAAAAAAAATAAAAAACCCACACCAAAATAAAAGCACACAAATCCCCAAACCTTGTACTGGCAAGTTTTGTAACATTTATTTTATTTAGTTTTGCTTTATTTAGCAACCAGCTTTTTACATTTTGTATTTTGGGTAATTTCCTCAAGATATGTCATCAAAAAAGGAAATCTAATTGACTAAAACTAGCCAATAATACTGAGTAAATTTTGCCCCAAAAAAAGGTAATGTGCTCAAATTATTTCACGTCATTTGAAGAGTGAAAAACTTTGGGGTTTGCTTTCAGATAAAAAATAAAAATCACAAGAGTTCTTTAGTTATAATGAAATAGCTGCAAATTAAATTGTCTCAGTTAAAACATTTTAACTAATATTATGTCCGACTTCTTTATTCGTCAGATGTTTTTTACCAAAGATTATCTTAAGTGGCTTCGGTCCACGAGTAAATCACTAGGTCACTACATATACAGAATAAAAACTCTCTAGAAACCAATTAAAAGTAGTAATTACCCTACCACTCACACATGCTGGCCATAACCTCGAGTTACACTCAAAGACAAAAGGGTGAGCCATTTTCCACCTCCACTAATTTCATATTGTGTCAGCTGAATTTGCTACAAAATGCTAATAAGTGTGTTTGTTTTTTTTTCTTTGAGCACTGCTTTCAACAAGTTCCAGTGCTTCTGAGTAATCATGTTAGTGATACTGATCAATTAGTGAGGAAAATCTGTCATTCACTTTCAACACACGGTACCAGAAATGGAACAAACATTAGAAAATAGTGCCAGTGGAATAAAAGTATTATCAAAAACCGCAACAAAAATGATGTTTTTGAGGAAAGTGAAGACCACTAGAGAAGCAGATATTCACTTGCAGATCCTTGTTGCTACTTTGACTGGAGCTGCTAAGGGCTGACCAAGATTCTGCATCTGCAGCCAATTCTCCTAGGGCAGAACCAAGGGGTGTTATGGACTCATTGGCCAAAGGGGACCTCACCAGAACTTTGTTTGGCTTCTATGGGATCAACTCATTTTCTGGGTATGAGAAATCCAGAAAAATTTGCTGACAAACATCTGCTTACATAGGATCAAAGAGCAGCACTTTCCCTTAACATGATTATAACCTTCAAAGCTGCTTATGATTGGCCGTGAATTATTTAATAAACATACAAATGAATTATTTAAAAAAATGACCATGTCCAGCTCAGTTCTCTTAAAACCAGTCATTCCACTAGAAAAAATGTAAGCATGGAAAGCTCACCTGCTGTTAGCCTCAAACAGCCAAATGATTTTAGGTTCAAACTAGGTTGCAACAGCTGTTAGTTTTTCAAGCTCATTACTAAACAATTCAATACTCAGTAGAACAAACATCCCTCGGATGTTTGGGGTTTTTTAATTTTATTTTTAATCTCAGAAGGTATAAGGTAGTCTGCACCTTCATCTGTTAATGAGATTACAAGTAGAAGGAAAAATAAAGCTTTTTGCAGTTTGTTATCCATCTCATGTAAACCTTTGACTAGAATACGTGTGCTGTGATTTCATAATTTCACAGCCGATGCATACGCGATGCAGTTTAACGATGTCTGTCTTGTGCAAGTGGACCTGTCAAAAGCTTCTGGGCATAATGATGGCTCTCCCTCAATTCTAGGCACAGGACAGTCCCTGTACAGCCAAGAACTTATCTGAGGCACCAAATGAGTTCCCCAGGCAGAGGTGCCTCAGCCTGTCAGTGCCACGGTTTCACAGCTCCTAACAGATGAAAGATTCTCAGCCTTTATGAGGAAAGGCTGAGAGACCTGGGTCTGTTTAACCCGGAGAAGAGAAGACTGAGAGGGGATCTCATTGATGCTGAGCAATATCTAAAGGCTGGGTGTCAAGAGAATTGGGCCAGACTCTTCTCAGTGGTGCCCAGTGACAGGACAAGGGGCAACGGACACAAATTGGAACATGGGAAATTCCATCTCAACATGAGGAAAAGCTTCTTTACTTTGAGGGTGCCAAAGCACTGGAAGAGGCTGCCCAGAGAGGTTGTGGAGTCTCCTTTTCTGGAGATATTCAAAACCCTCCTGGATGCGTTCCTGTCCAACCTGCTCTTCTGGGTGACCCTGCTTTGGCAGGGGGGTTGGACTAGATGATCTCCAGAGGTCCCTTCCAACCCCTACCATTCTGTGATTCTGTGAAAGACACACCACACTTTACCCCCTTCTGTCTTGGTCCAGTTTGCAGAAGCTCACAGGACTTTTTCCACTTCAGATGTGACTATTAACTGCTATTAATTGCAGGTCAGCTAGCCACTTTTATGAGAAGAGAATCAAGTCCATAATCTTCAGTCACATCATAGCCCTTCTTCTGCCTGCAGCTTCCTTCATATTGATAAATTCAAACCCATACCGAGCAGAGATTTGAGATACACTAAATCAATAGTTTGTCAAGAAACCCCACGTTAGTAGTCACAGTCACTCAGCCTGTTTGAGAAACAGCTCTTTATAACAGTACTCCAATATAGGATATGCAGGACTGATTTGTGCAGACCAAAAGAAAAGGGTGGATGCGGAAAGCTATTGCCCATCCTTTTGTGAAATTGCCCTAAACAAGCCCTATAGAACCTGCTAAGACACTTGGGTCCTTCAAGAGCTTGTGTTTCAGCTGCCAGCACAGGCTTTAGGCTGCGTTAGTACGTCTTTACACTGCTATAAGCAATGCTAATTGCACCAAGCCTGCACACACCTTCATTCGCTGATGAGTTATTCTCAGCGCAACTTTCTAAAGCCTGTCTTTAATATTTTCCAGATGCATCTTTTTTCTCTTATTATGCTTTTGCTCAGTCTTCATCAGTAATCCAAAATTAAAATGGTTCATAAACTTTTACTGCTAGACAGGTGCACAGTATTTCAGTGTAGTATAAAAAAAAAAGAAAGGTAAGAAATTATGCAGAGACTCTTGAGACAGAGATGGGGAGGGGAGCACACAAGGCAACTGAGTTTCCATTATTGCCAGCTGCGATCACTTATGACTGTTCTTGTTGCAAGCTAAAAATCACTTCCCTCATCATCTAAACAAGCAGTTTGTCTTTATTTTGGCTTGTTTGGGGGTTTATTTGCTTGATGTTTTTTTATTATTATTATTATTTTTAAAATTTGTGCTTCATGTCCTCAGAGAAAGCACGGCCTTTCTCCACAAGGAGTAAGGTCAAATCAGGACTCAGTGAGGAGAAGGAGTGCCTCTCGGGATATAGATGCAAGAGTGAAGTTATCTAACCTTTCATCAAGTGCAGGCAAAACTCTGAAATTTATACTAGTCATTACTGGGGCTAAAATTTTACTGAATTGAAGGTTCATTGTGTTTTTTCATTTTGGGTTTGGTTGGGGTTTTTTTGGAGGGGGGTGGGTGTTGTATTTGTTATTGGCTTGGTTTTGTTTTTTTTTTAACTAAGAATAAGGAAGAGCCAAAAACTCATCTAAATGTCCCGATTTGACCTTGTTTGTGTCACAGTCAATACACATTAGTAGCTGGTCACATTTAAGCATTGCCTAGAGGATCCAGTCAGTGGAATTCCAGTTTAAGTACAATGCAAACATTTAATGAGAGATTGTGCCTATCCCAAGAAGTTGACAGTTAAAATACATAAGATTTAGAAATGTGAGAGAGAGCGTATAACTATCTCCATTTTACAGATGGAGAATGAAGGTATGCAGAGACTAAATACCTTGTCCTGGGCAATGGAGAGTGTCTTTGGCTAAAAGAAGACCTGAGCTAAGGGGGTTTTTGTATCCTAATATGACGTTGTAATTAAAAAGCTGATCTTCCAGGTAATTTTTAGCTTTATTTCCTGAGGAAATAAGGTATACACAATCATGCATTGCATCTCTCTCAGACATTACCTCCCTTACCTAACTTACCAATTTCAACTAAAATGGCGCTTTTTATGAGTTTTTATAAAAACAGTTCATAAGAGCATAGCTTGGAAGCCTTGTGCATATAAGTAATTATACTCCTATGAATAGTCTCCAGCATTTTCATGATTTGAGACTAATTGGGTACTTTTTAAAATATAAAATAGTGAGAATAAATAAACTTTTTGGTAACTATCATAATTCTCAAGGGGGAAAGATTTTCAGAATACTTTTGACAGTGTTTCATTGTGAGATGATAGAATTCAAGATTCATAAGGCAGCAAGGAGGGTGCGCAGCAAGCTGGCTACCCTGGACTTCAAAAGAGCAGACTTTGATCTCCTGAGAGATCTGACTGGTAAGGTAGCGTGGGAAAAAGAACTGGAAGGGAGAGGGGTCCAAAAAAGCTGGGTGGTATTTAAGGATTGCCTCCTCCAAGCTCAGGAGAGGTGCATCCCAAAAAAGAAGAAATCGGGCAAAATAGCCAGTAGGCCGGCGTGGATGAACAAGGAACTGCTGGACAAACTCAGGACCAAAAAGGAGGCCTATAGAGGGTGGAAGCAGGGAAAGGTAGACTGGGAAGAATACAGAGAAGCTGTCCGAGTCACCAGAAACCTGATCAGGCAAGCGAAAGCCCAGGCAGAACTAAATCTAGCCAGGGATGTGAAAAATAACAAGAAGAACTTCTATAGATATATCAGGGATAAAAATAAGACGAGGGAAGCTGTGGGTCCCCTCCGGAAGGAAACGGGAGACCTGGTCACCCAGGATATGGATAAGGCTGAGCTACTGAATGACTTCTTTGCCTCAGTCTTCACTGGCAAGGGCCCTAACCACACTGCCCAAGTCACGGAGGGCAAGAACAGGGGCTCTGGGAATGAAGAACCACCCACAGTACAAGAAGACGAGGTTCGAGACCTCTTAAAGAACCTGAAGGTGCATAAGTCCATGGGACCTGATGAAATCCATCCATGGGTCCTGAGAGAACTGGCGGACGAAGTTGCTAAGCCCCTCTCCATCATATTTGAGAAATCGTGGCAGTCTGGTGAAGTTCCCACTGACTGGAAAAAAGGGAACATAACTCCAATATTCAAAAAAGGAAACAAAGAAGACCCGGGAAACTACAGGCCGGTCAGTCTCACCTCTGTGCCTGGCAAGATCATGGAGCAGATCCTCCTGAAATCCTTGCTAAGGCACATGGAGAATAAAGAAGTGATTGGAAACAGCCAACATGGCTTCACCAAGGGCAAATCGTGCCTGACAAATTTGGTGGCCTTTTACAATACTGCCACAGACTTGGTAGACAAGGGCAGAGCGACTGACGTCATTTACCTGGACTTATGCAAAGCATTTGACACTGTCCCGCACGACATCCTGGTCTCAAAATTGGAAACTCATGGATTCGATGGATGGACCACTCGGTGGATAAGGAACTGGCTGGATGGCCGCATCCAAAGGGTTACAATCAATGGCTCAATGTCCAGGTGGCGGCCAGTAACGAGTGGTGTTCCGCAGGGGTCGGTACTGGGACCAGTACTATTTAACATCTTTGTCGGTGACATGGACAGTGGGATAGAGTGCACCCTCAGCAAGTTTGCTGATGACACCAAGCTCGGTGGCGCAGTTGACACGCTGGAGGGAAGGGATGCCATCCAGAGGGACCTAGACAGGCTGGAGAGGTGGGCTCGTGCAAATTGCATGAAGTTCAACCAAGCCAAGTGCAGGGTCCTGCACCTGGGACGTGGCAACCCCAGGCACAAATACAAGTTGGGTGGAGAATGGCTGGAGAGCAGCCCCGAGGAGAAGGACTTGGGAGTGCTTATGGATGAGAAGCTCAACATGAGCAGGCAGTGTGCACTGGCAGCCCAGAGAGCCAACCGTGTCCTGGGCTGCATCAGGAGAAGTGTGGCCAGCAGGTCTCGCGAGGTGATTCTGCCCCTCTACTCTGCGCTCGTGAGACCCCTCCTGGAGTACTGTGTCCAGCTTTGGAGTCAGAATCAGAATCGTAGTGGTTGGAAGGGACCTCAGAGATCATCGAGTCCAACCAACAGTAAAAAAAAAAAAAACAAAAAAAAAAAAACAAAAAAAAACAACACCACAAACAAAACCACCACCCACCACCTGAACACACAACAACAACAACCAAACCAAAAACCATCACCCACCCACACAGCACCCCACCACAAACCAGTAATCTTGGACACTAGAGCATGCCCTGAAGAACCATGTCTACACGTTTCTTAAATACCTCCAGGGATGGTGACTCCACCACCTCCCTGGGCAGCCCATTCCAATGCCTGATAACCCTTTCAGTAAAGAAATGTTTCCTAATATCCAACCTGAACTTCCCCTGGCGCAACTTGAAGCCATTACCCCTTGTCCTATCATCTGTGACTTGGGAGAAGAGACCGACCCCCGTCTCTCTACAGCCTCCTTTCAGGTACTTGTACAGAACAATAAGGTCTCCCCTCAGTCTCCTCTTCCCCAGACTGAACAACCCCAGCTCCCTCAGCCTCTCCTCGTAAGACTTGTGCTCCAGACCCCTCACCAGCTTCGTTGCCCTTCTCTGGACCCGCTCCAGCACCTCAATGTCCCTCTTGTGGTAGGGGGCCCAAAACTGGACACAGTACTCGAGGTGGGGTCTCACCAGTGCCGAGTACAGGGGGACGATCACCTCTCGGTCCCTACTAGCCACACTGTTCTTGATACAGGCCAGGATGCTGTTGGCCTTCTTAGCCACCTGGGCACACTGCCGGCTCATGTTCAGCCGACAGTCGACCAACACCCCCAGGTCCTTTTCTGCCAGGCAGCTCTCCAGCCACTCTGCCCCCAGCCTATAGCGCTGCCTGGGGTTGTTGTGACCGAAGTGCAGGACCTGGCACTTGGCCTTGTTAAACCTCATCCCGTTGGTCTCGGCCCATCGATCCAGCCTGTCGAGATCTCTCTGCAGAGCCTCTCTACCCTCCAGCAGATCAACGCTGCCACCCAGCTTGGTGTCGTCTGCGAACTTACTGAGGGTGCACTCGATCCCCTCGTCCAGATCATTGATAAAGATGTTGAAGAGAATTGGCCCCAGTACCGAGCCCTGCGGGACACCACTCGTGACTGGACGCCAGCTGGATTTAACTCCATTCACCACCACTCTCTGGGTCCGGCCCTCCAGCCAGTTTTTAACCCAGCAGAGGGTATTCCTATCCAAGCCATGGGCAGCCAGTTTCTCCAGGAGGATACTGTGGGAGACTGTATCAAAGGCTTTGCTGAAGTCCAGATAAACAACGTCCACTGCCTTTCCTTCATCCAGCAAGCGGGTCACTTTGTCATAGAAGGAGATCAGGTTTGTCAAGCAGGACCTGCCCCTCGTGAACCCGTGCTGGCTGGGCCAGATCGCATGGCCCAGAGTCCTCAACACAGAAGGGACATGGACCTGTTGGAACGGGTCCAGCGGAGGGCCACGAGGATGATCAGAGGGATGGAGCACCTCTCCTATGAAGACAGACTGAGAGAGCTGGGGTTGTTCAGCCTGGAGAAGAGAAGGCTCCGGGGAGACCTTATAACAGCCTATCAATACCTGAAGGGAGCCTACAGAAGAGCTGAAGAGGGACTCTTTGTCAGGAAGAGTGGTGACAGGACAAGGGGCAATGGTTTTAAATTGGAAGAGAAGAGATTTAGATTAGATATAAGGAAGAAATTCTTTACAGTGAGGGTGGTGAGGCACTGGAACAGGTTGCCCAGGGAAGTTGTGGATGCCCCATCCCTGGAAGTGTTCAAGGCCAGGCTGGATGGGGCTTTGAGCAACCTGCTCTAGTGAGAGGTGTCCCTGCCCATGGCAGGGGGGTTGGAACTTGATGATCTTTAAGGTCCTTTCCAACTCTAGCCCTTCTATGATTCTATGATTCTATGATTAACATGCATGTTGTCTTTGCGGGCAATTTTGGTTTGAATAGTCACTTTTTTTCCTTTTTGTTTTAGAATGCAAACCAGTTTCAGTGAAACCAGAAATATTTTTTCAAGGATTAATCATGGATTAACGATGTCAAATTTCAAAGCCGACACATTTAAATGGTATCCCCTTAGTGACTGTGTGTACTGCGAGTGGTGTTTATTGATCGATTAATCAACAGATTTATTTTTTTCTGGTTTACTATATTCTCATTTTTCTTCATCTTTTCTGTACAGATGTTAGAGGTTGTTTGTTGGAAGAACAAACCATGAAACAGCATCCTCTGAAAAAGTAGAGATCACAAGTTAATAAAAACCTCTGTCTTATCGTCCCAGGCTGGGGATGTAAGTGAAATGAAAAACTGCAAGTGCGGAAATTGCACTGCAGGGTGAGACCAGTTCAAAACTGAAAGGAACTTCTGTGGCTGAGCATGAGGATTGGGGCAAAGTTGGGCAAACAAACCGGGTTTCTCAGCAAGAGGAGGGGGATGTGAGGAGAGAGATAATATAAACACTAAATAAAGCTGCAAGATGTTACCTGTTAGATAAGCACACACCCACACACTGATCTTGCCATGAGGACGCATAAAACTAATACACTCAGCCCTGAACAGGACTCGTGAGGAATCACAAGACACAGTTCGTGTTACCTGGAACAAGGCTGAGTGTGACTGAGTGATGTAGCGCTGACCACTGACTCCGGCAAGTTCTTGTGGCCTCCCATCACTGCTCCAGCTTTTTTTGGAGCACACACACAGGAACAAGACAGTCTCTTCTTACCTGTCCAGAATAATACTACCTACCTCAATACAGCCACCATCAAGCTGGGTATCCTCACTGGCAGTTCCAAAAAAGATATCAAGCTCTTGCTGTGAAGGCAGAATTGTCCTCTCACACATCGTTGTCTCTGAAATATACATTCAGGTACAATAATAAGAGAGACAGCTTCTCTATCCCCTGGGTATATTCCAGCTTTTCCCCATATAGGAAAAATTTCTCAGCACTGTTACTTGTCTGATTACTGAGCAATATTAAATGCCTTGAATCCTTTCTAAAGAACCTCTGATGTTTAGACTTGTTTAGTCTTTTAAGGAAAACATCACATTTCTTGACTTTGAGATCCCTCAGAAGACTGAGTAACCTTTGCTGACGTTGTGATTTATTTTGTGGCTAAGTTTTATATTGACACATGATTTTTAACCACCTGAGGAGTTACTAATACTAATAAGGATGAAGTCTGGTGCATCATACTGAGGAGGGAATTAACAGGCTAGGGCAGAAATTGTTGCTAAATCCATTTTTTGTTCATTAGTGAAACAAAGAGCAGGAAATAAAAATAAATTAGATAAAGTGTGAAATAAGCTGTTGAAGGCAGTAAGAAAAATTAATACAAAGAGAAGCTGAGCAAACACTCAGCAGCACACAATTGCCAGCTCAAACAAAATTACTTATTTGGCCTTTCTAGCCTCCATTTCTTCATACACATTACGTCCTTAGAAACTGCTCACGGTGGCCTATCACCTGGACAATTTTGTGTAAGTTTTATTATTTCCATAGACAACAGGAGAAAGGTAAATCAATGTCATGAGCCTTATTCTCACCTACAAGGTATATCTGAGCCTACTCTGGGTTTACTGGGGGAGGGGACCGCAAACACAAACAAACAAAAAAAAACCCAAATCAAGAAGTTTTTATTTGTAGACTCAAGACTGAGAAGGTTTTTGGAAACACTTCAGACGAAGGAGACTGTTTAAAGATCACTTCCTTGCTTTACTGATAATACTCTAAATGAAGAAATTGCCTCAGCCCATATTTGCTGAATAAACTTTAAGAGCAAATATGTTACTGATTCCTCCTTTGTGAGGTTCTATATTATCAAAACCACTCAATGCTTCGTACAGCCTCTGATGATTTCAAATCAGATTAAGCCTTAGAGTTTTTCCATCAATACTAATTGCATTTGTTTCCACATTTCTTAAAGGGCCGACTGCCAGGAACTCCATGGCATTACATCATGGAATTGTGTCATCACTGTTTCAGTCAGGTTATATTCCACTGATTTCAGTAGAGTATCAACAACCTAAAACTAGAATATTGACTACACACAACAATCCTACTTTTTTTCCATTGTAACCTTCTCCATTCCATTTTAACCGTTTGCCATCCGGAGGGACCTGGACAGGATTGAGAGGTGTGTCCATGCAAACCTCATGGTTCAGCATGGTCAAATGCAAGGCCCTGCAGATGTCAGGGCAATCCCAAGCACAAATACAGGTTGGGCAGAGAATGGACTGAGGGCAGCCCTCAAAAGAAGGACTTGGGGTTGTTGGTGGCTGAAAAGCTGAACATGAGCCGGCAATGTGCACTGGCAGCCCAGAAGGACAACTGCATCCTGGGCTGCACCCCCAGCAGCGTGGCCAGCAGGGTGAGGGAGGGAATTCTGCCCCTCTGCTCCACTCTAGGGAGACCCCCCTGCAGCGCTGCCTCCAGCTCTGGGGCCACCAACATCAGAAGGACATGGACCTGTTGGAACGGGTCCAGAGGAGGCCACGAAGGTCAGAGGGCTTGAGCCCTTCTGCTGTGAGGACAGGCTGAGAGAGTTGGAGGTGTTCAGCCTGGAGAAGAGAAGGCTCCAGGGAGATCTTACAGCCCCTTCCAGTACCTAAAGGGGCTCCAGGAAAAACGAGGAGGGACTCTGTATGAGGGACTGGAGTGATAGGACAAGGGGTAATGGTTTTAAACTGAAAGAGGGGAGACTTAGATTAGATGTTAGGAAGAGATTCTTTGCTGTGTGAGTGGTGAGACACTGGCCCGGGTTGCCCAGAGAAGCTCTGGCTGCCCCATCCCTGGAAGTGTTCAAGAACAAGCTGGATGGCCTTTGAGCAACCTGGTCTAGTGGCATGGCAGGGAAGTTTGAATTAGATGACCTTTGAGGTCCCTTCCAACTCTAACCATTCTATGATTCTATGACTCCCTCAGCACCTTACCCTATCTCCTGGCTCATTCTCATCTAGCTTCATGCCAAAGACTATCAATCTCAATTCTTCCTATTCATTTCAATCATTTCCATGTTAATTTTCTTTACGCATTCTTTGAGCTTGTATGTATTTTTCTGCTTTTCTACACTTGTTAAGAACCATACTGGCTGGTTTTTAATACATGAAGCTTTACTGCAGTCAATTCTTTTTGCAGTCCCTTTCTAGTTCAGTGATTTCAATTCAAAACGTGTCCCCTTCCTTCCCCATATTTAAACAAAAGGAAAGAAAACATTCATTCAGACTGAGAATACTGTCATAGAAGAGAATACAAGGGAATATTGAAAGGTGTTAAAATTGCTGCCAACACGGAGAAAAATAAGCACAAGACAGCAGAATATAAAAAATATGCTACCATAAAATTTCTATTTTAAACCATTTTGCATGCTCTGTTAAAGGAATATGCTATTTCCCTCATTGTCATACGAAGTATGACTCCTGCATGGAAAAAGCAAATTTAAGTGTTGAGTAGACAGCCTGCATTTGGTCAGCACAGGGAGAACACTAGAGAAATGGATGAATTGGAAACAGCATCAACTTCAGAGTCTGCTAAATGACAAAGCACCGTAACAGCATATATAAAGGTCCAAGAGCCTTTCAAGAAAAGGATACCAGCTGACAAGATGATTGCTCAGGTATGTTCTGGCTTTTGACAGAACTTGAATTTCATTGCAGGAGTATTTCAATTTCTACAGTTAATGCAAGTAAATGGTATGTACCAGGCAGTGTCTGGAACTGTGCCCAGAAGGCAGGGCAGCAGAGTGACACATCATGGTGACACTAAATAAATGCTAGCTCCATGGAAATCCCTATTCTTAACATTTGAAATGCAGACTTGAAGGAAGCAGAAGGCAGTCACAAACAATAAAACAGTGCACTGAGGGAACAGAACATGTATGCAGTAACAGAGAGTGCCCTGTCTTAGCAGCTTTGCTGCTCACTGGGCTGCTAACATTTTGGAACAATCTACATCAATCAACTCTCAAAAGCAGTTGTTAGGGACCAATATCCTGAAGAATCACAGGACAAAGAAATGGACAGGGCAAGGAAACAGATATTGTAGCAGAGGTGCAGTTTGAGGTAAATGACGTCATCCTACGCTTACCCCTTAGTGTGATCTACCACTAGAAGCACTAATTTACTCAGCTTTGTCAGCAGTGGCTCCAGCGCTGTATTATTAACTCACTTATCTCAGCAACTTTGGTGTCAGACTTCAGAAAGTATCATTTTCCAGTCAGGATTTATAGCCCTGAACCTTACCCACTCCCATCCCCCTAAGTTCAATGTTAGCTCTAAATTAATCTTTAAAATCAAAATTAAGAGGTAGCATGCTTAAAAGAGTCAGTTACAATATGCAGTATTGCACATTCCTACCCTGAAACACAGATGAGCCAAGATTAATTCTCATCTGCTTGCAGAAAGATAATTTTCAAATCAACCTGGAGAATGCTTTAAAAATTAGATAATATACTATTCTACAGTGAGAATCACAGAATGATATGGGGTTGGAAGGGACCTCTGGAGATCATCTAGTCCAACCCCCCTGCCAGAGCAGGTCCATCCAGAGCAGGTTGCACAGGAACATGTCCATGCGGGTTTTGAATGTCTCCAGAGAAGGAGACTCCACCACCTCCCTGGGCAGCCCATTCCAGCGCTCTGCCACCCTCAAAGTAAAGAAGTTCCTCCTCATGTTTACAGAATCACAGAGAAGCTACCATAGTTTCCTTTTGTGGCCACTTCATGTTGCAGGAAAGGAGAGCATTTATGTAGACAAGAGTCCTAGTACATAGTTCCATTTGTACAGAGCATTTCTGCCTGTCCTAGCCATGTGGTGAATGGCATCTCACCTTAGAAACCCCAAAGCCAGAAGCAGCCCATGCTGCACAAGAACTGTTGTAACAGCTCTATCTGAGAGCAAAAAGTGTGCACTAACAGTGCTGAATGAAAAAATAAAGAGTTGGCACCATTTCCCATCAATCTCTCATATTATCTGCCCAAAAACGGTACTCGTAGACAGGTTGCAATTTACACAGTTACTTTAGGACTTACAACGTGTAGGTAGAAGATGCCACAGATTGTAAGTGAGAAAAAACCACTGAAATAAAAGATTTGTCACACAGACGCAGCAGGGAAAAAGAGCTGCAGATCACAAAATAAAACATGGGGAAATTTCAGCACACAAAATCATTCCTCTAAAAGACAGGAGGAACAACAGCTCTTTTGTAGCGCAGCATCACAACCAATGGTCTGATGTAATGAAGAGCAGGTATCTGCTTCCTCATGCAAACATAAGATGTGCCAACCAGGAATGAGACACCGCTGGACTTGCTACTCACAAACCAAGAAAACCTGCTCTGTAGTATCTCGGTACTATGGTGATATCTAGTGATAGCCTTGGCTGCAGGGAGCACAATACTGCGGAGTTGGGCATCCTGCTGAGCACGCTGAAACTGAGCACTAAAACAGAGGCTTTCCATTTTAGAAGAGCAAACTTCAGCTCGCTCAGTTGGGAGGGATTCCATGGGAAGCTTCCATGGAGGATAAAGGAGCTAGTGAGTGCTGGGAGTCTTTCAAGAACAGTCTCCTGAAAGCACAAAACCAATTCATCCCCTTTAAAGGTAAGGGAAGAAAAAGGAGCAAGAGACCCCCTTGGCTTAACTGTGAGCTTCTGAGTCTGATCAAAACCAAAAGAGAAGCATGCCAGAGAAAAGCAGACAAATACCCATTGAGAACTACAAGGGCACTGCCAGGGCATGTAGAGCTGCAGTTAAAAAAGCAAAAGCTCAGCTCAAATTGAAACTGGCCAGAGATGTCAAAAACTACAGAAAAGGTTTCTTCAGGTACTTAAACAACAAGCAGAAACAGAAGGAAAATATTGGTCCTGTGTTAAACAAGAGAGGTGAACTAGTCACCAACATCACTGAAAGGCAGAGGTTCTCAACACTCTCTTCACCCTCTGTCTTTACCAGCACCTTTGGGCCCCAGGCCTTGGGAACAACAATCCAGGTGGATGCAAACACAGACAGAATCCAGGAGTACAGCACAGGCTGGGATCTACTCAGCTGGGGAGCAGCTCTGTGGAAAGGGACTTGTGGGATCTGGTGGACAAACAAGCTCAATATGAGTGAAGAGTGTGCTGCTGCGGCAAAGAAAGCCAACAGGAACCTGGGTTGCATCTACAAGGGCATCACCAGCAGAGATAAAGAAGTCATTACCCCACTCTGTTCGGCGCTGGTCAGGCCTCACCTGGAATCCTGTGTTCAGTTTTGGTCCCCACCATACAAGAAAGATGTGGAGAGGCTGGATAGGGTCCAGAGAAGGGCCACCAAAATGATCAAAGGACTGGGAAGCTGCCATAGGCTGAGAGAACTGGGTTTGTTTAGCCTTGAGAAAAGAAGGCTTAGAGGAGACCTTATCACCACGTTTCAGTGTTTCAAGGGTGGCTACAGAGAAGATGGAAAATCCCTTTTTATAAGGAGTCACTTGGAAAAGACAAGGGGTGATGGGTACAAGTTACTCCTAGGGAAATTCCAACTGGAAACAAGAGGAAAATTTTTCACAATGAGAACAATCAGCCCTTGGAATCATCTCCCCAGGGAAGTGGTGGATTCTCCAACACTGGACACTTTTAAGATTCAGCTGGACAGGGTGCTAGGCCAGCTTGTCTAAACTGTGCTTTTGCTATGAAAGGTTGGACCAGATGATCCTTAAGGTCCCTTCCAACCCAGGACTCTATGATATCTCCCACCACGGGATGAGATGCATACTTACTGCCACACCAGTTTTACTGCTGAGGAAGCGTAATTGTCCCACATTTACCCATAGGTGTATCAGCAAGAGCTGTGTACTGAACATCAGCTCTCAAGGCCAGTTTGTAGGGATAACTAAAGGACTGTGTCAGCACTCCGGGAGAGCAGCCCAAGAAGCTGGCAAATATAACAGTGAAAGTGGCTCAGAGCATCACAGTGAAGAGGAGCGATGAGTTTCTTTTTTTCCTAGAGTGCCCAAGAACCGTCAGCATCATAACTGTTCCTCAGGATAACAGGGGAACTCTGAAGGTCTCAAAATAATAAGCTTTACTATAAAGAACAGCACCAGACAGAATCTGCACCCACGTAATTTAATGCTGAGCATTCAAATGAGCAGCTGCTCCTACTCTCCACACTGCTGCCTGCCACAGAAACACGCTGCCACTTCATTTACCTCATCCCTTTCACTCAACTCTAACATAGTTTCAACATTTCACTACTGAAAAGCCTATTGGGATTGAGTGGAACAGAATCTGCATTCATTTATTTCATGCAGCTCCTGGGCTTCTCTGCGGAAGAGAAAGGCATCAGGACATACAGGATATCAGAAGCTGCTGCTTCACCACCACAAGCACCACTGCGTACCTACTTTCTTGTCCCAGTACAGTCCTCCAAGGGCTTCCTCCCGGATTTGTGTCACAGTCAGACCCTTTGCAGGTATGCTATCTGTCATCAGCCTCCCCAGCTATTCCCTGTGATGGAAGAAAAACATGCAGTACCCTGATGAAGACTTCTCCAGATGGAGCCTTCTGCCCTCCCACTCCTTTCTCTGCCAGACACCCATACCAGCACACTCTCAGTACTCGGTCCTGTTACTGACAATCATACATTCCAGTCCCGCTGTGGAATAGTTCCTAAAATAAAATTATATTAAAAATATAGCATTGTTCACACATTAAGGAAAGGTATAAAATCAAAACGTTTCCAGGGCGGAACACGGTGGCAGCTGGTATGCGAGGAATCCGCTACATCTATGACTCCCTGAACAATATTGCTGGCAAAAGCAACACGGAGGATGGAGTGGAGTGAAGATTCCATGGCCAAGCTCTGTGATTACACAGCAGATATGGGAACAAGGTGATCCTATGGAACTGATAAACTGCATACTTGCTACCCTGAGCCAACAGTCTGCCAAATTTTAATGAAATGCTGTCCTTTGTGTGAACTTTGCTCATTATAATGTCATTATAATACCAAAACACACCTCCAGCCTGAAGGCTACCTGCCTCCAAGGTGCGACCACTCCTCCTTGAGTCTGCGCCCTGAATTTTTTGTAAATTCTACCTTTAAATGCAAGGCGAGAGAATTTTACACCAATCATAATAAAAGTATTTATGACTAGAGTCACTCAAACTCCACCTTGAAGGTAAAAAATAGTATAAAAATAGCCCAAGAAAGGGGGGATGCTAGGGAAGACACCATCATGAACAAGTCAGGGAAGACACCATCGTGGACTGCCTTTGACTCCCGGGACCAGTTGACAGGCTGAGCCTTTCTTCCCCCCCCCCCCCCCCCCCCCTAGGGACACCTGTGGGTAAGACTTAGACTATACCAAGTGCTTCCTGGGGGAACTTTGAAATCTCTCTAGAGGGTCACCTGTTACATTTATAGCCAGGCTGTATTGTTTGGAACTTTGTCACGCACTTTGTACCATTAACAATATTTTTACTCGCACGTGCTTTGCAGACAGTGTATTTATCACCAGCAAACCGTAAGAACCTTTTTATCTGTTGCATAAATAAACTGCACTACTTAAGCAGCTAGCCGTTTCGGCTTCTCATTGAACGCGACCAAACACTAGAGTGCGGCCGTGCTAGTTCGCGAGCACGACTAGACTGAAGGTGCAGTCCACTATTCGTGTATCCAGAATCGTGATAGTTCAATATATATTAAACGCAACTGGACTGATAGTGGTGAAGTGGGCATCGCTCAGAATTTAAACCTAGCCGCCCCTCGCCTCACACCTCGGGGAGGAGTGTTAGAACGCAAGGGGGGTTATTTTCCGCCAAAACTATTTTGCCTCTTGACGCAACACCCACCCGCCAGGGAGTTCTCTCTTACTCAGAGAACCAGCTGAATTGCTAATTTCTTCTCATGCTTGAATTTCAACATTTCCACCTATCTTTTCAGATGGACGGTGTGGATCCATTACCTCTCCCCACTTATCAGGTGTCCCTTGCTGGGTAGCAGTACGAGCTTCTCCACAAGGGAAGGTGAGCCAGGAGCCAAGGGAAACCACAGCACAGGCAGTGCCCTCACCAAGCAGAGCACAGTCTCACAGGATATAAAAGTAGCAGGCAGAGCCAGATGCTGACAACAGACTCAATCGGCAGCCCCAAGCAGTGAAAAGAAATGAATCAGGATCAGTGTCCCCCCAAAGAGCCCTGGTAAGATCACCAGGAGACAGGACCAAAATCAAGACTTACAGCATCAGTCCAAGGTCAGCCAGGAAACAGGGCCAGAGACAGGACTGGCAACAGGCACACCCACAAGGTAACTCAAGCAAAGATGAATTTGAATCTAGTAGGTCGAGGGAAGTCATTCCCCCCCTCTACTCTGCACTGGTGAGGCCACAACTGGACTATTGCATCCAGTTCTGGGCTCCCCAATTCAAGAGGGATAGGGAACTACTGGAAAGAGTCCAGCGAAGGGCAACGAGGATGATTCAAGGATTGGAGCATCTCCCTTATGAAGAAAGGCTGAGAGAGCTGGGACTCTTTAGCCTGGAGAAGGCTGAGGGGAGACCTTATCGATGCTTGTAAGTATCTGAAGGGTGGGTTGAAGGAGGAGGGAGCCAGACTCTTTTCAGTGGTTGCCAGTGAGAGGACGAGGGGCAACGGGCACAAGCTGGAACATGGGAGGTTCCACTCAAATATGAGAAGAAACTTCTTTCCGGTGAGGGTGACAGAGCCCTGGAACAGGCTGCCCAGGGAGGGTGTGGAGTCCCCTTCTTCGGAGATTTTCAAGACCCGCCTGGATGCAGTCCTGAGTAACATGCTCTGACATGCTCTGGGCAATCCTGCTTCGGCAGGGGAGTTGGACTAGATGATCTTTATGGTCCCTTCCAACTCTAAAAACTCAGTGAAATTCAGTGAATCGGTGCTCTTCTAAGAAAGACTAGACAAGTTCCGTGTTTCTTCATGGAGTTCACCAAAAGCTGATTTGGATCTCTGCTAACTTTGCTGATCACAGTGAAGTCAATCCTGATTTAAACAATTGTAATAGAGGGTGACTGGCCCTAGTGATTTGCTTGTTCCCATGCTTTGATCACTTCTATGCTGCTTTCACATAAAGCATGATTTAACTTCATTTACTTACACTTTAAAAATGTGTATGTAGAAAAAAAGGTGTAGAAAATGTGAGGAAAGAGAGGATGTCCTGGAGGATGTAAGAGACAGTACCAGACAAACTGCCTCTAAGCCTGTCTGACCGACTCTGAATGCTGATCGGTGTGAATTAGCCTGATCTTGTCAGAGCTGCTCCTCTGCAGTTTTCACAGCCTGCCTATTTGGGTGGCATCTTAAAGTCTCTAACTCTCCAAAACATGAGCACACACCTGTAAAACATTAAAGAGGATGAGATTCCTCTGTCAAGGTGAGAGAAGGAGAGCCTGGGGGGAATGGGAAGGTAGTCCTAGCTGGAGCCTGACCCACCTGCCAATGCTCAGCTCCCACTCTCCGGGAAGCAAAGTCAGCACATGGAGCGATAGCATAAGGCTTCTCAATGTACCTTGGCCCTTGTTGGTACTTGGGTCACCCTTAGCTCTAATAGGGTTTTCTGATGGGATCTCTCCAGTTCCCTTTTCAGGAAGCATTCCTTTCCATGAGCATTGCTCTCACCTTTGTGACCAGCATACACTCTCGTCACAAGACTAAAGCGGGACCGAGTGATGTCTTCACTCCCCTGTAGGTCTGAATTGCAAACGCGTAGCAGAACACCCCAGCAATGAGACAAACGACAGCAATCCCCTCATGGACCAGATTCCCTTTCTTTGAAGCAAAATTCTGGGCTGGTTCTCATCACCACTCTACCTTCTGGTTAAAAAATATTCGACCTTGTGAAACTTCACAACTCTCTCTGGACATCCCCTCCCTGCCCAGTGAAACACGCAACGAGGTCTGGTGACAGCCAAGCACTGTGCCTGTCTCCACGTGGGGCTGCCCTGGATCTGATAGCCCCCCCCCCCCGATACTGGCTCCCCCCTAATTTTAACCACCTCCCACAGCTCGATAACCAATTTGTTACGCACCTACAAGGATGCACACGCTCGTTTTTCTCTCTCTGTAAGATCACTTGCAAGGCCGGGGGGGGGGGGCAGGCCGGGGGTACGGGACAGGGTGTGCTCACCACCACCCCCGGCAAAAAAAAACCCGCTCTCAAGCACCGGTGGAAGGCTGAGCCGCTGCGCTCCGCCGCCCGCGGTGGTACGAGATAAACCCGGGATGCACCGGGGAGCTCAGGGTTTCCCCGACACCCACCGCCTTTACAGCGCAGCCCAGCGGAGCCACCGTTGCTCATAACGGTGGCTTTAATTACTCATCACCAAGGGCTGCCATTACAAGAACGCTGGAGCCGGGTTGCGGTGCGAGACTCGGCGGCGGCGGCGGCATCAGCAGCAGCCTCTCCCGCCCCGCGGAGAGCCGCGCAGAGCCCGCGCCGCCCCAGGAGCCCCGCGGTCCCACTGTGGACTCCCTCCACCCACCCCACCCCGAGGTTTGGGGTACCCCCAAGCCGCAGCACCCCGAGAAGCGTTTTCGAGCGGGATGGCTGTGCGCTGGGGGGGGGGTGGGGGTGGGTGTGTGTGTCACAGCCCTGCGTTTAGGGGAGCACGGAGGGAACTGCCCCGTTATCCTGAACGGGAGAGCAATCCCCGTGCCCGTTTCGCCCAGCTATTTTAAACAGCTTTACGCCACCCCAGGGAGAAGATTCGGTGCCGATATTGCAGCCGGTTTTGGGGAGCGAGGGGGTACCCCATTGCCCTCAGCCCCCTCCTCCTCCTCCTCCTCCTCCCTCACGGCTGAGCCAACGGCTCCCTGTTCCCCCCGCGCTGCTTTTGGGGAGCGGCGGAGGCAGACCCCAACGGGCTCGTAGCTGCGGGAGGAGGGAAGAGAGGGGGGGTGTGAGGTTGCGTGTCGTCGTCCCACCTTCCGCGCAGCGACAACACACGATGCTCCGGGGACGCGGGTCCTCAGCCGCCTCCCTCCCCGCCTGCAGCCAGAAGCTTTTTATAGCAGCACCCACCCCCACGCCCCCGCCCCCGTTTGGGGGGGGGGGGGGGATTCTCGCCGCACTCACGTTACCGTACGAGTGCGACGTTAAATAAAGACGGGGGAGGAGGGGAAGGGAGCCCAGCGCGCGCGCCTAATTAACAGGCGGCGAGCTAAAAATAGCCCGCAAAGAGCAAAACCCATCGATGCCTCTCGCGCCTCCGCCGCTTGAATGGAGGGGCCGGGCGGATGAATGGGGGGGGAAAGCCGGGGCGGATGAATGGGGGGGAAGCCGGGGCTGATGAATGGGGCGGGGGAAACTGGGCGGATGAATGGGGGGAAGCCGGGGCGGATGAATGGGGGTGGAGGGGGGGGAAAGCCGGGGCGGATGAATGGGGGGAAAGCCGGGGCGGATGAATGGGGGGAAAGCCGGGGCGGATGAATGGGGGGGAAGCCGGGGCTGATGAATGGGGGAAACCGAGGCTCGTGAATGGGGGAAACCGGGGACGGGCGTGAACGGAGCCGCCGCGGGGGGTCGCTGTGTCGCCGCCGCCGCCGGGCGGCAGCTGGGAGCCCCGGCCGCGCACGTGCCGGCGCGGGGGCGGCCCGGTGTCACCTGGCGGCGGCGGCGGCGGCGGGCGGAGCGGAGAGGAGAGGAGCGGGGCGGGGGGGTTGGGGGGGGGGGGGGGGGAGAGGCTATAAAAGTGTCCCGCCGCCACACATGCACACTTCAGGGAAACTTCCCAACCGCGGCGGTGGCCATGGGAGGAGCGCCCGCTCCCGCCGGCCCCGCTCCGCCCTAAGGCGGGCAGCCCCGCGGCGGAGGGAGGTCGGGACGTACACCCCCTCCCCGCCGCCGCCCCGGCTCTGCCCACCGGCAGGATGAGAGTGAACGGGAGCGATCTGAACAGCACCGTCCTCCCGCGGGACCCGCCGGCCGAGGGTACCCCGCGCCGCCCGCCTTGGGTGACCTCCACTTTAGCCGCCATCCTCATCTTCACCATCGTGGTGGACGTGCTGGGCAACCTCCTGGTCATCCTCTCGGTTTACCGGAACAAGAAGCTGAGGAACGCGGGTAAGGGGCGGCGGGGAGGGGGGATCCCGAGGCGGTGGCCCGCGGTGGCCTCTTCGTCTGCCGGTAAAACTTTGTCCGGGCGCGGAACTCCAGGGCTGGGCGCGCTTTGCCTTCATCCAGCGGTTGCAGGCTGCGGGAGATGCCAAGGGCTTCATCATTGGTACCGAGACGGTGATGGAGCGGGTGAAGGGTATTTTTAGCGCCCGCCACTGGATCGTGGTGCTATTTTTAGCTCCCGACAGTTCCCACCTGGCAAAAAAAAAAAAAAAAAAAAGCAAGTGAGCCTTATTTAAGAATGAAATTTAGACCTGGGACTGGGGGATGATGCTGTGGCAGCCAGCGTGTGTCTGTGCATGCTGGATCTTCTGATCGATTTCCTTTTGAGTTACAGAAACGCTCCCAGTAACAAATACTACGGTTGGAGCTTCAAATCAAGCAGATATTAAGTTACAAACACTGCGGGATTCAGGAAGAAAAAACACCCAGCTAACCCAAGACAGTCATTTCATTTTCTTTATTCACCTCCTACTCGCTATCTAGGTCTTTGGGGAATGGGAAACATCTGACAGAAAACAGATTTAGGCACGTTCTTTAAAAAAAAATAAATCTCTAATTTTGACAGGATAGATTCTGTGATGGTCCATTGAGTAAATCCCTCTTAGTTCATGGATTATTGGGCAGACAGGCAGGAACTTCTTCAGATTCATTCTGCTTTATCATGTCAGACCAGCTGCTGCGCACGTGTACCAAATCTGTGCACTCAAAACCCTATGCATCTTTCGTAGGGAAAAAAAAAAAAATAAAAATGTGGGAGCATGTGAAGAGAGCTGCATTGTTAATGAAAGCAGGATTTCACTCCATGATGACTGAGGTGCTGCTTTTATTTTTTTTTCCACAACTGGCTGTCAGGTTCTTTATTATTACTCCGCCAAGTTCATTAGTTGGTTGTTTAAAATTCGTCTGAGGGAGAACTTGAGCCCGGGCTTTATTATAAGGTAGTCCAATAAAGGTGGCTAATACTGGACTCCAGCAAACAGTCAAACAGTGGCATGCTTAATGTTTGAAGGTTAACTCGGGTAATTCAAAGATTGTACATCTCGGTTTTATTCAGCTGTAGTAGAATGCCAGCACACAGGATCAAAATCAAAACTAACAGATTTTTTTTTTTTCTCCTGACAGTTGCCACTGATGTAAATTCTAAAAGCTATATTCTCTCCTTGCTTTCATTGACAGAAATTTCATTCACTGGAGCTGGCAGGGTTACACACTGCAATACTATATGTATGAGAGAAGAATCAGACTCCAGGAGCCCAAGTCAGTGCTTGGGCTACCCTCGTTCCCTGGGAGATATTCAGATGGAGGGAGAGAGCTTGAGATAGGCCTATTGCTGGGGTTACTCCAGGGGAAAGGGGGATGTTGTCCTCCCCCTTAACTGCAAAATATATACTTTAGCACTTCTGTGGGGAGTTTGCAATGCAGACATGTCTGGAAATAAGTCTGAAATAAACGTGGTGCCTGTTTTCTGGAAACGTAGCTGAATCATTGGGCTTTATGCGTGTGCGTATTCTGTGCTGTAGATCTCGCATAATCCCTCTTGAATCCCGACACGTGCTCACTTCCTCACTCTTACTGCATTTCTTGTTCTTGCCTTTTCTGTCATAGTGGCTGTTAAGAGCTGCAGCGAACTGGCAACAGTTACCTCCTACAGCTAGGGGAACAGAGCATTCTTCTGAACATAAATTGTTTTAGACTGGAACATGAACTAGATACTGGTTTACCCTCTGAAATTAAGGATTACTTTAAAACAAGTAGATGCTTGGCACAAGATGGGGAAATAGTTTATAGTCTGCTTTAGGAAAAAAATATAGCAACACGTTTTTAAAGTCTTTGTTTTCTTCAAAGTAAAGATTTTTTTTTTTTTTTATTATTTAGTACATGGTTAAAAGGAGACTTTGGAAAGAACATAGTAAGCGTCTAAAAGGTGTGCAAAGTGTTTTTGACTAATCCTGCAAAAACCTATGCCTGGGCATAACTTTCCTTATGTGAGCACCGCTATTACACTTGGCATTGAATTAAGAAGGGGTTACTCAGGTGAGTAATTTTACAAGGAGGCATAAGTATTTAGAAAACCTTGGCCTAATATTTGTGAGTATGAAGAAGAGTGTCCTAAGCCTTATGTTAATTCAGATTATTCAGGAAGATAGTTCATTGAAAATTACCTGATTTATACATACAACTAATCTGTAACTTGCTAATTATAAAGACAGTTACAACTTTTTACAGAGCTGTAATAAGAAATAAACTCGTTTTACAACAACCTATATTAATAAGTCTCTTGCTGGCACATTTATTGAGGAAAAAGGACACAGGATGAAAATTCCACCGGAAAAAGGTCAGGGAGGAACAGAAGATACCTCCTGAAGAAATTAAAAGTATCTCACTGAAGACTTTCTTCCTCCTTTGCAAGAGAGGACTAACAGAAATAAGGAGTATTTAACATTTTACCAAAAAGGTGGATTTGGTGGGAAAAACCACCTTGCATCTCTGTCCCACTCCCTATTATATAAATATTTTTGGAAGAGAACTACAAATTGAACCTGTGGACTTACGAGTTAAAAAAAAAAAAAAAGTGCATTGGGGAATAGTAGAAAAGCCTAGAAAAACCTTCTCAACAAGTGGTGTAACCTTCCTGGCAGTCAGAAGGTTAGTAAAAGACACTGATCAAAGCAGAGAAGTCAGTATCTCAAAGAAGTTGGTCTCAGCAAGCGAGGAGTGTCTGATACTACAGACTCCTTCATAGTCACAAGCATGGCTTCAGTAGATGCTCTTCTAGACACAGAAGCTGATGATGCAACTGGTAGGATCCTCTTTTATTTAATGTACTGACTTGTAATATGTTTCATAGTTCTGGTCTGTTTTTTCTTTTTTTTTTTTTTTTTTTTTTTTTATGGTGACTTTGTAATCTAACAGGTGCCTGCCACCAATTCAGTCCTGATGGGAATGGCTGGAATTTAATGCTGGCCTACACAACGACTGAATTTGGTTTATGATGATGTCTGTGACCTTTTGACTTTGAAATAAAATTCAAGGGAAACATCCAAGGCATAAGGATTTTAATGCCCATATCTTGATAGCACATTTGTGCAGCTTGAACTTGATGTGCTTGCTTTAATAATTAATTGTAGAAAGAATGAGAATAGCTCACTTTAAAAAGAAGTTTGGTGTAAATCATCCTAAGGTGTTTTGTTTTCCATTGCTAATATTCATATATCTGAAAAAAGGTCATTCAACAGTTCCTTCCTGGAAAAATGAAATAACTAGCCTTAGGGAAGGTGGGTTAAAGAACTACCAGTACTTGTTGCAACAAGTGGAGTTTTTACTTGAAACTATCAACACTGGATTAGAGCATCTCAGAAAACTAAAGAGACCATTTAAAGTGATTTATGTGATATTACGCACAAATTCAGTGATTGCTGGTATCCTTATGCCTTTGCTGTTACCCACACCAAGAAAAACAATGCATCAAGAACAAGGCGAGGGAGCAGTTGTAAGTCTTTGACTATGGAGATTAGTTTTCCTCTTGTTACATTGAAATCTCAGTTAACATGCACTTTGGTGACAGGGGGATTTGGGTACTCTGTAGTACTTTGGGTACTATTTTGATTGCAGGGCCATTCTTAAGGTCAATGAAGCAAGCTCTCTTGAGTGCTATTATTCCTCTTGCTCTTCTTTCTCTTCAATTGTTCTCTTGGCCTGGTGGGTTGATTTTTCCTGGCTGCCTTATGTGCTGAGGTCCAAAGGTGCCCTGACTTTCTCTCCAACAGAGGGAAAGGGTGTTGGAAGGGAGCCTCCAGCAGGCAAGAAGAGAGCCCAAGCAGTCTCACCCTCGCTCTTCTGTGCCTGTCCTGTCTGCTAATACCTGACACCAATTGGGATAACACAGGGAGTGGTGCCAAACTGGTAACTAGTTCCTACCACCTCAGGGCAGAAAGCTGCCTTCACCCCCTTCTCGCCCACCTCTGTTCTGTGCTAGACGCACTTGGGCTTTTGTACTTTTTCCCAGTTTCCCATGTCCTTGGCCCAAAAGCTTTGTTGTTACTGGTGAAGAAGGCAGAGAAAGTCTGACACTCAGGCCCCCGGGCCCTGCGGAGCAGCAAGATACAGTTAACTTCGCCAGGGCTAAGCGCATGCCTGAACTTAAGCGTGTGTGCTAACAACTTTTCTGAATGAAATGGCAATAAAAAAGGGAAAACCCAATGTCTAAATGCTAAATCTGCCTCAGCTGCATTAGGTCCAAACAGTTCTGTAAAGACAACTCTGTGAGTGCTCAAAAGAGTAATGAATTCAAGAGTAATCCTTGACCAAAATCTGTAAGATCGGTGAAGTCACTTATGGAAGAACTAAGCAACACAGCTACTTAGGGTTATTTTTCTTTTTTAAATCCAATATTTGTTAAATAATACAGCCATTGCAGAACTAGGGGATGGGATCTAACAGTAAGAATTTTATTGTGCTGTAAGAACCTAGTTGAAGAGTTTTCCTCTTTTAGTGCATTTTCTAAAAATATAAATTTTAAATATATGAATAGAACTATCTTTTGATGATCAGATTGGAGATCTCATCAGCCTTTTCAGAATATGACTGTTCTTGATGATGTTTTGTTTTTTAGTTTTAAAATGATAATGTGAAATGCTCTATTAAAGATTGTTTCATCTAATAAATGAACCTGCTGTTGTGAATTCAGACTAATGGAATCATTGTTTTTGTCACAGGTGATCCTTGGACTTCTTTTTGTGCCCTGAGAGAAAACGGGTAGCCCGACAAATATTTGACTCAAGGGAGATAACTTGTAGAAGATCAAGTTGTAGCACAAATGCAGGGTTCTGATGAAAACTGAGATGTTGGTGGCAATGAACATTATTTCAGACATGAATAACTTCCAGTATTAAAAATGGTAAGCTGTTTGGGAGAAGGGAAAATGTCTAGTGGAGATGCTGAACTCTGCCAATTGTTGAACAGAACTGAGCGTAAAAATACAGTTTAAATAAAGCTGTTCCTCAGACTGGTTTTGATTGAATAATTTACTGAATCAAAGATTTACTTCAGAAGCCTGTTTCAATGGCACTGTGCTGTCAATGACCAAATGTAGAGATGTATATTTCAAATAATTAATACTCTATTCTTACTAATATCTTCTTCTAATATATAATATTCGTACTAATATCAAGTCAAACTCAGCTATTTATTCTTTCTGCAAGATTCTGCATTCTGAAGTTTTTAGAGGCACTGCTTTTTCTGGTTTGCTGCTGCCAGTAGACAATGGTACTGAGACACTATACTATTTGCTATCTCTTTTTAGGTTATTTTTTTGAGGGGTTCTCACTTTTCTCATTATGATTTTTTTTCATCTTTAATCTTTTCATTAGCAATTTCTGATCTGCTTCGACTCTTATCTATTTCTTTTCTGTCTTGCTATGACAGATACTTCATGTCTTTCTAGCATAAGACATCATCAGCAAGTCTAGTTTAGTGACAGAAAATGCTACCAACAATAGACATCCAGTGCTGATGTGACAATGTCCGCTCTGTTTGTACAATGAGGCTGGCTTTCCTAGGGCAGTAAAAATGTTGCAGTGTCAATCCAATGCTATCCATCACAGTTTAATTTTGCAACCTCGATAAGAACCTTGTCATCCTTGCTGTTGGCGGTTTTTTCTTCTGCTCACATCTGGGAGCTGCCTCAAATTCCGTATTTTCCACTCCTGAGAACTAATTACCAACCTCCGTTTCAGGAGGACAAGTGTTACTAAGAATTCTTCAGGGTAACAGAACACAATTTGCTAACGCTTTAATGTTCGCTTATTTAATGAACAAATAAACAGGTACTTAACACGTGTAGTTAAGTAGTGCTTGGGACAATAATACAAATGTTGCTACTAAAGAATCATTCTTTCAAAATCTAGCCCTCCTGAAGTCACAAAAATGGGCAGTAATACAGTTCAGTGGGATAACCAAGGTTCTTACCTTACGTGACAGAATAAAGGGCTGATTATCTTCTTACTTAGTTTTAAGTATGGATAAAATATACAAAAAAAGATTACCCTTAAATTAGGTGTTAAGCAAGCTGCAAACTTCTTAATCTTTTCTTTTTCAAGCAGAAACAAAGGTATAATCAGTAAGTCTATTTACAGCTTTTAAATAGTGACTTCTGTAGCTTCTAAATAGTTTTGTGGTAATAACTGACCAGTAAGTCTACAAAGCTTCGTTCCTATATTCTTTTTTAAATGAAGTTTGTTATCCATGAAGAGAAGACAAGCTTCCACCCCTTCCTTGAAGAAACACCTTGCACTAGAAGTAAAAGATTTTTCAGCTCATGCTTTTCATTTTATAAATGATCTAATGTAGTACCAGGTCATATAGTTAGATAGGCTTTTTGAAGAATAGTTATTACCTAATTGATGATCATAAAAATGCAGCTGTAGATTATCTCAGAGTCCTATCTATACTTGAGTTAGAGGCTTGAATTAAGTTGTCTGGGTTGGGTAGGAGGTGGGGAGCTCCTCATCTTTTCCATTGCTAGAGTTCTAAGAAAGTCCTTCAATGCTTCACTCAGACTCTCTAATCTCCCCGAACTCCTAAGGTCCCCTACTCTCTAAAACAAAAGAGAGAACACAAGCAGCTGACTTCAGACCCTGCGCTGTGTGACCAAGCACTGGAATTCTCTATTCAAATACATACTAAGCAGCTGGAAAGGTTTATGGATGGTTTCAGGTTAATTATATTATTTTTCTGTCTACACACACATACAGACTGTGTAGCTACCCTTGTTGCGTAAGTTGGGCAGTATATGTAGTATTTCCATTTAGGCCTACAGAATCCCCATTCTACAGGATATGCACGTGTGATTTTCACATGTGATGCTGAAATATAAGGTCTATTTAAATTGTATCACCTTGACTTTGCTTTTGGGGTACAGATGCAAGGTTAGCAAAACTAATTTCAGCTGCCCACAGGGGGTTATAGTGCAACAGTCAGTACTATGTTATTTAGCGTGACATAATGGCCAATTCTATAACCGTTGGCCAAAGTGATGAATGGGCATGAATACAGGGATCAGCCTTGAAAATTGGTATCCAATCACACCCTGGAGAAGTTTCAGCAGATACTACCTGTATGTGTGTTTTGGGGAAGAATCATGAATGTTCTTCTCCCCCCTGGTAGTAGCTATGAATTTCATTTGATCCTGTTTCCCTGACTGAGTTTTCTACTCCTTAGTCTTACTTGATTTTTAAGGACGCTTTCCCTGTCTTTGGGGACAAAAGAAGTGATTTCATTTTCAGTGGTGAAAGAGATACTCAAAGAAAGGTACCTATTTATGTGAATTTTCCTTATTCCACTATTTGCCCCTTCAGTCAAACATCATAAAGTCACTTGTACAATGAAGAATTGCAATGCATTTTTATCCTCCTTCAGCACTCTAGATGTTTTTTTTTCTTGAGTAACAGCATCCAGGCACTTATTTTGAGACTCGGTATTGTTCAAAATGTAGGACTTGCATATTATAAAGAATCAAAGCCTGCATAGATGTGAATGAATCAGTTACTTGAGTTGCATTTTTCTGCATTTTGGATGACGAAATAATGGCCTGTAAGTAAAAACCCACACATTTTTATTAACAGTTTAGGTGTATTTTGCGTTAATATGTTCTGTCTTATAGTAATTACATTAAAGATATGTCTCCAGATTATCTCTGGCTCTGTAGTTCTGGGACCTGCCTTCTGTAATGCCTGCACTTAACATGCAGGTTCACATAACTGCAACTTACTTTACAAAACCTAGGTTTTCCACATTCCCCACATTTCCTTTAGGACATTAGATCTCCCCACCTTCCCTGGATCCGTGTTACTGAATCAGTTCTCACTTAGAACAAGGGACCTTCTTGATCATCAAGTCCAATTTCCAGGTGTGGTAGGTGTTCATACAAATAATTTCAGAATCACTCTTCTCCCTAAGTTATACCTTTTTCCTCTTGGGAAGGGTATTCTCACTGCCTAAAGGTATTTTCTGACAGTTTTTCTGCTTTTGCTATTGTACCAATGTTACTTAACATCTCTCTGCTCTTTTAATGAGAGATGAGAATAAAACCACCGTCTCTTGGGTGTCATTTTCCTGGTCCAAAAACGGTGGATATCAAATTCTATTAGTCTATTTACAAACTAACCTTTCCCTTTCTGCGAGAGAGAGCACTGCCCCCAGGAGTAATGCCCCATCTCTGGAAATACCTTCCCTAAAAGCGAAATCCTGGTTTTACTGAAATCAATAGCAAACCTCTTGCCAAGGTCAGAGCCTGTCTCCTTTCACTTTTTTTGGCAGTGATGCTTGCCCATGAGTAAGAAGGCTGCTACACCTATAACAGCCTTAAAATCAAAGTGTGGTAGGTAGAGGAGTCTTTACCATCACTTTGGAGTCAGAACAGGGTTTTTGTTCGATCACCGATACCCTTGCAATAAAGCCAATCACAGATCAGGGTCGTTGTACGTTAAGTGCCTGATCTATGTATCCTAAGGTGGGTGCATCATGGGAAGCCAATTACAATTTCACGTATAGTAGGTCAATTAGCAATTAAGTTTGAGAATCGATGCTTCAAGAACACCCCTGGGAATAAAGAGAACACAAAAGACCATCTACTACCGCAATGCTGTTCTTCCTAGGGTTTGAAATTTGTTTTGTTTAACTAATGGCTATTATGTTACTTAGGTCAAGGACAGTTTGCTTGTGCTAGCTGTCTGGTCAGATCATGTCAGTTTATCCTTGATACTATCCTTGTCCTCTTCTGCTTTCTAGAAACTTGCAGTTTTTTTAATATGTTGATTAAGCAGAATAAATTGCAGAATTTGGGGTTTGCTGCTGTAGCCTCATTGTACAGATTGTCTGGCGGTTCTGTTGCCAAATATGACATCATGGTATCCATGTATGATGTTCCTTTGGAAGTTTCTCTTATCAATTGGCCTATCTCCGACCACAATCTTTTCAGCTCTCCTCTTGATTATTTTTTTTCTTGTCTAAAGAACTGTACTGTACTGTACTGTACTAAATCTCTGCGGTGTCTCATACACCCATCTTATTCTCCCTTCCTGATGATGTAACACATTTCCAAAACCTGTTGCTAAGGATTTTCTCCATGTTGGCTATGTCTTCTTCTAGGGATAAACAGAAACACATTTATATCAAAGCATATGTAAATCCTACTGGTTTTTACGATGCTGCAGAAGCAACTTGTACCAAAGGTTGTTGCGCTTTGTGGTATACGTTGAATTTATGAATTTACAGATATAGATGCATCTAGAAACACTTCTAATTATCTGGGTATTTTTTTAGAAAGTACCTTTTAATTTTCTTTTTTTTTGTTTCATAATGCAGCACCCACTGGCACATTGTAACATTTTTTATATTGCTTGGGAATATACACGTTCTCTCTAGAAATTAGGATCTCTCATGTAGGAGACCAATATTCAGCATGTCAGACAGGAAGAAGGGGCAGTAATGTTTCTTTATCTTTCCTCCACCCAGACAGAGGTGGTGGGTTTAATTCATGGTACAAATTAGAACAACTTCAATGTGTCTGTAATTCATGCTTATTGAAACAGCTCCCACAGGGGCTTTTGTGTCGGTGTCACGTAAACAGAGCTTTCACTGGCCAAGCTCATTCTAACTATTCTGCATGTAAGCAGCCAGAACTACAGACTTAACACAGTAATCCCCATCAGGCTGGGTAAAACAGCTTTTAATCTCCTCTGTATACTGGTAAGTACGGAGAAGGCAGCAGAACCAAGTTTGTGTCTTTGCATATATTTAATGTCTAATGCAGAGCTCAAAATGCAGTCAGATTTTCTTGCACATTATTTCAGCAAATGTTTTCAAACCTTGTTTTTAGCAAATAATTGGGTATTTCTTTTGCAGCTTCTCTTACAAATTTGTGTACATCCTACTCCTGTTTTTTGCAGCTCTTCTGATTCCTTTCTCTTGCCCATTCAGTGTATCCCACTACTGGGAATCTCTGCAGTGCCTGATAAGATTGTCAACGATGAACATTTTGTTGGTTGCTGGAAACCTGCCTTGATTTTCATAGTTTTTATGGCATAATACTTGTCTTGTTCATAGATGCTCTCCTGCAGCAATATTTTGTATCTACTGAACGTACCCACTTTTGTTCGATTATTTTTGGCCGTTCCTAGGAATTTGTCCTGCTTCTGTTCATCATACATTTTCACTTGTTCTTTGGACAATCCATACCCACTGGGTATTATGCTGAAGATGGCATGAAGGTGACCAGGCTGGATGGGGCTTTGAGCAACCTGGTCTAGTGGGAGGTGTCCCTGCCCGTGGCAGGGGGTTGGAACTCAATGATTTTTAAGGTCCCTTCCAACTCCAACCATTCTATGACCACTCCTGTATTGAAGAATAACTTTGCACTATCCTTGTTAAATTGTTGGCTGCTGAAATATTCTTTTTTATTTTTTTTCCTTCTTTTCCCTGCATTTTTCCATTGAGGGTAGATCTGTCAGGTTTTGTCTGGAAGGCAAAGAGGTTTTAGAGTTGTTATTGACTTGGGTCTCTCCCTTATGGGATCCATTACATATTCTGTGAAAGCTGTTTTTTATACACTCTGTAATAATAGAATACTGAGATGCTGCATTGTTCTTGGGGGCATTACAAATACTAGCGTTTTAAAAGGAGGTTGAGTGCTGCTTTTGCAATTATTCCTGGTAAGAATTTCTAATGCATACTTAGGGACAATCTAGGGTAGATTATACAAAGCTTGCACTTGCACCTTGTTAATACTCCTTGCAGCAACCGTTATCTAAAACGTGCCCTAAAGATATGGCTGAATCTGACAAGCATGTAAATGCAGAAGTATGAATGGAAAAAAACGAAGCAAATAAACTAAATTGAAGCAACCTAGTGGATGTAGAATTTGCAATCTGCTTGTTGTCGGTGCTTATTTTGTACTGGGGTATCCCATTTGTCACAGTAGTGATTGTAAGCTTTTCTAGTGGGTCTTCTCTTTTACTTTTCTCGAGCTATTGCAGTCTCAGGGCTTTCCTGCCAGAATGCTTACTGGACTCTAGCTCCCTGAGCACATCTTTCTTTTGCAGAGATAACTTCATAGACTACCAGCAAAGCAGTGAATTGATTTCTAAGATCTTTTGCTTATATTCAGATATTCTAATATTCATATTATCTCCTGTCCCCATGTTTACTCAGAGAACTTTCTTGATCAGACTCAAATTTCACCTGCTTCTGACTTTTGAATTGCTGACCGTTCCTTGTGATGACTGGATAGAATGTTTGCTTACTTTACTCAAAAACATTAAACTTGCTTGTCTTGCAAATAAATCTCCAAATTGTGAATTTGCTTGTGATTTTTTTGGGCGTCTACGCTCTTATACAGGCATTCCAATAAAGTAAATAGAATTTCCAGTAGTAACACCGGCTGGCAGCTCAGTATATGTTTAATGTAAGTTAAAACCCATTCTGAAGCCATATTTATTAACATTATTTTAAGAATTTATGTTGTAGGCCCATTTCTACATAGTCATGTGATAAGTACAAAGGTAGTATGTGACCAACTACTTTTTTTTAGAAACACTAAGAAATTGACATTTTTAATACATTGGAATGTTACTGGAAATAAAGGATTGTCTAATGATCATCTGTAAATTAAAGTAATATTATGCCTTCTATATTCAGAAACTCTGAGCCTCTACTGAGGTAAGAAAAGAGTCAGATGAGTTAGGAATACAGTATAATTGGAAAAGTTAGATTAAAGTCAGCTATAGTAGGGCACTAATTAGGCAGTAATCCTAAAACCAACCTTCCTCTCACAGGTGTTAAGTGTGGAGTTAGTTGTTAGAAGTAAGCTACTGCTCTCTTTTTGTGTGTACTTAACATGGGTACTTAGGTCTGTCCTACTGTCATAATCCTTGTCACAAGGAGGCTTTCCAGAAGGACCTGCTCTTTTGTTCAGGACATCTTGATTCCAATAGGTGTCTGGCCATTTTAGATGGCAGTATTAAGGGAATCCATTTGATTCGGTTCTTCAAACTTTTCATTATCTGACAGGGATAATGAAACATTTTGCTGCTCATAACTAAAACAAAACTGCATGTTATCCAGCATGCTCTAAAGTGCTCAATAATGAATGTAAGTGGGCATAGTTCATTCTGTCCTTTTCTCTTGCCCTTTATTTCTCTGGAGTTTTCCAGCAGCTTTAGGTTGTTCTTACAGGTCTTCAACAACAAATGGCAGCAAGCTCTCCAATGTTATTTGTGCTCCTTCACTGGATCAGACTTAAAAAATCTTATGTTGAAGCTCTAATGAAAGGGCATCAGTTGCCCTTTTCCTTATCGTCTTCCAGAACCATCTTCCCAGTCCTCCTTCATTGACTCTATATCCATACTCAGAGTTCTGAAGTGACCTTTCTCTTTCAGTCTGTGTCAATATATTGAATACTAAATTTCTGAGAACTTGTGTACTTGTGACCTCTTATTTCTTGTTCACCAAGGGACTTTTGCTTTAAGCACTATTCTCCTCTTTTTTAGTCTTTCCGTCTGTCATGTCTTTCCTTCCATATTTGTTCCAAGCCAAATTTTATAATTCATTACATTTCTTTAGATGTCCTCACAGATCTTGCTTTATGTCATGATTTTCAACCTGTCAGTGTAGAGAATAGCTAAATCCATTGGCTTCTACTGCTTTTTGCAGTCCTTAGGCAATCTTTTCTACATGTATTTTCTACATCAAACCCTACGTAATTTTAAACTATGACTACACTTAGTAAACAATTACTTTAAAGATTATACTTCAGCACTTCCTATTTATTCTGCCTCTACATAAATCCCTTCAGTTTACAAATCATTGTGAAATACCAGGAATGTTCAGCTATGGAGGTAAGTCTTTCCTACATAGGTAGATAGGCTTGATTGCACTCCAGTTAATAACTACTAATAGTATCTGAAAGAAAGTGCAGCAATAATATAACTTCAGTCAGAACAATTTCAAAAGATAAGAATTTTATAGTAGAGAAAATTTTAAGAATTTTAAGTAGAGAAAAAATAAATTTGAAGCATCTAAAATACAGTAATATTCTGCAAGTGTCTTAGATTTACTGACAAATGTTCTTTGCTTCTTGCTGTTTCAAATTCTGGTTTGGATTATGGCCACTGGAAAAAAAAATCTGCTTGGACTTAATCTGTTTAAACCAGTACCTGATGGTTTGTTAATTTTCCATATAGATTACTTATTTTAATGACTCAGCATTGCCTTCAAAATTTCATGGTGTACTGGCACTGTTCTGAGAGGAGGGGGTGTAGAAAAAGGGATTAATGTGAGTCTCAGTAAAGTGGAGCAAATGGTAGAATAATTTTGAGCCTGAAACTCGTAGGCACCTGAAATTCCTATTTGCTAGTTTTGTGAATCCAGAAAAAAAATCACTGCAAGTTTCCTCTGTCACCAGTGACTTTAATTATACAGCTAACTCTTAATAGTTTTAATCTAAACTGTTTTCATTGATATACTGTAAAGCTCTTCAAGCATTAATAGTGTATACATTGCACAAGCTATTGACACCAAAAAATAGGCGACAGAATTCATAATGAAATATGAAGAGTAAGACCTTTCTGAGTATGGATCAAAAAATTCCACCCATATTGGAATTTCAAAATTCTAGTATTAGAAAATTTGGACTCAGCTGTAGTTAAAAGTAGTGACTCTTTTAAGAACCCTTGTGTTGCCTGGAAAAGATTCTGTCCAAATCTAACTGGACACAAGGTCTTTGGCTTTGGAACTGAAGGTGCCACAGATGCCAAAGGATCTTACAGATAATTCAGTTTTCAGAGCTTGTGAAGTTTTGTACAATTCTGTAACACTTTGTAAATGAGACTTGGACAGTGTAAAAAATTAGTCCAGGACAAGAAACATTTTGGATCCCATGCTGATTTAAGATACAGATGAAATAGGCAGTTATGTATAGGAATGCTACAGGCAGAGTTAATCATATGTTTGAAGAGGACCAGGATGATGTCTTTGATTCCCTTTTATACAAACTGAAATAGGAACAGGACTTTAAGATCAATTATTTTTTTAAACTGAAATAATGTACAGCAAAACCTTGGGAGTATATTCCAAGAAAATTAAGTATCATCTGGAATTGACTGCAGTCTGTTTTATTTTGACCCACATTGTTTAGAGATTTGCTGGTATTTCTTTGAGGCCTATGCAATGGTAACTAATTTCTTTTCAGCTGAGAATCTGTTTCTTTCTTATGTTACAATTGTCTGTCTCCTTTTTCCTAAGCCATTTTTGGACTTCACTGTTGGAATGATACTTACTTGTGTCTAGCATCCCAGTTCTGCTGTTGAATTTACTTGTTCCAATACTTTTTCATGTTCCCATGAACATTTCCCAGCTTCATTGTGGAACAGTCTTTTGTCTCAGCATGGCAGTCCGTGATTCTTTACCTGAAGTAACTGTGCAGGGAATATAATCTTCCACAGCACCTCTATGCCAAATAGAACCCTTGTACCAGACTGTGACTGCAGCTTCTCTGTCAATCCGCTTGGTTTTCCATGGAGAGAACATACAGTAAATGTATTTGATTTCTTTCACTATGTCCTCGATGTTATCTGATGCAACTTGCTCTTTTCTGTCACTGCTTCTTCAGTGCCTCCTCATATTCTCTCTGAGTTTGTATCATGTCCTCAGCTATCGCATGGATGCCTGTAATATCCCTGAATTAGTCTCTTAGTTCTTTTGTCAATGCATTCCACTGTTCCACAGTTGACTTTATCCCCAAAAGAATATGAAAAAATGTGTGCCCAGTTTAGCCGATTCTTCGTCTTTTTTTGTCAATATTTACTTCCTTATTCAGAATAGTTCATTTGTTTTCACCACCTATTTGATTATTTGATCTTAAATGTTTGTGAGTAAGTGCATAGATTCTTCTTATTTCTTAATAGCTATGTTGGGATCTTCACGATTAATACAAATTGTAGTTGGGAGGGTGCCTTAGGGCTGTGTTGTTAACATTTGTCATAACAAATTCACACTACTTATGGTTCTTTCCTTTGTGGGTTTATTTCTGAGTCTATTGACCAAAATCCATTTTTCTGAAACTTGTGTATTTTAAAGGAGTATATAAATCACTACAAATGTGGAATGCTCAGAAATGCCCCTAGCCCCTCAAAGGATTTCAGACATTGCACAATTACATTTATTTCAGTGATGGATGCATTTGTTCAGAGCATGCCTAGTTTAGCATATTTAGGCTTAGCAAAAAGGAAGCTTTTCAGCTTCAGTGGTACTGTAGAACTTTTCAAGAAGAAGTATTGAGAACTGTCCTTATTCTGGACTGTTGCTTCCACTAAGGTCATCTCACCTGGGGCTTTTTGGATCCCTTCACATCTTACAAGCACAATGTCAGACTACCTTATCTGAGGGAGACCTATTATCTCTATAAAATAAGTATCCGTAGTAATGCAATACGTTGGCTTCAGTCCCTATATAAAGCTTGAGAGATACATTCTCTAAATACAGTGAGGGATACTAAGTTTCTCTGAATTCCAAGCTTTTATGTGATTTATTCTGTAGTATTTTAGACTTGAGGCAGAAATTTGTGAATTTATCTTTTGGGTAAGTCATCTGTTCTGAATATGGCAGATTGTGGTTTTTTTTTTCCACATTTATGACCCATTACTTCAAAACTTTTGTCTGTATAGAGACAGCTGTGTGCACTGTTGTGCTTATTCTGCATATATAATTACATATATTAATTTCTGACTTTCAAGGTTGGTGTTCTCCCTGCTCTTTTGTGAGTGGTCTATGAGTCTGTCAGTTTGCAATTCAGTCTTGATCTTCCTGTACATTTTTAAAACAATTTTTGTGCAGCTTGTGAAATGCTGAAAATGTACCTTGCATGTTGCAAGAATGGTAACTTTAAAAGAAAACACTTGAGATTTTCTCCAAATATCCTTCCTTATAAATGCCATTTTTTTCACAGAAGTATTTATTCAGAGAATATATGCCCAATATACCTTCGAAAAATTACCTTGAAATGATCTGTGTAATTAGATGCTCTTTCATGATCGTGTCCTGAGGCAATTTCCTACTGAAGTTTGCACAGCTGGCTTTAGATGAGATGATACAATTAAGATAAACATTAGAAGGTGTTGGGTTTATTTTTTCTGGAATTGTTCCAAAACATACCATTTTGAGAGGCATCAGTTAAATGGCAAAGCTAGTGGAGTTCAGGAGGCTGCGGTTCACCTGATCTGCTGGGTTCTACTACAGTGTAGTCTTTTCAATATAACTGTAACTAAACATTTGTTACTGGATTACAGGTATTGGATACAATCAGGTAGATTAAGTGGTCTCCCTTCAAAAAGGCTGTATTTCCAGCATTTCCATATAATGGCATTTAAAACTCTTACCTCCGTTTACCTCTCTTTTGGTCAACGTACATCATGAAGATCATCGAATTAAGAATATGAGTTGGTCTCTAGTGATAAAAAACTCAAAAGCTCATGTGGATTTTTTAGCTTTCTGTCAGCCCCTTTAGCCACGCCGTTTAGTTGACTTTTCTGCCTCATATTGCCTAGCTTCAGTGAAAATACAGCTTTTGGGTATTTCAACTCTTTGTGTCTCGAACGACAGTTCAAATAATGTCTAATATGCCCCAGAATGCACCTTCTCTCACTTCTTGAACCATTGCCTAAAGTTCATAATCACAGACCTGGCCCTAAAATCTCCGTTTTACCAGGTGAAATACCATTGTCGTCAATTCCACCACATTTCCATAGCTTTCCATACTGTTGAAATCAGAAACTTCACAGAAGATACTGGACTCTGCTGAAAGCGGGAGATGGGCTTGGGGTGCATTTTTCTCCTTGCCAAGATTGCTCACATTAATGAGGTTAACATTGCTTTGAAGTGCATGCATGTGAAATCAGTGATCAGCCCCTCAGTTTGGCCAAAACTCACTTTGCTTTACATGCTGGGAAAGCCTGCAGTGCTGCTTATTTACAGCAGCTTTGTCTGCTTTCTGCTAAGATCAGCATGTCTGATGACCATGTTCAGGAGACTGCAGGTTATCTGGGAACGGATTTATAGTAAGAGATTCAGGTCTCCCTTAGCTTGTGAATTTTTAAACTTCTAATAAAACCGTTTATGTCCTTGTAAGCAGGCTGAAGTATGAGTTTACAGTGACTACATGTATGAAAATTCTACCGACAGGTGTAGCGTAGTCATAAAATATAGGTGTTCCGTAGCTTTAAAATCACTAGAAGAAAAGCTAGTAATGCTTGCTACTATAGTTATGGTCTTTGCCACATAAACTGCAGGCATCAAAACTTCCTAGAAAGTTTCTGTTCTACTGACACATTTATCACATTAATTTTAAGAGACAATGAGTGACTTTGACTTAAAAGTGATCATCATAGAATTAACATGCTTTTTACATTAAAGTATTAGTCTGGGACTAGCAGCCAAATATTCTCTCTCATAAAAGCAACAGCAAATCAGAGAGAGTCCTGACAAAATCTTGTCCCTGAAGAAACTAAATTGTAAAGCTGAGGTCGCATAGACTAAACCACAAATCAAGCTGCTAGTGTGACTCAGAGATTTGTTAATACAGCTGTAAACTGTAAACAGATTTTGTAAAAAGCATCGGAGTGGTCCCTCTGTTGATATACCGTGGTTTAAATATTCAAACTATCATGACCAGTATAAAGGGAAAGTGTGAATTTGGAAACAGTCTCTTTGTTTTCATTTCCATGAGCCTTATCTATTAATTTGAAAAAGTATTTTCTAAACCATAGGAAAAAGATGAAAGAGACATGTTTATGACAACAGAAACTAAATTACATAGCAATAGGAATAATATTTACCAATTGCATGCTTATTTATACTGTCCCTGTCACGGATTGAGCTTCTATGTAGGAAACATTGCAAGAGCACCAAAAAAGAGGTCCCTATTAAAAGGATTGCAATCAAATAATTAGGAATTGGGTTCGTGCAACTATTTATTATGTGAGGTCTGATCACGGCAGTATTCTAGAATTCTCTGTTGATCATTCATTCCAGATGTGTATCACAGCTATGACTTGTATTAGAGTTGGGTAAGAGATGTGGTAGGCTACAAGCCTGTTGAGTGTATATATGTTATGTATATATACTATGTGTGTCATATACTATGGGAAATACATATCCCTGTTATGTGACATCTTTTATATTGCCCAGAGCAGCATCCCTTACAATAATAATCTCATTTTTAATTATCACCTGCATACCTTTGGCTGCAGATGTTTAGATTTTCCGCCCTCTCAGTATGTGAGGATACATCTACTGATATATTTGTCTTCAAACCTAATTTCAAATGGACTGAGTATCTCAAACTGTTGTTTTCACTTCAGTGTCATATTTCATCTATTGAATGAAAATCCAGAGCCATCTGCCCCGTTGAATTCAGCTGTGCTGATTTTTTGTCCTGAATTGAGAGTTTCACAGTAGATTTTAATAGCAGGGGCCTTGCCCGTGTTTTGTTGTGTGAAAATGGGGTGTCTGTGCCACTGCAGAGTTTAGTAGTTTCCTCCTTAATGGGCTCTAAATCAAACAAACAGATCTTTAACTGATATAAGTGTTGTCAGCTCCAACAGCTGTGACAGTCAGCTGCAGCTGATGTTACACACCCCCCTGTAATGATCTTTCCCTATGTAAATTGAATTTCAAGCTGTAAGAAACTATGGTATTTTCTTATTCAATATGACATTGGCCCACTCAAGCCAAAACAGAACTTGATTGAATCCTATCAGGTAGATTAAGTGGCCTCCCTGCAAAAAGTCTTTATTTCCAGCATTTCCAGATAATGCCATTTAAAACTCATGCTTTCGGTGTGCTTTACCTCATTGCAGAGGCTTCAGAGAGGACACTGGGATCGGCCAAGCAGTCCTCTAGACATCTGTGTTTAGAGCTGCAAGCTGTGTAGGGTGGATGGGAATCACCCATAGCAGGACGAGAAAGTGCTAGAGATAAAAGGCGAAGTTGTGTAGCAGGAACTGGAGCTTTGCAATGTGTGTTACCCACCTGCATTCTCTGAATCCCCTTTTGCTCTCCCCATCCCCTTACCAAAGTCCCTGACATGCTGGGGCTCTGCAGTTCAGAAGAACTGAGAAGTAGCTCCTCTAATGCCACTGCAGAGTAGAGAGAAGAACAGGACAGTTGAGTATGCTTGAGATAAACTTTCCAGCTGAAGGGTGGACTGTGCACGTACCTCCTCTATGCATAGAGTTCTGAAGATCTGTAATTATTAGTGAGCATCTTCTTTTTTCTCTCACTGAGATGGAGGGATGTTTTGTGTTGTGGGAACTACTGACCGGGGACAGTCCAATCTGTCCACTTCAGGAAAACCTGGGTTGGTGAGCAAGGCTTTACAGTTTGCTAAGGACCTTTTTGGAAACTTGGTTCCCGCTGTCTCAAAAATAGCCACCCTACATGGGGCTCAGATGAAGTTTCTTTTTCTTTTTTCACATGGCCTTTTCTGTACAAGTGAAGAAGGTGGTCACTGCTGCATTTTTCTGTTATTGTTTCTTCAGACAGTGTTCTTTCTCTGTGCAGTTCCATTTCAACACAAACATTTTAAGGATGTGAATGCCCCAGTCAAACGATGCTCATTCCCAAAGCTGACTTCTGTTTAAATGCTTTGCAGGTCTGGGGGGCTCAGCACTGGAATACTAGTCACCAGTCACCACTGGAATACTTGGAGCTAAAAGCCATTATAAAGATATTTTTGGTCAGTTGTTTTTTTTTTTTTTTTTCTTGACTCAACTGAATATAGGATTCAAATATTTTTGAGAGCAGAAAATATTAGGGACACACAAAATGCTGCCACTGAATTTGCAACAAGTCCCAGGAATGCGTCAGTTACTTCAGCTAGTTCTGTCTTCATCTTATTGCAACACCTCCACAAAAGCAGAGCATGATTGATGTATTAAACATCTAGGGAAAGAAAAAAACACTAGCTTCAGTGCCAGTTGCACTTGAGAAGAAGAGACAAATATATTTTATTTTCTATCCTGATGCTCAAGGCACTTTCTGCTCAAATGACTCGACTCTTCTTCTGGTAAACAAAGTATTCAAAATGAAGTTCCTAAGACACATTTTCAGCAATGGTAACTGGAAGATTTCTTATGTCACTGTATCTACATGCCTAGTGTGCCCATGTTGCAGTCACTCAAATCCATGGATTTCTCTAAAATCCAAATCAGTTCCAACACACTGCATTCCCCTTTGGCTTATCCTCCGCTGCTTGAATTGTCACCAAAAGTCATATTAATAGAGGCAGCTGCTTTTCATCAGAATGAAGTGGGCGATGCTGTGCTTTGAGTACTGGCAGGCCAAAGCCGTGCACATCAATTGCAACCCAAAGTTCAGAAGAAGCTTTCACGGCTAAATTTTCTGGGATTTATTTGTCTTTGTTGTTTTCAAGTTAATTTCCAGGTGATTTTATTCCACAATTTTAGTATCCATCTTACCCCATCTTTGAATGTTTTTGCTTATTGCTATTGATTATCTTGATGTTACTAAGCAGCCAGGGTTTTTCTGGTTTCTAAAGGCAAAGGGATGGTTTGCAAAAGACAAATTTGGCCATTTCCAGCAAGCAAATGACTTCACTGTTTTGTGCCAGTGATCCCTTTCACTATCACATCTTTTAAGCTAAACGGTACTTTTTGCAGATTTCTTCCTCCCAAAATTTCCAGGAGTATGACTGTCATAAGACAACATCATCTCTGTTCAGAAAAGAGATTGAGGTTACTGCCTATTGGACTGTCAAGCCAAATCTGCCTGACGTGCTTTGCCAATGGTATCATTAACACCTGCATGAAGCAGAAAGTCTTTTTAGACTCCATCGATGTTGCAGTTATCCAGAATGAAAAAACGTTTCACATGAATATTTTCAGCAATTTGGGAACTATAGAGCCACTGTAATTGCTGTCTGATTTCTCCCTGGCAGATTGCAGTGGCTGACAAACAATCTATGACATTATAATGGTACTTGAATTCTCAATGGGACATGTAAGCATGACCTTAAAGCAAATAACTTAAGGTACTTAAGAACTTACAATATATATTGACATTTTTTTTTATAGTTGGAAATTTTGATCTGTTTCACTCTATCTCCCTTCAACCTCCTAGTCTTTTTTGCCCTCAGAATGAAATATTAGTAGCTCTCAACATTCTAGATAAGTCAAATTCTAGAGGGATGAGAGCAAATAGCTGTTGGAGGAATTTCAAGGGGTCATCCAGTCTGTCTCTTATCCTACCTAACACAGGATTAGCTCTACCAAAGTGACCCTGGAAAAGTATCTCCTAGGTCAATTCGTTACTGGATTTCAGAATCTGCTTGTTTATTTCTGTTCAGGAAGGCTATAGAGTAAAGACTGACTTTGCATCTATGCATACAGTAACTTCTTTCTCTTTCTCTTCCGAAGTGTCATTTCTCTTCCTGCTTCTCAAGGCATGTGGAATTGATGAAGAGAGCTTAAAAGTATTATTATCAGTCTCTGAGGGGCCTCTCTTTGCCACATGTCTGTGTCACATACAAAGGTTAAATAGACATAATAATTTTCCAATAACACATAATTATTTTTCCAATAAAATAAGATGAGAAATATTCACTTGCTCTTTGTCCCTGACCTAAGACTTCACAAAGAAAATTCTCAAGAGTTTTTTACCAATTAGAAACCTAATCGTGTTAATCATTGGATCGTGTGAATCATTTTATTGAGGTTTATGACAAAAAATGTCTGCATATGTTGGAGTCTTTACAGTTTTGGAGAGCAAAATCTTTAATTTCAAGCTATATTGTATAACAGTTCTTTGGTGGATAACTCTTACTATTATTTAGTCTTGCTTCATCTCCTGAAATCTGATTCAGTGACTCTGTTTTGAAAAAGTTTTCCAACAAATTATGCAATAATAACTCTCGATATCTAATTGAATCTGAAATTATTTCAAAGACAGTATTATGATGATGAAGTCAATTGTGTGTGACCAACCCTTCATATTTGGAAAGGAGGAGTGAATGGCAATTTTAGAACAGTCATGAAGTACATAGCAAGTCACGATACCAGTGTAAAACTTCAAATGCTTGAATTGGACTAACACATCCATCTTTAGTGAAAAAAACCCTGAACCTCTGGAGTTCAACCCCTAAATCAAAGAAATCATTCCTTTTTGATCTAGTTTTGTTGGGGTGTTTTCCTAAAGTCTTAACCTTAATCAGCTTCTGCTTTACAGTCAGTGGACAGCTCAGCCCATTATCTTTGCACCATTCAACCTGTCAGAATTCATTAGCTTGCCATCCACAGAGAACTCCCTCTGCAGCCAATTGCTTGTTAATTCATCTACAGCAAACTCTGAGGGATTTTGTTAAAGAGCCATTTTAGGCAAAGTATTTGATTTATACTTCCTTTGGCACTATTTAGCCACAGGTTCAACAAACGTCAGATTTTTACAGCTCAGTCAAGCTTGGTAAGATTTTTTGCTTCTTGAGATTTTGAAAGTAATCCGTTAGCAGTGATTTTGGCAGTGGGCAAATGCCAAAATAAACATCCTGTGTGTTATTGCATCGAACTGTTTAGAACTTTTTTCCCTGTAGGGCAATTATCTTCATTAAAGGACACTAGCAATAATAAGTTGCATCATCTTTCAATTTGCAAGTTCTGTAAGAGACATTAATTACTTGATGTACATAAAGTATATTTTTCTGAGATTGGGCATTGAAACTTTCTTCTCTTGGAATACAATTTTTGCATTTTTGTTAAACCTGATATACTTTTGTAAGAATGTCTCCATTAGGATGACCAACATCCTCTTTAACTGAAAACAAGCTATTTGGTTTCATTCTTATATGGGAATGCTAAACATTTTAAACAATAATGGACTTCAGTATTGTATTGAAGTTTGTTTATAAAATGTTCCTAAAAATTGTACACCTTTTCTTGTTGCCTTCATAGGACAGTCATAATAAAACAATCTGTCATATGTAGGTGTTCTTTCTCCTGAATGTATCCTCCTCCACAAATATTTTTTTATGACCATAGGTAGTATTTGGCATTCTTATTTTCTTGTCTCTATGATTTATATCATAGTTGCTCTCTTTTGGAGTGTCATTCAAGTCTTCTGCTGTAGAGTACCAACCAAAGTACCTCAGTTAGGAGTACAATATCAGAGGCCTCTATAAAATCGATGGAAATACCTCAAGAAAGCTGGTCAGCTGAGACAGAATTTTCCATCATATTTTACACGTCTCTGAGGTTCATAAGAGTTCCATACAGATGGTTGATAATAACAAGCACTATCATGACTTTTCCGAGAGCCATCTTTTTCTCATTAAACAAACATCTGGCTGCCGTGTGTTCCATTCCACTAGTAACTATTTCTGGTTTTTAGTTTTGTTGCTGGGATAGCTACTCATTCTTATAAACATATGGCATGCCTGAATCACTGAGAGGAAGAGGAAGGCCTGTTAATTATAATAGAGAAGGAGCAAAGTGACAGATTTAATTGAAAAGGTACGAAGTTTCATTTTTCCCACTAAATATACAACAATGTGGGATACCCTTAAGAAGATATCAGAACAATAAATGTTAAAACATACAAGTTGAAGCAGAGGTACAGAGGGACAAAGGAGAGAAACATATGACTTCTTGCTTCTCTTTACTTTTTTTTAAAAATTGATTAGAAAATACAATAATTGAAGCTGGCACTCTTATTTTCCACCTCTGGAGTCTTAGTTGCAAACTTTAGAGGCCAGGGCACAGACTTTTCAGAGCTTTTTCCTTTATAAAAAATAAAGGATTTCTGATTGCAGAATATGTATTTTTAAATAAATCATTGTTTTTGACAACGTTCCTCTCAATATGAAATAAGTATTACTACTTCTTAAATAATACGAACACATTTTTTTTTTTTGCTCTTCACTGATGATCAATTATATTTTATAGTGATTTTTTCCTCTGCTTAAAAGCAGAAATGTAAAAAGAGAGGACTAATAAGAGAAAACCATGTTTCTTGATAATCTGACTAGAGAAGCTGGCTGACAGGAGCCTCATGAAGTTCGTCAAGGAGAAGCGGAAAGTCCTCACATCCTGAGCCTGTGATTTTAGCTCACTAATGTATAGCCAAAAAAGATCCCTCTATTACCTTATGCCCTTCATCAGCCTAAGAACAGGAAGAGCGAAGAAATGGTGTATGTGCACTCAGGTTCTATGGAAAAATGAACATGAATGGTTTTCCTTTTGCCTTTCCTGAGAAGGGTCAGCTAGAGAGTAGGCTTGGTATGCAAGAGTGAGCTTGCTTTCTTTGACAGTCAGCACATCTTTAGCCAAAAAAAACCCAAAACCAAAACCAAAGCAAAAGACATTTCATCCAAAAAAACCCCAACCAAACTCCAAAAAAACCAACAGGAGAAACAATGTTCAAAAGCTGCCATTAGCACCAATTTGGAAAAGTTACAGAAAATTAGTTATCTGAGGTAATATTTGTGCCAAGGCATAATACATTTGACTAAAATAATGTCTGGAGAAAACAGTCAGACCTCCAAGCATAGACTCTTCTCATGAGATCTGACAAGAAGTAGTACAATCCAGGCTAAGTCCCATTTACACACAAAAGCTTTTAGTTTAATGCAATTATACAATGGCTTGTAAATTCTGTCAAAATCTACGCTCCATGAAGAAGATTAGAAACATTCCATTGTTTAGCCTGATTTCTCTTTAATAAAGTTTACCACTTACTGGGTGTATTCAGAGAACAGACTCTCAGGCCTATGAGAAAGTCTGGTCACTGTGGTGACACTCAAAGCAGCAATTAATGGTTGTGACCATCTGTTCTCCAAAGCGCCCTACACAGACAGGAAAGTGCCATATGCAAAACATCTACTATAAGTTCCTAGATTACATGCCTGCTTTTCTCCGTTGACTCTACAGGACTCGGATATGATAGATACAGATAGCAGTCACTTTGAATTGCTCTTCTTGATTCCTTGAATGTAGCTCCCCTAGTAAGTGCCAGTATCAATCTACGCCTCCACTGTATTAAATTTATAGAGCCTATAAAGGCAAGCTTGGGTGGGGCTCTGACTGCAAGTGAACAGATGTTTGCTATTCCCAGAAGACATTGTTTTGTAGTGCAGATAATACTGCTGCATCTGAAAATGCAGAACTTTTCCAAAAGTTAAATACCAATATGAGTTCCAATCTATATTTGCTATAATTGCTTCTAACTCACTAGTATGATATTACTTTAACTCATCTGAAATTTCTGAAGATATGTCTTTTCCCCAGTTTCTCATTTTAATAAGGAGTTTAAAGCCCATTGACATCAACAACAAAACTTCCCTTGATTGCAGTATGAGAATTGGGTCTGATATTAATTCTTCACTAAGAATTAATTTCAAAATAACCCATTAGGTTTAACCAAGTCTTTAACAATTTTAAAAAATTTTAAAACCATGTTTAAACAATTTTTAAAAAATCTTTATAAATTAACTAAAATATTGTAATTATTCAAAAAAGGCAATCAACTGGTTGTAATTTCCACTACCAGACACTAGAGGGGAAAAATGTTCCGTGTTTTTAGACCATTAAGATGCAAACCAAACTGTAATGTATTCCGTTTTATGCATCACTTCTCAGAAAAAGAATTTGTTAAAGATTTTCTGGTTGTAGCAGGAAGTGATTAATTATACTATAGTAATGTTGTTATTGAGTCATTGAATTAACACTCAGATCTGAGAGAACACAGGATTCATAACAGTATTCTTTACTGAGCAGTCAGCTGGTATTAAGATGTGATACACTCCCATTTTTTAATCCTTACAGAAGATGAAAATCCATTAAAATATAGGAACAATTTTGTCCAGATAACGAGAGCTAGTTCATTTCATTCCTGACTACAGAAGAAATTCTCATGAACATTTTATAGGTGCATGTTCATTCACAGAAACTGTGGTTTATCTTTGCTAGGAAACATACCTTAATTTTCATCACCACAAAGAATTCTTTTATGTTAGTGATCGTCTTTCTCCAAGCAAGTTCCCTAGCTTTTTTCTTGAACTCCATACTCTCTATGTTCTCTATTGGTTTTTTCCACACAAAAAACAAAAACAACAACAAAAAAAAAACCCACACCAAGAAAAAAGGAAATTTGTCATACTTGCTACAGCGCAGGAGAGATGATGCTGTGCTAGTTCCATTAGGTGACAAAAGATGAATTGACAAGTGAAGAATAATATGAACCTTTGTTTGATACTCCTTTGGCAGGTGAGAAGACAAGGATGCAACTACATTCAGGGGTGAGGAGGGGAGAAAAAGATGATCATAACAAGCAAAAGACTGACACCTTTCCCCAAAATTATTTGAGGTTTTTTTTGTTTGTTTGTTTGGGTGGGTTTTTTGTGGGTTTTTTGTTTTGTTTTTGGTTTTTTTTTCTTTGTTTTTGTGTTTGTTTTTTTTTTTTAAGAAATATAAGCAGGAAAGAATGGCAAGATTTTCAGAAGTCCCCAAATTCTTGATGAGGTTTTATTCCAAAGTGTAAATATATCAACATGAAGGAAAAGAGCAGTACAAACAGATCGGTTCTTTTACTCATCTGGAAGTAGATAATTTTATCTATCTATCTACAATAGAGACAGCCAAACACACAGTTTAGACAAGATTCTATACAGTTACTTCAAATAATTGGGAAGATTTATTATTTTTATTTATCCTTTTACAAATGTGACTTCATAGAGATTTTTCTGACAATTCTCTTGGCAATAAAATCCCAGTGCCTCTCACAAAGTAAGGGCTTGATTATTAATCAAAATGTGTAACTAATCAGATAATCAAGGCACATATGTAGAAGTAATATAACTGTAATGGAATGATATATAAAAGGGAGCACTTCATATATTTTGAACAGCTTCATACATAATGTATAGCAAACATGACTATTTAGCAAGGCTGAAATGTTCCAGACAATGATTTCCAGAAATTAGTCGTCAGATTATCTGAGCACATATCCATGCCATTGCTGAGGCAGTTATTAAATGCCATCTTCAGTTTTAAACATGCATAAATCACTCCAGTTAATATTAATGAGACTGATGTATGCTCAACAAGGGGAAAATATATCCCTAATGAATGAGACTTGTCACTGAGATTTCTGACTACATTAAATAGCTTAATTTTGTACTATTCTATCACATTGTTTTCTAACATTATTATACAACTTTGCCTATACTAGGAGTTATGATCAAATAAATGCATCTACAAAAACTAACAGAGTTCAATTTGGTTTGTAATAGAGTCAGGCTTCTGCCATAAGCTTGATATGGACGTGAAGTTCCCTGATATTCATAGAGGTATCTGTCACAGCTACCTGCATTTTATTTCTTGTGCTAGATGTACACCAGAGACAATCTGACATGAAATACCTGTACATAATACATTATATCTGTATGTAAGCATGATTATGTATATGTATATAATTAAAGACTTAGATTTTTCTCCTGCAGTTGCATAATTACATATAGAAGTCGTAAAATCATTAACCTAGAAGGGAACAAAGAGAGGTCCCTATGGAAAAGACTGTATGCATCCAGCAAAACCTTCATTTTGTTCTGTGACTTTTGATTTTTTGTATCCTATTTCCTGGAGAGTTTGTCAACTGCAAATACATTGTTTTTCCAGTGTTGAAATCATAACCAATAAAGCTTTTGTTATTGAGCTCTAAACTATGTCAATTCTTAATCTCTACAAACATTTCTATGTAATCTAGAAGAAACAGGAAAATATATTTCGCTAATCTACTAACAAAGATTAAGTGCAATTCAAGCTGGATTAACCTGCATTCCACAAAATTGAACTCTGCTGTACTCAGGGTCAGACCTCCTGTTTCATAGTACTGCAGATAATCCTTAATGGCACAAAATGTTACTGAGAGAATGAGTAGTACAGTAGCCGAGAATGTGTACAGAAACATAAAGGAAAGATCTGGCATAATCTTAATTGCATCCTTTTGCTACTACAGCGTTCCTTTCTTTTCTGATGCAGCAATGTGACATACATACTTGTATGGAAATATCGATTTCTCTTTGTCTATTTTAAATATTTTCTACAACAAAGTACTTCTACAAAGAAGGCTGATTCTTGATATTTTAGGAAAGATTATTTTGAGTCTACTCCATCTCATTTTTCCAAGAATGTCTCACCTTTGAGTGGATATGGCACAAACGCACTTGGTTGCCAAGATACTAGAAGTTCATGCTTTTCAGTATTTTTGGGGCATGCTTCTTTAAGCCAACTCAGACAAGGCATGACACTAATTTTCTAACAATTAGGAACATAAAAAAGAAAGATTCCACCCCTTTCTATAAATTACTTTTTTTTCCCTCTCTCTCTGTTCCATAATGGTTTTGGACATTCATCTTACTTTCTTAACATACTTACAAATGAGGTACTTAAACCTAGGTGCCATCTGAGGTGCCATATGGCATTCCAGACAGATGTCTGCACAGGGCTGGGACATATAAGCAGAACCTGCAGGGCAACCGTCTCCTGAAGCAGCAGCAAAAGGCTAGTTAGGGCACACTGGGGTCTCAGAAATGACACGAGAAGTCTGTGTTTAAGGAACTGAAGACCAGCTCCTATCAGTTTTCTAAGTGTTCATTATCAAGGAGCTAATGCTTTTTTGTTAAGTAACAGAAATTCCCAGAATCATTTACATTGGAAGGGACCTGTTGAGATCATCTAGTCCTACACCCTGCTCAAGCAGGGTCAGCTAAAGTAGGTTGCCTAGGACAGTGTCCAGTCGGGTTTTGAATATCTCCACACCCTCTCTGCCAGTGATTGATCACCCTTACAGTAAGAAAGTGTTTTCTTATGTTCAGAGGGAATTTCATGTATTTAAGTTTGTGCCTACTGCCTCTTGTCCTATCGTGGGGCACCACCAAGAAGAGTACAGCTCCCTCATCTTCAGTCCATCCCATCAGGTATTTATACGCATTAGTAAGTCTCCCCTTGAGCCTTCTCTTCTCCAGGTTGAACAGTCGCTCTGGTCTGAGGGGTCTGAGCTTCCTGAAGCCAATTTTACTGGTAAAGACTGAGGCAAAGAAGGAAATGAGCACTTCGGCCTTTGGCATTTTATTTGCCACCAGTTCCCCTGCCCCACTCAGCAACACTCTTCCTTTTGCTGTTTATGTACTTGCAGAATCCTTTCTTGTTGCCCTTCACATTCCTTGCCAGATTCAACTTTTCTATCCTTATCCTTATCCCTATCCCTCCATGACCGGACAGGAACCTACTCCTCATAGGTGACCAGCCCCTGCTTCCACTTCTTGTACACTTCTTTTTTATGTCTGAGTTCAGTTAATTGTTTCTTGTTTATCCATGCAGGTCTCTGCCACCATTGCTTGATTTCCTAATTGTTGGGACAGACTTTTCTTGAGCTTGGAGGAGATAATCCTTGAATATCAGCCACCTCTCCTGGATCACTATTCTCTCCAGGGCCATGTCGTCTGAAAAGGTTGAAATCTAGGGCTGTGATCCTGCTTTTTGCCCAATTCCTCCCCTTAGGATCCTGAACTCCACCATCTGGTCACTGCAGCCAAGGCAGCCTCTGACTTTCAAGTTCCCAACAAGTTTTTTCTTGTTCATAAGTTTCAGGTCCAGTATAGCATCTTTCTTTGTTGGGTCCTCAATTGCCTGTGCCAGGAAATTGTCTTCAATGCACTCAACGAACCTAGATTGCCTGAACCCTACTGTATTGTCCTTCTGGCAGATATCAGGGTGGTTGAAGGCTTCCATGAGGACCATGGGCTGTGAATGTGAGGCTTCTTCCAGTCGTTCAAAGGCCTCATCTAGTTTGAAGAAAACCTCATGTACTTCTTCCTAATCAGGACGTCTGTAGCAGATACTGATTACAACAGTAGACCATGTTATCTGCTCGCTAATCTTCACCCGTGAGCTCTCAACTGACTCCTTACCTGTCCCAAGGCAGGGCTCCACGCATTCCAGCTGCTCCCTGTCAAATAAAGGGCAACTCCCCCTCCTTGCCTTCTCAGCCCACCCTTTCTAAAAGTCCTGTATACTTCCACTGCAGCACTCCAGCCACGTAAACCATCCCACCATGTCTCCATTATCCCAATGAGGTCATAGCCCTGTAGCTGCACACAGAATTCAAGTTCCTCCTATTTTTTCTCTATGCTGTGGCATTTCAGAGAGGCACCCAAGTGTGCAAATTCCCCAGGATAGGCTTGAGAACTTTCCCCACAAGGCTGTTCTGCCAGCACTTCCTTCTTTACATCCTTGTGCTCAAAGGGATTCCACTTCAACTCTGTTGCTTCGTTGATTGGTGTGTCCCTTCTGTTCCCATCACCTTGGGCCCCTGGCTTGCCTACCCTGTTCCTTTAGCCAGCTACAATTTTTCCACACAACTTGTAGCAGTGTTTTAAAGACCCTCTCTCAAATTTGATAGAAAAGTTTCAGGTATCGGAAAAGAGGGACATCCAGACAGGAGTGTCTTTAAAGCGTTTTTTCTTGCAGCTTTATGATATCTAAAGATCTCATCTAAAAAAGGATTTCTTAAGATTTAGAACCAAAATTTGATCCTTCCGCTAGCAAATGTATTTGTCAATAAATTTTACCTCATCTTGTTTTTCAACAGTCTGCACAGCAAAAAGCTATCAATAGGTATAAAATATGAAAATTTTCCTGGAATTTTCTACTTTGCCTTCTTCATATAGATGGGAAGATATTTTTTCCTCTACTGTCATTTTGGTTGTAACCCAGTAACTTCAGGATAGTGTCTAATATAACAGCTAGGACAGTTTTACACAAGCTACTGGTAGAGTCAAATAGTAATTGGTGGGTCATATTTGTAAGGCCACTTCAAGCTGCTAGATGGCCAATTCCAGTTAAAATTGATGGACAACATGAGTCAAAACATTAAATGCAGCTTTTAAAATCTGAACTAAAGTTATAAAAAAGGGCTATGATTTAATCTTCTGCAACTTCTTATCACTGTTGCCTCTACTGACAAATCATTACCAAACCCACTCTACAAATGTCCTATGCTGGTTGTGTAGCCAGCCTAAACAATTGGTTCTGTACATACAAAATTAAAACCTACATTATTGCTAGCACAGCTGGATGGTCCTTTCTGAGTTCTATATCATATGTTAGGGCCATTTCAAATGCAGCTAAATTGCCCACAGGCTGTTTTAGCCAGTTCCCCACAGAGTAGTAAGAATCATAGTGACGTCTGTGTCCTCACTAGCAAGTATTTTGGAGAGTACTTCTTTTATAGAAGATGTATAGCCATCTTTCCACTCCAGCTTACAATGCAGGAACCATGTTTGCTTACCCCTTGGAACAGGAGAACACACTCAGCACTGTCAAACATTACACACAGTTTTCATAATACCCTAGTTTAAAAAGTAATGGTAAAGATTCAGTGCTACCATACACTGGGTTGCTGCTTGAACACCTATTTGATCACTTTTAGAATACTATTAAAGAGTTTTCGATAGTAACCTATTAAAAAAAAAAACAAAACAAACACACTTTGTAGATAAGTTCTGTTACTACTTTTTTTGAGGGAAGACTAGTGACTACTTGATCAACCGGTATCCAGTATACGATTTCTATAATCAAAAATCAAAAACATCCAGTTATTTACTTCTGCATATTCAAAGTCATCTCTCCTGACCGCGATCATTTGAAGATGGAAAGCATTCAAACTAAAGATGCAAGCATTATGAGGAGAGGACACAGCTGCACTGTGTTCACGTCATTAAGTTTATTAAACTACTACTTTATTAAAATATTTTTGTGGACCCATTCCTGGATGCACATTTAAAATGCTAAATTACAGAATATTGCCTCAGAAAAGATCCATGACTTCAACTTGGACACCCATCTGTTTCTCCAACAAAGTTTTTTTTTTAGAGATGTCATCACTTCTTTATACTTGACTTTTCTTTGAGCGTTGGATTTTGAGAAAATGCTGGTTATTAGTCTCACTTGAAATGAGTGGAGCTTGGCAGGTATGTAAATACTGTGTGTAATTTATTGCATGAGAAAAGTAGTGCCTAGTATAAGGTCTTCCCATATATTTTAATCTACACTTGAAAGCTAGCTAGGATTTTTTAAAAACATATTAAAAATGTAAATTTAAACTTCATGAAGCAACAGAAACCTTCTTTATGGCAAAATTATTCACTGGATTAATGGCATCCTTGAATTAAGCAAAACACAATTCTAATGATGGCTCTGGGTGGCTTATTGCAGAGTTTTTCCACAAGCAGTATGCTGCTAGCCCTCAAAAAATCAGTGGGCAGAATTCTGCTGTCAAATATGCAAATTCAGACTGATTTGACCATTTTGTCTCACAAAAAACTTTAAACTAACTGAAGATCCTGAAGAGTTAGTCTCACTTGGATGTGATTAATTCCAGAAACATAGTTGGCATATAGATATGACCTGGACCTGAATGAAAGCCATTATCTGTGCACTTTCTAGCTTAATAGAGAAGGAAAGGGTTTAGAAGCTCAAGTAAAATTCCTCCAACCTTGATCCCTGTCTATATCAAATATTTAGGCGTATTGTGGCTAATAGACATGCTTTGAGGACCCTGAACAACTTACCTCTACTGTGTATCTCTTGCCTTCATGCTGATCTTCTCATACAGTTATTCTGATTTAGCTCACTACACGGACTGTTTATTATTTTCAGTGTATAACTCTTTGTTCCAGTTCGCAGTCATCTACCAAGAAAAGTATTGTGGATTAGCAATAATGGCTACAAAAATAAAGATTTTTCCTAAATTATAATATAAGCTCCCTCTCTCTTTTTTCAAATTATTTTAATTTAAACATACAGAGTAAGATCTGAGCCAAGATAAAATGTTTCTAATGAACAGGATTCCAACTGTTGACATAATTACCATATCCTCTGAAATAGTATAGTATTTTTATGTGTGTAGCAAATAAATAAAAATTATTTCACAGACCTGTAGCTCAAACAACTGGCCAGAAATTTCATATATGTTAAAGCTCCCAATAGCATGGGATTTGTGAGCACCAGAAATAAATAGACGTCTAAAAGCTCAAAGTTTCATAAAATGCACATCTGTTCAGGTTATAGAACAGATAGTTGTTCCTATGGTGAAACACTGTAACCTCTGAGGTTACGCTTATTACAGTAGGTAGCATATGTCATTATAAATGGCTTCATTTTTGAGTTCTTTTTTGTTTCTGCATATTGTTCATAAATGGCCAAGGACCGAGAAATGGGGATATCTCATATTATGATGGATGAGGGTATTTAAAGAACTTTCTCATCCAGTGTCTGCAGATACAAAGAACACTACAGCTGAGACGCAAAGCATTTTCTGAAACATATCTTCCAGAGCAAAAGACAAGTGTCCATCATCCATTACTCTGATATTCTATGTGAGTATTTTCCACATAGAATTTCAATTTATTTCTGCATACAAAGTTCGGCTTAGATGGAAATATTTATGTTTTCTTTAAAAGCACTATTTTCTTTTCTTTAACCTTTGCCATGAACACCAAAGAGTTGAGATATCTGGGGTTCAACAATGAATTTGTTTCAAAGCTTTGTTCAGAACTTTCTATGAGCAAATCTATCAGGAAACAGGTTATGCCTGATTTTGTTAGTTTTGGAGGCTGCATCACAATGAATTAGTATGTTGAAGCTTAGAAAGATACTATGTTGAAATTAGAAAATAGAGCTATTCAAGTCCAATTAAAGTTTTTTGTAATTGTGCTACTTTTTCTGAATTTGATTTAAAGAAATCCGAAGCAGTTGACTATAGCAGCATTTCAAATAGCCAACAGCTAATATTTTAGTTCTATTGCAACTCAGAATTTTCTTATAGAAAAACATTGCTTTGAAATCACTGCACTCTAGTTATTTTTTCTTGAGATGAAGTGACTAAAATAATAACATGCAGCAATTAGGGCTAATGAAAATTTGCAAGTGTCTTCCTTGAAGGGCTTGATTGTGTGCTATAATAATGAGTGTGAGAAATATAAAACACAGGATGGTTTGAGAATTTCACTGGGCTTCTGTCATTGGCATTTTGGGGAACTGGTATTCCCTCTCTTCATTTTTATGAAGATTAAGAGTCTCAATGAGCAAGGCGCTGTAGGGAACATTAAAAGATCCCTATATAGTAACTGATGTTCTCAGCATATCATTTTATGTATGAACAATAGGCTTATCACATTAAAAAATACTAATGCACTCATTTAATACTATAAACCGCAGTCCAAATACTCTATATTTGTACAACTAACTGAAGTTGCTGAGGTTGATTTGTAATTGGAACTCATGGATAGCATGATTTTTAAATCTTAAATCTTGTACTAACTATAATCAAATTTACGTTAAAATTTAATTTTTCATTATGAACTAGACGCAACAGTGATTTCAAATAATCTTCCTTACTTACTGAACCGCAAAAACATGGCAGTCCATGCTTCTTTTCCACAATATAGCTAAGATTATTTCCAGCCTTGTCTGGCCCATACTTGTTTAAATAGTCATCATTACATGTCTATATATGAATATAGCTTTTCAGCTGTACCAATTATTGTTTGTAAACTCATTAGAAAACACACCGATACAAGCAATACATATAGATCAAAATATTACAAACTGTATGTACGTATTCACAGAAAACAATATCAGCATGTTAAACATTAAACTAACCATGCTGAACTTTAGCTCCTGGATGCATTTAAGATAGAAATATGGAGAAAGACCTGATCCACTTCCCTCCTGCCCCCAAGGAATTGCATTTTGGAAAGTCTCTCCACAGGAGCAGAGCAAGAGCAGCCAGGTTCACTGTGAACAGGCAGCTTCTAGTGCTCGATTCCAGCATTTCTCAGCAGTGAACCAAACGTTGAACAAATGTTCATGCAATTAATTACAATCCTGATTGTTACCATAAACTACAGAAACATAATTTCTATGTCATTTAAGGATAACAGGATTTTATCATTCTTGGGTGATTAGAATCCTGTGCGTTTTAGCCTACTTTTGCTCACTCAGATGTAGGTAGAACAGGGATGGAGAGCTTCATCATCACAACAAATGTTAATTTCTGTGTGTTAAATGTTAATTATCTTTATGAAGACAGCAATGAAAATATAGTAATAAATCAAAGAAGTGTTTTTTCTTAACTGTATACTGTTAGATACAATACCATATGTAACACTGAGAGCACAGATTTTGTCCCCAGAGTGATTATAAATACAAAATACACAGATATTGGAGAAGAGGAATACGGGAAAAAGTTGAGAAAAGGAGGAACACCAATGTTAGGCAAGAGTACAGTTTCCTAGGACAAAAGGGAATTATAAAGTTGCACAATGAGGAAGGGCAAAATCCAGTCCTGTGTCTGCCATTTAGTACCGGTCCCACTCGAAATTGCAAATAACTGATCTGCTCCATTTCCTTCTAGAAATGTTGCAAGGGGTAGAATCTCTAACTTGTATCAAAGAAAAATATATTTAGAGCAATTTGTCAGATTTGTGTGAAGGTGCTCACATTTTTCTATTTTCTTTTTGTCTACTACAAAGAAAACTAAATGCTTGGTATGGAACACGGAGCTACAGCATTACTGCCATGAAAATTTATGCACTAGAACAGATTAAAGAAACAAAGCCAACCGCAGAAAATTGGCACAAAATATTGGACTCTGGTGTGTCCTTTGTCCGTGGAACACAATCAAATTCCCTCTTTGACATCTGATTTCTGTCCTCACATTAGCTGCTTGATTAATACGAGCTGAACTTCAGTTATGCCTGCCTAAAGATACTGAGTAACTACCATCCCAACAGCTTTCTTATTTATTTTCCAAATAGGTCTTGGAGCAAAAGAATACAGCGTCCTATAGGACAGGAGTTACTAAAAGGGAACAGTAGCTAAGGAACAACGCCACATTATTTTCCCTTTTAATACCTGTCATTTAAATTTAATTTATTTACTCCAGAAGAACATGTTCCTCTGTGGCAAAATCTTTTCTCTCTACACTAGGACTCTCATCCTCTTCCAGAGTTTTTCCCTTTGTCTCAGTATCCAGTCATATGAAGGAGTTTTGCCATGTTGTCACATTTACCACCTATTTTACCCCCTGTTCTTCCTACTTCAGGGACTTGCTCAGCAGTGGGGAACGACTTCTTATTCTGAGCAATGCCTGCTCATCAGTGATATTGTCTCCAAGTTGGCCTGATGTTCAGATAATTAATCATCAGGGGAAAGGCTTGGTGACCAAGGTGAGGTAGATGCTTTGTCAGCACTGCTGAACCTGTTCCTGCTTTGTCCGTCTACTGACTTTTATACATCTACTGAAAATCTCATATAACTTTCTTCTTCTCCCAGAAGAAAGAGGTTGGATGTGTCTGTTTACGTGCTTGACTTGGCAGTGTGGCAGAAGTTTTTAATTCCTTGCAGACTTAAAAGAGACGTTTTCAGGAACTGTCTTGAAGATGAAAAGTTTAACTTCTGTTTTTCTTTCCCTTAAGTCTGAATAAAAGTATGTGTTTCCTTTTTTCTCCCTCTGTGTGCTACATTCTGTTAGTAAAGGCATATCTGGGGGAGGTTGATCCTCCAGAAGAAAGGGGAGATGACTCTCTCCCACAGAAGCAGGTGAGCAGGATCAATAAAATCAAGCACTGGCCAAGAGGAAGACCAGGCACAGGAAGGCATCAAGAAGAAGAGAGCTTGCAGCTGCAGCAGGGACTGAGATGGCCAAGAAGAACAGGAAACAGACCAGGTCTAAGAAATGGGGAGAAGAGGATCATAGGAGACCATTGAAGTCCTCGAACTGACTGAAATCAGTCCTCAAATGAAGGATCTACCTTGAAAATACAAAAAAGATGTGGAGAAATGGGTTTATTTTTACTCTTCTCTGTCTTAAGTGGTTGCCTTCATTGAGCTCACTGTAAGGAGAAGGTTAATTGGTCTGTTTTAAAGCTCTGACCAACTCAACATCCTGCCAACACCAAATTAACAGGAAGCTTGACCTTGTTAATAAAATATACCTAAAAATATCATAAAGAACTGACAGTATCCTATTCCAGATACTGGAATTTATTAAAAAAAAACAACCTTGGACTTCCCTAAAATATGAATTCAAGTCTATCAGAAAATGAAAACAATAACAGCAAATGTTATTATTACCCATCAGTGGTTGCAACTGACACAAGCAGAGTTTGAATTTCTTTTACATGTTACCAAACTAGCTCCTTCTGCATCACGACCTGACCAGTTTTACTTCACACAAATGAAGGCTGTTAGTCTGAGTTACATATTTTTTGATGGAGTGAAGTATTTTCACATCTTTTGGGGAAGCTCCTCCGCTGTTACTTTAAAAAACACATCAATGTGCTAAAGCAGACATTTTCGTGCTCATAAATGGAAACAGCTAAAGTGGCTCTCTGAGGAGCTCCAGCGTCTTTCACTCTCAAAACTGCTGAAGGAATCTTTTCACCTACAAAGCTAAATACAGATGTTTCTGAAACTAAAATAAGAAAATCTAGGAGGCTTTAGCCGAGATGCAAAAGGCACTTCTCCCCTTCCCCCCCACCGTTTTTTAGCATTCAGTCACCTGTAGTACATTTTACAAGGATAATGTTTAACTCCTTAATAGACCAAAGTAAAGCAAAGCAAAGGGACTGTCCAGTGCTGTCTGAAGCTAAGTCTGCCTTGCCACTTGCTGACCACTCTCCCCTTTTCAGAATAAGCTTCATGTCAGGCTTTGCAACACGGGATAAATACACTGTGTCTTTGACATTGATTGTACAGAACCTCTTCTTTCTGGCATCCTTTCAGCAAAGGGTTTTTTTTTTTAGTATTCATTGAGATAATTATCCCACATTTCTTTGAGTGCCTTCTTTATTTTTAGCTTCCTAAGTAGAAGTGTTGACTGCTGGTTTGTGAAATTCTATTAAATAATTAAGTATGTTGGCACACTTAAAACCTGTACCTAAAAAAAGATGGAGACCTCAGGAGTGAGGTTCAGAGGGAGAACAGGCAAAGTTTTTACTGAATATTTAAAAGAATACTATCTTTAGCCATCTATATTTAGCTTTTCAGCGTGCTTAAAAGCTTTTTTTGTAAGATTCTCTCTAACATTTAAACAAAGATAGAAAGGAGTATAAGAGAAAAACGTAGGCATTAAAAAAGAAAAGGAGCTCCAACAGCCAAGATATTATATACATAATATTATGAGACTAAGATTATATTGGTGGTATAGTTTTCCAAATCTATTTTATTTTCACACAGGGAAAGGGTTCACAGTTTTCACACTGAAGATACTGAATTTCATTTTACAAATTGTGTTTGGATCCTCAAGGTGAGCGCTTAGGATATTTCTGAGTCATAAAGAAAATCAAGGAGTACAAATACTTCAGATGAGATATCGTAACTTAACTTTGAAATGCTACTATATTGAAATTACCATAATACAAAATCCAATACTTTTGACAGCAAGTATTGGTTTCAGCAATTTATTTCATTGCAGTGAACAGATTTTTCTAGTGCTATAGGTTAAGTAAGAAGAACCCTGAGTGATAAGTTCTGAAGACATATGTAGGTACAGAAAGCCAACAGAACGTATTGCTTTTCTATTAGCTAGTGCCACAGCCTCATTGTCCTTCGACTACATTTGTTGATAAACAGACAGTTTAGACTTAAATAATAGAAAAATAAATGCTTTCTGAAAAATTCCACACCACACTTCATGAAAGAAGAACCCCGAGAACAGGCAAGTAACTAAAATAAGATGGAGAGGAATAATAATTCAATAATAAAATTATGAGATATATTCAATATGCGGAGCCATTTATTTGCTGACTTAGACCACTTCAACTTTTCTGAAGCCAGTGGAGTCAGCTAAATCATTATTTTAGTCAATTACTTCTAGTCAAAAGCCTGCTTCTGAGGATGCAGTGGTTTGGCAAATTCATCAGCACACTAAATCACATGTCCCCATGTAAGTGACCTCTTCTTTGTCCTTCTTTTAGTTTCCAGTACTAAATGAATTTCTGATGCTATAGAAGAGCACGAGTTCTTGATACCATCAGTTTCTTGCATCAACAAACCCCACTAATATTGCAATTAAAATAGCATTTGTTCTAGTGAATTCCCCGTGATATTTTATACCATTTCGCTTGCCCCCCTGTGGTCTGGGACCATTCAACTTCTGGAATTTTGCTGTAGCACAATACAGAAAATGAAGAAATGAAAGGGAGCAGGAAGAACTGGGTTTTTGATAATGACACAATGGAATACCCCTTAAAATCAACAAACTGCTAAGGAGGGAGTATAATATGATGATCTTCTGTGTCTTCTCCCATTTTTTAAGAAACTTGGGACAAACAAAGAGAGGAAAAGGGGGAAGAAGGGAAGAAAAAGGCTTCTGTCAGAAATGTAAAAGATTTTCGGTTGTAAGGTGGTAAGGAGAGAAAAGATGTGGTGATGGAATCAATTAGAGAAGGAAGAAAAGGAATAGAGAACAGAGAATGGATAGAGGAAGGGAGAGTAAATACATGTTTAACTATAACTGATATTTTCTCTAGTGCTATTTTCCAGTTTCCTGGCAGATGTCCTACCATTGTTAATTTTAGGAGAAAGAACTGGGAAGACCTTATTTCATTAGCTTTGCTGCCTATTGTGGACTGTAGTTCAATGTGGGCTTGGCTGAATGACCACCTATACTGTTACCAGTCAGAATAGGAAGAAAATGGATTATTTTGTACTCTTGAGAGTTTTTTTAACTTCTTTTTCTTCCCATGAATAATTCTATGGACAAATTCAGCCACAAAATCCTGTTACATAAAACTGTGACTTTCAGAGAGATTCAGGAAAGGGATTTCATGTTTGCAATATTATATACAGTATAGAAGTCTGCTGTCAGTTATGTGGCTGCACCTTGATTCTCCTGTTTTCTCCTTTTTTTTTTTTCTCAAAATACATATTAGAACTTGGAAGGGAATAGGTTGTATCTTCCCATTTGCTAGTACGATCTTGACTGTTCTATGAGATTTTGTACAAATATAAAAGATAATTGTATTTCACAGACATCCCTCTCTGCCTTTTCCTCCCTTTTTCCCTTTCATTTGTTTTAGTCTCTGAACTGTGTTATTAGTTTCACTTATCTGAGCTGTGAAACTACTGTGATAGTACCATTTTTGTCCTTCCATTTATTTCCAGTCTCCACTGCAGATACAGTTGAAGGGGAAAAAGTACTGTTAGGCTGATTCTGCTTTGATGCAGTTCAGTAGTGTAATCCTCTGACATCAGCAGTATTGTTATTCTAATCGGTTTCATACAGCTTGCTGAACTGCGATGACAACCTTAGTGTTCTGTAACATCTAGGCAACACCTTGCTGGAAAACAGGCTGTTCTGGAGGATTTTTTTCCTCCCAAATGAATCATAGAAATTAGAGATAGAAAGAGATCAAATCAGAATTGGTAATATAATTCCCTTCTGTAAAAGTGGATAAGTTACTCAGGCAAATCTATTTGGTCTCTGAAATATTGTCATCACAGTAAAAGGGGCTGATGTTCAAAGGAAATAGATGTCCTGACCTTGAAAACACACCAGCCCAGTGAACTGTAGAAAGAACAGTCCAGATACCAGAGTCAAAACCAGGGTCGCAGAACTCGAGACACCCACCACTATGTCTGCTTGCCCTTGTTTCTACCTTCCACCTGCAGGAAAGCAGGGTTTGTTGATTCACTTCAACGTCACTACAAGCCTTCTTGCTATTTTATGTTATGTCTTAGTTCACCCTTGGCTGGGTGAACAAACAAAACCCAAGTTAAGAATGATTTAAACAGAATTATATCCACTGGATTAGTTGTCACGACTTAGCATTTTGGTGAAAAACACCCACAGAACCAAAAAAACACATATTTACACACTGAATGGGGCTCATAACTGTAGCAATATTCATTCTGAGTATTAGGAAATATGCATACGACACTTCAAACTTTTGCCAAAGAGCAATTGAACTGTTTATTTTATCAACATCTACTGGAGATTTGTCAATGAAGTGTCTAAAAACCTGAATTGTTCACTTCAATTTCAGGACTACTTATTTTAAAAGAGTCACTTTCATCTCTTATTTCTATATTATAAAACTACAGAACTGTATGTCAGTGCCAGTTTAATGCAACCTTGTTACCAAAGTAAATATGTATTAGCTAGATATTACTTTGATAAAATTTTAGAGGTTTCCATAACAGAACTGAAGTCTTGTTCAATTTGCTGCTGCTTCTAAAGCAAAATATCTTGGATATGAACCTACTATGTAGAGTCTCAAAGCAAAATATTTCATGGCACTGCATAATGTAACATAAACAGAAGTGTATCCTGAGGTTCACTGGTAGCTCTGACTGCCACTATTAAAAGTCCTTTTCCAAACTGCATTTCTTAAAAATCCTTAAAAAAGAACCGAACCCTGACAACATCTAGATTTGTAAGTCTAGGTTCATAAAAGATTTTCAGTCAACTCTTGCCTACTCCTGAGTTAGGTGCCTAAATGTGCAACGGTAGTCTGGGCCTTTTCTTTACTGCTGCTTTTCTTGGGTGCTTTATATTTGATGTCACAAAAATTCATCCAGTGGATAGCACTACCCTTTTCGGCATAGCCAGAAATACCTCAGTCTTGCCAGTACTGATACTCCATATCCCAAGCACCTACTAAATCTACTGCCTAGTACAAACTAAGTACTGCTATCATGGGAGAAGTCCTGCCTAGTACAAGCTAAGTACTCTTATTATGCGAGAGGTCCAATATAAGAGACATTTTCAAAGCAGCCCTGACACGTCACTCAAAGCTGCCAGAGGCAAGGTACCTCCCCAAGTCTGTAGCACTCGTCCAGCATATGAATTCAATTCCTTTTCTCTGCCTGACAGCAAAACTCACATCACTTTCCTCTCATGACCGAACCTCCAAGAATAGCACTGACAAATATTTTTAGACTGTTAAGAAGGAGAGCAGTAGCTGTCTCACTCACATGTGTGCCATGGGACTGCAGAAAAAGATGGTAGGTGATAAAGTCACAGAAAACTGTAAGCCATTTGCCATATCTGCAAAACCACTTGATCACATCTGCATACTGTCTGGCTACAGTCAACTTGGACCTGACACCAAAACCCCTCCATTCCTTTATTCTGAGTATTAAATAAATCTTCACTGCCATTTTCTGCCAATTACTCTTTCATGCATCTAATTTTCTTGGCCAGAAGATGGCATAGGCATTTCAAATTAAATTCTTGCTGCAGCTTCACTGGAAGTTTCTGTATGATAATTACTATAATCTAAATACAGTACAACATTTTCTTTTCAGAGTGCATCAGTATGATCTTTCATTTATGCTGTACTGATTATGTCAAATTTTCTTCAACTTGCAGCACACTGGAATAAAGTATTACAATATGGGTTATTCTGACAACATACTCTTTAACAAATTTATTCTTCCATATCTCTCAAATACACTGTTATGTAGTTCTCCAGGCCTGTAAGACACAGCACCCTGAATTTCTACCAACTGCAGTTAAAAGCTGAGGTTACATAGGTCCTTGCAGTATCTGAACTCACCCATGATATGCAGAATCTCTACCTTAGTAAGTTCAAACAGTAAATATTTAATACTCTCTCCTCAGTGCTAACAAGCTGCCTACCTGACATCACTACAGCTGTAGGCAATTGCCATGGCTGTAATTACACAGCTGGTTTCATTAGTGAACCAATGAGATGATAGAGGATATGAAAATCCCTTTTATTATGTGACAGAGTTATACATTTGAATAAGGTTTTAAGAAAATCGTTAAATAATAGAAGGTCTTTTTTCAGCTTAAAAAGAAAGAGAAAGGTTTTCCTGCATGTGCTTAAAGCTAAAAGGTTCATTGTGAGCTTTAAGCCATTCAAATTTCCCTGCATCACCACCTGCAGCATCAGGGTTAATTTGCTAATGAGAAGCAAAACCCACAGGCCCATCACGCTATTCAAATTTAATGTGCACGTGGACTTCTTGATTCAGGCCAGGTTTATAAATAGTCCCTTTAGTTTAAAAATAGGCTCTTCAGATCTAAGGGAGTTGATATTATGATCTGTAAAGTGAATGAAGCTCCCAGGAGAAACTGGAGCTTATGTAATATTTATTCCTACATTTCTCTTCAGCTGTGTTGTGCCATTTTGATGCTGAGCTGCAAGGACTGTTAGTTTCTTAAACCTTTCAAATCTTTCTTCAGTGAAGCTGGAGCTGTCTGCACACTTGCTTGTTTAGGTAACCTTACTTGGCTTTGGGATTTTGCCTAAGAAACAGTGGCCGTACACTTACAAGTATTTTTATTTAATAATTTTTATTGCACGTGACCTTTGTGGTATCCCAGACTGTGCTGCCAGATACAGAAACTTTCCAATATTAAATTGATGCCAGAAAGATTATGAAAAGATCTTCCTTTTCTGAAATGTTATTACTGGTTAAAGTCCCAGTGAGAAGAGTGACTGAGCCTGAAGAGCTAAGATCTGTCTCCAGGTACACGAACAAGAATATTTTATTAAATTTGCATTAGGCACTCACAGAAACATCTTTCACTCCTTGATTTTATAGTTGTTTGTGATGTTTTAAAAGTGAAATACCGGTGCTAATGGAACAACATTCAGGGCAAAAACGCTTCTGGGATATGAAGTAAATCTAGTGTCAACATGTCCCTGAGACACCACTTTGTGCACAGAAACAGCCACGAGAGAAGCAGAGGCATGACCAATAGGTAAGGCCTAACAAAATGCCCTTCTAAGGAAGAAGTTCAGCTCTTAGGGGCAAAATCAAATATATTGTATTGAATATTTTGCTTAGCCTTCTAATTTTGCTTTCTTCATAAACTAGCCCATTGCCTTATTTCATGTGATGGCTTATATTTTACAATCAGAGACTTATTTCCTCCTACCGTTCAGTTGGGAAGTTACCACTTTGCTAAACCAGGTGTTTTGCCAGCTGTCACTGCTGTCACTTTTGCTAGATGTAAATGTATTAATATGATCCTGTGTTCTCTTAGAACTATGAGGTACCACATTTAAATTCTCTATTCTGGCTGCAGGCATTCATTAGCATGCATCTAATCTTAGTCTTGTTTCCACCGAGCAGGATAAACCCCAAAATTCACATTCTGAGCAAGGGCTGGATTAACGAGAAACACTTCAAAATGCCAAAAACAAATCTGTAAGCTATCCTTGAAGAAAATCAGTAGAAGTATTTGAGTGATCAGAAATTAGTGCTTTAAAATGTAAAGAAAAACTTTGGCACCATTAAATAGATAGAAACTGTGGACATAACAATCTTGGCAATACTATATGTGAATACACTACAACTTCAAGAAAACCTGTTGTAAATTTGCAGCAAAGCATCCTGTTAATTAAGCCTACTTATGAAACAGTTGGAAATGACTTTTAGCATCTGGAAATTTCTGGCAATGAAAAGAGAGTATATAAGAATGGCATGGACCTGGTAGCTACAGAAATTAAGCTTGATCTTGTAACTGGTCCAACATTGCAAATGTTTACACTATACTCTTTCCTTAAAGATATACTTAACAAGTAAACTTTACAAGTCTGAGTCAATGGCCACTGAAACAAAAACTTTGTACGTGACTTCAGTGAGAGCTGCATGGGCTGTTTAGTCTTACCTAAAAGCATAAGCATCTCCAGTTACCATAAAGACTCCATACCCCTCCTAGCTAAATTTGGTGCAACCTGAGGCACTAATGCATGAACAGGAAACAGAATGTTAAATACTTCAAAACATCGCAACATGATGAAAACAGGATGGTGTCCGGAAAGCATTTGTTGGAAGAAGCTGATACCTTATTTATATGGGAAATAATTTGAAATAGGTGAACAGAAACAGTGACCTGGCACCACTATTAGAAGGTATAGAAATATCGGGGGAAAAAAAGGAGGAGAAACAGTAGTCTTACCAATATTGCCAACAAAATGAGATATCTAAAATTCATTCACATTTCCTTAGTACCTAGAAATTCTAGCTGGAATCCCTAATGTTTAAAAACATTGTTATTTTGTTCCATAGATAAGCTGTTTCCCTTTTTTACAATATATTTTTTTGACCTAGTTGAAAATTTTGGAAGAGTTAGAATACTTCATAGTCTCAGCCCTTGAGGAAAGAGCTCTGCAGACCACATCTCCCTCAGATCTCCTAATATTGCAGAAAGAATTCCTCCTTTTTGATCTCCTGGCCAAGTGCTCAGCCCTCCAGTCTAAGACGATGGGAGCCATTCAGCACCACTTAGACAAAGTAACTGTAATTTTTTTCCATTAATGTTCGGCACTTATTTAAGTTCTAGAAATTTCTGGAAACTTTCTAATTCTCATTAACTTCAGGACATACTTAGCACTAAATCTAGGGGAATAACAACACATATAGTAATTTGGCTCTGTTATGCAGATACGAGTTACTACGTGTATTTGCACAGAGAAAACTGCATCATGTAGTTCTTATTTGATGTTTCTATATTCATTTTGACATCATGAAAATTAATCCCATAAGCATTTTTTTTTACAATCAGTTTATGTTGTATTTTTGCTCTTGGAAAAGTTAAATTGTCTGGGAGAGCACGTATTTGTTTTCTGTTGCTTTAAAGCAGGTTTTCGTTCAGCAGGTAGGTCTGATGTTGCTATGTGTTTGCTGAACAAAAAAGCATCTTTTGCAGTAAAAGTGGTGAAAATATTTAATGGAACGTTGCTTTAGATTGCGTCTAAAAGCATAGCCTGCTAAAGCTGGTTACCAGTAGATTGTCTTTCTTCCCACATACATTTGTAGCACATTAAGCTTTATTTGACTTTTGTCAAAGTCAAGAAATTCAACCTCTGCCTTCTCAGTTCAGCCAACTGGTGTTAATGCACAGTAAAGCATTCCTTAGTTACATAAATCACATTTTTCACAGTAACATGATCTCATTCTCTAAAGAGAATGAATACTCTTTGTTCAAGGAAGAGGTATTCAAGATTTTGGTTTTGTGGCTTTTTAAAGGGTTCAGTATGGAACTTCAGACTTCATTTATAGCATTCTGTTCAAACCCAACTCTGAAGATGAAAATTTTTTTCCTATATCTTTTTTTTTTATGGTGCTCACCTGTACAGCACCAAGTGTTCCACAAACATAAGAGTTTAATTTCACAATATGCCATTAAATATATGGGAATTTAATAGACTATCAGTACTTTCCACTAATAGTGGGTGCCTAAATCTAGGATCATATTTTTAAAGCATAAATTATATAACATGTGAATGCGCAACGTCATTTCAGATCCGACTTCAGAGTCTGAAACAATGAACCTCAAAATATATAGCAAAAATACTAATCCCAAATACATTTTTAGTTGAATTTTCTATCTTAAAGTTTCTGTGCTGAACTCAATATGAGTTCATATGAAATGAAAATGTATCTGAACTCAAGTTTGAAGATAACTGCTCCTGAAAGGCAGGTTAAAAGTCCTCTCTGCAAGCAGGTATCTGTTTTCCAGGCGGTTTCTAGCCCAATGCTTTGGTCATCCAGCTGACATGCTAACCCAGGCAGCCTGAGACTTGGTTTCCAAGCTCATAATTTTTTTTTAAAAAGACAGGCTTCCAGGATATCCTCCCAGTATAGCTTGTATTTCCAAGACTTTCACAATTTGTCGCTCTAAGGCAGTCGACTGAGAAGACAAACTGGGACAACGATGGTTTCACCAGTTTGTGGAAGCCTGAAATTCGGCTGATTCAGAGACAGAGTGCCTACTCTTTTGAGACCCAGTTTTTTACAAAGCACAGGGCTTCTAAAACTATTCAGAGAAAAATATATCATCCATCTTCTTTCAACAAAGGGAAAACCTCTCCACACTTTTAGCTTTGTTCTTATACCTGAGCCTTTTGGCTCAAGTGTGTAAATAATGATAATATTAGCAAAACTGATGGAGAGCATGTGGATGGCAAAAAGAGATGTTTGGGGTGGGCAGTATCCAGCTAAGCAGAAAAATTTATTAGCAAATGAAAATAGGATTCTTTTAATTATTACATTTAAATAAGTGTCCCAGTTCTTTGTCCCATCTGGAGTTCATACAGTGCCATTTCATCAAACCTGCAATATTCTGGTCGGGAAAAAAACCTGCAATATTCTGGTTGGGAAAAAAACCTGCCAACAGCAACTTTTCATTCACTTCCTGCTTCTCGATTCAGAAGACAAACACAGACCTCTGAGCTTCACATAGTCTCTTTATCCACTCTTGTATGGCTTGCCATTATGTCAAGGGTAAATCCTGAAAGCAATGATTTTTTTCCCCTCTTGTCTTCTGCTTAAAGGAGCTCTTCTATTTGTGCTGAAATGGTCTGGAATTCTGCCAAAGCCTCCAGGATAAGCATATTTCAGTCTGGCAGTGAATTCCTGGGCAAAAGAACTACAGCCACCATCAAGAGAAAGTTATTTATAAAACCAGATACAAAATCTGTGAAAACTAGTGTAGCAATCTTAACTGAGGCCACTTGTCCCAGCTGCCAGTAGCGTGAATATCAAATGTGATACTTTGTGCATTTATCAAAATTTAAACAAAAGAGAGTAACTAGCATCCTGAGCCAGATAATTTCTGTTTTTCTCTGTAGGTGTTCTCAGATTTAATACTTCTAACTGCCATTTAAAGCATAAGATTAGTGAGAGAATATGCGTTTTAAAATGTTTGAGATAATATATTAAAAAAATAGTTTTGAGAAATCTAGCAGCTAAAATGCCCTGTTGATCCATAGATACTTTTACCTTTTCTTTTAACCTATTTTTATCTATTTTTATTTTGTCTGCTCAAAATAAATGCACAAAACAGTTCATCAAGCCCTCTTTGAATTAACAATGAAATTCTACGTCATCTAAAACTAGCAATATATTTTCTTACAGGTTGCAACAGGAGCTCGTAATTCATTTTCAGTGGATAATCTAATTCCAAAATATAATCTCAAACACACACATACCTATGTATACGTGCATACACATGCATTTATATACCTATACACACATATGTATAGATATATATTTACAGCTTATAGATGTGGACATGAATAACTAGACCAATACATGTAGTAGTTGTTTTTTAAAAATGAATAAAAGCTGTATCAATGTGTCTTGTGACCTTTTCCTTAGAAACAGGAATGACTGGGAGGCATTCAGATGCATTATCATTTAAGCAACTAAAAAAAGAATATATAATCTATGTTCAAAAGATTAATTCAAAACATGTAGTTATGATGAGTTCCATTGTCTTTGAAGAAAAGAGGGGTGTTCTATCAAGAATTAACACCATCTAAAATAATCTCCCTTTGTTGAAATTAAAAAAAGAATCAAAAGAATGGATCATCGCTTAATTTTCCACTTGGGTGGCAGAGAAAATGTGGCATCACTAGTCTCTGGGAACAGTCTTGGTCACTGCCAGCACTGCTTCTTTTACTGAAAAGTCTGTCTCTGAATTTAGGAAAGACAACTAAGTTTGTAGTCAGGTAGAATCTTAGAAATTTTTACTTTAAATTACAAAGATGCTACTTCTCAAATTATGAATTTCCATGGTTCAGTTAAGTGCCAGCCAGTAGATTAAAAAAGAGTCACTTTAAAAGTCACTTTAGTGAGCTTGAACTACAAATGAGAAAAAAGGGTTTTCATTTCAGGACTGAAGAAGTTAAAGGGTCATGTAAGGAAAGGGAATTAAGTTAAATATGAAAGGTAACTGTTTTGAAATTTATTAGTAAGTATATTATTTCTGCTGATTTTTCAAGAGAGACTACTTAAAACTAAAGCAAGGCTTAAAGTTATGAATATTTTAATTTGACATAAGTTCTGAGTCTATGTGATTGGAAGAATCCAAATAAAAGAGATGATAAAAATATTAGGTCATGGTAATTAAACTCAAAGACAGTTTTCTTTCAAAAGGTGCAACTCCAAGTTAAGCTATTTCCTTTTTAGATTAAAAATGAATGTCTTATTTCTGATATGTGACAATGAATTTCGATCTAGAAAGTAGAAACTAATTACATTTAAAGTGTTCCACTAGGGCTAGTCATTAATATATTGAGAGCAGAAGTGACAGAAAAGAGTGAAATCGAAACTAATACCTGCCTTTTTATATTTATTTTACAGGAAATGTGTTTGTTGTAAGCCTGGCCGTTGCAGACTTGGTCGTAGCAATCTACCCATATCCCCTGGTCCTCACATCTGTATTTCACAACGGATGGAATCTGGGATACCTTCACTGCCAGATTAGTGGCTTCCTGATGGGCCTAAGTGTCATTGGATCAATCTTCAATATTACAGGCATCGCTATCAACCGGTATTGCTATATCTGCCACAGCCTCAAATACGACAAGCTGTACAGTGACAAGAACTCGTTGTGCTACGTTGCTCTTATCTGGGTCCTAACGTTTGTTGCTATCGTGCCCAACCTGTTTGTGGGATCACTACAATATGACCCCAGGATTTACTCATGTACATTTGCACAATCCGTGAGCTCCGCGTATACAATCGCAGTTGTGTTTTTCCATTTCCTGCTTCCCATAGCCATAGTTACTTTCTGTTACTTGCGGATATGGATCCTCGTTATTCAGGTAAGGAGAAGGGTTAAACCCGATAACAACCCCAGACTGAAACCACATGACTTCAGAAACTTTGTGACCATGTTCGTGGTATTTGTACTGTTTGCAGTCTGCTGGGCTCCTTTGAACTTCATAGGCCTTGCTGTGGCTGTCAACCCAGAAACTATAATCCCTAGGATTCCAGAGTGGTTGTTTGTATCGAGTTATTACATGGCATATTTCAACAGCTGCCTTAATGCCATCATATATGGACTCCTGAACCAGAACTTCAGAAGGGAATACAAGAGAATTATTGTCGCTTTTTGTACAGCAAAAGTTTTTTTCCAGGATAGTTCTAACGATGCGGGAGACAGGATGAAAAGTAAACCTTCTCCGTTGATTACAAACAACAACCAAGTGAAGGTGGACTCTGTCTGAAAATGGGAATCTTCTTATTGGCACCCAACAGCATCCAAATAAAGTATCTGTTTTGTTAGACTTAATATTAAGTATTAGTGAAATATCTCTTCTACACTGCAAGCACTTTGATCAAATTCTTGCATGGTATTTGGGAACTCAAGTTAAAGAGCCTTGACATACAGATCCTATTATACAATGGTATATCTCTTGTATAACAACACGATATCCTTGAGGGAATTACAAAATTATGCATGGATACTTTTTCTTTTTTTTTTTTTTATTTTTCCCCTTAAATGGAGATAAACAACTAGAAAGAGATTGAAACAGAAGTATCCACATTGCTTGGCTCAATAAAAGAAATCTCAAAACTATTCCTACTACTTTCTGCCTGCTTCTTCTGGTCAGGTTATGGTCCTGATCCTAAAGCCTCTGAGAACTTCTTTTAAAAGACAAAATCAGACCAGTATGAAATATATTAGGAAATGTGAAGTGAGAAATCAAGGTAATTGAAAATTCATTAGGATTTTTGATAAGTACCTCTGCCTATATTGCTTTGCTCCTAACATGGACACTATTCTTCTTCTTTTGGAGATTAAACCTCACCAGCCCTCCTAGGAATGGCATTCCCAATTGATTTCTCAATTTTAAAATAGCTTTTAGGAGGAGAAATATACCTGACTGATTATCTTCAAAGTTACAAGGGCTGGAGGATAAACAGCCAGGAAAGAAAAGAGCCGTGATTCATCAGCTCAAGCTGTCTGGGCATGAAAAAAAGGTGTAGGAGGGGTGGAAAGAGAAATATAAACCACCATTCTTTCTGAAGAGACAGTAATTCACGAAATCGGGAAGTGCCCCAGAGGAGTTTCTAGGGAAACACCTCCTAGAAACAAAAGCGAGGAAGGATCATTTTCACTTGTGTACAGCACAGAAGTTCTAAACCTCTGTGAGAAGCAGATTAATGCATTTAAGAAGAACGGTGGGTGGGGATGTCAGTTTTGTCTGATTAGTGGAATCTTAACCTCATGAAACCCTGGGAAACGAGAAATATTTACAGGATGAGCATTTAACATCTTCAACTTGATCTTCTGAGAATAGCCTGAGACTGTAGGTTATTTTGCAACAGATAAGCTTTTCAAAATAATATTTAGGTGTTTACCACAATGACGAACATACTCTAATAACCTAGAACAATTCGATACCTTTAAATAATAGAAAAGAGAAATGCTACTTATGACCCTGGTACAAGGAGGACCACGTGACTTTCAGGACAGGACCCGCTATGTGGACTTTCTGCAGACAGCAGGCACCTCTTCAGTGAGGGGAAGCCTACTGTGAAGTGAAGAAGAATAGCTAGACAGGCTGTCTCCTGCAACAATGGATTTCTGTTTATAATGAAGTCCTCTGGTGGAGAAAAGCAATTCACAACAATAGGATTCACCTTCAAATTGACCTTAAAAAGAAGGAGCATTTAGTTCTGGAAAGATGCTCCAGCTGTCAGACCTTTTAATGCTCCAGTATTCATATGTACACTGATGTTCAACTACACTTGAGCTTTTCCAAGCCAATTCAAATCATTTTAACTGGACTAAGAGTTTCTGAATAGCCATCAGACTTCTGTTAATCTATATTAAAATGTGGACTTTACCTAAACAGTTTGTTTAAATTATTACTTGCTGTACTGGAGATTTCCTTGAACTTACATGTCTTAGAAGCAGTCACTCTATGTCATATAATTCCTTAAACTGCATACAAATCTAATGGCATTTGATCTCTCTTGGATCATAGATTTGCGTGCCCTTGACTTAATAATGAACTAAAAGGGAAGAGATTCACATTTACTTGAAAACCCAACTGACACTTCGTCAACTGACCAATTTCTTACCTTAAAAGCAGGTGCCTCATGTCAAGTTGACAATGGAACTGATGAACAACATTGTAAAACCCTGGATATGAACTAGCAAGTCAAAGCGTTGCCGGGGGGCTTGACTCATCTTTGTTTACATTTGCCAGTCAGAACCACTGTGTAAATAACCAGCTCTCTTCTATTGTGGTATCATCATATGATGCGATATGATACAACATGATCAACAGCATAAAGTATATCACAGCTTTCTTCCCTGTGATTTCATCCTTGGAGGATGCTTAGCTCTGTAATTTTATTGCTTTGTGTGTAGTGATTTCAGAATAGCAAGGGAGGCATGACCACCTTATTAAAAAAGAAGCTTTTCATGTAAGAAAAAATACTATTTACATTCTTACAAAACTTGCCTTATTTAAAGCATATTTTCAATGAAAATAATGTCTTATGATGCATCTAATAAAGTAGCATAAAGATAGCTTAATCATTAGGAAATTTAGAATTCTCAAAGATCTTTCACTTGCCATTTCCAACAGAAAATGTACATGTTTATCATGTCTACATATTTATGAGCCAGTTCAAGATACTGTATCCAATATTGTGGATTATCTGAGGAATTAAAGTCCCCTGCAATTCACAAGTGCTAAAATATATTTTTGATGATAATGAAAATGGTTTGCTATATGCAATAAAACATATTGTACCAAAGTTATATATTTTATTGAATAGGCCTGTAATAAAACTGGAGAGCATTTTTCAGATCTGATATTTTGAAATATTTGTATTAAATCTAAATCACAGAAATGCGCATGTTTGTGATGTTATGAGCTGCTAAATATAGCAATAATTTTAAGAAATTAATCTCTTGTTTTTCTTTGGAGGGAGGGAAGACTTTTAGTCTTTAGAATTTACTTTAAATTAATACAGATGAAAAATTTGAGAAATATCTGCTGCCCTCTTCAAATTAATTTTGCATCTACTGCCATTTTGAAGTACATTTTAGGTAAGGTTTGCTAAACAAATCGTTGGAAAACTGAGAGTAATGATGTTTAACTCTGCAGTAATGATTTCTTTTAATCATTTCCTATTGCTTCAAAGGAGTAAAAATGATTCATGTAAGACAATGAGCAGCCTCGTCAGCCACTCATTGGCAATGAGTGCGACAATGTAAGTCAGCACCTCACAAGATCAGACTCTTTATGGTCAACATAAAAATGACTGATGAAAATAATCATGATTTCTGTCCATTCTAAGGAGATGGAATTAGAAACTTATCCAAAATTAGTTGCTTCTGTGCAAGTGGCTAAGCCATGACGTGTTTTTTACATTCGAAGTCATTAAATTTTCCCCTGTATGAAAGGCTAGCACAGCACAAATGCATTATTGAGAGTTCTACCTGGAATTTTTAGATAGTGTACTTGTCCTATAGCAATCATCAGCCCTGGATGGATGTAATTCCAAACCATGAGTCTTGGCAGTCTACCACACCTGCAGGGACCCATCCCTTTCCTACTTCCTATCAATTTCTGGTCTGGACCCCAATGAAGCCACAGAACCTCTGTGAAGGAGCAGTGAACCCCCTGTATGCAACACACTGAAGACTTAGAACCTAATTGGCCCTGACTTTATCCTACAAGATTTTCTTTCTTATATCACAGTTTTGATTATGTTGACAATCTGAATATGATCTTATATCAATGCATCTTGAACCCTTACAGATTTGAATGATGGTCACCTTCATTGCAAACTTCACATTAACAAGGAAGTTTGGCATTATTTCATATTTTCCAGCAAAGAGAATATTAATGAATATATCAGTATCAAGTAACAGGGTATTTATTGTAGTTAAACTGTACCTGTATGCAACAATGTAATTTCATTTTGAATAGCTCACTTAAGAATGCTTTGCACATTTTCTCCTTCCACTGGGCTAGTGGAAGTGCATAGATATAAAGCAAATATATGTTATCACAATAGGCATAATATATAGCAATGATTTTACTATTTTAATTTTTCTTCCTATTTGTTTTAGAAGGTAAGTCTTTAAATCATCCATAATAAACATACTATTGTAATCAATCTGTATTGCAGTGTATAGTGCATCCTTCTATAATCAGTTAATATGACACCTTTATCTTCTTTTGGACCACTTTTGAGATGGTATTGTGTTAAATCTGATTAGTTATGACATACTGAAGGGAACTGTTATTTCCCTTAAACTGCAATGAAAAAAAATCATTAAAAAATCTCCTTAAAATACAATATACAAGTACATAAGTATATGTGGTCACCAAATTTAAAATCGAATCTTAGAAACTTTTCTATTTGAACATCTTGTTCAGAAACTATAGTAATACAGATGGACTGTTATTCTTTAATTCTTTTCTAATAATTGCGCTTTCTAAGTATCATTAATACAGTTTACAAGTAATTAAGAACTACAGATGTCTGTCACCATGTCACTGAGGCTTGGGAAATCACACATGCTAAAGCCGAAATTATTGGAAGAAAAAATATTCAAGCATTGGCCTGACTTATAGCCCATGCACTGTATGTCCAATTTTTGCCCATGTTAAGTCAGAATTCCATTATGTGATTTTATGAATTTACTCATTAAAAATATTATTCCTACCTCAAATATGTGTCTGAGAGATTGCAATAAAGAACAGGGTGGAAAAGTACTCACAGTATAAGTCAATAGTCTTTAGAATTTTTAATAGAAAGAAAAGTAAATTCAGCAAAGAAGTACATATATTAATAATGGCAACAGAAAGTATTTTCCCAATTCCATAAAATACTCATCATTCAAGCCATCCCTATTACCAAACACTGACCAAAGTATGCATATTTTGAGAAGCATATTATTCATAAATGTATATACCGATTATTCCAAAAGCTGCAACCAACAGTATTTGAGACACAATGTCTCAGTTTCATCTCACATAAACCAGCACAGCTTCACTGGTTTGTGCCAGCTGAGGATTCTGGCATATTAAGATTTCATAAATCTAAAAATTAGCTATTTTACACTATTACACAAGCAATATATGTTTCATTTTGAAGAAACTCATCAATTGTCAGCTGTCTAGGTTGTAGGAAAATGTGAATTTGACTGCTAAATATCTGCAAAATTAACCTCATCCAGTGGAACTCTCTCTGTGAGTTTGTCATTTTTATAAGTAAATATACAAAGTTGACAGTCTTTTATTTGGCTCCATTTGTAACTGTATATTTATAACTGTGTATCTATTTAGCAGAAAATTGTACCAACACAAGAGATTTGCACAATCCAGAGACAGGAAGTCTACTTACCATTATTCTTTCTGCTTATATTCCCTGTGTGCACAAGGGTTTCATTTACTCGCCACAAGAATTTTACTTTGCAGGTTTGTTTCCTGATTCTAAAAGTGCTTATTCTCAAATACATACTTTTCGCTCTTCTTCAATATGTACAAATACCCCGTTTGTCATAATGTATATAAAACTCAGGGCACTAGAATGAGACTATCAGGTGTATGGTTCAGACCAAAATATTTTTCCTCCCAACTTAAGCTGTAGAATTTTTTGCTGCAGAGCTCTGCCCATACAAAGCCTAAAAAGGAACACAAACCAGTTGCACTGATTCACAGCAAGAAGATTCCATAGGACTAACAAGCACAAAAATACAACTTCATCATCAGGAAATCCCTAAACAAAGGATTATTGGAATGATACCTGGAGGAAGTAGCACTATATTCTTGCCCTGTTCTTATCCTCTTCCTCAGTATAGATACTGAGCCAAAGGATCCTGCAGTAGATTGACCTTTGATCTGACTGATGATGTATGATCTGGAAATGTAAAACAAGACTAATCCAACGCAGTGCACTTTGAAAGACAAAGGGCCTGATCATAGAATCATAGAATTATAGAATGGTTTGGGTTGGGAAGGACCTTAAAGATCACCCAGTTCCAACCCCCCTGCCATGGGCAGGGACACCTCCCGCTAAACCAGGTTGCTCAAAGCCCCATTCAACCTGGCCTTGAACACTTCCAGGGATGGGGCAGCCACAACTTCCCTGGCAACCTGGGCCAGTGTCGCACCACCCTCACAGCAAAGAATTTCTTCCAGTTATTTCATCTAAATCTCCCCTCTTTCAGTTTAAAACTGTTACCCCTCGTCCTGTTGCTACACTCCCTGATCAAGAGTCCCTCCCCATCTCTCCTGGAGCCCCTTTAGGGACTGGAAGGGACTCTAAGGTCTCCCTGGAGCCTTCTCTTCTCCAGGTTGAACAACACCAACTCTCTCAGCCTGTCCTCACAGCAGAGGGGCTCCAGCCCTCTGAGCATCTTTGTGACCCTCCGCTGGACCTGTTCCAACAGGTCCGTGTCCTTCCTGTGCTGATCATAACTCATTCGTTTCAAGAAACTGGCAATGTCCTTTCTTTCCCCTATTAACCAATAACTCCTAATATGGTAAAAACTCTTTTAACAATATAGCAGAGTCAGATCCTAGGAACATAGGGTAGGTTTGGATAGGACAGCACAGAACAGCCACTCAAATTGCAAATTACTAAGTAGACTTAGTAACAACAGAAAAACACAAGGGCAAGAATGACATCAAAATTATAAATAACCTCTACTAAGAGTAAATTAATAAGATACTTTTGTTCACTTTTTAATGATGCAATATCAGATGCTTAAAAATTCACATGGAAAAACTTCATTAAGCCCTTTGTGGTTACTTTAAAATTTACATATGTAGATCTATGGATTATGTATGTCATGTAAAAAGTCATGTACCACAAAAACTACATTCAAGTAGATGTTTACATCCAACATAAGGAAATATACCTACTACAGGCACACTAAACCAACTATAAAGACCTTAGACACCCAGACTTCTGTTTCAGACTTGCTGAAAAGCTAATATGCCAATAATTTGTTCACTATATTCTAGTCTTTACTGATATTTTAATAATGTTCAACATCTCTCTCACCATAAATTTTGCCTAGCTTGAAAGCAGAAATATTAACTGCTTCATTAATATTTATGTTCACGCAAATCATCTCTCTCAACCAATTTTGATGTTAATGCAATTTTCCAGGACAACTAGAAATACATCTGTTTCCCAAATTAATCCTTTCTCCTTTCCAATCCTAGACAATGTGCTTTCATTCCCCAGTTCTGGCCATGCAATCAGCTTGGTTATCCCTATTCCATCTGTCCATACGTATGCCATAATGTTCTTCACTCTGAAATGTCCCTGTCCTAATGTGATCTATTATGACCACTCATGTTTTTAAGAGTAGTTTGATATCAATTAAAGACCACCTTACAGACAAATTAAATAGTTTCGGTACTAGTCACCCTCAAGAATCATACAAGCATAACAATTTATAACATGGATAAAACCCTACTGGGTTCTATTCTTTAAATATAAACCTTGCCTTATAATCTTCAAAATAAAATTATTTCTTTCAAATGCTCATGAATTCCATTATTGCCCCCATCTTTTTCTCCACTTGACAAGAACTCGGCTTCTGTACTGAGGGAGAAATTAAATAGTCGCTAGAAGAAGTCACCTGTGAGCTATGACAGGAAGGGAAATCAAATTCAGGGTAGGTACCACTGGCAAAAAATAAGGGTCTGTCCCTAAGATTTTAAAGAAAGAAATTAGACCTTGTTTCAGGAAAAGCTCAGCAATAAGGAATAGTTAGTAAGGAATCATCCCTGATATTATCATCAAAAGGCTGTTATGGGAAAAAGGGAGCCCATCTTGCACATGAAACCAAGATTTTATTGCTAGTCTAATTAATGTTTTAATGGTCTATCAAAAAAATGCAAGTTAGTCTTAGTGTAGTTACAATTAAACTAACACTCCAAGTCCAAATCATCTATTACAGAAAATCCTTCTTGATGATATGATTCAAGTCATGTATATGACTACAAATTAAGTAAGGTCTGTTACACAGATGTCTGCTATTAGTTGGGAATCCAAGGGCTAGGCAGTCAGTCTGGTCCTAAATAGGACTCTCCTGTCTCTTTTATTGTTTCTGTTTCACTCCTTCAAGACAGATCTTGCATCTGATTGACACACTGTTAGAAAACTGTTGTCTGGGAAAACAGCAATCAAAAGACAGAATCCATCTTACACAATTACTTCACTGCTGTTAGCAGTTAAGTGTTTTCAGAGCTACTAGGACAGTACCCTGAAAGAATTAGCTAATCAGTAAGTTAATACAGAAAAACAATTCTTCCTTTTTTTTTTCATTTAATTTATCTTCTCAGAATATGTCCCTGATGTCTAAGAAGTGTTTTCATAATACAGATAATACTACCTAATGACTTATTTCTCAGCAAGTAGAAGAGTTCAAAATAAAAAATCCAACTGATTGTCAATGAACTGGTTCAGTAACATTTGTACTGAAACCTGAAATAAAATATGAACAAATCTCCAGAACAACCTTCAAATAATAATTTTTCATACTGTTCTTATTTAGGACACAGCGTGCATATAAACACCAACACACTTATCAACAAAACAACTGTCACTGTTTTTCACAGATGAGTAGGTATGTTTAGGAAGGCAAGCCAAACGACTGTTGTACGTTCTCATAAATAACTCTGCAGAGTGTCATTGGGTCACATCTAAAGACAAATATTAGTTATTACAAACTAACCATGTAATCATAGTGAAGTGCAGAATGATGACAGTGTGGGCAGATGGAATGAAAAAAGTTCCATTCATAGTAGAAATACACACATAATGAAATTCAGAACAGTGCCTGTAGCCACATGAAAGTATTCTTAAACAAGAGCTCAGATTCAGCCTCATCTGCTACTTTAAGTTTTTTTCTGCAGCATCACAACCTTTGGGCAGTGTTCCACGATACTGAGAACAGCAGTTTAGCAACTGTCTGTGACATTCTTGGTTTCAGTTCTTCCTTGTTTTTTGGAAGCAGAAAATGTTCAAGGAGAACCCTGAAAATGCATTCCAAGTACGTGTGGATACAGCTTTCTGTACATAATTGTAGGCAGCTATGAAAATCAAGTTTGCATTCAGTAAAGAGTAAGTAACAGCCATAGGGCTGTTACTAAGACATTTGAAAATCATATGTATTACATTTGTTTTGTCAACACCAAATAACAAACTGAGCTACACTGAACTATTGGACTTGCATTTCCCCTGTTACCTTACTTTTCACTTCATTTCATTCAACCCTAATGCTTCGTAGCTGGTGGAGATGTCAACATAAAATTTTGGAGGGGATTCTGCACGTGTGTCGCGTGTGTGCTCTATGGAGGTGGGATAGAATAGTATCTTATGAAGTAAAACAGTAAGGTTACTCGTTATTACCGATAACACAAGAATTGCTAACTGCTATATGTAGAAAAACATAAAGGAGTGGCTGCTACCTTGTAAATCAGTCTGTAGCGGGTCTCCCTTCTCTCTCAGCCTTATTTTCTACGTGCTTGTCTGCCAGCCTGAGGAGAGGCAGAGTAACCATCACTGTGGCTACTTCTGCAGACGCAGCAGAGCTCCCGCTTGAGGTTATGCCTCCTGATCTGACATGTCGTGGTGCTGGGCTTGGTGCTCGCAGAAGCACCATCCACATGTAGTGCAAGAGTGAAACAGCTCTGAAAGGTTTTGCTGGTGTTTATGAAGCACTGGTGGGCATGGACCACACTAACCCCCTAGTAAAAGCCATCCCTGTTTCATTTTACTATCGGCTAGTCCTAATTCTTCCTTTTCCTGGGCAATAGAGAGCACAATTGCTAATGCCAGGGATCAGGGTATTAATGGATTTCAACTGAGTTGTGACAGCAGATCCTGTAAACTTTTTTCTTACTTTCAAGGCTTGCAGCAACAGAAAGTGAATCTAATTGGCAGAATTTCATTAGTTTTCAGACATGGAAATTTAGAACTTTCGGAGTTTGCTGCTTCTAAAGAGTATTTTAACTCTGGAGATGAACTGAAATAGAATGCAAGTAATTTGCACTAAAATAACAACATTCTTTTTCTTGAAAATTGCTGTCTCACATTTATGTCTACATATCTTGCAGGTAAAGAGCATTGGAATCAGTTGGTATTTGAACAGGACATCTGAATGAAAACTTTTCAAGAGTTATCAGTGAATTTTATCCAGTCATGATAGTCAATACTAGTCCAATTTTATTATGGAAGAATGGAGGATATTGTGGTCTCATTCAAACAAAATTTATCATCAGGGCACCACTATCTGTCTTTTTTTAAAGGACAAATCATGAAAAATAGGTAAGTTATGTCCAAATTCAAGCCAGAGTTATTATATTCTCCCTGCCTAAAGGTCCCTCCTCTGTTTTAGAGCTAACCTAGTATATTTTTCCTTTCATACAGTAAAAATTTGTTTAATATTGAGATGCATTACTTCTCCATTGCAACAGGAATTACACTCCCAGGATGGCTATACTTCAGTAATAAATGACAGAGACAGCACAAATTGTTCCTTTAACCAGCCATCAAATATATACATGCTTTTACTTGCAAATAGTCTAGGATAAATTCTCCCTACTCAAATCCACACTACGAATATGATTTCTTTCTGGAAAAAAAGAGTGAAGCTTAATCAGAATTAAAAGAAATAGACTGCAATTGGTCCCCTAGTTCACTTTGAAAGTTGGGATTGCCAGCTCTAATTCTTCACAAACCATGAACCAAGCACACAAAATCCTGAAAATGGCATTAAACAAAAATGTGATTTCAAATAATAATAGAGCACCTTCGTTTGCCTTCCATTTTCAGATCTTAAAGATGCAATCATATTCGTATTTTCAATCCCTCCTTAAAAGCTGGATGACTAGACATCTACTTTGTCTTTTCCAGTGAAGAGTGTATATTGGGTTTGCATGACAAGGTTTTGGTAGCAGGGGGAGCTAAGGGGTGGCTTCTGCGAGAAGCTGCTAGAAGCTTTCCCCATGTCCGATAGAGCCAATGCCAGCCAGCTCCAAGATGGACCTGCTGCTGGCCAAGGCCATCAGTGAAGATGGTAGCGTCTCTGGGATAACATAGTTAAGATGGGGAACCACAGCAACCAGAGGAGAGTGAGAATATGTGAGAGTAACAACTCTGCAGACACCAAGGTCAGTGCAGAATGAGGAGGAGGAAGTGCTCCAGGTGCTGGAGCAGAGATAGGAGATTCCCCTGTAGCCTAAGGTGAAGACCATGGTGAGGCAGGCTGTCCCCCTGCAGCCCATGGACAGTGGAGCCGATATCCACCTGCAGCAGGTGGATGTGCCCTGAACAAAGTTATGACCTCATGGGAAGTCCATGCTGGAGAAGGCTCCTGGCAGGACCTGTGGCCCTGTGGAGAGAGGAGCCCATGCTGGAGCAGGTTTGCTGGCAGGACTTGTGACCCCATGGGAGACCCATACTCAGGAGAAGTGTGTTCCTGAAGGACTGCACCCTGTGGAAAGAACCCACGCTGGAGCAGTTCATGAAGACCTGCATCTCATGGAAGGAATCACATTGGAGAAGTTTGTAGTGGACTGTCTCCTGTGGGAAGGACCCCACACTGGAGCAGGGGAAGAGTGTGAGAAGTCCTCCCCCTGAGGAGGAAGGATCGGCAGAGACAACGTGTGATGAACTGACCACAACCCCCATTCCCCATACCCCTGTGCTGTTCGGGGGGAAGGAGGTAGAGAAATGGGGAGTGAAGTTGAGCCTGGGAAGAGGCAAGGGGTGGGGGGAATGTGTTTTAAGATTTGTTTTTATTTTCTTATTACCCTACTCTGACTTCTAATTGGCAATAAATTAAATTAATTTTCCCCAAGTTGAGTCTGTTTTGCCTATAATGGTAGTTGCTGAGTGATCTTCCTGTCCTTATCTCAACCCACGAGAGCCTTTCGTTGTATTTTCTCTGCCCCCATACACCTGAGGAGGGGAGTGATAGTGCAGCTTTGGTGGGCACCCTATGTCCAGCCAGGGTCAACCCCCCACAGAATGATATTCTCCTGTAACTGTCTGTAGGTGAAAAACACCAGATATCATAATCATGCTGAAATTAGAAGATCTATACTAAGATATGTATTTAAAAACCAGGAAAAGCACTCTCCGTGTACTTCTCCCATGCTCAACAGCACAAGAAGCTTCAATAAAACTCAGTGTTCCTTTATCACTTGAATGCAAAACAGCCTGTGAATAGTTAGGTGGGTAAATCATCCGACTATCTTTTAACGCCTCCACTCTGTCATTCTTTTAATCTACTTTTTGCAAATAATCCTAGGGAGGATGAGGCAGAGTGAGGAAACCACAGTGAATGAACTGCATGTATATCGTCTTTACTGAGAATGTTATTGCTATTCAGTACTAAGGAAAACTTGTATATTAAAATACAATAAATATAAAATAATAATAAAATTAAATCAATGCTATTACTGAAGTAACCACCTAAGAATCAGGTATATTAAAAAACTATTTTCACATAAAAAATAAACCCAGATGACACTCTTCCAACTACTTAGGGCTTTTTTCCCTTAGATAAATTCTAATGTGTTTTTTTCCACCCTGAATATTTGTAATATTAAAATACAGATGGTTGTACAACAAAATTTACTCGTTTTGATTACGGATCCTATAGATCCTGTAAGACCTGCAGGGTACTTCAAGACTACACACAGGGACAGCTCTTAGTAGCAACCAGCAGAGCAGACATACATGCAAGTATAATAAGAGAATCTTGTGTATTTGGTTAAATAAGATCATTCAGGATTTTACAGCAACCTACAACGCTTGACAAATTTTATCTCTGCTCTCCTTACATAACAGTCCCAGGATTACAAATTAGTTCTAAAAGTTTCAGTGTTTTAGAGCTATCGGTTTTGATTTGGATTGACTTATCACTGCCTTTACATTGTCTACAAACTAGTGCTCTGAAACCTGAAATAAAAAAAAAACCTCGATAATATATAGTAATTTCAAATATGCATAAAAACTTCTGCAATGCTAAACAGTACACATTTTCTTAGACATATAAAAGAAACAAGGCTTGAAAAATACAGAAGCATACTAGAACTGAAGCAAGAATTAAATAAACAAAACCAAAATAAAGCAAAACCAGACTCAGAATGCCTTCTTGAATAAAAACTATAATTTTACTTAGTGTGTTTTTGCCAAAGCTTAATTCTGCTATGGGGGCTGTCTAACATGCTTAAGATGTGCAATTTTTGGTTGATTCTTGAGAACTGAGATGCAATTATCTCTATTCATGAAGCCAGTATGATTTTTTTTCTAGCCTTAAGCAAACTCTCAGATAATTTCCCTAGCCTTGTTTTCCTTTATGAGAAGCACTAGCCACTATTTTTATCCACTCAGATTCCCATGGATAATTGCATCCTGCATGTATTGTAGATGAAAAGCCTCCAAATTCTTGCATAGGACCTTTCCAGAACTAACACAGTAGTGATCCATGTGCTCAGTAAATTGTTCTGGTGTGTGGCCCGTAACTGTAGCCCCTCTAGTAATGAAATTCTTATATGAGTCATGTGCAGTCGTTCTTTCACCTGGCAAACACATATTTGCTCACACTATGCTGTAAGAATTGAACTCAGTATCAAATTGAACTTGCATCATAAATAAACTTAATCAAGGCTGGAGACATCCAAGATATAGAAGTGGAATAATTAATCTGCTGTTTATCTGGAAGTTCAAACTCTTCTAAACTATCCCAACAACGAGAAGTGGTTCTTACACGTATTCATACCAAACTAAAGACCCCTTATTCTTTTGTTTTCTCTTTTTGCTAATATATCCATGCATTCCCCAGCTTACTTAAACCAAGGTGCTTGCACATCATTCTCCTACTCCTTTTTAATAAAACACCAATCTAAAAATATCCATTTAACTGCAACTATCCACAAGATGTTACCATATAAGCTATCCAATATTAACTCAAAACTTTACAAAATTAATGAAAATGTAAAACTTCCTCATTATTAACCTAATATTGTAATTGTTGCAATCTTAGGTTTTCCTTACACATTATTAACAATCTCGCTTCGTATCACACCGCAATAGGTCATAAAATCCGTTCTAATTTTTTTTTTTTAATTTTCTGAATTCTTAAGGAACTTCAATAATATGCAGGATTCTAACCTGACTTATATGAAAACTGAGGTATAGGTTTGACCAGTGTTTGTGTTTGAGTAGTGTTACTGCAAACTCTTGGCTTAGTCAAACACCACTGTGGTTACGTGAAACCACATGAATTTTTACAAGCTTTCTGGAATTTATAGAGCCTGCATAAGTTGAATATTCCTAAAGTAGAGAAAGGTGGAGACACCTCTGTGAGAGGAATCTTACTATCTGGAGCTCAGAAAACTTTTTGTAAATGTACCTTTGAGATTCAATTCCAATAAAATCATCATTTAATTTCCTTTCTATTTCCTGTTTAAATTCAAGTAATTTGTTTCTATTTCAATGTGTTTGGCCACTGTGCAATTATAAAACCTGTACTCTATATTTCCATCACAGTATGACATATAGACTAGAGTTCAGAGGACAATAAAATGTATATGCAGTTTGGATTGGGATTTAATGATATTTTTTAACATAACAAAAGATATGCTGTCATTTAAGATTATTTAAGTTACAGTAAAAATCTTTGTGACAAATTACTTGTTTCAAGTATAAGGTTAAAAATTTGCTGGCTTAGAGTGCCTGAGAAAACTACCTAAATGCAAATAATGAACATAGGAATGATTTTGTTTTTGAAGATTTATTGAACAAAAAAATAAAATTCTTCAAAAAGTGTAAACAGTTCAGTTTTCAGTTCCTACAAATGCATAGGTACCGTAAAAATGAAAACCACTACTCAGAATTAATAATACAACTCTATTTCTAGTTATTTTGATTCCAGAAAGTACTTTTATCTAATGGAAATCAATTATATTGTGTATTATTTTTTCATTCCAGGCAGTAAATTTCAAAAGAGCACTGGAAAGTTCCCAGCCATCTAAATTGTTAAAGAGCTGTTTTCAGTGGCCACAGAAAATGTTGCCATTGTCATTCTGCCTGTAACTCCGTACATTTGCTTCAGGATCTGAGATATGCACAACGATAGTAAGGTTTGATGAGGTTGCCCCTCTGAAGGAAACCAAATTTTCATAAGATCTCATGGAAACTTACTTATTGCTGTATTTTCAGTCATAAGGTGAAGCACACAAAGAAACCTCAGGAAGCACTGTAATAAAACACAGTAGGAAGACATGCTCTGCAACTGTCATATCTTGAGCCATCTCCTGCTTTTACTTTAAAGCAATACCGGAGTAGGAGAATGATGAATCAGACCCAAGGCCAAATTAACTCACTGTGTAGGGGATAACAGCTCTTTCTATCTGAGCAGAGAATGAAATCTTGGCCTTTAACTAAGCTTTCCCACTGCTGGGAGAGGCTGTCTTCTCTTTCGCGCAGTGAACCACAAGATAATTACATACACCACTAGGTATACATCCTGCTGACACAAGTACGTACACCACTGCAGAGCATGGGAGTCAACTAGCACGTTTAGGGTTTTGAAGGCTGTGCTGGAGGTTCTTTGAACGCCCAGGGGGTGGCTGGCCCTGACGGTGTGTTAATCCGGTGTGCCCCAAACACACAGGGTGCAGACCTTCACCCCTGGAAGTCTGTCACCACCTCTCCAGATAGTAATCGGTGCCTTAGCTGTGTGGCTCCAACTCCTACCACAACCCGAGCCAAAGGCACACAGTGAGCACTGGCCCTGTGAGCGGCTCCAGGCCCTCTGAGAGCGGCAGGTGGGTGCGAGCAGGCACCTATAACCTGGCCCAGGTCCACAAAGGCCTCAGACTACTAACGAATAACTGCCTTCCTGCACTCAGCTCTGCTTACACTCTCTCAGATTATTTTGGGAGTCCCTGAAAGCCTGAGGGTATTCAGGAGCACCAGATTACCTGTGCTGGACATAACGCTTCACCCTGCCCCGCCATGTTAGGCCTCCCTCCACTAGGAGTCCCTGTCGCTATGGCAACCAGGGGCTCAGCGAAATGGCTGCCCTCAGGAGCTTGGGCCCAGGACTTCTTTGGCAGTAGCTGTCCTTGAAGGCAATTCACCACCCCTTGTCCAGGTGCCTGGTTCCCCTGTCCTCCCAAACACCTGGGCTAGCAATGCCATGGTTCTGCACCAGGCCTTTGCCTTTTACCTTAACCAAGATGGCTGCAAAATGCTCCCGTGCAGTGCCTGCTACATCTGCTGTTTGCATGAAGCAGAAGAATATCAGGACATTAGAAATGAAGACTGAGGTTGTCTTGCAGAGTGCTGGAACAGGTGTGTACTACCCAAAAGTCGAAGTATGGTGTCCATCTGTGAGTATTTTCTGAAGAGAAGCAGTAACTAAGGAGCACAGCCCATGGAGAAGTGGATTTCAGCTTGATCAAGCCACTGGCCAGACTTATTTATAGCCACTTCCTGAGGGATTTGGGGTGTGTGAGGGTGCTTGACAAGAATATGGATCACAGACAAATGGCTAAGGTCAGCCTGTTACGGGAAGACAAACATGAAGGCAATTTTCAATTGAAGTCCAGCGTATTCTTTCAGGCAAAACATGGCAGGCCAGGCCAAGCACCTGCTTCTGCTGCAGCCCAGAGACACCCTGGTGAGCCAGCTGTGACCGACAGCACCTCAGCTAAAGCAGGAGATTCGATTTCTACATCAGAAACAGAAATGTCACTGCTGGGAACCAGGCGCAGATCTCTCAGCACCGGCAAGTGATATCGTAGGTGGCTCTCGTGTCTCCGGTGTACGTCTGCTAACGTCAGCGCCAGGGTGAGGGAATCGGTATTTTGAGTGGTTAGGAGAGCTTCCTTGCCAGATCGGAAGCTCTGCTTCCAGGCTGCCAGGTGAAATTTATCTGGAGAGTGATGACAGAAAACGTGGCTGGACGTGGACTAGACAGATGTATTGGCACTCCTCGACCTGCGTGAGACAGGCAGTTTAGATGTCAAGGGACCCGTAAGACTTTAAATTTCTTCACCTCAATTTAGCTATTAAGTTAGTGTGAGGCGAAAATGGTTGGTAGGAACTGCAGTGTAGGAGTTTTGACTGAGCAACTGTAATTGTTCAAACATAAAGCAGATGGTTAATTTTCCTATGGCTAATCTGGATTATTTCTGCAGAAAAACATGCACTCAGTAGCCTTGTATTATTAGTCTTATGCCAACATTTAGAAATCTGGGGTGAAAAAGTTTTGAGGAAAAAAAAAAAAACAGATTTATAACTAGATTACTTATTTTAAATATAATTTATAAACTAGGAAGAGAGATTGAGATGCTGTCCAACAGCTAGGAGAGCCTACCGTGTCACAGAATTTGCACAGATGCCTTTCAATGGGAATGTCTCTGGGAGAATATCCTTAGTTGCTCCCACAAATCCTAGTCCTTGCTTCTTTGTGTGTGTCATCACCATTACTATTTCCATAAAGCTGTCATTGTATTTTTTGCAACCTCAGAACTATCATTATAATAAAATGCACCATCTATAGAAATCCCGTAAGGATGTGTCTCTGCATTTAAGATCATGGCTAGGAGGTTCATGTTCATAGGCATTTGCAAAAATTCATGCATCCTCTTTTCCTTTAAAAAAAGTAATTACCATTATATCGGGGAAGACTATTGCTAGTCAAAATGCATGGCTGCGCATTACTGTAACAAGGTTAAAATAACATGCTGTGTAATGCAGTATAGCTGGGGGACAAATAATTCAAAAATAGTATAACAATTCATTCAAAGCAAACAGGTTTATTCTACAATAGGTACCACCAGATTTGGGGCTGCATGCCAACTAAAATGTGTTTTTAGCTTCCTTAGTTTTTCTGGCATACTTTTGAAGGGGACATCTGGAAATAAGTGTCACAGTGCAATTACTGATATCCTCATCTACAAAAATATTTTTGGAGGCCATAGAGTCCCTTACTGCATTTGATGTAATTACATGGTCATGCATTCTGATTTTGAATGAGTTGTATGAGAAGATGGCTTCAATGCCTTGCAGATATGTCTGTAATTTCTGTAACACTTTCTATATCATGTTGTTCTTGATAGCTATTTTATTTGGATTTCTGAAACAGCATGAGTAGTATTAAAATGAAGTGACAGCTACATTTAATTATGGCATGGCTGATGTATCTGCAAAAAATCTTAACTGAGAATTTAGGTTTTCTTTTGGAACACTTGCAGAGAGAACATGATTTCCTCTGGCTTTTTTGTTTTATATTCTTCTGATTTTTCTACTGCTTAAGGAAACATAGTATTACATTTCAAATCAAATACTTAAAATATGAAGTGCTACTGAATAGTTGCTTCTGGTTGACACATGGAATTGTTCTGATTAGTCACATGTTGGTGTTGCGGGTCCTGGATTGTGAATGCTGGCAATTCTAACAAAAATATTCCCTGTGTACATTTAAAAAAATTATATTTTTAGCAGCTTCAACAGCGCATTTTTTGTACGAGCTTCTTGTAAACATTTCCACTAATAAGAGACTGGTCAGAGGGTACTTGAAGAAAATAAATAGAAATAGAATAGGGCCACAGCTGAACAGAATTCACTTAAATATTCCAGAAACTATTAATAGAAAGTGCTGGTAAAATCTGTCCAGCTCTAACATCTGGATGACTTGAGTGAAAAAAAACAAAATTAAATCCTACTTTGAAATAAAATTTATTAAAGTTACCATAGTATTCTGGGACCTCATGTCAATTATTCCAGAAATCCAATTTATTGCAGATATATTGGAGGTTCACAGAAGAGGTAAACAGTTGCTGTGGTGAAAAATGCTACAGGAATAAATAGGTAGAGGATAGAAAAGTTATTTGTTCGTATTATTTGCTTTAGGATATTAATTTCATGCCCAAATTAAAACCAAGCGATGGTATTTGCATTAGCTGTGCTTTAGTGCAAAAACAAATCACTTTGTTATTATGAGTTAGCAGTTTTTCTTCTTAGAGGAAATAATGAAAAGCCCTATTTCTTGGACATATAAGCAGATGAGCCATCACCATAGCAACTGAAGGACGTATCCATTGCGTCATTCTGTCAAACGGCCCCTGCATGTGACTCCAAGCTCACGCTCACATTCCTTACTTCCATCTGAAAGTAGGTTTTAGTCCTGCCATCCAATAAAATCAATACTCAGTAGGACATTTTCTGTCTGCCATAGTTTGGAAATATGAAGCTACTTAAAGCAGCTTTTTTTGTCTTAAAGGAACAGCAGAGGTTTTTTATCTGTCAATACACAGAAAGTTAATGAAAAAAAAAAGAATTAATAGAAACCTGTTTCCAGGAATGCTAAGGTTCCTCTTGCTCTTTATTGTGGTTAGTGATTCAGTCACGTCTTTGTTACAGAGCATTATCACAGGTTCTTAGAACAGCTTCCAGCAGTGAGTCTGGCTTATTTAAACACTGTGTTTCTCTCCTAGAGTTATGAAAGAGGCTTTGATTTCTCCACCAAAAGAAGGAGAATTGCGCTGCAAACATGTTTTATAAATCAGACAGCAGGAACTAAATACAAATTGCATAGTGCTAAATGATCATCCATTTCCCTTGCAAACTCTGAAGCAGGATTTCCTGTTCTCCCCATCTTCAAAAGTGTTACAAGTTGAGCATCCCTCTCAGACTCCAAAAGGTGATTTTCACCTTGCCTCTCCTTTCCTCTTCATCGCCCTCAGATTCTAACCTTCTCTACAACAAGGCATTTGGCCTCTGCTTTCCTGGTCTGATTCCCAAAACAGCCAGGCCGAGCTTTTCCAATTGTTACAAAAACAATGGCCTCTTACGCTTGTGTGGGTTCTGCATTTTATCTCCACAAAGTCACCCCAGACTGAGTTTCTGTAAGTCAAATGACTACTGCAACACTCTCCAGGAGAAAGAAACAATCTGTTGCCTCGTTAGGTAGATATGAAGGTAGCCTTGGTACTTACGTTTTGAGCAGATGTTCTTTGCTGAGTGGTTTGTGATGAGTACCAGCACTGCCTAAGAATAACACATAAACATTCACCGCAATTCAAAGTCTGAGTTTAACTACAAAGTGATCAGACTCCAGAACCACTTGCGTCCATGGACCAGTGTGACAGTTATCAAAGATACGGAGCGTAAGAGATGGAAAAAATTTTGATGGAGAGAAGGCACCATCTCTGTGTAGCACCATATTAAAGTCATGGAATGGTATACCCTCCACTACAGTGGGTGGCTCCAGAATCTGAACTTTTTTTTCCCAATAATGCTTTCTTCAGTCTTTCCTGAGAGAAGGAGGTATATCAAAACTGTGCTGTGTCTGTCTCTCTCTCTCTCTCTGAAATACTCAGTACATTTTAGGTTTATAAAAAATGTAAAATGTATCAATGTGCATAAAATGCAGAAAGGTTATATACTCAAGTGAATTCATAACTATATGCAAAAGTGATTTGCACAGTGTCAATTTGCCATACCAGAATAATGTTCTTGAAACCCTATCTAAACAACTTCTCACTCTCAGTTTCAGTAAAGCTGGATGGACTGGTAGTTTTCTAAAGCAGATTATGCAGAATCAATCACACCAGTGAAACTCTTTCCCATAAATAAGGCAAGTGAGTTTGGCAACCTCCTGTAAAAAGAAATCAGGCAAACCATGATGTATACCCTTTCTTACTTAGGTATCATTAGCAAAAACAAGAATCAATTCAAGTACAATGTCTAGCAGTTCCTTTTTTTTTTTTTTTTTTCCCAAATAAAACAAGATATTTGGGTTTTAATCCTGAGCCAGAAACTTTCAGGTGTTAGGAACTTCAACTCTAAATCCAAATAACAACTGTTTTCTTCTCACTTTCAATCCAGTTAGTAGTTCCTGGGAAGATGAACACCTCATTGAGGAGTGGGAGGTAAATAACTGTTCTCATAAAAAGAAATCAGCAAGCTTTAAAAAAAACAAAGGATGACAGACTGCACAATTTGTGCTGGCTGTTACTTCTCAGTGGTGTTCAAACACAGTGTTCACTCACATAGGACTCCCTTATGAATCTATAGACTGTTTCTACCACCAGATCTGGTTCTCCTTAGCTGCCATCAGGCCAGGTCTGTCTAGTTCAAGGTTTGTGCCAACAGATATGCCATATTTATTCCCAGTCTTGAAAAGTCTCAGTTATCTTAGTTTTGCTTTTACCTGGTTGTCACCTCACACTGAGGGGACACTAGTTCTTCATCAGAAACATCAGCCTTACCAGTAGTCCCATTTTACAAACATTGACGCTACGTGCTCACCTGATGAAGTTTGTTCTGCCTGACTCCTCTGCTGATCAGTCTGGTTGGGCAGAGCCGTCTTTCCTCATTTTATGAGTTCCTGGTTTACTTGAGTTAAGTCTCTCAAAGTCCAGATGCAAGTGGAAGCCTGGGCTGTCACTAGATCTTGATTGTGCCTGATCATTTGCTTGACCCTTCTCAGTCTGAGTTTATGCACAAGCAGAGTACCAGCTTCCAAGGCTCCTATTGATCACCTTATCTATACTTTCAAAACCCTTGACTAAAATGGAAAAAAATTACACATAAACACCATTCCTTGAAGAAAGGACTGCCAAGTCTTCTTTTTAATCCAAACCCGTTGAGTTTAGGGAAAAAAAAAAAAAATCAGTGGAAAAAATTATTAGGATTTTGAAGGCCACACAGTATTTTTCTGAAATGTTTTCTGTAAGATGTGTTCAATACAGAGAGCATCAAATATTAACGTTAAATGCACGTGTCATGTCTTTAGTCATGTCTTTAGCTGATGTAATACTGAGAAAATAGATCTGTGGCTGTGTTCAGAAAAATCAATATTGCAATTTGATTCAGATATGCTGTTGCTTCCCCTTTTCTCATAGATCTGTAGACATTAAATCATATCAGTTTCCATTTGTGAGAAGATTGCAGATGTGTATACTCAGATTTAATCTGTAATTTATTATTGTTTTACATTTAAAATTTGGTATCTTCCAGTGCCCCTGCTCAAAGCTGTGGCTTTGCAGTAGCAAGTGCAAAATCTCAAAAGGTAAATGTAGCCCATGTGCCAGCGATTCCCAAAGGGTTGTGCTGTGGTATATGGTGTGCCATAGGAATAGTAGAAATATGGCAGCACCCTGTGTGCTCTGCCATTTCTAATCTTAAGAGCCTGGTAGAAGTGAGCAGTGGTAGGGATACCATGTGAGCAGCCCATGGGGAAGTTTGGGAAAATCTCCTTTGTTCTCCCAATTTTAATCCGAATTAAAGTGCGCTCCAAGTAGAAAAACCTTGGGATGTGTCACCATGTGTCAATGAATCTGCATAGAGATTGATAATCTTTCTATTTTCAGAGACAAGTTAGGGTTTTTTAGTAATATTTCACTTCCCTGTCCTTTTCAGGCAGCAAACAATGGTTTCTGGCCACCCAGAAGCCCAGGTAACAAGCGATTTTGAAACTGTGGGCAAATGACTTGTGTATTTGTCTACATAAATAGCTTACACTTAAAAATTAGGTTCTACCCAAGATGCTGATGTTGGTGGATCCGGTCACTAAAGACATAGTACATGTGTGTAAACAGCTCCTGGTTTGCTTTTCACTAAGTTTTTATTTGTTTTATGTGCTGAAAACATTAATCGGGATGAACAATTAAAAAGTTATGCGAATTTGCTAGTTCAATAGAAACCATATGAGTCACAATGCTCAGTCTGTTAAGCCATCACTGGTTTTTTAGACAAACGATTTACTAAGAAGAATAATGATTAAAAAAAAAATATATATAAAAAAATCCCAATTCTTATGTTTAGATCTTTTAAGAGTAGCAGAAATTAAGGGTCCAGTATCAATTATCACTATTTGGCCAGTTCCACTTGGTTAAAGCACCTTGATAAGCCTGTCTGCCTATCCCCTTGTATTCCTCTATTAATTTCCTTTCAGATGTTGACAATTAGAAAAAACTTGGAAAATTGTGCATATATATCTAAACTACAATTAAAACCAGGAATTATTATTGTATAAGGTGATTAGTGTTTAGAATTTAGCTGCTGGCTGTAACAAATGCTTAGAACTTGTTTTCTATATTTTCTATCTAGAGTTAACACCTTTCATTTTGGACTCTGTTTTCAAGGGTGTGTAAAGTTGGCCATTAATTTTTATTTATTTGTATCAGTGCATTCAGAGTGAAAATGTCTTCCTCAAACTTGCCTATCTGGTTTTGATACGGAGGCTAAACTGGAAAGCTGAAGATGGGCTTGCATAGGAATTCCACAACTGGAGTATCTTAGATGTGTTTAAGTATTTGAGTGTAATCTGGCACAAAGTAGTTGACAGTGTTAAAGTTCACGCATATCAGTGGTATATGCCATGATGTTTTTAAAAAGAAAAAACATTTACTACTTTCAGAGAAGTTTAAGTTTACGTTTAACACTTGTAAAGAAATCAAAGGGCCCCTGGAGTAGTCATTCATACCTTACAGGTTTCTCCTGTGACCCAGGAATGAAGTACTTGCCCATACTAAGAGGCAGGTAGATTGCCTAAGGATTTCATCTACCATGGGCAGTTCAAAAGCTTATCTTTGTGGCTGAGGATCTCAAGGGCTTTCAATATGGTTCCCTTGTTCTATAAACTTTGCCTCTGTTCACACTGACAGTGGGACTGAGCGTGTGTATCCAGCTTCTGATGGAGAATGACCAGGTACACTGGCTGTGGGACTTAAATAAATTGCCTTCACATCAAAGATAGTATAAGATGACGTTCTGAAACTTTAAAGAAGATATTGTGTTGGAATCATGATGCTTACTTACTCACTGAGTGAATTATGGCCATTATCTCTTCACCTCATCTTCCCAAGACTCAGTCCCAGCCCTACAATCCCCACTTCCTGCAGCGCCAGTAAGAGCTGCGGCCCACAAACTGCCATGATTTAATTTTATTTGTCAACTTTCATCTTTGCCCATCATTATTCATACTAGGAGCTGGAAATCCTTGCAATGCAGTTCAGATGAGAACAGTGTAAGTGCAGTACATAAACCCTACAGTGATAGTTTGTATCGATGCTATCTTTCTCTTTTGCTTTAAAAATGTAAAATACAGCTCAATTGAACAAGAATTGGCTAATCATACTGCCAGTTTTTAGCAAGCAGGTAGTCTCTAAAGTGGCACTAATAGCAAAAAAATTATATAGCCTGCCTATTAAAAAAGATGTTGTCGAGATCACTTCAACATAACAAATGCATAGCCAGACATGGAATGTAGATAAATTCCTCACACTGAATTCCTCCAACTAGATAACTTCCTATATACAGTTCATCCAGAAATTTAGAAGAAGAGGAAAATTACACATCTGCATAGGAAACCAGAAAAGCCAAGTAGATCGAGAACATTTAGCATTAAATCTTTAATCACAATTAAATGGTATTTTTTCAGCATTTGAAAAAAAAAGAGCTTAAAAATAAGAATTAAAGAATAAAAATTATGCCTATTGCTACTACTGCATAAAGAGCATCTGCTCTCATTAAGGTGGTATTTTTTTTCTTCACAATATCCCACTTTAATGGATCCAGCAGGGAAATAGCAACAAAAACTAAGCAACTAGAATGGCAGTCTGACCTCTGTGGAAACATCAGCACTTACTCATCACCATCTTCAGTGCTATAAGATGTCACCTAGAGAATTTTTTCGGAGATTTTTCTTTATCTAACAAGACTTTAGCTTAGTTTATATGCCCTACATGTCAAATGCAGCTATATTGGTTTAAATTACATGACTTCTGTACCTCTCTGCATAAAACCCTTTTTAAGAGAAACAAAGTATTTCCTTCCCTTGCTCACATTTCTTTGGCTTAAAAAAAAAAAGGATTTCTTTATAGTTTCTCCAACTTGTCCCACATGTCAGACAATAATGGCATTGTCAGTGCTTTTCTCTCCTTCCCCTGGGTTCCTGGAGCTCTCTCTGTATGCACGAACTTCAATATTTCATTTAAGCAGATTTAGCATTAAATCCTCCATAAACCCACAGAGAACACTGGAATTGCCAGTGCCTTTATGTGATATATTTAATGTAATTTTCACCTGGTTTTGAGCTTTGTTGTGTGTCTGATCTGATAATTTTTTTCAGGTTATTATACAGTCTGGCTAAGATAAGAAATCACTGCCTAATAATAGCAGACCATAGGCTGGTAGTAGTGCCCAGAGGACGAGGCTGGCTCAGAGACTGTTGCCTGGATTTCAGGATCTGGCAGTGACTACTAAAGCTAAATTGCTGTTATACTGCATCACAGAGAAGCAAAGATTTGCTGTGGTCTAAGGAGAGTTATACAATTACTTTTCTTTATAATTAGCCATAGCATGGTATGAATGAGGAGAAAAAAAATGCTGTCCTTGTGCATAGACAGGGCCAAACCAGTCATTCTTCTACTTTCTCCTGTGCCTATAAGATCTGAAGTTTTGAAGTTGCTGCCAGCTGCGATTGTGTATGCGTGGTCTATAAAGTGCTAGAAATGACTGAAATCCAGCCACATTCTGGGCTGCATCAAAAGCAGCATGGCCAGCAGGGCAAAGGAGATGATTCTACCCCTTTACTCCACTCTCATGAGACCCCACCTGGAGTAGTGTCCAGCTTTGGAGTTCTCAGCACAGGAAGGACACGGACCTGTTGGAACAGGTCCAGAGGAGTCCATGAAGATGCTCAGAGGGCTGAAGCACCTCTGCTATGAAGTCAGGCTGAGAGAGTTGGTGTTGTTCAGCCTGGAGAAGAGAAGGCTCCAGGGAGACCTTAGAGTCCCTTCCAGTCCCTAAAGGGGCTCCAGGAGAGATGGCGAGGGACTCTTGATCAGGGAGTAGAGCAATAGGACGAGGGGGAACGGTTTTAAACTGAAAGAGGGGAGATTTAGACTAGATATTAGGAAGAAATTCTTGACTGTGAGGGTGGTGAGACACTGGAATTCTGGACAGACTTGAGATATGGAAAAAATTCCACACTGCCTCTATAATCGAAAGGATAGGGATTGCTTTCTGAGGCTTTCAGGAGGTTGCAAACAACAAGCAAACAAGCAAAAAGGTAGTGTGATTAGTCCCAAAGCATGATGTCTAGAGAAAAAAGTGCAAACATCTTTTAAAAGAAACAAAACTTTCACCTGTCCTATTCATAATATGTTGACAGATGTGAAGTAGTTCTCCGTATATAATGCTAGGTTTAAGTGTATCCTTATAATGATGTAAATTGTAGCCAAATTTGCCTGTTCCTTACGTATAAAAGACTGAATAGGGAAAGAATTTTCCTGACTCTTTACAAGTAATTTTTATTGTGGGAAAAGTAATTCAAACAGTGCCAAACTCACTTGGATAAATTTTTTGAACCAGTCACTAAGCTCCTTGTTAAATAACATGGTTTTCACAGTTCTGAAATTAATGCTGAAGTGAAAACTGTTGCTGTAAAATATTTAATTTCTAAAATGTAGAAATATTTTGTAATCACACTATATGATATGTTTCTTGCCTTTACAAAGCCATATAATGACAGACCTCACAAGTTTGTCTTCTTACTAGCCTTGGGATTGTGTAAACCTGAAAATTTCTGAAGGTATAGGATGTTGCTTATGGGAACTATTTTAAATAAAGAAATTTCTTTCTTTCACAAAAAAAAAGAAAAAAACTACATAAAGGTGTCTTCCTAAAAATGGAGGAAGCTATTAGCCAGGCACACAGAACCTTTGACTAGACAAAAGACTGTGAGGGAAAGGAAATCACAGACTACTTTTACCCTGAAGAGTTAAAGAAGGTCAGTGCCAATCAGGATGGGGATTAATTAATTGGTGTATCTATTAAAAAAAGGAGAGAAGGAGACAGTACTAACAAAGTGCCACTATGGACCTTATATTACGCAGGTTAGGTAGGAGCTTCTTACATCTGTGATATTTACACAAGCTCTTGTTGGGGGGGATAAAATGAGTGATGTGTTCTGGATATTTGAAGTGGGTTTTTGTTTGTTTCTTCGATTGTTTTATATATTAGTCTGCTCAGCAGTGCCTGTGCTTTGCTAGCAGCTAGGGTTTGAAGAGAATGAGAAGGTTCTTTTCCAGAGAAGAAAAAGAGCTATTTTAAATGTGGCTTTTGATCACTGTAGTTCTGAAGTGTGTGTCAGGCCTAAACTAGACGAACCAGCAGTAAAGAGAAGCCTGTCCATAAAGATCATTATTTCTCAATCATTGCAGCAGCCAGTCCACTTAATTTTTTTAATGATGGCAATTGCACATATAGTACAGATTTTCACCATATGTTGACGTGCCTTTGTTTTGGATTGTAAAAGAAGATTGAACTGATCTTGCTAACAGGGCAGCAATGGTTCTAGCAAATTATCCAACCTCCTGAGGAGTATTTTGCCAGCAGCTTTAATTGGAGCTGTTGTCTCAGCGCTCCCATTGTATAGCTGTGTTTTAACAGCTATTTCTTTTTTGTCACTCCGCCACATTCAGTTCTCTGGCAGTCAGAGTCCACACTGAGATCAGCCAGGAACTTGCAGTACCAGGAATCGTTTGATGTAGCCCTTATTACAGCTTAGATACTGAACCAGGGAGGGCTTTGTCAGAGTCTGTAGGTGAGATGTCACTTTCTGAAAACTTCAGTCTCAGTTTTGTCTTCCAGTTGGATGCTAATCCAAGGTAATTTAATTCTACATTGTAATCTAAATGCACCTCTGCTTTTTTTGGAGATGAATTAGTGGCATATGGTACTTTTGCATTGCAGAAGCATCCTTAGTGATTTATGTTACATGAAATTTAAAGAACTCCTATTTTACAGAACAATTACGTGGTATATTTTTCTATTGTCACTGTTTCGGGTGGATATGATCCGGGGTTTAAATCTACACAACATTTATTTTTGGTCTCTCTTCTGCTGTGTAAGAAATCATTACAGCACAGTAGAAGAACATAATATCTATTGCCTTCATGATTATGCATAGAAATAAAATAAAAAATATTTCTTTTTCTTTCTAAATCTATTGGAAAATTGTATGCAGTCTTATTTTAGAGCATATTGTGATTGTTGTTACAAAGTTAACACAGACAATATCTCTTAAATCAAGTATATTTCAAAAACGAATGTTTTATTTCTGCTAGTTAAATCTACCAAGTCTCATGCTTTCATTTGGTACTGCATCATGTATACATTGATTTTCTAGACTTAGGAGGGCATATTTAGTTCCTACAGCTTTCAAGAGCATAATGCTCTACCAAGCTCTCTTGTTCTCATAGCTGTCAGGGCACTGAACACCTCTGTAAATAACAATTTAAAAATAAAAAGGAAGAGAAAGAAAAAAAACTGGAATAGATAGGCCACCTTTAAAATGCCATGACTTACACATAAGTAAAGGAACATTCATTCACTCATTTGCATCATGGAATTGTTTTGATTCTTTTGGCATTATATTTCAGGAAAATGCATTCCCCTGTTTAAAAACAGTGAAGTAATCTTATGTCAAATTCACATACAAAGGTAGACTCTTTAGTGAGCTCTGTGTGAGATTACTGCTGATGAAAATGCAAGTGGTCTTCTTTATACTTACATGATTTCTAGGACTTCTCATTGAACTAAACCAGTTTTCCAGGATTGTCTCTGGTCCCGCATACATATTTATATAGGTGTAACATTGCTTACAGTCATATTCATGACAACTTAATGAAATTACTTACACATAATTGCAGGGCCTCAGATTGAATTACCCAGTGTATGCTGCAGTCATGTGTATTGTCACACAGTTAACATATATTCTGTTCTCTTGAGCATTGTGTGACAATGGTCCATCCCAGCTTAGCGTGGAGTCTAACTTTCCAACAGAGAGAAAAAGTCTGAGTGACTAGTTACAAAATGCTGATGTATATAGTGAGTGGTTCTCGGGGACTATCGAACAAATATTCATCTATATGCACCCAAAAGATTAGTCTCTAAAAAAAAAAATAAATCACAGCCAGTTTGTTTGACCATACCAGTGGGGCTGATGAGAGTAGGACTAGCCATGCTAAGTCACCTTCTGTGCTTTGAGCCCAGCCAGTTCCCTCCCTGTCACATCTCCCTGTCACATCTCATCTCTACTCAGAAGTAGGGAGATGATTGTGCCCCTGTACTCAGCACTGGTGAGGCCACACCTCGAGTATTGTGTCCAGTTTTGGGCACCTCAGTACAAGAGAGATATCGAGGTGCTGGAGCGAGTGCAGAGGAGGGCAACAAAGCTGGTGAAGGGCCTGGAGAATAAATCTTATGAAGAGCGATTAAGGGAGCTGGGACTGTTTAGTATGAGGAAGAGGAGGCTGAGGGGAGACCTCATCACTCTCTACAACTACTTGAAAGGACACTGTAGAGAGGTTGGTGCTGGTCTCTTCGCACAGGTAACTAATGACAGAACAAGAGGGAATGGCTTCAAGCTCCAACAGGGTAGGTTTAGACTGAACATTAGGAAAGAATTTTTCACAGAAAGAGTGGTCGGGCATTGGAACAGGCTGCCCAGGAAGGTGGTTGAGTCACCATCCCTGGACGTGTTTAAGAGCCGTTTAGATGTGGTGTTGGGGGATATGATATAGGGGAGAACTTTGTAGTGTAGGCTAGATGGTTGGACTCGATGATCCCAAGGGTCTCTTCCAACCTGGACGATTCTATGATTCTATGATTCTATGATTCTAGTTGTCCCCAGAGAACAGGACTGACATACAGCCACACAGGTTACCAATGAGGGCTGCCTCTGAAGTCCTGTCTATCCGTTGCGAACAAATGATGTTTAAAAGGGCAGAAACTGTAATGAACAAAATCAGGTGGTCAGTCTTTTTTGGGGATGTAATTGCGATCAAAGCAACTTTCTCTGACACAATTTGCTTATTTTTCATCACTGGTGTCTAGTTATTTAGGCATTCAGTTCTATGCAGTTACTGTATTATTTATAGAAGTATATCCAGTACAGACACCATTAAGATTGGTGCCAAATATAAAAACTACCTAACATTCATATTGGTACAAACCCCATGATTCTAAAATTAATCCCCAAAAAAGGAAACCAAATGCTTTTTCCAGAAAAAAAAATATGCCAAGGTAATTTAATTCATGAGAAATGGTGGATATTTATAATGAATTTTTAATAAACAACTACTCACCCAAAGATTAATTAAGGAAAATCATTCTGAATGAGAAAAAAATGTGTGAAAATGACAATCTGTTCCTGGACAAATCTCAGGCAGAAAGAAGCAAAGAAGTTAGCTAATTAAATTGCTCATTATGAATTATTCATTCAGCTTCAAGATATGTCTTTTTTATAAATGATTTTTTTGGTAGTAGATATTAGTTTGTTTTCCTCAGGCTAATTTAAATAGTATAATTACTCATAATATGTCTTGTTTCAGTGGACCCTCAATCCCATTTACAATGAGGGGTAGTTGCTGTTAGGTAGGCAATAATGATTTTGTTTCCCTGTCTTGGACATTCACATTTATTATATTTTTATAGGATGAAAAGGTGCTAGAACAGTTTTCAGTTTGTCCCTGTTGACATGGGTATGGATATTAACCCTAGAACATGTAGCCTTTCCCCTGAGTTCTAAAAACTGGCTTTATTTTTTGCACTAAAAAAATAGTCTTTATTTTCTAGTGGGGAAAGAAATGAGATTGATCTTGTCAATCTGTCAGACTGAAACTGGAGTGAAATGGAAAATGTTTACCCCTTTTTTTGTTGTATACTTTACTAAAATACTGGAGAGAGTTAAAACGGCTTACAAAACAGGTAAAAACTACTAAAATCCTAAGAGAGCTTCCAGTACCAAAAGGGGCTTTATGTCCTTCCGGTACCTAAAGAGTCTACAGGAAATGTGGGGAGGGACTCTTTATGAGGGAGTGTAGCAATAGGACAAGGGGTAACAGTTTTCAACTGAAAGAGAGTTAGGTTGGCTATTAGGAAGAAATTCTTTGCTGTGAGGGTAGTGAGACACTGGCCCAGGTTGCCCAGAGAAGCTGTGGCTGCCCCATCCCTGGAGGGGTTCAAGGCCAGGCTGGATGGGGCTTTGAGCAACCTGGTCTAGTGGGACGTGTCCCTGCCCATGGCAGGGGGCTTGAACTGGGTGATCTTTAAGGTTCCTTCCAACCCAAACTATTCTATGATTCTATGATTCTGTGATTCTATGATTCTATGATCTGGCCTTGGCTCACACTTCTTGCCATATATTCTCACCTTGTGTTAAATCCATCTAGCTTCCCTTTGGCTCTCTTTCTTGTATGTTTCCATGGTATAGACACTGGAGTCTTTGTTCCTTTTATTATGGTGACTTGCAATACTTCTTTCTTCTTGCCTATGCATCTGTTCAGAAGATTTGCCCACCTTAGTTTTCATTTTGAAAGCTGCTTCTGGGCTGGGTGAGGAACAGCTATTAAATTTTGCAATCATTTTGATGTGAAAATTCTAAGAATAATCTAAAGTATATAAATACTTGATACGGAACAACATGCCAGGTATGTACAAGATTTAACAGAGGATTGTCCACATGATATAGCTTTGTTCAAACTTCTGAAAATGTAGATAAGTAGAATAGTCGTGGCTTAATATGCGAACTAAACATATGCACAGTATGTTCAAGTCTCATATTGCAAGGTGTTATCTGGAGGTATTATGTCCAGGAAGGAGATATGGACAGGAAGCAACAAGATATAATACTAAGTGAACTAAAATTTTATTTACAGTTCTCTTTTTAAAATTCTCATCTTTGAGGGCCTGTTCTGGGTTTTGTGAAACTTGAGCAGAAACTGCTAAAATGCGAGGTCTTTATGAAAACCATTTTGAATGGATATTTTTCTTCTCTGTTTACTGCTATTGCACTGAAAAATGGCTGCAGGGCTTATGGAATACATAGGGGCTGAAGACAGATATAAAATTGTTTATTATTATTCTCTGAATTAAAAATAAAATTGTTTTGATGAATGTGTTTCATTTTTGGATGATCATAGCTGTGTTTTTACCATTTTTACTACGAAATACTGATGTAGATATTATGCAAAAATGATTGCAGAAGCTGTAAAGTTTATTCTATATTATGTGTGTGTTATGTTACAATGCTTTTTTACGGCATATGTAACAGGTAGTTGTTCTCATAGGATTGTTTTTTAATGAGAAGTGGCAATTTGGGTGTAATATGTGGTAGTAGTATGTGAATTATCTGAATGCATAACACAAAACATAATACTTGGCTGCGAGCAGGTCTGGTAAGAGTTTACCAATGGATTATAATGGGACCATTATGATATACTGCAAATGGAAGATGATAAAATATATAATTAAGGGCCAGGGAATTCCAGATCACTATTGGTTCTGGATTATTGCAGTTGGCTAGGATATACTTCTTTTCCCTTAATCAATATAAAAATTCTACAGCTCATCTCAATATCTCACATATATTGGAAATTATGAAAATCTGAAGGTGTAACAAATGGGGTAGCTTATTTATTTTAGTAAAGTCCATTGATTGCTAGCAATAAAACACAAAGGATTTGTCTTTTTCTTTTTATCCTAAATGATTGGTAGTGTTTTCTAGCACTGAGGATCCATATTTATTACAGATATCTTTTCTCCAAATGTTTCTTCTTATATCTCATTACTGAAGGTTTGGCAGCCTGTCTGAGATCAATGTAGCTTAAAGAACAGACTACTGCAATATCTTACTGTGTGTCTGACTATTGCTATTTTGTATGGAATTCTTTCTTCCCCAGGGTTTATATTTAAATTCAGGTGCATTATGGAGTGCTAGGATCCAGTTTGCCCTCACAGCCTTTTTTACAGACATCTACACTCTCCCTGCCTGTGCTGAAAATTGATCAATCCCTGTGGCGTTGGCCTCAGTAAGGTTTTCAGGAATATAACACAAAGTCTTCAGAAAGGATGTGTTGGCATCCAGTAACCTTGGGGCACAAGTGGGATGATGAAAAGCATCATGAATCTAGTATTGCAAATGAGAACACACAGACTTTCTACGGGGATTTTGGTAGTGTCTGTTTGCTGTCCAGATTTAGAGGTGTGTTAGCTCTTCAAGCTCAACGTTAATTGAACAGCTATGTTAAATGTAAAAAAAATAAGTTCATATTGCAGATGGAGGCCACAACTTATGTGGAGGTTAAATGACTTTCAAAGATCTTACAATAATGAGATATGATCTTTTGACAGCTACGAAACCCCATGCAGCACTACAGACTTGGAGAAGTGTGGCTGGAAAGGTGCCTGGCAGAAAAGAACTTGGGGGTGTTGGTCAGCAGCCGGCTGAATATGAGCCAAGTTCACCAATGAAGCTCACATGAACCCCTGTGTATTCATTATTGTGCACTACAGTGCTGTGCTTGCACTGATGGATTAGAAGTGAATACTTTTTCCTAATAAGTTTCAGCAAATCTTTAATTTGATACAGCTTGTTTTGAAAGGCAGTGCTTTTGGCACTGGGGGGTGAGGTGGGTGGGAAATAGGTCACAGCTCATCTAAATTCCGAAATGCATTTAACTGCTATTTCAAAGCCTGTAGCAATAAATTCAGAGATGAAACATTAAAAGGACAGGGAGTTTAACATTATGTAAGTATGAGAAGACAGGCACAAACAAATAGTTTGAAAACATATTTAATTCTGGTAGTAGTCAAATATTACTCCCTCAATTAAGTCTCACTTTTCCTTTAAAAGTTGCTGCAGACAAATGTGAAAAAAAGAGTCTAAAACACAGTTAGAAGAGAGAAAAAATCAATTTTTGTCCAGTCTGAGGTGGGAAATCCTAATTTAAAGTTGTCAGATGCACTAGTGTGGATTTAGCTGAAGCAGTTTCTTGCACTTTTGCCAGAGATCAGCACCATCTCAGTAGCTCCAGCAGAACAGGGCACTCGTCAGCTGCTGCACTTTGAGATATCAGTAAAAAGTTCCCTTGATTAGGATTTGGAGGCTCAGAGCCAGACTGTGAATCAAAGCAACTGTAAGAACACGCAGCCTGTTCTCTGCTGTCTCTACAGGGCAACAACCTTTGGCAGAAAGATGGTTCAGATAGGTTAGGGCAGTAATGTCTTAAAACGCTTTACAGAAGATAAATGTATCAGAGATCGTCAAGTTATAAAATTCCCTTTCTTACTTGTGGATTCAGCTGCAGCTTTCCCAGACTCAAATTTATCTAAATTGCCATCTAGTCTTTGCCTATATCAAAAAGGTCTGTGCTTTGTTGTGTAAAAATTCACTTGATCTTTCTAAAACCTAACTTGAATTCTTTTGATCAAAGTATATATTCCCCTTTTTTCCTCCGTTTTACTTTCCAGGAAATGAAACCAACAAAATTAACTTGGATTTAGAGGCAGGCATCTTTGACTACGCTGATCCAACTTTGGTTCCCCCACACACTCTGCCCCCAAAATGTTCTTTGTATGATGAAGATTAGTCTCAGTGCCAATTTTAACAATGCTTCATGACATTTAGAGAAAAGATTTGGGGGGCACATCTAAAGCTTAAACAGATCCACTGGATATGGGAGAATATTTGCAGCTGCCTTTCACATCCTTGCCATTTTCAAGTCCAGTGCTGCAAATTTAGGTGATGCATTTCACATTGGTAGCCTGTCCCCTTTTCTACCTTACATACAGCATATTTTTATTTTTTAGTTCAGTCAGCAATTCCTTATTTAACCCATTTGGCCACCTGCCGTGCCTATTCAGCTTTTTGCACATTGGAACGGACCATTAGAGAGTACTTTATGAAGGTTGTCCTCTTAGAAGATCAACTAGCTGTCCTGGACCTCTTTCTCCTGCCCGGCAGCATCCCATGGCTTCCTGCCTATCAGTTCCCTGCTGATGCCAAAGTCTGCTGTGCTGGATTCTCCTGCCGCCCTTCCCCAAGGATATTAAATCTCTGCTGTCTCATGGTCACTTCAGCAAAGGCTTTCATCAGCTATTACACATCTGACAAGTTCATCCTTGATTGGGAGTAGCAGATCCAACAAAGCACTTTCAACATTGTTGTGTCCAGCCTGTATCAAAAATTGCTGGATTTGGGGCACCCATTATGTAAGATATTAAAAAATAAATAAAGCAGTTAAAGTCAGGAGGCAACTTCTTGTGTTGCCTGGTTCCTGCCTGCAGTTGTCTCACACTGTTCACCCTGAACACCCATCCACACCCCTTTCTTTCCTCCTGTCCTCTGCTCCCCACATACTCCAGCTTTATTGATGATTTTTCTAAAACCATGCAGATAGTTCCTGGAAATTTACTAACAATTTTGATAATGCCTCCTGGATCTATTGAGTGGTAATTTCACTCACAGGGAACAACTTGTTGACAGCCTCAGTTTCTAGTATTCTCTTTGGATGTGCAATCCATTGCCTTGCTCTATTTTTTAAAAAAAGCTACTTGAACTCATCAAACATGAGTCTCACTTCAAAGAAAGAATGTAATGTTCTATGAAAAGGAGAATTTCCTTAATTCTTTACTGTTTTATAGTCCACTGAAGGAAAGAAGAAAAAAGTAAGTCTTTCTATACAAATACTTTTAAACATTCAGGTTTCATTTTTGGAAAGCTGTCTACTAGAAATATATTGGCGTTTTTATACGGATTTCAAAGTGCTATAGAGGGAAAACCATTATGATTGTTCCATTGTTTATGTTACAAATAGGGAACCTGAGGCACAGAAGGAGCTTCTCCTTTGACTATAGAAGACCTTGCCATATTAACTTTTCAAAGCATAGTGTTTATTCTCATTTTGAAATTTTTCAGGCCATGATTTAATTTTTTTAGAAAGTTTTGTAAGTTAGTGCCAGGTATTCCACAGAATTGCAAAAGCTTTAATTTAAGTTCCAACCTAGAAACTCTTTTCTTTGTTTTACTGAAATTTTCTTTGTTTTTCCCATCTGTCACAGAATTTCCTGTCCTCTTTTAGCCTTTTCTGATCAATTACCAACAAGGCTGTTTACATTTTCGTCAACTTTATCACCTCTATATTCCCATTATCTATTCTAATTCAATGTATGTTTTAGATTTCTTTTCAATTCTAATTAAGTAGTTAACAAACCTCTGAGGTCACACTTTGTTTATTACACAGGGACTGTTTATTTCGGTTAGGCTTGCCTTGAAGATTCTTTTCACATTGTCTTTCAACATACAAATTAAATGATTGAAGGGACATTACCAGAGTGTAGGGACCTTTGAGACATTTTTTTATTGTATCTTAAACATGCTCATTAATTAGCTTTTCTTATCTATAAAATAATCACAAACTGGAGAACACAATTAGAATGTTTTGTGGTCACAGCCTCCTAACAGGTCTGTCTAAACCTTGGGATTTTGACGAGCCTTTAAATATCCTTAATTGACTTTGCAGTACTTAAAAGTAAAAACTTTTGTGATCTTCAGTTTCTCATACTTAACTTCAATACTGAACGTGGACAACTGCAGTCATTATTTAGTATATTAAGGCCATCACAACCATGTAAACAAAAGTAAATTTTCTCTTTTGAGAATGCGAGTGATCTCTGACCTGTACAATTGCAGGTTGTAATAAACTCAAGTTTAATAGTGGTAAAAACACCAAAGATCTACTGAATGTAATATTAATAATTTTATGTTACCACTGATTGCACTGTTTATTAAAATTCACCAATCCACTGGGTTGTAATCCCATTTGTCCTGTTTACTGAAGTTGCATGTGGCTTAAATCAGATGGCAATGAAATCATGTTAGTGATTTGAGGCAAGTAACTGGCAGAGGTAGCATGGGTTTATCTGATTTAGGGACTATCTGGCTAGAGTTTAAGGTATTTGGCTTATGTTACAAATTCCGAAAACATCTATGATAGTATTTCTAGTTGTGATGATTAAAATCAGATGGTAAGGGATTACTAGTAGGATAATTTCCAGAATTAATAACTTGCAAAGGTTCTATGACTCAAAAAGAGCCTTGGTGTTTTATTGTCCTCCTGCATTCAATAGAAAGAAGTTTTGGGTTTGTTTTCTTAAGCTTCAGAAGAGACTAGGGGCTTTCTGTGTTGGATAAACTGGGGACTGAAGAGCAGTTTATATGACCCTGCTTTGGCAGAATAAATTATTTGTATTTGCTTTTACTGCTTTTGCACTTGGAAAAATGATTAATTAAGGTATTGAAGTGAAAAATCATGAGATGTCTTAATTGTTATTTCTAAATGTTATGGTACACCTGAGAACCTGGAGGCCAGAGACTACAATTTTATTTAAGTTGTACAGCATATACTGTACAAAAACCCCCAGCTATCTCAAAAAAAATTAGAAGTTCACAGAGCCTTTGCTATATTTACCTTTTTTAAGGGAATTTCAGAATGCAGGTGTTCTGGAAAAATTAATTAAACCAATGTCTTAGGTTCGTTAATACATCAATTAGTTGCCTTCACCTCAATCCACTAAAGAAAGAGGCAATACCGTGATTTCTTGGTAGCTGACTTTGATAACGTGATTATTTCATCAGCTTGAAGCGCTGGTACTTTATGAACCACTTGAATCGTTAAGTGACACTTTGTGTTTATCATTTCACTGCTGAGAAGTGACTAGACAATGTGTGGTCTGCCAAGCCTGCCTATGTCACACCGCTCCATGCGTAATGCAATGATTCGGAGAATGAATGGTTAAAGGTCATTAGTGTAGATTTAGTACAGCTTGGCAAAGAACAGAGCTCCGAGCCCAAGAGCCCAGCATTCCAAGATAAGGAGCTGGCCTTGTGTATAAGATAGCAGGAACAGCCTGCATGCTAAGGAGGAACCCAATTGTCTCGGTAAAGTGTCCATCTGGTCAGGACCAGTTTTGCGGTTTGGGGTCCAGCCAGCCCAGCATTCTAAGCCAAAGGTAAAAGTACACGGTGAAGAAGACTATAAGCCTTCCTCCAGAAGACCCCGGCCCACAACCACCAGGCGACAGTATGCATGTGGCAAGGGGAGGAGACTTATGATAATGAGTTCCTAGAAATAATTAGAATAGTAACGCCTTTTCTTAGAATTAATTATAATAACCCAGCCCACATTAATGAATATGTATGCTTTTTATCATAAATAGATGTTTGTTTTACAAGCCAGTGTGCAAGTTAGGAGGAGAAATCCCCCTTGCACCCGGCGCCGCAATAAACATACCTGCTTTATAACTCTATTCGAGTTGTAGGGTTTGTTTCCGCGCGTCAGCAATTAGGTGGAGAAATCAGGAAAATCTATAAATTGATACCTTGTTGCTCTGTTTGAATTTGCAGAATAATTCTACCCTTGTATCTAAGGTTTGGGACTTTTCTTTAAGCATCTCTAAGCAAGTGGTTTTGATGTACCATAGGTAAGTCAGAAATAGGTGTATTCCCTTTTGTGAAAGCAGCTGTGGGCAAAGCCGTAAAGCCATGAATTTGTTCTTCTGTTGTCTTAGGGTTTCCCTGAAAAGTGATCATAAAAACACCTTAACTACTAACACAGTTAACACCTCCCCGTGTGGTCCAGTAAACACCATTACCAGGAGAAGGTGCCAGGCTTTACGCTGACCTGGCGTAAAAGGTCTGACCAGGGTCTCTGCACTTGCCTTCGCTTGCCTTGGCCTGAGCTGGCTGGGGCTTGGTTTAACCTTGTGCAGTGGCCACCAGCTGCTGCCTGACCTGTTTTAGCCCCAACCCTGGGAATACCTAGATTAAGGCACCTCTCTCTTTCAAACGCTGAGAAAGGAGAATTCACTCTCTGTACTAAAAGGTTACCAGTCTTCTGACAGCTTCTGACATAAACATCTCCATACATGTTAATTGGTGCAGATTAGTTATTTTAAAGTACATTAACTGTTATCTCTAAATCGGTCTCTTGAAGGAATGCATAAAAGGCATCAGAATTTACATTCATGTATGTTTCATCGCTATTTGACATTTGGTAATGATTTATCAAATACTTATCTCTAAATTCTAAATAAGTTGTAATTATTCTGAACATGCAAAAATAATATTTTAAATCTACAGATAAAAATAGAAAGGGTTTTAGGTTTTTTAAAATAAATTATAGTTAGTCTTATTTGGAAACGCACTGCAGTTTCTATAGCATCCAAATCAGGAAGACAATTATGTACATTGGCTGCATCTAGAATATTTCTGAGACTACAACAAGCATTTAGGTCAAGTCTGGACTGAGACCTCTTTATGTCAAGTTTGATATGACTTTGCTCTCAAAGCATATAAATCATCATACCTCCCCAGATTGCATTGGTTTAGATCACCGTGTATGTGGATGTCTTGCTTTGCTTGTAACAAAATGACGTATGTTTGCTGATACTTGTACATTATCATAGTGTAGGAGTGCCTGAGAAATTCAAATGGAATACGTGCTTCATCCTGTTACTGAGACCTAGTATCCTAGTACTGCATCTTATATTGTCCTTTGTGACTGTACGTTCTAGTCGTTTGCCTAAAAATTCAGGGAGATAGCTACGATGAGAGATTTTTTTAGGAAATGCAGCCTTCTTGCATCATCAGAACTTTTGCAACAATTCACTTGTATAAAATGAACAAAGAATGAGACCTTTTCTCTCAGCTTTTTTCTTTCAAGCAGTTGACTGGAAAGATTGATGCGAGCTTGTTATCTGAGAATCAGTGGAAGAGAAAGAGGCTTCTGAAAAGCAATCCAAAGCTCTGCCATAGGATGTCATCACTGAGAAACAGAGATTACAATGCTCATGATTCTTCTTTGTTGCAGTACACGTTGTTCAAACACACATAATCTCTATCCCAGTGAAGTAAAAATAAGAATACCAATAGCCTAATTTCTTTGTTCCAATGATGACAATTTGTTCAGTATAATTCTTGCTGAGTGAGGTCACAAAAATTCAACTGATTTTTAAATAATTATTCTGACTTCCCTGTTAGGTTTGGTAATTATATTTGCATTTTTAATCCTCTTGCCATTTTTCTTGTCTGAAGTGCTTATTTGAATAAAAAGAGAGTCTATGGCCTTGATGGTTGTTATTTGGTGTCATTTACAAGAGAAAACCTAGGGAAGCCTGCAACACAAAATCAGGAAATTAGCAAAACACAATAGTGGAGAGCAACAGACCAGTGTTAAGAAGGTTTAAAACGTGGGGATGTACAGGTAGAAAAGAAAATAAATTAATCTAAATTAAAAAAAAAATATCAAAAGACAGGTTTGACTAGCTTCAAAATGGGTGTATTCAAACCAGCTCTGAAGTATTCTGTGATATGTAACAGGCAAGCTAAGTCTTAAGAGCCAAGTTTAACAACAGTTATACAGTAACTTTTTCAAATTTAGGTACACAACAGATTAACAGAATGATGGCACTTCTTTTGAAGTCTGTGGGTGTTTTTATTTTAGACTTGGGTTTCTTTTGGAATCAAGTATATCTATATTTTCCTCATAATGAAGATGAAAATTACATTAAGCAATTACATAATTTTGTCTTTATTTCCCCCCCAGCAATACATCAAATATTACCCTTATGTCTGTCTGATAACTGTACCCGTTTTCATTCTCCCTTTTTGTTAGTCAACTTTTGTGGGATGCTCATTCATATATGTCCTTATCTTTATCACCATGCAATGTCCTTAGTATCCTTTTTGAATTACATTTATACCTTGTAATTTAATATCGAGCCAGACAGTCTCGCCACCAATATCTATCCATTGTTCTGCCTTAACTGAACAACAGTTATTCAGTAATAATAGATTTCTCTTAAATTTTACAAATGTTCTTACAAAGCAGCGTATGTGCTGTCCTGCTCAAAGACAACATGATCTATCCTATTCCTTGCATCTTGTGACACAAATCCACAAATAAAAACTACTATCAAATAGTAGTTTGGAATATTTAAGCAACTGACTTCTCTTGGCCTTCTTCAGTTTCTCATACACTATATCTTACTTGAGCAATTGCCTGATAAAGAATACCTCTTTTTTATAGCACTATATTATTTTTTTCACATACCCATAAAGCCACCATTGCTTTTGGTCCTGCTGTCCCGTACAACATACTCACTATCTTAGTTCTGAATTTTGCTTTAACTTCTTTGAAAGACATATCTGACATTTTTCTTCTCTTTTCATTTAATGGATTTGACCGAATTGTGATATCACAAAGTTTTGTTGGTTCGTTTTTTGTTTTTTTATTCTATTATAGCTTTGCTTATTTCAACACAATTTCTTCTAATTTACTGTCCGTGTGGAAGAATACAACTAATTTTCTACTAATGATTTTTTTTACCTATCACTGTGCTCTGAACTCTATTTTCCCATTTCATTTTATCATTTTATCATTTCAGATGTATTTTATTCCCCAGTGTTCCATTACTCTCTTCATGTGTATGTACTTGTTTGCAAAGATTCTGCTATAACTTCTCTAGTTGTGTGGTTTCTCTGGGTTAGGATTTTTTCCACCACCTATTCTATGTCTCAGTTAATCAATATTTAAAGAGCTATTTCCAGAAGTGATAGATCTTTTAAAAAAATCACATTTATGTGGGTTTGTTTTTTTTTTTAGGACTGAAAAGTATGTGATTAGTTTTGTGTCTTCTGTTTTTGGCATTGAAATCTCTTAAAACTCATCCGGTAGCTAGGATAACTTTAAACGAACCTATGTGCTTCCTTACGTGACCGGTCAGGAACTGTTATCTTAACCCAGCAAATACTGACAACTCAGACATACCTTTATGACCTCCAACTGATTGCTTCAATTGTATTTTATCTGCCCATGTGACTTGATGGCACAAAATGCCGCAACCTGTTTTCTTAATCAAAAATCCCAAAAAGTTACCACAATGCTCTTTTTTCCTGCATATCAATCCCCTGACTGATCTTTCCCTCATCAATACCCATACGAATATTTAAAGCATTCTGAGCAATTAGTTCAAACTTACTGTCCCAAGCATAACTAAGATTTTCCATGACTGTTTTTCCATCTCAATGCCCCAAATATTAGTCAGTGAAAGAAACGTTTTCATAAGAGCTGAAAGAAGATGGGCTAGAGATTTGTTCTTTTATGACTCTGACATGCATGTTTATCAATAGATTACATAGGAACATAAGAACCGGAACCCACCACCCTTTGAAAATAATGATTTGATCCTTGGAAGAAAGAAGAGAGAAGGTTGCAGTCTTCTTGATGTTATCTTCCAAAGAGGTATTCATAAAAGAAGCTTTTCAAAAACACTTGGGTTTATGATTGATTACACCAACAGTGTTGCAAGGCCAGTGATAACCAATGAATATATGTACTTCAAGATCATGAAGTAAACTTTCTTTGCCCTGTAATTTTGGGGAGAAAGATGACTTACATTTTTAAAGGTTTTTTTTATATCCCTTAGTGTTTTCACTGACTAGAAGCTATGAAATTGGATAGAGCTATCCCATATGAAGAACAGAACTTTACAAAATAATTCTGTGGGTATAACATTAAGTTCTTAGCAAATATAGAACAATTACTTTTTAGGATATATTTAAAAAGATAAATCATTCAGAAAGGGACTGAGCAGTGGGTTTGGTTGATAACACTCTGTAGCACTGTGTAGGTTGTTCTCAGTGTGCCTGGCAGCATTGTAGTTTCCAGCATTGGCAGTGCTGGAAAGAATGTTAAACTATATGAAAAGTAAAAGTGCAACCTGTTCCTGGATACGGGGTTTGAAATTTCCCTTTAAAAGAATATAGAGAGAAAATATATTTTCTGCCTCTATATAGAGTATATATATTTTCTGTCTCTACATAGAGACAGAAGGAGGTACTTCAAACTCTTACACGAGAGCACTGTTTCCAAGCATCCTTTGAGACAACTCTGGAAGCTGTTGGTCTGAATGCCAAGGGGACTTTAGAGATTTCTGTTGGTAACGCTGTTGCATTTACCGGCTCCTCTCATTTAAGTTTACAGGGTGTAACGACTCCACAGCTGTTATCAGCACCTTAGTACCATCGCTTTCTGTTGGATTTGTTTCTATCCGTAGCATAAGATTGTAGAAATTTGCCAAACGTCATCATATTATGAACTAATGACTTAAAATTGTTCTCACACTTGTCAGCATGTGTTTCCAAATGCTTTTTAATCTTAACTAATGAGAATTCATTGCTGAAGATTTACAAATTATAAGGTGACCTCAGATATAAAAATATATAGGAATGTATACTAAAAAATGTATAAGGAAAAATTAGTCTTTTCTGGATGAGTAACACCAGTCAATAAACTTCTTATATGCTCTTTCTGTGTTGTAGTTAAATATACATATATTTAAACTATATGTGATTAAGCTACACAGTCTCAAAGTTTATTAGAATCATTAATGCAATCGTTGTGAGAAGTGACACCTTTTTATTTAGCAGGCATTTGCCCTCGAGGGGAATTTCTGCACTCTGTCTCTGGGCGAGCGAGATAGACAGATTCACTGGGTTCGATGGGAAATATCTCTCGCAGGGTATTAATAAGAAAAAAATACCAGAGTAATTGTTACCATAAGGGAATGCCATGACACCAGCAGTCAGCTGTGCTTATCCATACTGAATACCTACCAAGGAAGCTCTGCGGAGAGATTCACAGCTAATTTTTTCTTTTTTCTTTTTTTTTTTTTTTTTGTTTCCTCCTCTGATGTTCTCACACCATCCCTATATACTTTGCAGGGAAGAAAACAAAAAACACACATCTCTGTCTTCTGGTCTGCCAAGATTGTGTAATAAAGTAAAAAATTGCCGCAGCAAAGGCTAAAAAATTTCTAAGTCCCAAGAAATGGTTGGCAGAAGTTTTAATGAATGATCGCAACTTCTCCATTTTGGGGATTTTTTGTTTAAATACAAGACTAGATCCAGCTTTTCCATATTCTGCCAAAGATCAGCGGACTTGTGTGTTTGTTCTGAAATCAGTTCAAATCAGTGAGTGATTTGCTCTCATGGGATCAAAGTTTGGCCCACAACACTATGCATTTTCTGTCTGAAAAGACAAACATTCTGAGCATCTATTTGACACTGTGTTTTCTTACTTTTAATAAAATAAGGCAGTTGTTCTATAAAGAGAACTGAAGATTCTGGGCAGCACTTTTAAACATTGCTGTGAGCAGTGCAGCTGAAGCAAAACATGTTCAGCGAGCGGGATAATGTCCTACATTCTTGTAATAATTTTGCATCCATGTTTTCCAGCAGCAGTTCAGATGAAAGTCCAACTTTTAGAGTACGTAACTGTGATGGGAAAAATGCTTACTGTGTCGTTGGCCAATTCATTTATTCCATGATCTTAGATCACTAGTGTAAAATGCTACTGTTATCAATTATTAAAAATTATATAATTATCAAAAGAGTAATAAAGACACTAAGCTATTGAGATGCTAAAGGGGACTAAGTAGTATCTTAGCTAGATGTAGCATAAAAGCTTCCTGTAGGATTATTCTGATGAGTATGGTTCCACTACTCTGTCATTGTCTCAAGCGTTTTGGCTTTTTAATTGATCTATTTTGCTTCCAAAGATTGGTATACACACCTGTAACTGTTCTCAGTTATGGTTGTACCAACTGAAAAGGGAGCTTTTAGTCCCAAACTGTCACTGTAACATTAAAAAGATGGTTTTTGTATCATAAATGAATCCTCTGGAACCAGTTTACCTCAGGAACTCATCAGTGATGAAAGCACCTTGTTGCCGTGGTAGTGAGTGTTTAAAATATCACTGTGTGGGTGGTATGTTAGCATGTTACTTTCTACAACCCAACCCCTTCTGATTATACAAAACATAGAGTAAAAGTAAATCAAAACAATCTTCTGTTTAAAAGTTCAGATTTCACTTTAAAAGAACTCATATATTTAAAATCAATATAAACTGTATCAACCCACTCTAATGCAATTTTGTTTATGGACTTTGTTTCATGATTAATCTACAATTGATTTAAGAATGTGTGCTGAGCAGAACAAAGTCAGGATACGAGATTCTGCAGCAAACCTGAATGGTTCTATTCTCATTTTTGTACCTTTGAGTGTGTAGACTCCAAGTACAGCCGAGGGCAAAGCTCCTCAGTTGTAAAAAGATTATATGGCTCTTGGAAGGCATGTTTTTAGATATTTATATCTATATCTTTGTGTGTGTCTGTTTAAGTATAAACATATTTCAAGCACAGTATTCCTCTACATCCCTCTCCCCTCCAAATGGAATGATCTGTTGCTATGACCACTGTTGCAGTGAGTCAACATCTATTTAAATCTAGTAGGTTAGCATCATGCCGTCAATCACTGCATTTCATTGGCTGAATATTCCCAAGGGTTTTCTACTTAGTAGAGTATTCCTCTCCACTTAAAAAGATACATAATTATTGCAGGGACATACTGCTAATTTAGAGCATTCTCTCTCTCTCTTGTTCTCTTTCTTTTTTAAAAGAATAATTTCCTTCTCTAATGTCAGGGATGTTGTTATATGAAGAGCCCTTATAAATGTATGAGTATGTGGAATATAGGTACAGAATTGTATTTTTAAGACACACACGCTACCAATGAAACAAAGTGCAGATCAGCTACAAAAACTTTATCCCATGCTCAAAAAAATGAGCTTGGAAGAGACATGATGCGATGTTAAAACAACCAAACTCACTTCCAAGCAGCTCCATCAATTAGTAGGTAAGGACACTTGAGATTGTTTAACTGACACTCTAGCAATATACCAGAGGAAATTTAATGTTCTTTCTTTAAATAAAGTGCTGGAAAGTAGTATGGACAAGGAAATGGTGTTCTTGCAGAGATCTTTTCTCTCAGTCACTGTGGATCTCTTTTATCAACCTGTTGCACACTTAAACACTCACTCGGCATAGATAAAGAAAGGAATGCCTGCCAACATTTTATCAGACTCAGCTGGAGGAGAGGAGGTTCCCAGAAAAACTCTTCTGATTTCCGATGTGGAATGAGGCACCGTCAAACAGATGGAAGTGCAGAGTGGTGAAGTGGCTTCTGTTAGGATATGTAAGCTATATTTAGAGTACGTGATCCAGGAGCACATCTTAGTCCCTAGGACCATGTTAGTGATCCAGGCATATTTTAGTCCCACATCAGAATGAGATCAGATGCACAAAAGCCCCCGTCCATACATTCCTTTACCTGGCAAGAAAAGCACTCCATGTGTACTCTGAGAACCACAGAATGCTGCAGCCAAGTCTTGAAGACCAGGACCTGCCTTGTGCTTTGTATCTCTTGCATGGACAGAGAATCTCTTGAAGAGATCTTCTCATAAAGATTCCTAATCACTTTGTTCTAATTGTCAGTAGGTAAGTCTTCATTCACAAAAGTTATTCTAGGTTTTAGGTTGCTCATTTATCTTCAGCTTTGGAAATGCAGTAATCATCTTCCCAGAAAATCAAATCCCTTTAATGTGTCTTAAATTGCTACTATGACATCAATAAAATGAGAATATGGTCTCATTTTAAAAGGTAGACAACAGCCCTTGCCTCTCTTTTCTTTAAATTGTGCTTGAATCTTTCTTTTTGTTATACCAAACATTTTTTTCCATGTAAGTCTTTCACTATAATTGCAAAAGGAAAAGACAGACTAACAAATTTTTTGTTAGTAATTCTAGGTTAATTTTGGAAGAGACAACGTAAGTTTTGCCATACTTCACATATTATTGTAGGGAATATTGATAACAGTTTTCCATGCCATCCAAACATGTAACAATAAGCATTATTAATAAAAAAAAATCATCATAATTTGTACATCATAAGCCTGAGCTGTTGTGGCGGTGTGCTTGCAGACCAAGTAGAAAGGGACCTGCCCAAAGACACCGCTTTTTGCAGCCACATCACCATTAAAGTTAATTTTTATAAAACACAATCTATGAAAATCATGTCATAAATCTGTAATCAAATCAGGAAATATGTTTCATATTCTTAACCTTTCAATCAAATCAAATATAATCAAAAAAGCAAGAAGTCAACCAAACTATATTCTGTAAGACACAAATTAATTTTAGTGACACTAACAGCATTGGCAATTAAATGTAAAAGGGAAACTGCAATAATCAAACCCAATAAAACTGGCCAGGTACACAGGGGAATAACACGTCTCTGATATATGAAAGCAGATAAACACGACTTGGACTTTCAAACTGATAGAAACGGAACTTTACATAGTCACGAATAAGCAAAGGTTTACTCCAGCTGGTGACAACGTTCAAGCAATTTATTCACATATTCACACAAAGGTTTTCTGTACGCAGAAAATTTTTGCTACTCCTTTTTACTTCTCTTAGGACACTGGCCTTCCTGGACAAAGAAGAAAGACTCCAAGGGAATGACAAAGCATCCCAGCTTCCAGCTGAGGAAAAAGGTAGTCTTTGGAGTCAGAGAAAATAAATGAGAAAACACTTCAGTGGAAGGGTGATCCCCCAGGGCCAGCAAAGTGATAGACTCATATAAATTTGGCTGTTACATTGAGGGTGGAAAAGAGCAGATTAAACTGCCCAAATACTGCATTCCACAGAAATAATATATAAGCTCATGTTTTTATCTGTTTATACTTGGAGCTGACTGATGTATCAGTATTTTTTGTTTCACTTACTTAATTGCCCAGGTGCGCTGATGTATCGAGTCTCCATATTCCCTCTTTTTTCTATTTCCCCTCTGCATTTCTCCTTACTTCCACACTTGGATGCACGGTTCTGCTGTTCTAAGATTTCACGACTGGTTAACTTCTTTGATAGTATGTATTCTAACATCTTGGTTAAAGAATGGGATTGGACTAGATAATCTCCAATGGTCCCTTCCAATCTCTACCACTCTCTGTGATTCTATGAAAAGATTTACAGTGTTCTAGCACTGTGAATCATTATAGAACATAAACATTTTTGTTAATAAGTTATGTAGCTTAGGTTAGGGTTTTTAAAAATATTTGAAAGAATTAATTTTTATTCTTTTTCTTTGGCAAGTAGACTTTAAGAATATCAAATGGAAAACCCTGAACTTTATCATGAGCTTCTTAAGAGCTGAATTTCCCCAAGTATTAGCAGACTTATATGGTTCTATTTGTTTCATGGACAGGATTGTGTATGCCATGATTTAAAACAAGTCAACTCCTTTAGCCAAGAAAGATGAGATTTGAAGTCTTTTTCCAAACACATCTTATATCCAAGGATCTGCGCACATTCAAATAACATAGTATTTAGCTGCAAATTAGAGACTTTCTCTCAGGTCTGCTTATTTCTTCTCTAACTGAGATAGCCATGGGTTTTACGTTTAAAAAAAGGGGAGAAATGGCTATTGCACTAGTCATTTGCAGCTGGCTGCAGACTGGACCCTAGGTTACTGTAGCTACATAATTACTATAACAAAAACTGAATTAATATTTTAAAAGACCCCAAAAAAGCCCCAACCCCACAAATCCCAAAAAAGGTAACAAATACAGATTATATTTCGTACTGAAACCAGCAGTTGGAAAAATCTGGTTTAATTCTCAACTCTGCCACAGGCTAAGCGAGGCATTTACCCATTCAGTGCCCCAGTTTCCCTGATTATAAAAATCTGGATAATCTTATTTATACACTCTCATACAGTAATTTCAGATCCCAAACAGGAAAGAAATGTTAGAGAAGTGTGAAGTACATTTTCTCGAAGAACACAATAATTGCCCAAACAGACAGAATCTGAATTTCCAGTCCATTACAATGGCTTCTAAGTGCTACAGTCATCACCCCCACCATCTCTTAATACCCACCCCAGAATCCTGTTTCTAAAAAGTGACTAGTACTGGATGCTTCCCAAAAGATTTTAAAAAATAGATGTAACCAAGGAAAAAAAAAGTCTACGAGTGAAGTTTCTTTCTAATCCCCATCCTGCCCTGTCGTTTCTTTAGATAATTTGGTTTTTTGCTGAAAAAAAGCAGGGAATTTGGGTTCTCTTCAGGTCTGTTTATATAATACCTTGGTTATTTCAATGTTAATACATGAGCATTTCACAGAAAAGAAAAACAAAACATTTAATCTATATCTTTCTCTTCCTCTGTTACCCTTCTCCAGAGGGACCTTCTTGGAGGTCCTACTTCTTGTACTAGATGAAAAAAACATATTTGAAAGATGTTTCTCAACATTTGATGAGACTTCAAACCTTAAAAACATCAGTCACAAACAGCCTTCTAAAACCACAGGGGTTTCCCATGATGCAATAATTTGCAGATTGCATCTGTAAATCCAAGTGGCAGATTTTTTAGTGTAGTCTTCTTGACATTTTAGTCTAGTCTCCTTGACATTAGACCCAAGTAATTACCAACAATAGAACTTGACACTCTCTTACCACAAACATGACTCTGTATTGAGGTGTTCAATCATATTTGAGGACAAGTGGTAATGGTTTTAAACTGACAGTAGATTTAGATTAGACATTAGGAAGAAATTCTTTCCTGTGAGGGTAGTGAGACACTGGCCCAGGTTGCCCATGGAAGCTGTGGCTGCCCCATCCCTGGAGGTGTTCAAGACCAGGTTGGATGGGGCTTTGAGCAACTGGGTCTAGTGGGACGTGTCCCTGCCCATGGCAGGGGGGGTTGGAACTGGGTGACCTTGAAGATCCATTCCAACCCAAACCTTTCTATGATTCTATGATGGTCTTTTGTCAAGGCTTGATATCTGTAAAGGAGGTAAAAATTGTGCAACTAACGTCCTTTTTCTTTCACAGCTGTTTCTAATTACAGTTTCAAGAATTAATGGAAAATCCTTAAGGTTGAATAAGCATAAGCTGAAATGAAAAATTAATCAAACTTTCCCTTTGATTTTCAGGGTTCTTATTCTTTTGTATTTTTCACTTGAAAACAACAACAATTCAAAAATTTTGCCGTTAATACACTGTATCTTGTAGCTCTGATATTTCCACCTGAAGTGTTCAGAAATCAGGAAACAATTTTCCAAAATTAAGGAAATTTGATGCAATGTTACGAATTATTGATGAAAAAATAAACTTTGAGTGAGTTGTTTTCTTTCACTTTTTGGTTTTGGGTCACTTAGAATACTTCAGATGTTTCCCATCCATTTTTTCCCTCAAAAATGGATTCATTTTCCACCATTTTCCCTCATTCATGAGGCTAGAAACATTTTTTAACATGAAAAAAAAACTTCCCATATTTAACAATTCTAGAAGCAAAGCAAAAAGTAGTACAAAACCACAAAGTATTTTAAGACCTTCATTACACATTATTTTTCCAGAGCTCTGATACTTTATGATATGAAAGGAGAAGAGCATAGATTCTTGAATGACAATAAAAGAGAGCTGGTAAGAAATATTTGCACAAGTCATCACAACAGAGAAGGCTACTGACAACTCCCCAAAACCACTCAGAATCCCCATTAGTATTCTACTTCAAGTGATTACAATGTCCTCACAGAGGACTTTCAAAAGAATAATCATGGAGGGTGTCAGTAGCTTGTAGGATCTATATTTTTGTTGTATCTTAAAATGACAACCATCTGGGAAAGTGTTATTGGCACCTGCTCTAATGCCAGTGATCAGTATAAACATTTAGATACATGTGGGAAGGATGTGGGGGAGTCACTTTCCTATCCTTAGGCAAAATAGGGGTTTATATGTAAGTACTTTATCTAATCTTAAACTTAGGAAAATTTTAAATCCTAAAGATTTCATACTTGTGTTTCCATTGGAAATATCAAAGTACAGAAGATAAACAATATTAATTGTAAAAATCTTCTGTTCCATACCTAAACACATCCCCCCTACCCTTGGCTGTTGTCCTGGTTTGAAGTAAAACCAAACCAATTTTCTGTTCTGTAACTTTACATCCTAGCCAGGCCTCCTCTAACTCTCTAAAATTAACGGCATATTGTGGAGAAAACTGCTCGTTCTCAGAATGATAAGCCCAATGTTTGTGCTCCGTGCCAAGGAATGGTATGCAGGGAGGCCCTTGCTTATACTTATAACAAGCAAGGGCAGCCAATTTCGTTATTTGCCCCCTTAGAGGGTCGGAAACGGAAAAAACGTAGAGGGGTCACATCGGTGGGGAGGAGTGGACAGGACAGGTGACCCAAACCTGACCAACTGGGGTATTCCATCCCATCTGCCCCATGCTCAGTATAAAGGCTGAGGGATCAAAGGGTCAGCCCCCTTCCTGCGATGGCCGACGTCCAGAGAGGACTCTGTCTGTTCATCTGCCTTTGATCCCGATCTGTGTGTTCCTGACTCCAGAGCTGGAATCCAGTTCCCATTCGTCACTGGGTCCAGCCTGGGACTTCCCCAGTCCCTACCGGTGATGTGACTGTCATCCTGGGAGCTTGATACGGTTTTGTATATATTGTATCTATTTCATTATTTTCTTCTTTATTTTTATTTTAATATTAATTCTTCATTAAAGTAGTTTAGTTCATTCTAAACTTCTGAATCTCCTTATCTCTTTCTCCTCCTCTCTCCTCTTTTAGGGGGGGGAAGGGGGGGGAAGGGCCATCTGCCGGTCCGGTTTTGGTAAACTCGGCCGAAACCACGACAGCTGTATATGAAAGAAGAGTTTCTTTACAAAAAAAAACCCAAAGCAAAACTACCAAAACAAACTAAACCAGGACACTGACCCTCTCTCTGCCTTTTCAGCACGTGATACACTTTAATGCTAATGAGTATAAATTGCTACAAGAGGCTGCCTTATTCTCCTATTAATTTTCTTAGATTACAAGATATAGATATTTAGAATAAGTCCCTGAGCTGATCGGTCTTTCTGTATGACAGCAGTATTACCTGTTAACTGTAGGAACTTAGACTAAAGTGTAATTTATACACTAAAGTGCCTTGTTATGGTTAAATAAGAACCTTGCTATATGTATGGCTTTAATAATCCTTGAGAAAAATGTTGGGAGTTTTGTTGTTCCCAGTTTCTAGCTTTATCACTAGCTGTTTTAGCTAATTCTGCAATTATGATCTCTAAAACCTGCAGCTGGATTTTGAGAAATTCCAAGCTGATTACTCTGAAACATAATTTATGCTTTTCTTCGCACACTCATCTTTATAAAAAAAGAATCTACTAATATCTTAGATGAGAACATTCTGTACGTAATAAAAGATAAAGGGCTCTACTCTGAAAAAAAGGTTGTTTATGGGCCTCAAGCATTAGCTGAGAGTCAAGCAGAGAGTTAAGAATCACAGTTCAGACTTTAACATCTGTCTAAATCTGAAGCCATCTTTGATGATCTAACAGGCCGTTTGTTTTCACTGCCTGTCCTAAAATTTGGGAGGGGAGAAGGCACTCAGACAGAACATCTGTCACTGAGAAAATATTCAGTTTTTCTCTCTCTGTTGATCTGTGCAGCCCACCGTGTTAGCAGTGTGTGTGCGCTGTTGGCAATACATGCACAGCCTTGCCACTGGCTGCACCTGGGGATGTGGGGCCACAGAAGCCTCACATCTGTGGGGCTGGGACCAGAGGGGGCCACCTGCGTCCTGAATTCTACCAGATGTGGCATCCTCTGACAACATAAATCACAGAAAAACAAAAGGAATCAGAAAAATAAAAAACTCTGTTAATGCTAGGGAGTCCTTTTCTCAGAAAGAGAAACTCAACAGAGCGCACTGCTCAGTTTCAGGGAACTCTCCGCATTTCTCAGTGTTTCAGGGAAATCAAATTGTTTCACAGATTGCAGACTGCAGATATTTCAGCTGAGATCTGAAGACAGCGCATCTCCTCCTGGCCACATTTTGCATTCTTTCCTGGGGCAAAAGCCCTGAGAAGCTGTCTTAAGCGCTTAGCAGAGAATTCACTGTGTGCATGGCTTTTCTACCTGTGTTTCACCCTGGAAATATGCATAAATCAAACTGAAACCTGCATTATTTATAACAGAAGTTGGCAGGATAGATTACCATAACTCTATTTTGATGATCTTCAGTAGCTACAGCCAGGAAAAGAGAATGCTCTCCTTGAAAGCTCTCCCATGAAAGAAAACGTCTGCCCAGAGACATAACAGCTCACATATACATCATTTTCCCCCCTGAGGAAACAATTAGTATAATTTCTAGAAGAGGAGACAAGCCATTCTTAATCTGTGGATGCACCGGGGAACTAGATTTACTTGTGAATAGAGTTTTACTTGACTTAGGATCTTCAGATTGTGCCCAAGGCATGGACCCAACATATTTCATTTGATTTTGTTTCGTCCTTGGTATTATTTCCTCACTTGTTGCTATAACTTCTGGCCTCCTCTGTTTCCAGTTTGTCAAGCACCAAAAAAAAATCTAGAAGCAGTAACCTTGAGTTACTGAAAGCTTCTGAAAAATGAGCAGGGTAATATGATTGCATGAAATTGCAGATTAATATGGATTTTTTTGGTAAAAAATTATTGAGCTATGAATAGGAGATCTTCAGAAAAGAAAACAACCAACAATTTGAAAAAGGTTTATGAAGGCTTTCTTAGAGGCCAGAGTGTCTCAGAGGCCCTTCTGAAAACATGGCAGGGCAGAATAGCTAGTGCACATACACTATTTAATGCTAAGGGCAGAAAACATTAAGACAAGCCAAAGTACATAACATACGACTGGATTGATATCCACTACAGCAGGCTGGAATTATAGGGTTTTTTGTGGAAAAAAATGCTGATACTTTAATTGCTTGGAAAATAAAACCAATTCATTGTGTCTGGAAACAGTTGGATGTGAATTGAAATATTTCCATTTATTGAACTGATGACAAATTTTTGCTATCAAACCACTTAATAAGAAACAGTACTCTCTTCTTTTGGCAAAGTGTCTCTTGAAAATTCTGGTTGCAACCATTATTTCTCATGAGCTTTCTAGGATGACTTTTCCTTCTAAATTACATTGTATCATCATTTTCTGATACAGCAGCGTAGTGAGTCTTGAAAAGTATAATTCAGCTGAGGACTGAAGACATTAAAGAACAAAATACCAGTTCCCAAATGATGATTCTCAGAACATTACAGGAAAGTTTATTTTAATCTTGAATTGACTCAAAGTGATTTTTTTTTTATTTTGCATATATTAATTTATTGTCATGATTTCTGAATTTCCCAGTACTTTTCATTTGTGCAAATGTTTCCACATTTTATTTTATGTTCCATTTAGCCCAACAAGTGCTAGTAAAATGCTTTCTCACAGGATGGAAATTTCAGTATTTGTTAAATTTACTAATAAGTTTTGGAGGCTTATAATCGCTTTAAAACCAATGTGTCTTAGTTATAATCTTGAGGGTGCAAGTGTCAACGTAATTAAAAAAAAAAACAGTTTTAAGGTGAAGGATCAGCAATTAGTGATGCCACTACCATCTAGTGGGGGTCTTTGTTGCTGCACTGAGTCCTCTGTGGTGCTCTGGAGTAGCAAAGGGAGGTGCCTGCTGGTAGGTACTTGAAGGACTTCAAGCATATTTGGTTGTAGAGGAATAGAGACATGAATATTCATATCAATTTCTCTTTTAAAATGTTTTGTAACATCTCTCTTCTAATATATTTAATAATTTCTAATATCACATCTTTCTTGTTGTCCAAAACATTTTTTTTAATACATAAGTGAATGTCTCCCTCTCTTTACATTCCTTTTTTCTCCTGTGTGTTCATTCTGACTCAACCTGTTGAAATCAATAGATAGTTTGGGTTTGTTTTCTTAAAGAGTCTGTTATTTTCTAATTTTTTCTGAACAGGAGAAAATTAAAAATTTTTAAAATGTATGACACATGATCACACAGGCTAAATCTTACTTGATGTCTAAGTAGCCCAAACAGTGTCTTTTATAAATAGCTCGAATTTTTTTCTTGGTATATGGAATGAAAGAGATGGCAAAAGCAGTTCAATAATCCTTTTGAGCAGAGCATATCACCTGCCTGACACTTTTTCAATAGGACTTTGGTGCAGCACAGAAAACTAATCTTTGCCAATTAGCTGTCACAAAATATGAACAGAAATATGTGTATCTTCCAGCTCCACTACTGCACAGGAACCGCAAAGAGCTGCCTTTTTTTTTTGGTTCCTGACATAAAAAATCCACCAAAAAATAGCTTCAGATGAAAATCAGACTCGGAATAGGACCAGCACGACCTCATGAGCTTCACTTACCGTACTGCATATTCAATTCTTTAGAAAAGTAGTGTACCCAGAGACTACAATAGCTCTTTTAAAAAGAATCTCAGAGGGGTCAGTTACTGTTTAATAATGACTTGTATCATTGTTCTGAACTTGTTTTACTGGTAGCTGAATACTACCCTCTGCCTAAAAGCACTTCTTGAACCTCTGGGCTTACAAATAAAATAGAATATATTGGAAAAAAATAAAGAAAACGTAATTTTTTTTCATTAATCTTCAGAAAAATGTGTGTTTGTAGCATCTTCAAGGACAAAAAGCAAACCTCTAAACACAGACTATTTGGTATATAATCTAGACAGTGTTAGAGAAATGAAAAATATTTAAATAAATTTCAGGAATTTTCCTTTTAAAAGGATAACTTTTCCCACGATTTACTATGAATTGCACTTCCAACTTCTACCAGTGTTTATTACTGCCTCCTAAATATATTCCTTTCTGTTTTCCTTTCTTAAAGGAAAAATGGGATTGCGAATCACTAACTTGACTGAGCACATACAAACTGTTAGAGTGAAGTTACAATCATGTTTAAATGGCTAACATCATAACTCCTGGCATAAGAATGTCATTCGTCTTCCAAAAAAGTCCCATATTTCTCATATTATACATGTATTTCTTGGAATATAATTTTTGCTTGCAAATTTTCCAGTTATTAATATGATGTGAGTAAGTTTAGGTTAGGATAAAATTATTCTATAGGTTCACAAATTCACCATTTATTTTCAATGTTGAGATTAAGAGTTCCATTCAAACTTCTGTCATGGTAATGTCTTTGATTCCTGCACTGGACTTCTAGCAGTGACAGTAAGGATGTTAACAGTGGTGTGACTGCCATCGCTAAGAGTTGTCAGATAGGATGATGAATGTCCATCAACAAATGAGTAAACTTGCACTTCCAACCTGAAATAAAGTACTTTTCAGAGGGTTAGGTCTAATTAGTCTGCACTGATGGTCTTTGGAGAAGCTGGTTCTGTGATGTCATTTCGCTTATCAGGTTGCTGGTGCTGTGCCCATGATCCTTGCTGGGCAGCTGTGTTCCCTGGGATTAGCTTTAACCTAGCACATTTAAAATTAAATATTATAAGTACAGCTGAAATATATAATTTAAATTAAACAATAATCATAATAATTGGTGTTTGATTAGTTATAATTATCTTCAATTTGTTTCAACTAGCATTTTGACAAGTTAATCTTAATGATATATAATATGGTATATCCTAATTTGAAAATAGCATGATTAAATAATGCAGAATGAAATAGTTCGAGACCTCTGAATCAAAATGTGTTTATATATTTTATTGGGAAATTTTGAAAATTTATTTTTCTTTTTCCAATTCAAAACATTAGAATGTTTTTAGTAGCTTTGAGAAGGTTTTTACTATTTAAGTTTTGAGAAGGCTAGGAAACATATTAGCAAGTAAAAAGTTCAGTCTCATTGCAGAATATATACTATTATTAACGTAACAGTAAAAATTGCAACTTCCATATTTTGATTTTTAAAGAACACTTTAAAAAGTTAATTTTATTGCAAATTATGAACATCAGGAATTTTGCAAAACTGGTTTAGATAAAAAATTAAATCTGATAAAGAATTATATTGCATTTTGTGACATAATTGAAAGGTAACCTTAAATCTTTAAAGTGAGAAAAATGTAATATTATTTGCATATATTTACTAGAGTTCCTTTTCTTTACATACACAAGTCTCCTAAAAATTATAGTTCATGTTTTTCCACATGACTTGTGACATTGCCTTCCCCTTCTACAATATCACGCTGCTTAAGGGAGGGTCTGAGTATTTGTCGTATAGGAAATGAACACGGCACAAAGTCAGATTTTATTAAAGCTTTGGCTTTAGCTCTCCTTCTACCACCAGAAGCTTTAAAAGCACTTCTGAATTGATGATGCAGCTTTTCTGTTTCTCCTTAGATTTCCCAGACCTACCTCATGCTATGTACACTGACAATTTGAGCAACGTGCTCAACTTCATTTTTACCTCCTTCTTTCAAATCAATTAGACAAGGCTAATGCTGCAATAGGGTCATATTAGCATAGATGCTGTGCCTACAAGGCTAGGGACACATTGGGTTGTAGCGGCATAATATTTCATCAGTTTATTTATATGTTTGGTTTTTTAGTCATCAGTGAAACTAAGGTATGCGTTGGGTCTGATATTTCATATTTAACTCTCTGCTGATGAGCAAATCCTGCTTTTTTTTCAAACATTTTCTGCAAATTGTAATTTAATGCACAAGGTGTGTACGTGTAAGATAATGAATTGATAATAATATACTCGTTTCTCTCACAGACTGTCCTCATTCTGTTTTCTAGTTATTGTGTCAATTTTATCATCTAACATTGTATCGTTTCAGCTCCCTAATTAAATGAACAGATGACAAATAAATAGTTTAGAAAATGATGCACTTAATTAAGAGCGTTCTGACAAGCTCTCATTTATGCTAGAATTAGACAAATGAGTGGCATCTTGGCAATATGCAAACATTTTCAGGTACAAGTCAATGACCATATGAATATTAATAAATAATAGTAAATAGCATAATTCTCTGAGAAACACATAAAAATATTGAAAATCTCTGCAAATTACTTTTTCTACTATTCAGACAAATAGTTGTTGTGCATAGCAGTTCCAGCACTGTGCTGTTCATCATGTCACAGAGGTACAGTTGCTCATTCATAGATCTATCTCTTGGCATCTTCATAGATTTGCCTGTTTCGTAGGGCATCGCCATGTCTCTTCAATGATATTATTAGTTTTCACAGAGATATACACACAGACATATAGATCCATTTAAAGATATTGGATACATCAGAACTGATTCGTCAACTTGGGTATCTTGCATCGAGTAGTGACTGAAATCAGAATGTCTTTATATATTTTGGAAAAAATAACCGTGTTTTGTTGTGTTTTTGCACAGCATGGAACACAACTAAATTTAATAATGGTTAAACCATTGCATATTAGTTTACTTTATGTAGTTATGCCTACAGATACTTAATTCATTACATAGCTGACTTTTTACTATGGATGGGTTTATAGTGCTTCAGGGAATGAGACATTTATCCTTGATTAAAGCTTTTGTACATGACCATAACAGAGATAATAGAAACTGGCATGCTGCTGATTTTATAATAAGAGAATATTTTCTGGATCACATTTATGCTTAACATTATATGGATTTGCAGAAAATTATTGAAATAGTTTCTTCTTTATTCCCTAGGCAGTTGTATGCATTGATGCTGAAAATAGTACTTCACTGGTATGTTTATGACTAGCAACAGGAAGCATTTAAAAGGCTTCTGTTGTATTCAGTTTTACTTTTTCCTATTTCTGTCAGGCAGAATATGTCTTTCAAGTTTTTCAGAAAGTCACAGAAGTACTGCTCAGTTTGGTGCAGGTTCTTGGTGCTGTGCTTTCTTCCATCAATAATGGAGCTATTTTAATTTATATACACTGCTGAAATCCATGCCACTCTTAGTGTTTTCTAGGCTTGCTTCAAAACTTCAACTTCATGAAGTATTGTGGGTGAACTGTGGGGTTTTCCCATGGAAGATCTAGTCTGTGGTAAAGACACCAAAGATGCAAAAGAGATGCTTTTTAACCCACCACCACAGAGCTCCACCCTCTGTTGCTGAACCACAAAGACAAATTAATCCTTCTTCTGATATTTTTATTTATGCATGCTTTTTCACAAATCACGCTGGTTCTACTTTCCATGATATTAGGTACCTGAATATTCATAGGTGGATATGTTAGCAACAGATTTTGGGCAACCTACAGAAGATTGTCAACTAATTCCCTACATTTCTAACTCTATTTTGAGAAGATTTACTGCAATGAAAGATTTTACTTTGGTTTAATTTGGAGAAGAGCTAGTTTGAGTGGAAAAGAAAGGAGAAAATACTGTGACATGCAAAGTGCAAGAAATAATAAGGGCATTTGGTGGAAGAAGGAGAAATGACTCACTAAGAACAAAGAAGAGCATGGAAGATGCCTGAGTTTACTTGGAAATGGGAATAGGGAAATCTATTACTACAACAGGGGATAAGGAAATAATAATGGTGAAAGAGTAAAAGATGACAGAGTGATGTCATAATAGATTCCCAGCAAAATCACAGAATCACAGAAACTTCATGGTTGGAAGGGACCTTTGAGATCATTGAGTCCAACCACAAAAAAAAACCCCAAACACAAAAAACCAAAACCCCCCCCCCAAAACCCCACCAAACAAACAGACACAAACAAACAGACACAAACCAACAATCTCGGGCACTAGAGCATGCCCTGAAGTGCCACGTCTACACGTTTCTTAAATACCTCCAGGGATGGCGACTCCACCACCTCCCTGGGCAGGCTGTTCCAGTGCCTGACCACCCTCTCAGTAAAGTAATTCTTCCTAATACTTAATCTAATCCTCCCCTGCCACAACTTCAGACCATTTCCTCTGGTCCTGCCATTATTCCCTTGGGAGAAGAGGCCAACACCCACCTCTCTGCAACCTCCTTTCAGGTAGTTGTAGAGGGCAATGTGGTCTCCCCTCAGCCTCCTCCAAACTAAACATGCCAACTAAAAATGTGACAGGATGAGACAGCTCTGGGAAACCCAGCGTCATTCAGTGAAACAAACACAAGACAAGGAAACATAGGACAGAAAGGATTATCATTCTCAAGAAAAGCAAATCGGTATCCACAAATGGACTCGGAAGTGGTAGTTACTAATAGTTGTAGTATTTGAACCTGCAGCTATCACAACTGATCCAGTTGTGTCACTAGGAATGGGACCTATTTGTCATATACTGAAGGTGACAATGTCTATCCTTTTCCCTTACCACTTTTTCTTACATATAACATAGACAGTAGGGACCCACCTCACATGGAATCACAGAATGGTTTAGCTTGGAAGGGACCTTAAAGATCATCCAGTTCCAACCCCCCTGCCATGGGCAGGGACACCTCCCACTAGACCAGGTTGCTCAAAGCCCCATCCAGCCTATTACATGTCTGTAATAAGTGAAGAACAACAGGTTCCTTTGGATACGGATCCCAATTCAGCTACTTATTTAGATAAGCTAAAGTCTTTAGATAGCTAAGCTAAGTCCTTCACTGACTAAAGAAGGATTCTTGAGATACTGCTTTTCTAATTTAGCAATCTAGGTTTGAAATTGGAAACACACACTAGTCCATAGTCTTTCCTCGAGATTTTTCAAGTGAACATTGTGACCAAACAACTGAACTGATGCTCAGATTTATTTGTGGATAAAAAGCAAACAGTTCATATTTTTATTGTTAAATATTCCTCTGTGGTGTAGACAGTGATATTTATTTTAAACACAAAGGGCTATATTTTGAGGAGAACTCTAGGATTCAATAGCTGATATCAAGTTGTCCTGTTGCATTTTTTATTTTAGTATGTGCAGTCTTAGAGTTTGTGTCTTACTTACTATCACTTTACTAGTTTTACAGTGCATTAAAAAGAAATTCTTCTTAAAAAAGAAATAGACTTTCCGCAATTATGCTTATCAGCTGAAGCAAGTTAAGGCCATCTTTGATTAGGGTAAGAAAGAAATTCTTATCTGCCTAGTCTTAATTACAGTATTAAAATATTGCAGTTGGAATGGGTTCTTTTGGGAGTCCATATGGTTTTACATCAAAAAGTAGGAAAAATTCAGGCCAAATAGGAATGAGGTTTTAATTTTTTTCTCTAATACTCAGGTGAAACAAAGCAGTACTGACTGTTCAGGAGTCTTCAGCTGCCATGGAACTCTTTTGAGTAAGTACCTTTTAAATTATGACACATACATTTGGTCTGTTCAAAAGATCTATGGAATTAGAGGTAGAAATCTCATTTGATTGTTGATGACTTTATGTCAAAAGAAGACAACCGTATATAAGAGAAAATTGCACCTTCCATGTACCACTGACATTTCCCTTTCAAGCTTTGTTCTAACTGCAAACTGCACCTGAAAATAGAATGAATTTAAACTGAGTCGTTAATAAGTAGTCAGATGCAACAGCAGAAATTGTGAGATGTAGCTTGACACAACCATCATTGTGTATTCAGAGTACAATCAGCAAACAGACTCAGCATGGAGAAAGAAATGGAAGCAATTATCTAGTCTGTATATAATTTCTTACCCGTAAGTGTATAATTGAGATTCTGTGGGGGTGGGAATCACATAACTCTAAGGAAAACATATTTTATAGACTAATGCAATAAGAAGTAGGCAGCTTTTAAAAGGTTGTTGTTCTGCAAGATTGTAAAGATGATCCCACCTTGTAGTACTGCTGTTAAAAGCAAATGAAAAATTGTGATACAAAGACCTTCATTCTCTAATTTATTTTAGCAAGTAAAAATTCTATAAACTATTTGTAAAACATTATATCATTTGTTGGTCTTATTTAAAACAAAATTGCATCTACCACAGTGGTAGGATGCCAGATATGTTTAAATTTAGGATTTTAATAGTCACATAGTGACCATATTATTAGGCTTTGACATAAATAGATTTAGAAAAGCCAGTAGTTTTCTCTTTGCATGCAACTCCCTTGCACTTTCAAAGTAAATACTTAAAAAATCTTAAAGATATTTTAAAAGATCTTACTGTTTCTAAAGAAGCTAAATACTTAACCAAATTTTGATTTAGTACCAATGGTTCATGCAAGTTTTATGTGCAAGTGAAATTGCTTGCATGATAGTGAGATGTCTTTATCATTTGCAGCTTTATTGTTTAATTAGATTTAATCGGAAGAACTTTCAAAGGAAACGTTATAGAGAACAATTCTTCTATTTAGATTACAAACAATTCTTGTTATAAAATCTAGTTTTACTGCATCAGTGGCTTACCCATCCATTATTTTAAAAGTGAAATAAATTGATTATCCTATGCCCTGGTAGTATTTCTACTAAAGCCAGTCAGATGCAACCATATCAGCTTTTCCAAAACTGGCTTGTGTGACAGATATTTGACATTACAGAGATTCTTGGTTTGTGTTTCTGATACATGCAGCAAATATTCCTACTGCTGCCAGTATAAGTTTTAGGTTTTGTCATCTCTCTCCCCTTTACCACTACTGTAAATGCTGAAGAGAGTTTAATTCGAACCTCACTGCAGTGATTTGCATGACTCCGAGAAATGCTTCATGCCTAATTTGCCTGCAGATGTAGGAATCAAATATTACAAAGTGAAAGACAGAAATTCAGATACCTTAAGAATTGAAAATAAGCCCACTAAAATCTGCCTTTCAGGTCACCAAATGATCTGAAAGTAAAGTGCCATTCTGGGAGTTCCAAGCATAAATCTCACTCCTGTCATGTCCTTTCTAAATAATAATTTTCATTCTAGAGGTGATACTTTATGCTTCACATCATTACATTTTATTGCTTTTTAGTACTCTTGCCCTCACCAACAGTGAATTTTCTCTCGGAAATTTTGCTCGTACTCTGCACAGTCAATGTCTCCTAAAATGAAAGGCATTTTATTAGCCCCTTTCTACTTTTGTCCCAGCAATCTTGTCAGAAGATTGTTGGAGTTTCCTCCTTCCAGGAGAGGTTGTCTTCTCTTTTTGAGGCCCCATTTACCATTTATCTCCATCATCTTTGTTGTGTTTATTTTTTGATAAAATTTGCTCTAAATGTTTTTTCCTTAGCCTAATATTCAGAAATTTCAAAGCATTACATCATAGAATATTTTTCAAAAATATTAAGCTGGAACCAGCCAATCGGAATGACAGATTTTTCATTTGAAAATCTGAAATAAGGAGTAGTCATTGGCAGCTGAAAATTGACCGTATGATAGAAGCTGTGAACCTGCCTCAACATTTGCATCTGTTAATAACTTTAATTGTAAATTAGGGCTGAATTACTTTCCCTGGTTAACATGCTGGTAAGCTATTTGTATGACTTGGAGAAGATTCCATACTCAAAGTGTATGCTGTGTATCTCCTTCCTATATTTATATAACAAAAATTATTAAAGTATTATTAAAATTATTAAGAGGAATATAGCCAGATTTTTGAATCAATAAAATTGTTGATTTGCTATCAGAAGAGAAAAAAATGAAAGGGTTTAAGAAAGAGACTAAGAAAACTAGTTTATTGGTGACAGTTTTGAGAATTAGTATCTCTATTTGCAATATTGACTAGTGTTACATCTGATTTTAAATATTCCCATCTGCAAGTATCCTGAAAGAACATGAAGCTTGAGATGCATGTTTGTGATACAGGTTATATTCCATTCATTAACATAAATAAGTCTGCGTATTAAATGTAAACCCAAGCATCATTAGAAAGAGCTTTCCTAGTGTTAATATTATAAAGAAGAATCTAAATTGCAGAAATTGACCTGAACAAAAACCTATTTTTAAATAATGAAATCTTTTATCTCTGACAAGGCAACTTTGTGGAAACTATTTTCCTTGGTACTATTTCTCTCTCGTTTGGGGCACATCTGTTAAAGTATTTAGTAGTTTTGGCATTTTCCAACCTCCTAGTGGCTGGTTTTGTCATCTTAAGTCTTTTGCTAGAGAATGCGTGTGAAATGTTAACTACTTTCAGCACATACCCTTTCATTTATCCCTTCTTTGAGGTAAACAAATCCAGTAGTCTCTCTTCATGGGAGATTGCTCCATGCCCTTGCTCTTTCTCACCAGCACTCTCTGAATCTCTAATCCAAAGCCAAATTCTCCTTTGAGGGAGGAGGGAGAGCAGACCCCCATCGTCTCCAGTATTCTAAAGGCATAATAACATCCTACATCAGGCATTCATGTAACCTGATTATTTCTTTGACTGAAACTGCTCACTGAGTTGTAGTTTTCTCTGAGCTGCCTGCAGTGATACCCAGGCCTTTTACTGAAGTAATTCCAAAATATTAAAACTCTATAAAGTGAAAAAATGAATCCATTTATTCACTCTTCAGTATGCGTTTATCAACATATTCTGTCTTCATCCCTAATAACCTGCCCCAATGGGTCCTCTAAAGTTTCTCAGAAGCTTTTCTGGACATGGCTAATAAAAATGATTGCAAACATTGTTATTGGACTGTTTTCATCCCATTTCTTTGCATTGTAAAGAGGTTATAACTTTGATCACTGAAAGTGTTATGGGAAGCTCATTTAGAATGTAAGTATCAGCATTCTGATATTATTCTTTTACTATTAAACTTGGATTGTTTTCCATATAAAATTGCATAATCTTGCTCTGCTCTGCAGCTGTTTGGGGATACAGACAATGTAATTCTTTACTTGCTAATGATGGAATCGGTCTTAATGAGCCTAATTCAGTGATGACCAATTTCAGTGGTTACTACTATCTAAGAACTTTTTTAGAAAATCTGGCAATATTACTGTTCTTCTTCATATTTAAACAGAATGCAAATCATTTTCCTCCATTGGAAAACTATTGAGACTTCGCAGAACATTATTCTGAAGTGGGATGAAAAGTCAAAGTCTCCAAGATTTTCAATAGCTAATATTCCTGTTCACCAGTCATAAGTGTATTTGGAGTTAAAAAAAAAAAAAAAGCTTCACCATCTTCAGAACAATTTTTAAAATTTTAACCTTTTCATTTGTATGGGAATTATTGTATGCCTCTTAGGGTGCATTTCTGCAGGACAAAGTATTCAAACAAAATTCCAGATTATCATGATTATTTCTGGGTATATTGTTTTGATAGTTATCAGAGGTTCTGTTATCTTCTGACCTTCAATCTCCATTAGCTGGACTAATTATGTACACTCAACACTTAAAATTTTATAAAGCCTTTGAAGTTGTAGGCTACTTGAGTGAGGTTATTATATTTCATAAAGATTGCTTTGTGTCATAGGACATGTAACTTTCTAAAGCCTGATCTACATAAAATAGGAGAACACATAAAAACCATCTGTTTTTCTGCTTCTAGAAGGGATAACTTCAACTGCAGCTTTATGGAAAGGCCTAAGGGGACTTAAACTTTCCTTGCCTTTCCCCCTTCCCCTAGTTAATCCTCTTTCCTGCATTCCCACCACCATAATGGAAAAGCAGATGATCTCAGTGTCTGCATAGCACTGTGGCCTTTGAGTCCTTCAGAGCTACTTCATAATGTCTGAAGGTGTGTCCATGTATTTATTATGGTGCATCCTATCCCATACTCTGTCCACATATTTTGTGGTCTTGATGTATGAAGCCATACCAATAATATGATTGCATTTAGGAACTAGAATCGTCTTGTACGATGGGGAGTGTAGTACCTGACTCATGTAAAAGACAGCTCCCATCTCTTCCTGCATTCCTGGGAAAGTCCTATTCCTATCCCTAGAGAAGCTGTGTAGGTATGAAACTGCTGGCAACTAGAATAGTTGCAGGAAAAAAAAAAAAGAAAAATTCAAGGTTTCAAACACTAAAGTTTTTTATAGCAACCAACTCAGTAGTATGTACTTCCCCTTGGAAATAACTTTAGGTGGAAAGCTTCTTTAGTATTTATAATAAAGTGTCAGTGGGACACTTTGTGCTTTGCTCAGAGAACAAAAAGTCTTTTAGTAATGACTATCTACTTCATCTGCATTTATTATACTTCTTGAAGCAGAACTGAAAAGCTGTGTCTCAGAATAGCAATCAGATCAGATTAAAGTTTTCGGGGTATGGCTTTGGTGATCTCCTGTCTTAACTCTCTTCAGCACCAACCAATGTGTAAATATCTGCTCTGATATGAAATACTTTTATATCTGCTCTTCTGTAATCTACTTTTTCTTCTGCTAACAGAAACTGAATGTTGCCTTAAAAATAGCATTGAGAAACACCAATTAATATTTTTTTATGGCAAATTTGTGTGGACAGCCTTTCTAAATCCAGTATAAGCAATGACACAATGTTGTGTCTGTTCCAAAAGTATGTCAGGAATCTCTTGCCAAGTACATTGTTCTTTCTTCTTGATGTAAAGTGAAGGAATAGAAAATAGTTCTCCAATATTTATCATCTTTAGAATTTCTAAATGTCTGTATCGTTACTGCATCACTTGACAGTCAGTCTCAGATTAGTGATTTAGTGGGGATTTTCTTTGGTTTGAAATACCACTGAACCTTAGACACTCCTTGCCTGCATTTGCTTCTTTTCTTCTGTCTTTTTTTCTGTCCCTACCAATTGAAGATTAAGATCCTAATTTGAATCATCTGCATGATAGTGTCTTGCAGTTGCGTAGTCAGATTGACCTGCACGACAGCAGGTTTTTCTCAATAAAACCAAGTGACGGGATGGCTGGTACCCATTTTTCCCACCACTTTTCAAGTTCTTAAGTAGCAAAGAAAGCAGTTAATTGCTTTGCTTAATTGCTAGAGCAGCACCTGTAAAGTGTGTACAAATGGTAAAAAATAATTAAGCCTGTTTCAGTGGCGAATAAAGGTTGAACATAGAGAAGCTAGAAAGAAATCAAGTTTCTATTGAGGTGTGCTAATTACTACATTCACATTCTTGCATTACTTGAGGCATCCTTCAGACTTAGTTGAAGACATCTTATTAGATTTTCAATCTTAGGTCATGTCATTACTGTTTCATATAGTTCAGTTTGCCTAGAGCAAATTAAGGAAGTGTTGTTTTTTATTAATGAAGAAGAAAAACAATTTAAACACTTCAAAGAAAGAAGGAAATAAAAGCGGATGTTTCAAAATGGAAGCATTGCTACAGTCAGTCTTTCCCCATGATCTTAATTGTAAGAACAGGACTGTACCACTGAGGATTTCCTGCTTTTGAATTGTAAATATAACCTGATTTCAACTAAATATTGTTAATCACAAGTAGTGATAAAAAACTAGGCTGATATCAACGGAAAAAAAACCAAACGAGGTTGAAGATTAAAAACCAAGGGCTGAGTCTTACACTATCTTCTTTGTCAAAACTATCTCCTTTGAGTTGTTTGGGGAGTACCGCCTGAACAGAATTACAGGATTTGACTCAAGGCAACGTTTTCGTAAGTGACAGTTGACTGATAGATGGAGACATAAAATTAGATGCTCCACCAGGGAATAGCTTGCAAAACTAATAGAAGCACAAGGAAAAGCCTAGGAGGAAAATTTAACAGACGTTTACTACAAATTGTGATTTTTTTTTCCCCCATAATCTGTATCTTCATATTAATAGGCTTCCCCTTCTAGGGGGACCTGCCTTCTGCAGAGCCCAGATGACAAGCTAGATGGTGATTATGTGTGTATGCTCACGCTCACACCCCCATACTCTATTTCTGAAACCATCCTATTTCTGCTTCTGCTCACTCTTGATTACTTTTGATCAGCTCTCATCTGCTTCTCCGTTCTACAGAAGCACCTGAAATTTTACTAAAATTATCACTGTAATTCTAACTTCATTCAACTGAAATTGCTAACACAATTCCTAGTGGGTATGGTACTTAGTGGAACAAAAGTTTTAGCTCCTGATTAAGATTTTTTGTATGGTTTGGGAGACCTTAAGTGAAACAGGCCTGTTTATACCCAACTGAGGAGGTAGTATTATACCAAAATTCTTCTAGGGGCCCTCCATAGGGAAAAATTGCAATTTGCTTTTCTAAAAGCAATTATAGTACAAACAAAGGTGATAGTACACACAGAAGGGTCATTTAACCAGCATTCAGGGAGATGTCCCAGTTCTGAAAACCCCCATAAGCACGTTTAATTCCTACTCTTTTAAGGAGATGTGAATAAATACCAAATACGAACCACATGTGGATGCTATAGAGTATAAGTGGACATAAATACACATGCAAGTGCTTTACAAAATTTAGGGCCTAGTATGTAGTCTTCAGTGTAAATCGTATTTATTTATTAATTTACACCTAAATGCTCTAGTTGTGCTGTACCTTTGCCTCCACCAAGCTTACTTATCCAGATACCTCTTGGGGGCAGAAAACCCACAAAAGTAGACCCAAGAATATGATTTCATAATCAGAAAAGCCAATTATGTATTGCCAAGGCAACAGTTTTTCTCCTGTCACCATCCTCACCAAAGGTTCTTGATGCTTTTTTTGCTAGCACTTTGTGGCTGTTTAGTTATCAGGATTAGAACCACACCTGTCTGAAAGTAATTTTGTTTTACTGCTAGTTTTTCTGTGGATCTGTTCCCTCCTCCAGCTGACAGTGCAACTACAGGAGCTGGCATGCCAGGACAGGCAGGTGACAAGAATATCCAGGTAGTGGTGGAAAGGCTGGACTGTGCTTCTGGCAACAAGACAGGCTTAGGTTGACTGATGTCAGACATGGAAACAAATACCATAATTTTAAAATAAACCTGACATTTTAATAGCAATTTTAGTGCTTTCTTTATTTCTCAAGTATTAAGAGTAATTGGCAAGACATTCAAGACAACTATTTCTCCTGCAAAGCAAGAGACAACACAAAACCAGAAATATTTGCTTAATCGCAATGTGAATTCATATAGTATGAAGACAGGCTTCCTAATGGTGAAATAGTTTCTGCATTCCAGTAGCTATAAAAAGATAGTTTTGGAGCTAACAAATGTCAGGTGGCATATACCAGTGTGGCTCCAGTATTGACAGTTGGTCTGCTCTGGATTACATCAATAGAAAGCCAGATTTACAGTAAGTTAGAGGCCAGACTTGAGACATATAATTTCTAATGGTAGAAAGGTAATTCATTATTAGCATAGTGCTTCCAGAAGCTGATAATATCTTAAATAGTGCGATAGTGAACTCTATTTCCTAATGTGACCCTTTCTCCTCCTCATTAGAATCAACGAGGGTTGGTGAAGGAGATACTCAGAGAAAAAATTGAAAAGTGAAATGTTTCGTAGTCTATATGTTGAATTGCTCATCCTCAGTATTATACAAAAAGAATATGGCAAAAAATGAAACATTCCTATGCACAAGAAAAGTATCCATAAAGGTAATAATTGAAATTCAAAGGGAAATAATACATTTGAACAGGAAAAGGAATGCTTTCATAACATTTCTTCTTTTTTTTTTTTTTTTTTTCCAAAACATCGTGTTAGAACTCCCTAAACAACTGCATTAACAAATAAACATGATTAAGATTGATCAGTTAATTTGCTTCTTCATTTTGTCTAGAAAACTGGTTTAGCTGGGATACATTAGCAGACTTGCTGGAAGTGATTTTAGGGTTGCTCAACTATATGCCACAAAAAAATCCCTCCGCTGTCAAAATTCCATGCACTGAAATTTCTCTTTTACCCCAGCTATTCATTTTTTTTTCCCTTCAAAAGCAGCTATTATGATCTATTATACCAAAAATTATGGAATACTTAATCTACAAAGTCTCAAATATTCTAAACCTCTGTGCACTAAAAAGCCACATGACATTTTTGTCAGCCGTGATTATTGTCTATGAGACATGAGACTCATTTTCCTAAATTACATCAACCAATTTAGCCCTTATATAAATTACTCATGAAGCTCCACTGGAGATTTGGACTAACTACCTACTGTCTTTACATCTATTTCACACTTCGGTGATGTTACTGTCATAAAATACTACTGCTGTGAAATGTTATAAGCAGTATGTAATAAGTACAGTGTATTCACCTGTGTTCTTTGATTATATTTATGCTATTGGTTTCACCCAAGAACAAAAAAAATCGTGTGATAGTTTTAGGACTGCAACTGTTTACCCCCTGAGAATATTCCCTCTAGACCAGTCAGCAGCAAAAGGTCTGTGCAACACCTTTGTTTGAGGAAGATCAAAGCCATTTTAGGTCTCAAGAATACTGAAACATACCAAAGAAAAATAAAATAAGGACTGTATTTTTGCCCTTCACTACTTGCACAATCTTTTTCAAGTTTTTCAATAGTTTCATTTTTAAAGAAGCTTTCTTGTTTCTTCTAGAAAACTGTTTCAGCCCAAAACACTACTTGTTGACATTAATACAACCTGAGAAGATTTTGCAAAACAAAATGTTCTGTTAGTATCTGTACTGACTAAAGTTGGTTCACAATTATTTTTGATTATCCTGTTGCTCCAAAGTGGAAAAAAAAAGATGTTTTAAAATTCCAGCATGCATTTAACAACTGATTAGATACTCTCCTATGTATAAATAGAAAAAGACACTGAGAAAATAATCAAACAGGTTGGGGAATATGCAAGGGAATTTGTTGTTAATATGAAATGACAAAAAAAAAAAGTGTAAGCCCACTTTAGAAATTTCGGTCTAGTTCAGAAGGGGAAATAAAAGATATAGGGAGGGAACTGAATACAACAGAAGTAAATTAGAATAGGTTGCAGGAAAAAAAATATTTACACCATAAACGGAAGAATTTTGTAGATCTGAATTTCAGTCCAAGGAAACATCTACTGAGATAATTGAGGAAGCTTAAATTGCAGCAAGATGACTCGTGGAATAAAATAAAACAGAATATATTGGTACAGGAGCTCAGGAACAGTCTTACCTGGATTATAAAAATGACCTGGTAGTAATATTTAGTTAATATCTTCACAGAGGAGGTCTCATTCCACTAAACCTTTCATTCTATTCCATGGGACCTTTTTTCCCAGAGTCCTAGCATATCACATTGTAGTCATGGATTAAAGAATCAAGAGAGAAGTAAAATCAGGGAGGAGTGGTGGTATTTTCTTTTGGAACAGCTGGTGCACCTCCACACACCAAATATCTGGAGATCTTGTGTGATTATTAAAGTTTTCATAATCAGAAATATTTAAGTCAGAGGATGCCTTCTTCACGAACATAAAATTAAACACTGTGTGAGCCAATGCAGGCAGGACGCAGGAACAACGACAAAACCATGGATTAAGGGCAAAGAACAAATTTAATCTCAATACCTCATGGATTGGGGAACCTCTGAAGCAGCACCCGGGCAGAGGCAGGCAAGCAGGGGACGCAGGCACCATGGAGCGCGAGTCCTTATTAGCAAGAGAGTCCTTGTTAGCAAGGGAGTGAGAGAGCGAGAGAGAGCTCCCACTTGCTGTTTGGGCCTGTATTTCAAGGATTCTGGCAGGCAGAGTTTTCCGCTGTGCTTTGATCTCTTCAACAGCAGGGCAGGAATCTCAGGCGTGTTCGATAAGGTGCCCCTGAGTCCATCCCAGGCCTGTGTTATCTAAGTGCATATGTTCTACTTGATGAACACACAGAACTAAGCAACAATTAGTGTGATATATGTGTTTTCCAGCACCCCACATGCGAGTCACTTGAGCGTATTTACAGTCCTCCTCGCCAATCTTCCGTTACTTTCCCACAAACACGAAAATAAACTGTTTACAATCAAAATTTAAATAATCTGTTCAGTCCTGAGGCAGACAGTTGGATGAATTCAATCCCTGTACAACAGGCCCTACTGTTAAATGATGAAGACTATAAATGGTACATACACAGCAAAGGAATTTTAATTCTTGCTAAGCTTTGAAACAAAAATTTGACCAGTTTAACTACCAGTGAAGTCTGTATTTGTACAATTACTTGGTGGATCACACAGAAGATTTGAGAGAAACAAAGCCAGTTCAATAGGAAAATGAAAGCATATTGAATTACAAAGGCATGTTGTCCAAATGTAGCCTGCAGTGCCTTTGCCAGGGCACAATCAATAAAGACAGCTCACATTTTAATTAGCTGAACATTTTTAATGTGCAGGAAATGACTATAATTAGTTAATTCAAGGATTGCCTTACCAGGTGTTGTTGTAGATGCAATGTTTCAGAAGAGTACTTGTGTTCGGTCTTGTTTGTCTTGGACATAATAAAATAACCATCTTCACTTATTGGTGCATCAGACATTAAACCTCAATATTTTAGTAATTATTGACTTAACGGAAGAGACCTAGCAAATTAACTGATTTTTATTACATTATTTCAAACTATATTATGTCACACTACAGCAAATCTGATGTAATACAGTTTGATATTGCTGTAAATTTCCAAAGCTATCATGTGCTATCAAAGATTTCACTGAATTTCACTGAATTTTTTAGAGTTGGAAGGGACCATAAAGATCATCTAGTCCAACTCCCCTGCCGGAGCAGGATATCATATGCTATCAAAAAACTTATTAAACATATGCAGATTTGGCAGTTTTCCCTGTGTTCCCTGGCAGCACTGAAACAGAAGTGATTGATTCAGCTTCTCATTCAGGGTTAACAAGTGCTCACCTTGGAGCTTATACAGCTGTGGTGACTCAGTACCCTGCACATGCTGTACGTAGCAAAGAGTAACAGCAAGGCAAGAATTGATATCAGTCCTATCTCAGATTTTTTTATTACTTTTTCATTAAAGACAGCAGAACAAATTGTCAGTGGTCCTCGTCACTCCACTGCACAATTAGCCCTGTTAACTTAAGGCTCTGAGGTTTAAATGCTTGTGTCCACCCTGCGGAATTTTCACAAAAGTGCATGAGAAGCTCATATGGTCTATTCTGATTGCTTAAGGGCTAATAAAACAAAAAGTAATAGCATGAAATTTCATGTCATGTAATTACATGTCATGAAATTATCATGAGACCACAGTGTGCTTTTCAGGGCATGTGGCTGAGTGTCCTTCCCAAACACTCAGGCAGCGCTGGAAAATAGTTGAGTCATGTGACAAGAGAGCATTTTGCAACTAGCAAATGCTATTTGAATGTAATGCTAATTAAAAGGTTTCCCTGCCCCACAAAAGCCATGATAAATTAAGAAATTTGCTGAGGACTGAATTTCACTGAATTTCACTGAATTTTTTTAGAGTTGGAAGGGACCGTATAGATCATCTAGTCCAACTCCCCTACCTATCGCACCGCTAGTTGAAACTTTTTAGTATAGTCATTCTGGAGTTATGTAGTAAGAAAAAATTACAGATAACATTTAGATAAAAAGACGGAATTTGTTCTAGACATTCAGGGTGATTACTGGTAGGGGGGTTGTCATGGAAATGAGTGCTGAAGAGTAAATTTGTTCAGAGCTTCATCACAAGAAAATATGATGTGTACCTTGGAGAAATAAAACAGTCAATTTCCATGAAGAATCTTTCAAACACTTGCATTTCAGTACCATTCACCCTGTAGACCAATTAACATGTGTCTTTATAAAAACGACCCATTGAAAAACTCCTGTGCTACTTCACTATCACCTATGGGACAAGAAAATTATGTTTCCATCAATTACTTGCAGTAGAATAAAATCATTCTAATAAAGAATTGTAATGGAATCAATGACTGGATTTAAAATGAATTATTACACTTTCTATATATTTATCTTACGCTGCAACTTCTTATTTTGTGACAGCATCCTTTTTTTGTTCATATTATCTCTGAAATACTGCAGTTTATAATGCAGTAGAATTAACTACATAATAGACATTATAAATACTGTCCTAATTTTCTAGACAACTCCATGATGATTGTGAAATATCTGCTGTGCAGTATATTAACACTTTGTAAACATGTTTCCATACTCGAAATATCAGTTATATCCTTGCTTTATGGTTGGTACAGTGGCTCTATTTAACTTCCAAATGCACAAAAATCTGAAAGGTATAAATGATTGTTTAGGATAGTCTAAGCTCCGATACTTTTGAGAAAGAGACAGATGAAAAACTAATCTTACACAAGATTCACCTCTTCAAGAATATGTGGTCAAATTAAATAGATGAGTTTTTGACTGTGAAAGCATTCTGAAAGTGCTTCGGAATTAGGCATGTTTCTCTTTAGATAGCCTCAGAACAATACAAAGTTAGACAAAACAAAGGCCAACATACATATATGTAGATAGATATATGCATGTCCTGTACCAGCTTCCTTTGTGAGTAGTTTATTATAACCCCCTAAGGAATCCCAACTCCATCTGCTTCTCCCTTCCTGCTGGATATAGGAAATATGGAGAAACTGCCTTTTCAGAGTCCTGGTTCATCTTGTTTTCCCTCTAAAATGACTGATGAAAGACCCACAGTCTCCTAGTTCTTTGGTAGGAAAGCTTCGACTCCCCAAAGACTTACTCCCTCACAGAGACACAGAAGACACAGATTTTGCTGTTTTCTTACCTTGCTGTTCAGATAGTATTCTAATATTGCAATTTGTACCTCTACTAGCCATCTCAGTATTTGATGGTTTATTGGAGCTGTAGCATTGGCAGTGTCTCTAGTATGTCCTCCCTTCCTGATGAAAATTTTGCACAGATATTTTTTTTATGTTTGGATTGCAGGAGGTCAGTATTCATGAATTTTCTGGATCAAAGAATTATTCAAGATGTGTTTGGCAAATTTTTCCCAGAGAGGTAGGGGTTTCAACAGTGTAGGACCTTATGGGAACATCCATCCTTCTATGTTTTCATTTTCCCTTCCACTTATTGACTTAATATGCTTTCATCCCTCTCTGTTAGGCAATTGTGTGCCTACTCATGTGCCTCATGGTCAAACTCAGGGAACTTAGCACCATCTACTCTATATTCACAAAAACTCTTCTTTTAACATATTTTTCTAGTGCATAAGCACCCACGCTTTTGTTAGTTGTTCCATTCCTTATTTTAAAAGAGACTCAACATTTTTGCTCTTTTGATTATTAAGAATGAAGTAGTGACTCTGCAGAAAGAAGAGATTGGAAGATGTATTAAAATAGGTAGGAGAGCAGTAGCAGGCTCATTCCATAGCCCAGAAGCAACAAGTATATTGAGAAATAATCATATCTCCTAAGGATCAGCTAATCAGGTGGTTTCAAGAACAGCAACAGCTTTAAAAACAGTTGTTTTGGAAACTTATTAACCAAGTGCCACTACTCATGCTACAAGCAGTCCTTTCTTTACCATAGCTGTGCTCAGATCCATGTGCTGAGCAGCCTTTCTAACACAGGAATAAATGACCTATAGGGCTGTAAGTGACTCGCTGTTGCAGTCTGCAGAGTTTTGAAAGCCTCCCCTAGGGGTACGAGGTATGACTCTCATTTTTATTTTTTATCTTTTTGCGTTTATTTTGTAGAGGGACTAACCGTACTTTATCCTTATTTGCATTGTGATTTACAGTCTTCTAGGGAAGCAGAAAGAAATATATAATAAAGATGCAGCTGTCACAGGCCAAGTAGACAATAGCTAGAAGAAAGATACTTTGCCTACTGACATTCAAGTATGAATGCCAACCTCTGGGTAGGCAAAAGAAGTCTTACGTCACTGTCTTTCTGTGGACTCTTTTGTCTATGTCCTTGAAGTATACTGTCTGAATAGTTAAATCTGGGATAAAGTGGCTCATTCCTCCAGCTGTGAACTCTCAGATCAGGAGCACTTGTATTCTTTAATCCTTGGAGAGCGCATACATATTACGGAGCAATAAGCTCTAGAGGCAATAAAGGAATTAAAACTGAGGGCAGTGAAAGACTTCAAGAAGGGGATCAGAGGAGAGATTGCAAAGTCATGTACCTTATAAGCATTGCAATAAAAATGCAATGTAGCTCTTATTTGGTAGAAAAAGGACTTGAAAATATTAGAATAGAGGCACTAATGAACAGAAGTTGTAGGGACAATCAGTTTCTCATAGAAAGCTTGAAATGAAGAAATACCAATTAATTACCAATAAACACCCAGGAGTGACTTTAGTAGTCTAAAGTCTAGCCTGCAAATGAAAGCAATTCACACATAGAAGTAAAACATGAGCTAGTAATTGGGCAAAGGCTCCTGAGTAGCATGCTAGACTACTAACATACAGGACTTCTAACACTGAGATTGAAGCTGGAAGAGGCATTTGAACCTCAGTGTCCTATATGAAATCATACACCTAACAACTGATCAGTGGTTATACAGAATTCAGGCAGTTTCAAAGGAATTAGTTAATTTTTATACACACACATACATATATGTATCTATATATATTAAATATATATATTTGTGGTTTTATAATGCTAGTGCTTGCCCAGTTTAAAGTGAAAATGCTTGCAATGCATTTGACTCTCTTTGAAGGCCCACAGCAGAAAAGGCTTGAAAATGCCAGATGAACTGCCCATCTTTCAGTCCTCAGCAGGGGACTCAAAATTCTCAAATAACTATGAACAAGGAGATGTCTAATGGATGATAAAAAGCAAATCAGTACTTGCATAACCCTTTCGATAAAAGGCTTTCAAAATTATTTTAAAGACCTAAATATTATCAGTTTGAGTTTAAGAAGGTGGAATTGTCCTGCAGAGTTCTCAATTGTTACAGAGCAATTTTTGTCTGGATATTCTGCTTTTGAGCTTCCTCACTCTTCAATCTTCTAACTCTTCTAACTCTTCTGGTTATGGTAGGGAACTTATTAACCCATGGTGTTTAGATGTGAAATTCTAGCCTGCTAATTTTTTTTTTCCCCCAAGCTAATTAACCTACCTCTAAAGCTAGAATTCATATTGCAGAAAATAAAGATTTGCTAAAGTATTAACAGAGAGAAATATGAAAAAGCTGATTTTTGTACTGTTTTACAAAACTATTTATATAAAGGTCTAAGGTTTTAAAATTTTAGGATGAGTAAAAACTCTCATCCTAAACTTGGCTCTAAAGCTTTAAGTTCTTTGATTCTTGTCTTATAAAGGACTGTCTGAAGTCAAGCCCTTACACTGCACTTGCACTCTGAAGTTCATTTTCAGTTTATCCTTGACTTGACCGATAGTGATGCCCACACTCCTCTGTAGTCTGTGCATTTTCTTTTATCTAGGTTGGAATGAACATGTCACATTATAAATATTTTAGAAACTTTGCTTTCTGACCTAAATGGCCTGCAGTTATTCTTAGTTTTGAGGGAAATTGTTGGATGAAGCAAACAGACATTTATTTTCCACTAGGCTGTTATTATTTGAACTATAACACAAAAATCATTTGGCATATACAAAACACTTTAGTGAAACAGCAAGCCAAATGTTAGTGGCAGGGAAGAGTGCTGAAACATAAAACACTAGCTAAAGTGTCTCAAATCTCAAATAAAAGAAAAAAAAAGACAAGTTTAGAAATGCTTTGGTGCTCAGAAGTAGACAATATGCATACTGAAAAACATCACTAATGCTTTATCCAGGTGAAGTAGGAAGTGTTATTTTGTTGAACAATGGAAAGTAGAGATGAATGTGCAGAACAGTCATGGAATGAATCCTTCGAGACCTTGCCTAGATCTTTAAACATTAAATCAATCCTCTTTATGTTATATAGTAGAATTCCATTGGGTCATTAAGAATACCTCCCCTTCTGCGGAACTGGATCGATGGGCAGATTCTTTCTCCATCAAGGCCAGGAAAGATATGCAATGACCAAAATCACAACACACCCACCCCAAAATATCCATTCCTGCTTCTCAACGCTACTTTTAAACTCTTACAATTTGCCTCTTTTTCTTTTTTCTGAAAGGGGAAGCCCCTGTCATCAGCAGATATAACCAGCAGCCACAAGTTAGGGATGGCCAGAAACCCTATATTGTGTGAGGAAATGTGGTCTTTAGCCCAATATGACTTTGATAAAAGTTGTAACTGACATTTTCACAGTTGAAAATAGCCATGGCCCAATTTGATCCAAATTATACCCTGCATGGCACTTGAGATAATTATGACTGAAGATAAACCCAACATAAGAAATTTGAGAGAGATCAGCAGTGTACTATCTGCAAACTTCATCTTCCACTGACGCAGAATAGATGGATGTGGTTTAACAGAAGGGTGGTTTGGTTTTTTTTTTTCCTTTCTTTGCTTTCTTTGTATCTCACAAAAATGCTGTGACAAAACTTATCTCACATCTTGGACAAAGTAAAAAAAACGACTTGGTGTTTTTAGTGATGAAGATTCAGATACACTCTGAGGGAGCCCTGACATCTTGCAAGTGTAGCAATATATGCTGATAGTTTTCTAAATTATTATATATTACATTCAAGGAGGATTTAAGAAATTCCTAAAACTCTGTCTCAGTGTAAATTCACTGAATGATCAGTGGCAGTGCGGCACAATTATACCTTTTGGAACTTCAAGAAAAAAATTAAACACTTGCAAATTTTGTACTGCATTAGTAGTAACTAAAACCATTTTAGACTCCTGCTCTCCAGTTTAACATAGCAATCCCCCAGTGGCACAAATCTATTCAGTTGGTCATACCTAAGATTGTTTTCATTTTTCAGTAAAATAACCATCATATCTGTCTTAGAAGCTATTCTAAAACCATGTAACATTTACTTTGGTTTGCTTATGTGACATAAGCATGTTTTCTGTTTATTTATACTCTGTCCTGGCCAATATACTTTTTTTCAGGGGGAAATAGTTTGTAATCATTGGAGACAAAGACACACATGCACTTCTTTATTTGGGGGGGTTATTAATTGTGATTGTTTAGTCTTTTCAAGTTGCAGCTAATTATATTTGTATTACTTACACTATGTGGTCGACAGATAAAATGAAAAACCGAACATACAAAAAAAACTCATCAGAGATTTTAGTAGTCCACCATTAAAGTATTCTCAAATGAAGAAATCTGGTCTGTTAGTGTTTTTAACTGTAAAGGGAGTGCTAGACAAGTTAATTTCCACACCATTTCTTTTAACACAGTCTGCTAATGAGGCGCTAAAATATTAAGTTTTCAAATAATGAATAATAGTGCAAAATAAGGATTGTAAATAGCGAAAACGTTTTCATTAGACCAACAAGTATAATTGGAAAAAAAGACAAATCTTTGGGCTGACAAGTAATTTTCATATTCCAGTTTTAGCTTATGTGGTTGTTCTCATATTTAAGAAAACAGTGTTCTGCACTTAAATACAATCATTTGTTTCCAGAAACCAGCTAAAGGCGCTAGGCTTTTCCAGAAAGTCATGATGTAACAATATTCAGTTATTGGCCTTGATGTAGGCAAACTGACGTGACACTTCACTCCCATGTGGTGTAGGCTGCCAAGGGATGACACGGGGTCCTTCTGTGGGTCAAAACACAATGAATTTGTCATGTCTCAACATTCTGAAAGCAGTGGATCTCCTTTCAGTGGGGTAAACAGATGTGCAGTCATACGCTTTTACTTCTTACAAAAAGAAAATTCAGTCTTTCTTAAGACAACTATTACAACAGATCCTTAAATAGGGAGAATGCTATGATATTTTTTCACTTTGTGCACATGGTATAGCACATAGAACAGATGTTCTTGATCCAAGCTCATAATCATGATTGAAGACTGTCACGATGTAATTGAGTTAGCAAATCCCATTCATTTTTCTGCCACAGTCAGTGCAGAGCGTAGACAGACAATCTCAGGGAAATCCTAAATCATATGCAACTACTTATCTATTTGTTGTTGGACTGAGTTCCACAGAATCATTTCATATTATCCTCCGTTTTGTCAATTTTACTGCAGGCATAAACAAAGGAATTCCAAGAGATTTAATTAATGTGCTCTGATGTTATAGAATAAGCATTAATGAGTCTACTTTTCACTACATATTTCAGTCTATGAGCACATCTAGAAGACTAGATCAACAGATGCATCCATTTGAATGCTTTGCTAATGATACAAACAGATTAAAACTTCTCAGTTCCTTAACTAAAGGCGCAAAGCCTCAAGAAAGACAACTGTTTTGAATTTTTTGGCTGTGTATCATGCACTTAACACCCGGATGAATGAATTCACATCACTCGAATGTGAATTCATGTCCCTCAGCTGTCTAGACCAATGGCCATCTGTTAGGATGACAGGACACGTTCACCAGGTTGGACCATTGCTTGAGGACAGATATGTCAAGAAGTGGCTGGTTTAGATGTGTAGCCTGTAAAATACTTTAAATCTCTTCTTTATACGCAAAAGCCTTAGAGTTGAATGTCACCATTCACTAAATCATATCCTTTAAACCTACATGCCACAGAAAGAAAATATATTCAGAAGCAGATTTAAGGAACGTGAAGGAGCAGCTGTGGCTATCAGTAACCTCAGCCACATTGAAGGTTAAGAAACTGAAGACCCTCAAGTGTGTTATAAACATCATCTCTACAGCAGCCTTTAGTGTCAGAGGGGCTAAATGAATTGCAGAGAAATGGCTCTGTTGGAATCCAATGGAAATAAATAGTATCACCATTATTACCAGGCACCACTGAGAAGGTTTTTGTTGCCTACAGTGTCCATAGTTGGGCACCTTGCACAGAAAAAGATGACTCCAGGTAGACACAGCTGTAGAGAAGGGTTACTCATAAGCATAGGAAGAGGCATCTACAATCTGTTGTTTTATTTAAGCAAAATTAAGGCAGTGTGGGATTATGATTCTGGTCTCTAAAAATACCATGGAAGGACAAGAGTTATCTGAGTTATGATAGAATATAGAATATTAATGCAAGAAGAATCTGGGAATTTGGAGAATGATTCCTAAGTACTCAGGCACAGAAGTTCTGAAAAGTTTTCCAATTATAGAAAGGCCAAAATTACCTGACTCCTTTAAATTGCTGGTTTTTGTATTTATGGAAGGAATTACATGAAATGTGCTGTCATAGGAGGAGATTTACATGATAGAAGAAGAGAGTGATCTAGATTTATGTATATGTTTATATTCACTATGTTCATAGTTAAAAATGCTGTGCTGCAGACTAATAAAAAAAAAAGCTGCAGGCAAAAATTGCCTGTCAGGTTTTTTTTTTTTTAAAGATTGTGTGATTGAAATCCAAAATAATTTTATTTTTCTGAACTATTAGTTCTAACAAGCTGTAAAGCCACCCCCCTTATCATCATGGCACCAGCGACGCCACTTTTATGTCCTACTATTTCAAATTTGGTGCACACATCTTTGTTTTTCTATCCTATACAGTAATTTTTGCATGGCAATCCATAATAACAGTGCATTACCCTTCTTTAAATGCCTTACAAAAAGTTAGCTCCACTATGAAACATTTAGAAAGGCCTCACTAATTGATGTTTTTCTGCTGTAACTCCTGCTTATTATGCTAAATGTGTTCACTCCTCGGTTATCTTGTTCTTCCCCTTCTAGCCATGTGTTTGATGCATCTATCTGTTCTCTGAGGTAACAGTGTGAATTTCCAAACACATGGGATGGCTACTGGCTTTCTTACAACTTTTTTTAAATTCTCCTCTCTAAAAATAAAATTTGCATGTCACTTTTTTTTCATGTGGAGATGGGAAAAAACAGAAAAGCTTATCTTCTTTTTAAAAGTTTTTCTCTCCCATTCAATAACTGCACAATTAAAACAAAAGGGAGGGAGCAATAAAACCTAGGACCTACTTTGCCTATATTCAAAAAGAAAACCTCAGAAACTTTTCAATTTTATCATACTTTTGGAACACCCATAACCAGAAATCTGCTATCCTGAAATTATATTAAAAAGTGAAAATAACATCTGTGAAGGCAATTTCTTCCCAGAACACTTTCAGATCTGCCTAAGAGCTTATACCATATCCTCTATTTAATTCTAGGGTGTTCATCCCTCTGTATCTTTGATCTATGTGTTTTAGATGCTTGTCCTGTTAATGGGCAAATGTGTGAGAGGGGAAGGAAGATTCACTTTTAAACAATTAATAGTAGAGTGGATCCGCAGAGACTTTCCGTGGTGGCTGCACATTAACGGAAAGGCTGAGGAACTGAAAGGATTGTGTCTTCATATGGGTTTATATGATCTTTAGCACAATAGTGTCCTACAGCGGCATCCACTGAGTATAATATTATAATCTATTTTGATTTTGTGTATTGTCCCACTCCTTGTTTCTGTCTTTTCATTTTCTGCTTTCTGTGTGAAAACATATAAAAGGTCTTTGTGGTGCTGAGGTTTGTACCCCTACAGAAAATGTCCATGTTCTTTACTTCTCTTGGAATCTTAAGAAGGCCCAGTGGTAGAGGCATCCCTATAGCCACGCAGACAAAAGCAGCATACAGCCCTGGGATAACCCTGTATATAGAAGGAAAAAGCAGTTTTAAGTTTTCCAGGCATTTTGCTCTTTAAGTGTCTGTTTTAATTTGTACATAACTTTGCCAAACTTTCAACAATTTGCCCCGAACTTCTTCATGCCGTGTCTCTGCCTCAGGCTGACTTGCTTTTCCCCATCCTAGTGATTCCGCCAAAACTTTTAAGCTGTTTTTAAGAACAAGATGAAGGAAAAAAAAATAGCAATGGATTAAGGGAAAGAGGCAGGATTGCAAGGAATAAGGAGTGTCAGAGATGAAGCTCAATCTAGCCTGTGGGATGCTGCTATGCTGCAGTTCATCATGCTGAATTCTAAGGCTTTGAAATGGCTAAAATATCTGAAATGGCAAATATTTCTCAAAGACGGCAGTTGTCTGCTAGGGAACGTGGTGCCAGTTGTGGCACTGTCCCTTTTTAGCTGTACTCAATGATCAGGGCACTTACTGAGGTCTCTGCTCATAGGTTCTGCCTTTCACCTTCCAAAGAGTGTATTTATCACTGAGTTTTTTTGTGAAATGATGCAATTTCAGGTAAAGATTAGTGTACAGAGTTGTTACTGGTGCACAGCGTACTACACGTACAAAGAGGCATCATCTCTACTAAATGCACTAGGGGGCCACCAGAAAAAGGATGTATAATCATACATTTATAAAGTATCACGCTCTTATACAGCAAAGACAAGTTAAGACTGAATGAACCACCCTCATATTCTTTCACCAAAGGTTTTGAAAATCAAACACTTGCTAAATTGAAACACAAAACACAATGACAGTAAAAATAACCTGCAATTACTGTAAACCAAGTGTTTAGGGAAAAGGAAAATCATGGGCACATTTTCTCAAACTTCCAGTCTAACCTTTTTACTTGATAAAAGAAGAATAAGATGAAATACTGATTAATCTGAGAAGTAATGTTACGTCGAGAACAGAGTGACCTTCCAATATATAATGCCTTTTGTTTTAAATGTTGGATTTACTGCACTGACTAGAATGAATTGATCAGATCTTTTTCAGACGAGTGTCGTAAAAAGTCTTTTAAACCCTACAATTCCACTAAGTCGGATTTAGCCACCATATATAAAATATAAAACGCTGATTCTCCTGCTTTGAGAGCTCATGTCTTGGAGTGCTGCGAATGAGCAACAAGTGAATGAATGGAGATACCTGGTGCGATGTCATTATGAGAGTGGCCTTATGCCATGGGAGATGGGTTGACAGAGAGAGGATGTCACCTGGCTATGTATGGAAATGGACCAGAATGTCACAAAAATAATTTTAAATGTTTGAAGAAGTTAAATTCTTGCTACAGTGGCAGCCACCCATCATTATTTTCCAGTAAACTACTAAAATTTGAACAGTTTATTATCTTCTAACTTTTGAATCCCATGAAACTTGTATTTGCTTTCAGTTAAATTTATTTTTCTAGTTCTATCCAATTCTCCTATGGAATGTTATCTTCTACAGAGTAAAACTGTTCGTTTAATTTTTAGAAAACTTTGGCTTTCTACTCAATGTACAATTTTTAAACTTCTTCAAGTTGCAACATAGAATATATGAGGTGTAATTAAAATGTTTCAGACTGTTACAGACAATGAACTTGCTCTAAAATTTCTAGTCTGATAAGCAGTCAAGAACTAGTTTTTATTATTTCCAGCATTGTGTCTTAGACCTTGCCAGTCTGATGACTCAAACTGCCAGATTGCATTTAGTGATAGACTGTGTGGGATGTAAAGTTACTTTACAGGATTTGTGCCTTATTGGCGTAGTGATTTCATAAGCTTGAACCTACTTATCTCTTACTACACATGGGATATAGAGCACTCTGCGTATGCACAGAACGTAAACATGCTTTAAATGATGGATAGGACCTCCATAATTCTTACGACAGTCATCATAAAACGTACTAAATGCTGCTGCTTAGAGAAGTAGGTTGACTTCAAACAATATGTTATTTTTTTTCTGAAAACAAGATTTTCTTTTTTGCTTAAATTGGGGTCACTGAGTATTATTTATAAGCTATTGCTAGGTGCAAATATGCTCTCAGTAATTCTTTTGCCTCTTATTGGATGTTTCAACTTCCTGTCTTAAAAGCTATATCAACTTTTTAGGGGTGAAATTTCCTCAGTCAAGCCCTTCAGCTCCTTTTTTCAGAACTATTTTTATTTCACATTAAGGCTTGTGTTCATAAGCATAGCTTTATTTTGCTACTTTTATTCCTATTTTGATCTGCTTGTTAAATTTTCAGCCTGTTTTGGCTTGGATTTTAAATGATTTCTATGCAAAATTAGTTTTGACTTTTAGGAAAGCTTTTTTTTTTTTTTTTTTTCACAAACAATGGGCAAACAGACACACAATCCTCACCTATGCTCGCTGTTCATTTTGATGAATTGATATTTCAGGATAGGGCAGCAAAGTACCTGGCTCAACCCACTACATGTGACAGACCTCATACTGACCTTCAGGTATGCGGTCAGGAGGGGCTTAAATAAGCAGAATTTTCCAACAGAACATTAAACTACAGCAGGAAACTGCAGCACAGTTCAGTTATCAGTTTCAAATGAGGGCCTCTGCTTCTGTGCATGTTTAACACTGCATGTTACAGGGCTATGTGGAGCTACATGGGCTAATCAGAAAGAGAGTAGCACTTCCCACAATAATTTATCCTGTAGGTAAAGTAAGTAGCACTCTGTTCTGTGATATTGCACGGAAAATTGTTGGACATAGTTCTGTCCTTTCAGATGCCTGGGGATGTGGCGATGTGACATGTAGACATACCCTTATTACTGTGTTTGCACTTCTAATAATTCTCAGCTGTCCTTTTTTCTTCCTAGCAGCTTTTTAGACTCAGGCAATACTTTCATCCTTCTGCTTGTTTATTTCACACAAAATTATTCTATAGCTGTAAGTCATCAACATGCTGTTACTTCTTAATGTTTTTTTTTATTATTTAAAAAACAATGGTTTTTTTCTTGTAATTCTGTGTTGTGCAAAAAACCTTGGGAACCTTTTTTGCAATATATTGGTGAATCAGAAGTCTTTTGGATATGATCTATTAAGAAGTTTTGATACTTTTTCTTATATAACTACATGATAATGCATTGGCCCATTGATGTAACAGGACAGTATTTTGTTTTAGCTTGATCAATTTTCACCTTCTGAAAAGTGTAGTCATTAATCTACATTTATTCACCTTGCTTTGTTATAATTTTCAGGGGAGTTCAGACTGACAGACTGTTAGAGATTTGGGAACTGGTGGGTCGAATCCAGACTTCCAGGTCAACATAATGAAAATATTGATAAAGAAAAATTATTTTACTCTCTATGGGACTAAGATTCTATTACTGGATGTTTTCACAGGGAACATCACAGTGCAAAACTCGAGGGGCAGGGAACAGACAACAGTGAGTAGAGAAGCATTGAGACTATTGATAGTATATGCATAAGGTGGAAAAGGTTTTGAATGGTCCTATCTCCTATTTTTGTTGCTGTAGTTACTTCTCAGAATAGCTGATGTCATCGATAATGTTGGACTCTATCAAGTTGCTCTGCCTGACTTGGCAAATTATTCCTGTTTCCTAAGAGCGTATGTTATGCATACTGATGTGTGCCCTCCTACTATGTTTTAATCAGTTGGGAGTAGCGATACTTGATTATTCAGGATAATATATTGTCCCACAGAAGCACATTTTTATATTGGCAGAATAGCATCTGAATCTACACACAGCAGTCTACCCAGGTCACCAAAGCCCCTTTGGCCAACTTCAGCAAGCCTTATGAGAGTGCCAAAAAGGATGAAGCTGGGCCAGAAGACTTTTATATTCAGATGGGGAAAGACTAATGATCAAAATAGTAACAATCTAAATGCCTTATCTCTATTGCAAAAAGCCTCTCCCATCCTTTCAGCCTGACTGTGAAAAAGGGAATCACTGAAGGTCAGTGAAGTTGAAGCAAAGCTTTGGTATGGCTTGGTATGGCCATTATTGACCTCTCTGCCTTACAATGCCCCAGTCACATTTTCTCAAAACTGTATTTTGTCAACTTAAAGACCATACAATTAAGAATTTTCTGGTCTTACAAAAGTAGCCCACGTCTGATGGCATTTTGAGACTTCTCCCTCTATTATATTTTAGAGAGATGCTGTTGATATTAATTTTTACTCTACTTGGATAAGCTGCGAAGTTAAGTAATGAAATACTCTAAAGATTTCAGTTTTCAGTCTCACTCTGTTCTTCTTTTGTTTCTGTACTAGTCATTCTACCTTTTTTATAGGACTGAAAAAAATTTTTGCATGCAGTTGAAAGTTTATCCCCAATAGGGTGCAAATAACCAGCGTGATTCCTTTATTAAGAAAGCTAACTTTCCTCCCAAATATAGTATCTTGTTATTTTCCTACATTTCACCGTTTGCTTTAACTCTTCTCTTTTGTATCTGTAAACTCCCCCATATATTAAGCAGCATAACATAATGATGCTCTATTGAGTAAACACAACTTCATCCTTCATCCTAACTGTGAGAGATTTGATATCACATTTTTCAATGATTTTTTATTTTTACAGTAAGGTTTACCTGGATTCAATTGGATACGATTCTGTATTTTTAAAAGGTAAAATTTTCACATGACTAGAAATAATCTCTATGTTCTCTGAAGAATTCTCCTTGTCTCTAAACTTTACTGATCTAGAAAAATTGCTTTTTCTGTGCTTTTTCATACAAGCATGTGCTCTCTACTTTCAAATAGTCATGACTGTTTCATCACAGTACAAGTTCAAATATCAAATATCAAATTTAGCATGGATTGATGAAATAGGGTCAGATGATAGTTGCTAACTGTGTTATTATGACTGGAAGTAGAAGACAAATGAAAAATTCTGAGTGTGTTCAAGGAAAATGAACCGGGAAGAATGCAAATCATCTAACAAAGTCTTTCAGTCTTGGAATAAAATGTGGTCACAGGCACTATTCACAGTAGCCGCACAGCTTGTGCTCAAGGTAATGCTGAAGTAAAACAATGAGAGGTGCCGAAAAATTTGCATTTAACATTCTGAAATGCGTTCCCTCTCTTCCTCTCAAGATTTTGAAAAAAATGCCAAAGCTTCTATTGACCAAAAGAAATAGCAAACCAAAGGTTATAGCAATTCTTTTAGTTTAAAGCAATGCTGTTTCATTTAGTGTAATAGCAGAGTCCATTTTACGTAACATCTTTTCATTTTACAAACATGGGTATTAGTGGCTGCTAAACTGTCTCATGTTGCAGTTTTTAGTGTGCCTGAAGGACAGAGCAGAATTTGTTGTTTAGCAGTTGTTTAAAACAATTATAAAAGTTTACGTGATATTTCGAAAGCCTCATTTAGCATTTTTATTTGAAGAAGAAAAGAATAAGTGCTTGGAGCATGTATGAGTTAATCTTCAATCAGTAGCCTCCAGAAGAGTGAGAACATTCTTAAAATCCTCATTTTCCTTGGAGAAAAAATCCTTAGAAAAAGTCTTCAAACCTGTAATTAACAATGAATGTTCAGTAACAGCATATGGCCAGACCAGCCTGTGAAAGCTTAGAGTCAGTGACTCTCTGCAAGATCTTACTCTGGAAAGCATCACATGGACATAACCATCCATTTAGTCCTGAAGGTACGTAAATTAAGTGAAAAAAAGACATTGTGTAGGACATAGTTTGAAATTAACATTCTTGGTAAGAAAGTTCATTCCCTTGTAGTCAAAGGGAGTTTTACTATCAAATTTATGTGTCATTGTACCCATGGTTTTAGTCTGCTGTTTCAACATGAGAGATGGATCATTTCTGCTCTCTGCTGGGTCAATGGGCTTTATAAGTGCTCAGCATTTCAGGGAAACAAGCATTTGTAAGAATAGTAGTAAGAATAGAAAAAGAAGTAAAAATATCTTAGAAATATAACCTCTAGCAGTCAAATACTTTTAAATAGCAGTGAATTAAAATATGGGAAAACTTTGATTTTTCTGGATTGATGACATTGGGATGGTTCTAAGGATATGAAATCTTTTCTCGTCCATTAATGGCAAGCTTTGGTTACATGTGAGTGAATACAACAGTCCTTAGCCTAACAGCAGCTTCATATAACATTGCTTTAATTCCAGTAGTAAATGATTTTTCTACTAAATTAGAATGAGTGTCAGAGTTATTAGTCTTGAGAATCTCAAAGGTTTGCATTTCCTTTGTGCATGCAATTAGTCTTTAAAGCCAGATATTAAAGTCTAATTTTGTTACAACAGCAATTACAAGATGAATGAGTAACAGCCAAAGAGTTAGAGAAGTCCCACATGAACAGCAGGTATGTCTGGTTTCTGCGCCAAAGAAGCTCTCCATTTAAATTTTACACAAAAGGCAAATGAGTGAGAATGGCAGAAAGGAGAAGGTGAGGACGCTTTGAAAAACAAGTACAATTTGTCTAATAATCACCTTAATTTTTTTCCCAAGACTTTTACTCTAACATCATTAGAGGGAAGTGGGAAGGCAAGGAGGAAGAAAGAGAGGAAGGCACACAGACAGGAAGGCAGGTAGGAAGGAATTAACATCGTACTTTTCCTGCTTTACATTTACAAACCTACTCAGCTTATATATTAATCCTGAAATATCTCTTAAGTGGCTGTTTATCTTTTTGTCATTCATGTACCCTCAGCTTATTCCTGAAGGTATTGCCCAATACAGTAGTTCAGGTGTATGCTTTGGTACATGCTGTCCATCACTTGGACAATAATATACCCAAATTGTGTCTTTACTGTTACACCCCCTCTGTTTCAGATCATTATGTTTGTTTAACAATTAGTTCCTGTCTCATAGAGCTGTTTTTTTTTCAATATTGAGGGTCAGATAACTCCCTTCAGCCGTATCTTAAAGGTGGAAAAAACCTTGAAACAACACTAATAAGCTGCTCTGAGGGACAGTACTGACTATTTTTGAATCCATGAAATGAAAAGCTACAAAGGAATACAAAGGGCTGAAGTGGCAGAAAATGAAACTCCCTGTCTAGGAGTGTCTTTGCTAAGATATATATATATACACACACACATATCTCTCTATATATGTTATATATGCTGACGGCTTACCTTCTCTTCATAATTTCTTTGCTGTGATCTGAATTGTTTGATAGATTCTGATACAGTTTTTGTCTGCTACCAATCTCCTTCATGTGCAGTCAAAAATGACAAGTTATTCCTAATGCAATTTGTACTCCACTGGTCTATTTTTATACTTGTAAGATTTATTTACAGCCAATACTTTGTGCAAATGCCTTTACTATATTTTCCACAGCTTTCCTGAAGTCTGTTCACTATAATTTAATATCATTTTTTTAGCTCCCCTATTCACTATGTTTTAATTCATTTTTAAGCTCTAGTCTGATCATATGAATATTTCTCCAGCTTAAAAGTAAAAAAGCTGACTTCCACCAAAGATTCATGTTTTTAAAGCAAAAAACCAAATGCTGTTGTCAGAAGTCATTCCAGTGAATTGGAATGACTGTGAGGTCGTAAGATGAAAAGCTTTTAGTTTTGATAAGGGCCTTGAGGAGCAGAATACTCAAAGCAGAAATCACAGACAATGTATGACACTTGTTTTCTTTACGGTCATTTAGGCATCTTTGATGTTATCTGCCATAGAACTAAGATAGGACATAGTGACTGAAAAACTATGCAGATTGTGTATGCCTAAATATTAGGTAAACTGTAATTGTCCTTCCCTTTCTACTTCTTTAAGGGTAAATATTCCTTAGAGCCTCTTTTTTTCCAATTCTTCTACTACTGTGTTTACATTTAAACTTTCGAAAGAAACATGGAAATATTCTTTTTTTTTTTTCCCATTTCCTCTATTTTTTTGCTACCAAAAATCACTGCCAGCTTACTGGTATAAAGAGATCTGCTTCTCAAACTTTGTTCCAAATTCTCAGGCCGTCACTGATAAGTGAACTTCAGCGAGTCTATGCCCAGACTTTTAGGGAAAGCAGTGACTCAATTTCTTTAAAAGGGACACAAGGGCCACCTTTTGACACAGCTTCAGTGCTAACGCGAAATTGTGCCAGTAAAGCCAGTATAAACCAGTAAGGGGTCGTTAGGTTCAAGGATTGGCACAGATAAGGTCATTACCATGACTTTATTCTTGGTGGACTGGTAGACTGCCAGATTATGAGAGGAAACCCAAAGAAAATAAAAACAATTAATGCCAGAAGGCTCATTATACCATCCATTCAGACCTCTAGTGTAATGAAGCCATATACATCCAGATATGTTTTCCAGATAGGTCTGTGTTAAATACCCAGTCTCTGGTTACAGCACAGCACTGAACCACATTCTATAGAGGGGGAACAGCACAGATCAAAATACCGGCAATGCCCAGGGGCCTCCACAGCGGCAGGGAACAGATCGGTGCACAAATGGCCTGAGCCAAGATGAAACTGCCAATTCCCATCCAATTTTCAAGGAAAGTCAACTTTTCTTCCTTCTCTCCCTTCCCTGCCCTTCCCCTTTACCCTCTGAATTTTGGGAAAAAATTCTTCCTACCCTTACATCCAGTCATCGCTTATACTACTGAGTGATGTTTCAGAGAATGAAAGAAAAAAACAGCTGCAATCAAGAACACATCTGATTAGTTGTGCCTCTAGGAATACTGTTCTTCCTAGCCTCTGTGGGGGAGCAGCTGAAGCCTTGGGGCAATACTCTTTTCTTAAAAGTTCAGCAAAGAAGGAAATGAATAAACAAACACATAAATTCACAACTTCATGCTTGAAAAGTACAATCCCAGTCAACTAACTCAAACACTCCTATGGGCCTGGAATTTCTCCCAGAAACTATACTGAATTATATTATTTAGGGGAAAAAAACTGGTCTCATCCAAAATCCACCAAGGGGTGGTTAGTCTACCATTTTCTCTGGAAACTGTTTAATTGCCCTTACAGCCAGGAAATTGCTTCTAATTTCAAGGTTGAGTTTTTCTACCATCAACTTCCAACTATTAGATCCTGTTACACTTTGATTGGCAAAATTGAAAAGTACTCCATTATCTGATTTTTTTCATGTGCATAGCCAAGTTTCCATAGGGATTCAGAAACATTTCACACAACTCCTTGATCAGATGAGCTCTTAAAGGCTTGTTTTTCAGTTACGGATAACTTTTGGAGTACTAATTTGAAATGTCTTTATGATTTTAACACTAGTCTCCATGTATAGATCCCAGAAGGGGACATAATATTTTAGCATTTGATTCATCAGTGTAATGTGCAGATGTAAATCTCAATTTCAATTTCCATCTGCTCTGTGATATTCTTCTTTTTATGAATATAGTAGCATTTTGGCCACAAAATTGTACTGAGGACTTATCCTTGGACAATTATCTGTACTTATGTCATAGTCCTCTCTCTGTGTGTTTCCCTCATGGAAGTGATTCTTGAATTTCAGTAGTTTTAATCTACTATCTTTGCTTCCTTGTGTCTGGCTAATATACAAACACAGTGGTGATCGTTTAAACAAGTAATTCACATCACTCCATACCTCTGTAATGTAGCTATCACATACCATAATTCCTAGTCTGTAAGCCATCTCCAGACTTCTCCAGGAAGTATTTGATATCACCATCCCAAAAGATGACAAAGAAACTAAGCAGGGCCAAATAGTGAACTGGTCTCTAAAAGATCCTACTTGAATAACTTTATTCGTTCCTATATCTCGTATTTCAAAATTTGTCAAAGAGCCTGTTTCTAGTCCAGCCGGCTTGTAAATTCCACCTAAATATGTATTTTAATCAAAATGCATGTCAAAAACATTGAAGAATCCTTGTGTCTTTAACCATAACTATCATCACTTTCAGCGAGTCTCTAAAAACGCCAATGAGTTTGTTTAAGGAGTTCGATTTCCCAAGAAAGCCTGATAACTAGTGCTAATTAGACTCTTACTTTTTTGAGTCCTAAATTAAGCACCTCATTAGATATTCAGCTTATAGGTCACACCAAACGATGTATAAATTCCTAGTTGTTTCTTTTTACCCTTTTAAAATATTGGAGTTGCATAAGCAGTCTTCAGCTTTTGTTCAGTATTATCATCAGTTTCTCAGAAGTAGCCACCTCATCCCCTTTAGACTGTAGACTATAAAAAAGGAAAACAAACAAACAAAAAGACAACTGAATTGTTTTTCTAGTGGTACCCATTGTCTTACATGAGCTTGAAAATTTTGCTCTGTCCTTGAATAGAAATGCAAACTGTAAAGGGGCCTCAGCTGGGGATATGATGTGTCCAATTCCCAGCAGAGAGATGAAAAGGAGATGCAAAATCAGCATAGTTTACTGTTCGAAATCATCTGGGATGTAGTATTATGTGACAGACCAGCTGAAAAACAAACAGTTTCACTGGAACACTGCAAAAAAAGGTGTTAAACTGAGTTTTATTGTTACATGCAATGAAAATTAATACTTAGCTTCTGGGGTGCTGAAATTAAAAAAGAAAACACCACCACAAACTGTAGCATCGTTTTAATTTTTATAGCTATTAAAGATTTCATATGTGCTTGTTGTTTAACAGTGACATTAAGCACTCAGTCCACTTGCCAACCACAGGTATATAGTGGCATCGATTAAGTCCTCATAATTTTAGCTCTCCTTCTGTTCCTACTGTCCTGTCCCCTCCCCTTCCCTTTCTTTCTCTTTTTTTTCCCTCTTCTCTTGTTTTTTTTTGTTTGGGGTATTTTTGTTTGTTTGTTTGCTTGTTCGCATGTTTTTTTTCTTTCCATCCCTCTCTCCCTTCCTTTTTCCTTGGATACACTTAAAACTCATTCAATGCTCAGTTAGCTATCCGGACACAGCAGCCCCAACTTGGCAAGTTATATCCTCACGTATCAGAAAGCAATGTAAATTATCTCAAAAAATGCATTTAAGATATTTCTGTCTTCAGCGTAAAATTGATCTATGTGGTCACTTCTGTTTGGTGAGCCTTGTGATTAACTGTGGATGTTACACACAGAAAAAAAAAAACAAGTATAATGTGGGTCAGGACATACTGTGCTCCTCAAAACAAGTACCACAATGAGAATGTGGCTCTGAAGATGTGCTTCACCTTTCTGTAGGTAAAAGACTATTAATACAAGGGAGTCACCTTACCTTGGAGGACAGCATGTACTTATGAAATGGGCACCGTTCAGAGTAATCATCTATATATTTGAAAAGCTTTGCACTTGAGTGTGTGCCAATAAGTGCTCAGGTTTTAGTTGAAAATTGTTGAGCCACTGTATTTCTTCAGAGTCTTCGCGTCTATAGTAAGGCACCCCTTCCCAAAGCAATATACATCTTCCCGCAAACATATATGGAATTCTAATGTATTATGTTTTTACAACAACAACAACAAAAAGCAAAGCAAGAACAACTAAAGATAAGAAAGGTTTTCTTGTGTATTCTTGGCAGAGAACACACACATAAATCACTCCTAAAAATACTGGGTAGCAAACTTCAACGTAGACTTCCTGATTCTCTCAGATAAACTGGACAATGACAGAAGCAATGGAAAACAAAGTGCTGCAGGACAGGAAAGTGGAAGGGCTTTGGGACATATGCTGAATGTGATAAACAGTCCTGCTGCTAGAGACCAGAGCAGTGGGTGAATCCCTCTCACCTTTACAGCCTGTAGCCCTGTTAACTAGAGAGCCCAGAGGAAGTTGCAAAAAATGACTAATAAATCACTGAGCTGGTAACTAGCTCTTACTGAGATTTTGGCTGTTCTAGGATGGGGTTTATCTTACTCTGTATTCTGGGAATTAACTCTGCTCATGAGATTGCAACTCATACAAACTTACTGAATCAAACTTTAGCTGATCAGTTTGGTTATTCTGCAATGAATTTTGGGATGGAATTAATTTCTGCTTATAAAGTCTCTGAAAGTTAGGCATAGAGAGGAAACGGGACTCATAGGTTCCTTCGGTTGTCAAAGGAAGGGATGAGTGATACATCTTCTGCATAAGTTTTTCATCTAGAAAAAGTAGCATTACTTGTCCCCTGGAAATATCTCTATCTGTCCTCATAGTTGAGGATGCCTAAACTCGGACCAAATTTGAACAAATTTTTAACTTTCAGATTGTTGAGTTGGGTAAGATTAATCCCATTCATTAATCACTGCAGTTCTTTGAACTAATTAAAAACTAGATTCAGTATTTCTGTGTCACTAGCGATCTCGGCAGGGCAACTACAGAGCAGGATGTAGCCTTGCAGCAAAGTCACAGGATGAAAAGTACTTCAGAACCAGTGAAATCCTTTTCTCACTTCATCTTGTAGAGTATATAATTATTTGTTTAAACAAACTACTAAAAGATGTTGAACAGTTTTAAAATTAAAATTTTTTACAATAAGGAAAAAATGGCAATTTAAACACAGTGTATGGGATTACATAGGATTTTTTCTGTAAAAGTCTGAATTTTCCCTTATGTAGCAGATCAGATTAAATTACAGAAAGCCCTAATTTCATTGAGATATCATTTAGATAATTACTGGTATTTGAAATTATTGTTTCAAATGCACCCTAATATGTTACAGCCAATAACTAAACTCATGAGGAAGAACAGCACAGCATGAGACAAACACTCAGCACTGTGAAGTGCTTCTTTTATGAGTGGTTGTGACACTACTGTGCCGATCATTCTGTGTGGCACCAGCCATTATAACTGAAATGAAGCATGATTAGCAGAAACTAGTAGTCTACTGCTTCAAGTTGTAAGCAAATAACTGCAGTCTTTCATTATCCACGGTGTCAGGGGGAAAGTTGTACAATGGGATGTAAAAAAATGATGAAATATTTATCTTTTTTAAAGCTGTGGTTTATAAAATGCAGCAACAGACTCACAAAATCACAGAATTACAGAATGGCTGAGGTTGGCATGGGCCTCTGGAGACCATCTGGTCCAACTGCCCTGCTCAAGCAGGGTCACCTAGAGACTGCTGCCCAGGACCACGTCCAGATATCTTTTCAATATCTCCAAGGATGGAGACCCCACAACCTCTCTGGGTAATTTGTTCCAGTGAGTGGCCATCCTTATTTAGGTTTCCTTGTTTAGACAGAAACTCCTGTGTTTCAGTTTGTGCCCATTGCCTCTTGTCCTGTCACTGGGCACCACTGAAAGAGCCTGGCTGCAACTTCTTTACACCCTTCCTTTGGATATTTATATAAGAGCACCCCTGAGCCTTCTCTTCTCTAGGCTGAACAGTCCCAGCTCTCTCAGCCTTTCCTTGTAGGAGAGACGCTCCGGTCCTGTAATTATCTTTGTGGCCCTTTGCTGGACTCTTTCCAGTGTGTCCATATCTCTCTTGCACTGGGGAGCCCAGAACTGGACACAGCACTCCAGATGTGGTCTCAGAAATGATGAGTAGATGGGAAGGATGACCTCCCTCAACCTGCTAGCAGCACTCCTCCTAATGCAGCCCAGGATCCCACTAGCTTCCTTTGTTGCAGGGGCACTTTGCTGGCTCATGTTCAGCCTGGTCCACCAGGACCCCCAAGTCCTTTTCTGCCAAACTGCTTTCCAGCTGGTTACCCCTGCCACCATGTACCAGTACATAGATCTGTAACTCGCCAAGTGCAGGACTTTGCACTTCTCCTTGTTGAACTTCACAAGGTTCCTGTCACACCATTTCTCCAGGCTGTCAAGATCTCTCTGAATGGCAGCATGACCCTCTGGTGTATCAGCTACTCTTCCAAGTTTTGTATCAACAAACTTGCTGAGGGTACACTCTGCCCCATCATCCAGCTCATTGAGGAAGATGTTGAAGAGGACTGGACCCGTTATTGTCCCCTGGGGCACACTACTAGCTGTTTGCCTCCAGCTAGACTTCTTACCACTGATCGCAACCTTCTGGACTTCACCATTCAGCCAGTTTTTAGTCCACCTCACTGTTTGCTCATCCAGATCATAGCTCATCGCTTTCTCTATGAGGATGTTATGAGACACATTGTCGAAAGCCTTACTGAAGTAAAGGTAGACAATATCCACTGTTCTCCCCTCATCTACCAAGCCAGCCTATTCATTTACAGAGGGTTATCTGGTTGGTAAAGTGTGACTTCCTCTTGATGAATCCGTGCTGACTTCTTGCAATGACTTTCTTGTCTTTTATGTGCCTGGAAATGGTTTCCAGGATTAGTTGCTCCCTCACCTTTCTAGGAATCAAGGTGAGACTGACCGGTCTGTAGTTTTCTGGGTCCTCCTCCTTGCCCTTTTTGGCAATAGGAGAGACATTTGCTTTCTTCCAGTCCTCAGTCACCCCTTCCAATTGCCATGATTGTTTATAGAAAATCAAGAATGGCCTTGCAATGACATCTCACTCAGCACTCGTGGTTGCTTCCCATCAGGCCTCATGGACTTATCTATGTCCAGTTTGTTTAAGCATTTTCTGACCTGTTTTTCTTCCACCAAAGAGTATTGTGTTTTTATACACAATAAGGTACAGTCTACAGGTAGATCAGGTGCTTGGCAACGTGGAGGGAGTTGCCAATTACCTGTCTAGAAATATTTTTAAAGTGAGTGATAGGAGAATAGTTTAAATGGTCCAATGCATTTAGTCATGTTAAAAATTTTCTTAAGTTGTGGAGTGTCCAGTGCTAAAAAAATAAGTTGGCCCAGAAGGTTCTATGGATCAAGAGAATAACTCTGAAATATCTTGAAACCAAAGTGATGTTCAGCTTGCCACTTTGAGATCTCAGAGCTTCTTCTCTTGATTGTATGTATCTTTGACATTCATGAATTTATGATTCCAAATGTTAAACAAGGCAGAAGCAAAGCTAATCTAGATCATTCTCTTCTAAGGCATAGCTATGAAACCAGGAAATGAGAAATACTAAAGTACATGAAAGAAATCTTATAACTGCATAATTTGCAATACTTCGGCAGCCTAGGCATTTCAAACTGGTTTGTTTTTTTTTTTTCCAGAAAAGAAGAAAAAAAGATTTATTACATATAGTAAATTAGTAGAACTATTTATTAAAACTATCCAGAGAGGGTGTGGAGTCTCCTTCTCTGGAGATATTCAAAACTCACCTGGATGTGTTCCTGTGCAACTTGCTCTAGGTGACCCTGCTTTAGCAGGGGGGTCAGATGATCTGTAGAATTCCCTTCCAACCCCTGCCATTCTGTGACTGTGATTCTGTGATCCCTGCAACATGAGCAGTATGAAAGCATATGAATAATGTATAGTAGTTATGGGAGTTACCATTATAACTCAGTGCTTTGAAACTGAGGATATGTAAATCCATGTGTGGACAGCTTTAGTCAATCATCCATGTTTCCATTTGGATAAAATTAGATATAGAATTACTGGCATATATGGAAATACAGATGGTTCCTTGGCTTAGGTGTGACAGCTTTAGGAGGAAATTAATTTACTTATGAATGTGTACTTTACCTTTCTACCTGGAGGTAGCTTTGACCAGTCCAGAGGCAGTCTGTATGCAGAGGGAGAACCCTCACAAGACTTGTACAATGTCAGCAATTCAAAATAGAAAAGAGTATTTCCCTCATAGTCTGGGAGAATGAAAGATGTCAAAGTGTTTATAACAAATTCAGAAGATAGCCAAGAAGTTTTGCTTGCTTGTCCAGAAGAATTCTCTTCTTAATTTACAGTTGGACACTGGAAAGACGTAGAGAATGACAACTGAGAGTTGCAGAGATAGAAGACCTTAGATGCACTTTGCAGCTTTTCTGGATACTTAGAAATTGAACACTTCTCTGACCTTTCTATCTCAAGTGTCATAAATAGCCCTAAGACCATATTTTTGCATGGTGAGAAAATCTAGGAACTTGTCACATACAATGGTCCACAGTTTGCTAGGAAACAATTCACGTCATTTATAGACAAATATTACTTTAGCCTCTAGCTATTCTAGAGCAAAGACAACTGGCCAGCACAGGAAGAATCCATTGCTAGCTTTATATAAAGACTATTACTTTTTCAGCTATAATAAGAAATACTGGACTAATTTTACTCCAAGATAGCTGATTATTAAGGCATAGCTGAAGATGCTGATTCTTGTTCTAGGAAATATATTGCATCCTAAGCGGTGAATCTATCTATGCCAAAACAAAGAGGCTAGCAGATTATCAAAAAAAGATGTGTATACATCCATTTAAAAAAATTAATACTTCAAGGGCAGTACATAAGCTACTTTTGTGGAGTTAGAGTAAAATAGGCTGGTGGGACAGGTTGCCCAATACCTATTTTTGTGTAGAACAAATGCATGGTTTCAAGCCAAGCAGGTGCTTTTAGGACAAGCTGAGACAGTTGCTGCTTATTCTAAGGTCAAGATATGACTCAGTAAACCATTTATGAGAATGAGTGCTAAGCAGGGGCCTTAGTTCTCCTCTAAGCAGGAGCTGGATGTGTGCCTGATAAGTGCTATTACGAAGCCATCAAGATCTCAAGAATACATCTGAATGTTTCAGCTGCAAATTTAGGCCCTCAAATATCCAGAGTTGGATTCATCGTGACTTAAAAGAACTACCTTTTTTTTTTTTTTTTTTTTTCCCTAATGTGAGTAACTGGTCATGTGTTTAGAGCTGGAACCTCAAAAGTGTCTGACTTCAATCCTTCCGTCTTGTAGAACTAAGAGCCCTAAATGAGATGCACAGACTCTCAGTAAGGCGCAGAGGAAGCATCTGACACGTATGACAGGAATCTCCAAAAACCAGTTGAGTGAGGAATTGTATAAATTATCTGAGAGATAAAAAAGGAAAGATGGAGATTAGGTTCCTAAACTAAGTAGCATGAATAATTCTTAATTTTCTTCCGCCATTAACTTTCCAATATTTGTGTTCTTCAATACTTGTATGTAGCTTACTCTCTTTCTGCCTCTTTCTGCCTATACGTATACACACAAACACACATGTATATGAACATGCACATGCGCACACATATACATGTCTTTTATAAGGTTCTTATTGATATCCTTTTTGTTTGGCTGGGTTTTTTTCTTTCCTAGTGTAGCCTTCCATGTTCTCTTCCTTTCCTAGTGTAGCCTTCTCCAATAATCAACAGGAAATTAATCATACTTACTTTTGGCTTTGAAGCTAATTTTTTATTGAACTTTCATTGTTGCTGTTATTTCTTTGTAGCATCACCAGTCTTTAAGAAATTTCTGCAAATTTTGGAAGAGATTAATTTACTGGCTTGAAGTCTTTCATCTTATCATAACATGGATTCTCTGCCAGGGAGCTATTTGCCTTTAACGCTGATCTTTTGGGTGTTAGTCTGATGCTAGATTAATGCCAGTCCTGGCTTCCTTGTAATGGTGAGCAGAAAACAGGTTAGAGTTTATGAAACACTGCCCTCTTGTGCTTCAGTAAAAAAAGATTGAAAATAGCAATTTGGATTTTCTTCTCTTTTTCTTTTTTTTTTTTTTTTTTTTTTTTTTGTGGTTACAAGTAAATGGTATGAACATATATTCAGCTCATATTTTGCTGGGCTAGAGCAGATTGCTTCTTCCTTTGACCTTCTCATCTTCATTTTTTTGTAGGCAAAAGAGCAAGGGATGTTTGCTGACAATTTTTATTATTAATGGATGAGTAGGAGAAGAAAAATAAAATCTGATAACAGAAATGGCAAGATGCAAAATTATATACCTGGGAGAATTTCATGCAACTACAAAGCAAATAAATACACACAAATACACTAAAATAACGAGAAAAGGAAAGGAGAAAGAATGTGATGATTTCTCAAAAAAAAATTACTTCATATTTTGTTAAGTAGTGAGCAGTGTCCCACTGACACATTATAGATCATATAAATACAAGAAATATTTCATTAAGAAGAAAACGATAACTAACATTTTAAATTATATCTCTGAGCATACTAAGAAGGTGGCTGGCTGTAAAACTGAAAACAAAACAATTGTGCTTCCTACCTTGGAGGAGGGAAGGACTTCTCCCAGTTTTCTCCAGATCTGCCCCATTCCAAACTTGCTTCCAAATTACCTTCATTTCAGACCTTCCTGAGAGCTGTAACTGAAGTGAGAGCAAAGACTAACACCTCCTAATGACCAAAACTTTCAACACGGCTTTGTAAGCTCATCTTTTTGCTGGGTTAGACCTGTATTTAGAAGACTCCAGGATGCCTATCCAGGTCTTTTACAATCAGCCTGCTTGTGGCAAAACCACTTCTAAATTATATGAGGACATTAACCCTAAAAGCAGATACAGCAGTATTGATAACTGTTGGGAAAAGCCTTAGACCGAAAAAACCCTGGACCCAAAACTCTTAATAAAGCTGTTACTGCTGATGCCCTTGAGGTGACTTGTACAGCCAGGCTTGAGGACAGGAAAGTATAAAGCAGAAAGAGAATCAATAATACATTTCTTGTCATCAAAATGCTGCACCATATGATCAATTTGTAGCCATAGCTGTTCTTCACAGCTTGGTTTGTCACACATGGACAGTGAAATTAAAAACTGAAGAAAAAGCTGTCAGCAATTAAAAGACAGATAAAATATAATTACTTACTACATATTAAATGTTTAACATTTATTTTTCCCATTGCAATCATTGTGTCATCTGTGCCTCATCATCAGCATGTTTTCCGTGTTCCATCCCTTACAAAGCAGAGCTAAGAGCTTCCATTAAAGACTTCATTGCTGTATGAAACCAAAAGGCATACATCTGGGGTCTGAGCTTTTCACATGATATCAAAAAGATTCACATGAATCACATGATAAAGGCAACCCTAAGTGTCAGATAGCAGTTTCTTCTGGAAGTAAAAATCCAGCAAAATGTCATGTGCATTCGAAGATGCCAGAAACATCTTCAAATACAATCTGCAGAATTACGTGAGCCAGTAAATTCAAGCAAAAATGCAAATGGGATCTTCCCACAATCAACAGATACATAGGACACAATACTAGAAGCTGTACTTGCTCCAAAGGTAATTGGGCTATTTGAGAAACTGTTTATGGCATGGATTTGACACTGTGAAGACACTGGGGCTACGAGGAGTTTAATCACTCTCAGGAATGACTGAAGGGGATGGGAACTTCTCACCCACAGCACGCCACTACAAGCACCTACTCTTGTCACAGGCTCTCACCCAGGGATCTAGCCCTAGCACACACGATTCTGTGTCAGGGCTACTCAAGTAGCCCTATATCATAAGGGTGTCCCTCTGTCCTTGAGTAAATGCTCTGTATGACACATATGTGGCACACTCCAGAACTATGAATTCAATTCAAGCATTCTCAACTCCATGAGGGAGAGTTATTGGAAAAAGATAATACATAATTTACAGGGTAGCTGGAAAGACTTGTTATCTTTTCTATAACAAGAGCATGTTTCAATTTCATTGACCAAAAATCTCTCTCTATTGTTATCTGCTGTTTTATCACGTATCCTAAAATCAATTTGTTTTAATTAGCCAAGCCTTGCTCAGCCAAACTGGCTAATCTCCTTAACACCACTCCTGAGTGACTGAAAAGCAAATCTTCCCAAGCCAGTCACCGGCTCCAGACCCACATTATATGGTAGCCATAGGGAAAACAAGCAAGAGAAAGAGAGGAGAGAGGCTATGTACAGAGAGACATGCTTGTTGATTTCTTTTTTTCTCCTGCTACTAAGGGAGCATTTCAATCTCATGCCAAGTGTCTGTGTTACCTGTACCTGTGGTGTGCACCAATAAGTTATGTGTGTGACTCTAGTAATTTCCAGTTATTCACATATATCTGATGCCTGATACATAATAAGACTCTAAAGGCTTTGCCTCTCAGTCAAAAGCATTTTTAGATTCTTCAGACTGAAAAAAAATATAGTAATATAAAAATTGGAATCACCACTTGAACTTTGTGCAAGAGGTGAAGCATGTCCTTGGGTACAAAACTACTTGCTACTAAACATCCAGGAAAAATTTTTGAATGAGTAGGAATGCTACTTCTCTTATTTGTTTTCCTGCAGAAACTCACTCCGCTATTAGACACTCTGGTACACTGGCTTGGTTCAGCTTTTCCCAGATCAGACACGTTGCTTCATTAGAATAGTCAGCATCTCATATCCTTCCTACCTGAACTGAGACATCCATGTTTAATGGCCTCTTCCTTCTCTTGTTCGTGTTCTGCAAGGAAATGACTAAGCTTTAGAAAATCTCTGCAAGTAGTCAGGAAAAGGACTGAGCTTCTAAGGTTTCTTGCTTCAAACTTATTCGTATTTGAAGAAGACTTGTAAACAGGCTAGCCCTGCAGCAGTTGTAAATGTGTAGGATTTTGTTTTGAGAGCTCTGGGGCATTCATTGCTTGCTTAATAGTGTCTGGACGCGTGCTACTGCGAGAAACTATGAGGAATGCAAGATAGGTCATATTGTAATATAAGTTTCCTAATACCTGGAGGAAACAGTTCTTCTTTCAGAGAAAAAAAACAAAACAATTTTTCCCCTAAGATTATTATTATTATTAAAGAAACTGGGATGGTATGTGAAAGGATTAACAACTGATACCCTCCAGATTCATTCAGTATAAAGCTACAGGATATTATATATCCTAGATCATTGTCTAATCACTGACATTATATGATATAATTCCTGTTTTGTATCAGATGCAAAATATGGGAAAAGAATTATTTTAAGTTCATTGCCAGAAAAAAGTTCAGCTCTGCCGAGGAAAATCAACGAAAAGCATATGGATTGTATATGGTCACTTAAATACTTTGAGCACAGATTTAATCAAATCTATTCAGTGGAAGGCCAGTGGCAAGGAGTTAGTAACAAAACTGTTGATGTGCAGGAGAAATACAAATTATATTCTGTGTTTCTGAAATGTACTGAAAGAATCAAGTGCTAACAGAGTCCCCATGGAGCAGCAAAGGTAGTCCCTCATGTTGTAGCACCATTGACCAACAAGTAGGGTATTGCTATTGCCAGTGAGAGGCCGCAGGCTTTGTATGAAATTTGGAAGGCCTCAGAACAGGGGCTTGTTTGGCTTGTCACCAGTCTTAAATTGTTGTGAGAACATGTTTTGCCTTGGTAGCAAGCGTCTCCTGTCACAATGTGGAGCACAAGCATGGAATATTAGCAGAAAAAACCCCAAAAGTATGAATACATATTTTGTTTTATTTAATAGTAACTCCTTTTTAAAGAGTATCTGTCACTATCATCTGACTTACCTTTGGTTGAGACATGATATTGTTCCTACCCTAGCCTATGCTGGTCAGAACCAGTGAGTACGTGAAGACTACCACTGACCGTTAAAATTACTTGTGAGAACATGTTCACTAAAAAAACCTAATAACAATAAATTAACAACTGCTTTAGAAATATAAATACTTTTTCTTACTAGAATTTACTTCAGATCGTTCAGCTACAAGAGCGAAGAATCCGGGTTTGAACAGAGTCCTTGTTTTATTACAAATGTAAAGTTGCCTGTCAAAGTTCCCAGCGTGCAGTATGAATAGGCAATGGAATATTGCACACTCAACACAATGAAACCAGGAAGGAAAAAAATCTATACAAGGTAATTGATGTAATTCAGAGTACTTGATCAGTAACAAAGGTATAACAGGAAATTGAGACAGTAAGAAAGGAATTAAATTATTCGTAACTGAGAAAAAACACTTGTGTTTTCTGAATTAAAAGCCAGTAGCCCTGAAACAACACAGAAAGGTAAAAAGTTATGCAGGATATTCACATGAAGAGATCAGTCTTGTGATGTATAAAAATAAACGCAACACAACTCCAGATTTTTTCATCAAGGTTTCCCTCTCTCTTCTCTTTTGTGTGTGTCATGCCCTTTAAAAAATAATTTCTGAAGAAACATATCATGAAAGACATCAAATATATAAGCAATCAGACCTGCCAGGAAAGGAAATGAAGACGAGACAGGGAGAAGTTTGAATCTCATTAGGATTCTTGCCTGGGAGGTTATTGTTAACTTATTTTCCCTCTCCTTTCTGAAGCCATTATTTATGTCAGAAGAAAGAAAAGGAATGAGAGAGGGAAACAAAATGAAGGTCTTTTTAACCTTTAAATGGCACCTAACCTATATAAGTAGTTTGACTTGTGGGAGATACTGATGCTATAATCATCTTTATCTGGAGATAAAAGTGCAAAATTAACAAGACAAGAAAATTATTTAAAATGAGGCATATTGTTACTATATCTAACACCGCTAAGCTTTATGCAAAGCATATAAATAGAGCTACTTCAACAAAGGCTTTTATATGCTCTGATCTCTCCCACAGACTGGGGGTTTGCCTTTCACTATGTGATAACTGAAATAATATAAATCAGTGAAAGAGGAAGTTATGGAAAATGTGGAAATGCAGTTATTGTTAAAGATTGCAAATCTTCCTCACCACACACAAACTTATAGCTTCTTATTTTTCATGGCAGTGTTCTATTACACGCATCTTTTTCTCCCATCAGTAGCTGTACTCTTGGCAAACTACTGCTATAGCAGGCAAGGCAGTGGGAGAAAAGATTCTAGGTAGAAAGCCATGGTACAAGCCTTCTTTATATGAGTAGACCTAAATTTGTTGGTGTCATGGTTTAGGCCAAATTGGGCAATGACAGATGACTGATGCTCTCCCCCACTTCTCACTCCAAGGAGGGGAGAAGGAGAGTTAAAGAGATTTACGAATTTATAAGCTTTAATGAAATATTAATAATAAAATTAAAAGGAAATAATGAAGTAGATACAATACATACAAAACCATATCAAGCTCCCAGGATGACATCACCAGCAGGCACTGAGGAAGTCCTAGACTGGACTCAGTGACAGATGGGAACTGGATTCCAGCCCTGGAGTCAGGAACATGTGGATCGGGATCAATGGCAGAAGAACAGACAGGGTTCTCTTTGGATGTCGGCCATTGAAGAAAGAGGGCTGAGCCTTTGATACCTCAGCTTTTATACGGAGCATGGGGCAGATAGGATGGAATACCCTGTTGGTCAATTTTGGGTCACCTGCCCTGTCTGCTTCTACCTGCAGGTGGGACCACTCTACGCTTTTCTGTTTCTGACCCTCCAACAGGGCAAATAACAAAATTAGCTGACCTTGGTTGTTATAGCAATAAGTATAAGCAAGACCCTCTCTGCATACCATTGCTTGGCATTAACTATGAACACAGGTCTTATCCCTGTGAGAATGAAGAGTTTCCTGCACAATATGCTGTTAACTTCAGAAATTTAGGAGAGGCTTAGATAAGAAGTAAAATCACTGAACAGAAAGTTGGTTCTGTTCTGCCTCAAACCAGGACAATTGGGGCGAGGGGAATTTGTTCTTTCAAGAGGACAACCTCCCTCCCTTCTTGGACCACTTCTCACCATCTTAGTGAAAGAAAACTCAAGGGATAATACAAAATAAAACATGTAAGAATGACATGGCCTTTATTCAAGAGTAGCAAACAGAGGGGTGGCTCTGTACTAAAGTACTTCTAATTCAGCAAATCTCCAAAGATGCAGATTTTAACAACTGATCTGCCAATTTTCATAGCATCTTGGAAGGATGCTATGGAAGGAAGTAATGCACGTCTAACATTTACATTTGCTACTGTCAGTTTTTGGTGTCTAATAAGCATGGTTTAAATGACATTACCAATTAGAGTGCCATTTTCATCAACAGCGACCTTCATTATATTCTTCTTCTATAGAAAAGAACAATTTGAGGATAATAACCGTTTGAAACTGAGGGAAACACTGACAGTTTTCTATTCTAAGGATGCTGAGCCTACAGCCTGCAGGCACTTTGTTTTCTCTGTGTGACGTTCATGACTATACATTCTTCCCATCTAAGTTTTCTTTCTGAAACAGTATGCTTCTGAAGAAGCATATTTTTCTGCTATCAGATACAAGATGCTCTTTATCTGGAGTAGCTAAAAGGAATACTCACTGCCTTGCAAAGTGTAAGAGAAAGGTTAGGATGTCAACAGCTGTGTCATGGGATTACTCCAGTCAATACTTGTCTTCACTCTGATAGTTCCTCACTTTTAGAAGGAAAATAAGCTACCTCTTGGTCTGTGTGAAACATAATGAAATCTGGAAAAAGCAGAACATATCTGCTGTGCTCCTGATATTCTACAAAGCTAAAGACAGTACCCAAAAAGAAGTAAGGAGAAAAAGAATTGCTGAACTTTCAGTGCTGTCATGATGGATTTCAATCTGTTATCATTTCCCATTGCTTAGTTCACATAAGCTAATGTTTTCAAGAAGACAGAGACTTTTAGCCTCTGGTTGAACATCATGACCAGAAAATATACTTGGAGACTTGATGAAGGTTACTGTAGACAGATTAGTAGCAGTGTCATGCAGACAAAGGCTGTGGTGATTGTTCTATGAGTGAGTCTACACCACAGTGAATACAGTGTAAACAGACATACTGGCACTAAATGAGTCAGCTCATATGTTGGTAACACTGCAATTATGGTATCATGAATATTAATAAAACCTAACTGTGCGTACTTACTCAGCTTCTCAGGAGGTAATGGGAGCTACTTATAAAATCTGCCAGAATCCAGTAGATCTAGCATGAATATAGCTACACTATGACCATCTGGCTCTTGGCTACTGTATTTTGTCACTTGTTTTGGAATCGAAATGCATCACTGATAAACACCAAATGCTAAATTGTAATTTCCATGTCATTTGTCAATGGGGAATACCCACGAAGCTCCAGATGATCACCTGCAAGATTGCTGAGCTCTTCAGAATCAGGGCCAGTAAATTTCTAGATGACTTAATGTGAGCATTTGCATGAACCTTTTGAAAGACGAGCAGTTCACGGGTCATGTACAGTGGCACTTGATTTCAAGTGCTTTCCCCTTTACTGTACTTCCTCTTTGGCAACAGCTTAGTCAAAATAGAATGGAGAAGATACAGGTTGCTGATTTGCAAGGCACATGCCATACAAAATCAATTTTCTGGGTTAAAACATCCAGTATATGCCCTTCTTTCCACTGATTAAAAATAAATATATCTACTATTGGCTTCCCCAGGGGCAATTCCTGCCTGACCAACCTGGTGGCTTTCTATGGTGGAGTGACTACATCAGTGGACAAGGGAAGAGCTAAGGATATCATCTATCTGGGCTTCTGTAAGGCCTTTGACACAATTCCCTACAACATCCTTCTCTCTAACTTGGAGAGAGATGGATTTGATGGATGAACTGTTCATTTGATGAGGAAGTGGTTGGATGGTCGCATCCAGGGACTAGTGCTCAATGGCTCAATGTCCAGATGGAGATCAGTGATGAGTGGTGTTCTTTGGGGGTCTGTACTGGGACCAGTACTGTTCAATATCTTCATCAATGACATAGACAGTGGGATCGAGTGCACCCTCAGCAAGTTTGCGGACAACAGCAAGCTGAGTGATGTGGTTGACATATTGAAGGACAGGATGCCATCCAGAGGGACCTGGACAGACTGGAGAAGGGAGCCCATGTGAACTTCATGAGGTTCAACAAGGGCAAGTGCAGGGTCCTGCACCTGGGGCAGGGCAACCCCCAGTTATCAGCAAAGGCTGGGGATGGAGGGATGGAGAGAAGCCCTGCCAAGAAGGACCTGGTGGTACTGGTGGATGAAAACCTGGACATGAGCTGGCAATGCACACTTGCAGCCCAGAAAGCTAACTGCATCCTGAGCTGCGTCCCCAGCAGTGTGGCCAGCAGGGCGAGGGAGGGGATTCATGCCATGGATTTTAAGAAGTTTTGTTGAGGCTGAGATGATGCAAAAGGAGAGGTTTATATTTCTTAATGCAACTACGCCTCATTGGGAATTTCTGAATTTAGCTGTGTTGTCAAGTTATTGTTCTTTCCCTCTTGTCTTATTTTGCAAGGTATCCATGCAGATCTGTCTTTCCTCAGAAAAAATAGCAAAAAGCAGAGCAGAAAAAAACATAGGAAACTACTGAGAGAATCCTGTTGTGTAAAACATCTCAAAGATAGTGAAAGCAACATATATATTCAAGATAAACCCATTACCACAGCTCCACTTTTTATTTAAAGGAGTGTGAACCTAGTCAAAACAATTTAGTTCAAGTTTCTGAAGGTTTTGATTATTTGCTTGTTCCGTTCATATACAAGATGGGTCTGTGTCGTGCCACTTGCTAAATAAAGAAAAATGACTCATTTCCTTAACAACTGGAGGGGTTTCTAACAAAGCTAAAATGTGAAGCTACCATAACACAATAAGCAGAAACAAAGCATAATAGGATGTCTTTTTTTTTTTCTAAGTATCAGTGAGGAATAAAATTCCACGCAGAACTTTAATTACTATTGGTGGGAGGAAAAATGGAAACTGTGAAGGATTTCAGTGAAGTCATTGATACAAAAACTCCCTGAGATTTGAGAGGTATTTTTGCCTATTTTTTATTAATGGCCATAGCAATTTGTTATGTAATTCCAGTATATGTTTCTTAATTGATGTGGAAGTCACACACACAGTGTTTTGCTGTTGTCCGTATACAGTTAAAAAGCACAAGTATTTGACCATATTAGGCTAATTTTGCTAGACAGATTCAGTTCATGCTTCAGCTGTCAGAACAACTGCTGCCTTCATACTGTTACCGATTTTGACATTCCTTTGAGCGACTGAAATATCACAGATTCAAGGTAGGCTAGATAATGGTGGTGCTTTATTCTCAATGATTTTAAAATGTGAGGTTAGCTTAACAAAATGTTTACACTGAAGAATTTTCAGTTTTTCCCAAGTATAGACATGTTTGGACTACTGTTGCACAACACAGGAAATAGATGACAAAATAATTCTGTAGGTATATGTATGAATATAAACTAATATATACACAAATTAATTATGCGCATTTCATCATTTATAACATTAATAAGTATAGCTTATTAATGGTCAAGCTTGTGCAGTCTTAGGTCCCATTTACTAAAACAGGGTTTAAAGGTCCTCAACGGTTCACAGGTTCAAGGTCTCAGAGCAGTGACAGAGAAGAATGAGGAGAAACCGCAAACTAATCTGATAATTTACATTAGCTGTACACCTTTGAACAACTCGCCTGCATTTTTACCATCTTGTCATTAAGATAAACAAAAATGTCTTCTGCTTTTGCCACGAACACAATGAATTATCTTACCCAGTTCCCATCTCCCCAGAGAAAAGTAAACTGAGGAACACGGAAAGATAGTTGATGTGCAGTTGCAGAATACAGCAGCCTTACTGACTGTGAGAGGGACAGGAGCAGAGAATTTATGTTTCCCAAGTTCCCTACTTCAGTCCACAAATATGAATGGGTCTGCTGTGGAAGCAATATTGCTAAGAAAATTTGCCTTGTATGAGTCACAGTTACTCTGTGGCAGAATTTGTAAGCTGTATAATGAATGAGAGAAGTCATATGACAGCTATTTTTCAAACCCTTTTCCCGGCATATTCAGCCTGCTCTTATAACCATGCTGAAGTTCTTTCCTTTTTTTCTTTTTCCAGCCTCAGAGTCCCCTTTAAAATATATCTCTGACCTTCAAAGGTTTTGCTCTGTCACTACTGTTCAGCCATTCTTAACCTTAATTGGACTGTAGCTGCTCCAGTGACACGGCTGTGATCTGCCTGGAAAGCTGCTATCGTTTTGGATACAGTTTCCTCAGACGAAGAATGCACACATACATGTACTGGGGGCATGTGAATTCAGACTTTAAATATGCTCCATATTAGTATGCATCTTTACGTGTAAGTCTAGTGACTACCTTTGTGTCAAATAGTAATTAGTTTAAAAAATGAAATAGTTATTTGTTGAGTTTGGTCTGCAAAAAGTGAAGGTGTTGCCCAAAATGGGATTAGAAAAATTTCCTGTAGTTCATAGGTCTGTTGATGCAATACATGGAGGCATCTGTAAGGGCTCTTTTGGGCTTAACTGCTGTGCGTTTTCTCTGCAAAAAGCGAGTTGGACTTGGTGTAGAAGTTCAACCTTTGTCTTCTGCCAGTGAACCAAACTCTAAAATTTATCTATTCTTATTCTGAGTATTGTCAGATTTGAGTCCTGACTGGTATCAGTGCAGAATGTCCAAATCAGAGAACTAGTGTTATCTTCACTGTACCCACTTGTCTCCAATGTCTTCACTACCTTTAGGCAAGTGGTTTTTTGCCCTCTATCTTTATATGACTATGTAATAAAGTGGAAAGCCTTCTAGTTGATGTAGCCCTACTTTTGACATATGCCTATCAGCAAGGGCAGGCATAGCTTCATATGCTACATGAAAAAAAGACCTTTCTTGCCTTGTTTTTATCTGTCCTACAAGAATTTCAAGGATTAAGTGTTAGCTCCAAGACTAGTGTCCAAAAAAATAATACCCACTTCAAATATTCTATAGTAAATATAATATGATACAAGTCTTTGTTAAATAATCACTTTACAGGAAAAAAATCCAATTCTGTATTCTTTTCTAAAGATGCTAATTTGAATAATCTCTCAAACAGCTTCCATCTACTAGAATTATTAAAGTTTGATTTATTTTTTAGCCATGCTTGAAACATCGGAAAGTACTTCACTTCAGAATATATGGAACAGCTTTTCCAGAAAGCTACCTATAAAACCGACATTAATATCCAGTTCATATCCAGTCCTTTTTTCATCAGTCTGTATCTCAGTAAACTGAACTCCACTGGGACCATACTCTTCATCCATGGATTTTATTATTTAATGTTCTGTGAAGTGCAAGTAAACTCTGGAAAATTCAGCTAAAATAATAAATATCAATTAAAAATATTGACCCATATGAAGAAAACACTCAAATGTGCCCTATTTAACTATGTCCCAGGAGGAAGGAAAAGCAATTAAAGAAAAGAAATAAATCAGTTTTCCCCCATAAATGTCATATTTGGAAAACTGTCAAGTATACCATAATTAGCAATACTTATGCTCACTATTTCCTCCAACCTTCTGATCACAGGATTCCATTTCTCCCATTTTCAATTACTGGTAAGTATGGAGATTAAATTATCTCTGCCAATTGTCTGCCCTAGATTAGTTACTTGGAAGTTTTCAACTCTGTCTGGCTCTTCGTCTGAAATAGCCACACAGTAAGAGTATATGGGAAAAAATAACAACCAAGTTACAAATGAGGATGCTGTTAAAACCAGATTAACATTATTATGAAGTCATGAATAAAAGAGCTTGCTTGCTTGATTCGCTAACTAGTTATAAAAGGAAAGAAAAAGTTGCCAGATGTACCATCAATAGACAGCAGAAATTGCATGTTGAGCTAGTAAAAGTCTACCCCAGGAGCAGTAGGACCTACAGGAGTTGAGGAGATAAGCTTGCATGCATGAGAGGTTATAAAGTGTCTGAAGGTTTCTGCCTGTCTAAATAGATGGGGATGTATAATCTAGCTTTTGACTAAGACGGTCTAAGATATGTAGGGCAGAAGGTACTCTGAAGGTGTAATAACTGGCTGAGAAGATGTAGATTCTGTTCACACAGTCTACTCAGATGAGAACTGAGGGATATGGGAGATGTTTCCTATCCACGTCAACTAATGAATGGGTTAAATGAAGCAGCAAAGGACTGATCTCTGTAGTCCCTTAACCTGTTGTTTTGCTGGATAGATTACTGATTTCTAGGCTCCTACCCGCTTCAAGAAGGAAGATCCTGCCTCAGCTGAGGAGGTGCCAGGGGAAGCCACAACCCTCTATAGAAATCTGAGAAAATATTGGCAAACAACATGTGTGTGTTAAACCCTCTTGAACACTTGCCCATGTGAAAGGAATTCTAAAAACAAAGTATATGAATGATCAGGGCTGGGAAACTGTACATTCCAGGTGTTCAAGAGCGCTACTTTAATAGGTGCTTTTGCTGCGTTACTAAGAGATAAATTTGCTACATATCAGTTCTTACAAGCAAGCATCAGTTTTCTGCCTTCTTGAGAACCTGTACTTGTTCTTTCTTTAAAAGTGATTTTGATTGACATTATAACTAATAAGTATATAGAGAAAATGTAAGATGCTTCAAAATCAAAATAAACTGACATTCACGCTGCAAGCTTCAGAAATTTAATATTTCTGTCATAAGTATAAAGCAACTAGGACATAGACTATTTCATCTACTGTTCCACTCTGTCATCTCCTTGCAGTAGAAAATTATATTTTTGGTGTTACTATTTTTTTTGGTGTGAATTATATCATTTGGTGTGGCTATTTCTTCATTCAAAGTTCTTCATTCTTCATTCACCTAAAGTTCTGTAGCTCATCCATTGCACTTTTTATTTGGTTTGAAACTCTTTCTTTTCCTACACCCTCACAGAATCAATGAAAACCATGAGAAGGAAGCATATTGGAGGGAAAGAACAAATAGAAATGGCTTATGAGAAGAAACACTAAAGCTCTTAGAGGGCCCCAAAAGTCCAGGTTTTTCTATGCTTTACAAAGAAGCACAGGATCTTCCTCTCTGTCTATCTGAACTAGACAGGGGGCTTCTTTGTTTATTAAATTAAAGGAAAAATCTGAATAAGAAAAAGCCCAAATGTGATATACTTGAAAAATGACAGCCTGGTGACCCTGCAATGTAGAATCAGATAAAATATCAGATCTATACTCACAAACATGAGGAATCAGTAACTGTTTGATTAATGGCTCTAAGGAAGTGAAATGAATAGCAATTAGAAAAGTGGTATAAAACGTTTAAAGAAGCCACAAATACTTTTGTGACAGCAGTCACCACAATATCCTGAGGGATGTTTTCTTGTAGAAATGGAGTGGCAGTGGTACTATGATGGTGTGAGGCAACTAGATAAACTTTGCTTGTAAAGAACTTAGAAAGTTCCATAAGTTTAAACATTTTAAACACAGAAAGTATAACTTATAAAATATAAACCTAACATCTTCCTTATTAGTCAATTCAACCACTTTGAAGCCATTATACTCCTAGGAAGCTCTCAATAACTGCAATATGCTTTAGAACAGGCCTTACGAGTCACAGATAATGTGAAATCATTAATGAGTTACAGAGAACTCTGAGATTGCTTTACAGAAAAGAAAGATCTTCCTGCTTTTCACAGAAAGCCCTTGATTTCAAAAATATCTACTGTGACAGAGACCTTTCACCAGAAAAGTGTGAAGATATTAGATCTTTATCTATACTTTACGTATAGTATACTTTTCAAGTTAGAATATTCTAGACTAGAATCAAATATGACTAAAGACTAATTAATAACAAGACTATATAAGACAATAAAACTAAATCAAATATGACTGATTTAAGTCCTTGCTTTCCTGCACACTTCTTGTATGACTTTGGGCACTTTTTTTTCATATTTATTTGCAAATATCAATACCATTAGCCACTTTCCAGCAGCATTGTGTTCTGTGCTAAAGATAGCTAGGTGAAATAGAAAAGGGAGTGTTTATGTATCTTTAAAAGTCCTGATAATGCAAATCTATTTTTTAACACTTTTGCACTGGAAATTTAGAGACAATCCACTGACCAGTATCAGAACTGTGTTGTCTTTCTAATTCCACTTCTAACCATGGGGCCTGCATCAGTAGCTAGTCAAACAGTCAATATCTTTACTTAAGCCGATGCTTAAGAGCTAATTTGTTTCTTGCAGCCTGCTTCTGTTTATTGAGACAGGCCAGAAGGATTCCATAGGGTGACAAAGAGCTGGTCTGCTTTCTCATTCTGCTGAGGCAACGAGGATGATTCAAGGATTGGAGCATCTCCCTTATGAAGAAAGGCTGAGAGAGCTGGGACGCTTTAGCCTGGAGAAGAGAAGGCTGAGGGGAGACCTTATCGATGCTTGTAAGTATCTGAAGGGTGGGTTGAAGGAGGAGGGAGCCAGACTCTTTTCAGTGGTTGCCAGTGAGAGGACGAGGGGCAACGGGCACAAGCTGGAACATGGGAGGTTCCACTCAAATATGAGAAGAAACTTCTTTGCGGTGAGGGTGCCAGAGCCCTGGAACAGGCTGCCCAGGGAGGGTGTGGAGTCGCCTTCTTTGGAGATTTTCAAGACCCGCCTGGATGCAGCCCTGAGTAACATGCTCTGACATGCTCTGGGCAATCCTGCTTCGGCAGGGGAGTTGGACTAGATGATCTTTATGGTCCCTTCCAACTCTAAAAAATTCAGTGAAATTCAGTGAGGCACTTCCAGAGGAGAAACTTAGGTCATGCAGGAGAAGAGGCAATTGCTGATGCATTTTTTTCATCAAGCAATGTACATGTCTAGTAACTGAGAGACAATCACCTGCCCTTTTTTAATGGATACACATTCTGTGAAAACTCTTTTCACAGACACACAGTTTTAACGTCCACTACATTATCTGGCCCTGAAAGCGCCAACCCTGAGCAGTTTGCTTCTAAATTATGATGCTTCTTACACCGAAGTAACGTTTTTGGGTGATCTGGTAATGCAGGGGCTGTGGCGCTGTGGGTATTAATGCTTCTAAAGCGTGCTGGCTAACTTATTTCACCTCGAAAAGAGAGAAAGACAATCTTCATTTCCAAGCCTAGCTTATTATAGATTTCAGTTTGGAAAGAAAAATAGTTAACATGCTTTACAGATCTAAACTAGAAGAAGAGATTAAATATATTGTACCTATGTAACATAAAACCCTGTAAGCAAAAGCAAAAAATATTTTCTCTCATTCGTGTTACCATATGCGCTACTGGAGAACAGATGATCTTCTAAGTATAGCAGTCATTAAACTGAATTCTTATTTACTGGGCTGACCTTTCTTTGAATTTATTTTTGATGGTAGTTTTCTTGTTTTGGCATAAATTTTAATTTACTCAAGAGAGAGCAGTAGATGATGACATTTCTGTTTGTAGTAAAGCCTAAACTTTTCCGTGAGCTCTGTGATTTTTTTGATTAGTTGCTAAGTTATTCAGGTTATATTAAAATAAACCTCATGTTTGTTCTTGAGTTGTTATATTTTTTTTTACAACTGTATATATATAATGATTGATAGTCTCCTTAGAGAGAAGATTAACGTTCTTCCCATTTTACTGAATAATGAAGAAATCAGCCATTTGGAAATAGCTTCAAATACTTTTTCAGGCATATTTTAAAAGAATTGTCATACCCTCAAGGATTATAGCTACAATTAAAGATGAAAACTATTTTTCTAACGGTGCACTGTTATGAACAATGTCAATATTTTTACTCGGAGGCAAAAACTCCACATTTGTAGGAAAAGCATACCTTTTACTACAGTCCTTTGGATGCTAAACATGGTTCTTGGTGTACATTAGTACAGTTTTCTGCCTTTACATTTGGGGAAATAATTGGCAATCATTCTGTCTCCTCTGCCTACTGTTTAGTGCATAAATAATACCATCTATTCCAGTGCACACCTTGCTAATAATATGTGGCACAAGGAAGAGATGGGGCGGGAAGGGAGTCCTTGTGTTGTCTCTGACTTTGTTGTGAGACCTTTTACAAACTTTCAGAACAAAACCAGTAAGGAAGAGTGTAGCCCAGCAATTTATCGCAGGACAGCAGGCATTGATCTGCTTGGTACACGTGTGCAGGTTTTTTTCATTGCTGCAGTGAGCTGTTGTGTGCATTCTTTTTTATAAATCTCTCAAAGCTCCAAGGCAGGTCACTTTTTACTTAGAAATGGTTAAAGTCTTCAATCGTTTTGTAGAAATGAAAATCTCTGAGAGAATGTGCTCTCCTCCAGCTAAAATTAGAAGAATGAAACATAAGTTGTTCAGCAGGGGACAAAAAAGCCGACTAACCATCACTAGGAAAATATCACTTACTATACTTACTGTCAATAACAGAGCAGGAAATAAGAAATAAAGAAACAAGAGAAAGCCGAAATGCAAAAGCAGCAAAAATTTCACCATAAACCAAAATTTTAAGTGACTCAGATACGGTCAGGAATAATATTTATATGTCTGACCTAGGCAAAAACACATAACTTTAAATATTATTGCAGGTGAATATCCAGTTCTTGATATCTTTCCCTGCTCACTGGTCTTTGAGAAGATTTCAGACACTAAGCCATGTTTGCTGAAAAGGTATACATCGATATCAGAGAAAAAGCCACGTGAACCACAAGATTAGCTGTTAAAGCAGAGCCATTATTGAAGAGAAATATTCGAATAAGGAACAATAGCTGGCATCTAATGTGCTCTCCCCCCATGAAGGTCTTCTGACAGGTGATCTTGTTCTTGATACAGCAGGATGCAACCGCAAACCGATCTCTTGAGAGGGAAGATAAAGTCTCATATGATTCACCATCTTTTGCCTCCAGTTTAGATAGCAGTTTGGTAGGTGACTGTAAACTAGACTCCTTATCTTCTTTTATCTGAAAATGTGTAGAAAAATTCAGAGTTTATTTTAAGACTTTTGCTGCTCAGTCAGCCTGCACTAATTAGCAATATCTGGAATACGGAAGATGGCACGGGCAATTCTTGTTGTGATTATATTTTAAGTAAAAGGATGGTGTCTTGGTGTTTTGGAAGGTTTTTTCCAGTGTTTCACTCAACGCTGATGTACACCATTCAGAAATGTCTTACTTTAATCCCAGAACGATGGTCCCCACGAGTTTTCTCCCTAGCCTGTGACACAAGGATGAGCCTTGCAGTGAATCACACGAATTACAGAAGTGATCTCATCTGTAGCTCCAGGGTGAGCATAGCTTGATGTGCCCAAAATCAGCCTTTGTGAATACCTCAGCACAGACTTTTTAAGCATTGACCTAAAGGGGTATTAGGAGTAACTCTATCTATAGTAACTCATTTCTCCTTTCATAATACTTCCTATGGATGATATTTACTCTTCTGTTCAGTCTAATGAAGTAATGAATCTGAAGCGCATTGGGTAAGAAGCACATAAAGCACCAGTTAGTGTTGCGATTTGTATTGAGCAAACCTCTGACGTGTCATAAAACCAGAACATTTGAGATTAATTCCTCTATTTTGGTTCATATGCACTCTAATTTAATAAAGCTGAAAGGGAAAAAGAGAGGATATTAAAAAATTTTTTTCTCCCTAGCTTGAATTGCAGGTTCAAATATAGATTTATTTCTTAAAAAACAATAATATAACGCCAATGCAAAATGGATGTCTCAGTCCTTTATCTAAAAACTAAAATCCCTCACAGAACTGTTTTAAAGTTTTTTAAAACTGTCCATTAAATCAGTAGGAAAAAAAATTCAGGTACTTCAGAAGTATTTTAGGATGTTCTCCTTTGTTTTGTCTCCAAACAATAAGCCTATTTGCAAAGTAATATCAAAAGGTACAGAAATGTAACAAGAAAAGAAGCTATAGTGCCCTACTTTACTAATTAAGTTACTAGCAATCAACATAATAAACTTTAATATCAATTCAGAGAATTTGGAGCAAGACTGGAAGGACTACTTTCAGACAGATAACAAATTTGCATTCTTATTAAAGACTTACTCTGGGGTTAAACTGCGCTAATGGGATATTTGAAATTTGGGACATACTAACAGCTCTGCTAACATCCTCTGCATACATCTGATATAACCTTTTTTCAACAAGAAAGCTGAGTTGAAGCTCAAGTAGAAGGCCTTCTACTTCACAAAATATAACCAGAAGACCTGGGGTCTGCCTGCTTTCTCTGTGTAGATGAGCCCTGTATTTCCTTTAAAAAGTTGTTCAGCTGTGGTATGTTTTCCTGTAAAGATCGTCCTACCTGTGCATATGCACGCAGAACCAAATTCTGGGGTTTTTTTCCCAGAAGATTTTTGTTTTGTTGTTGCCTTTTGTTTTTGTGTTTTGTTTTTGTGGTTTTGTTTGTTTTTTTTTTTAATCTTTACAATATCTAATTTCCCTTCTTCAGTATTCATAGGACACAGGAGGTTTTTTGACTCAAAATAAATTTAAGATTTTGTGGACCAGATTATTCAACAAAATGGTTTCGGGAATATTATGACCCAATGCTCTGTACGGACAGCAAATACTTCTATCCAGAAAAACAGACTACAAGGAACAGCAGGGATAGTCCAACAGCCAGAGATTGTGGCGTGGTGAGGAGAATTAAAGCAGATAGCAAGAGCATACTGCAGAAACAGTACTGAATTTATATATTGGATGCTAACTACTTGCTTAATATGCATCAACACTGAACAATACTAGACTTTTTGGTTTGCTTTGTTTCCTCTTATTGTGAAAAAAACTTAATTTTCCTCGGAAGGTTCAAATTTTTGTTCTTTAAAACAAAAGAAATAGACTAGATTAGATTTATTGTAAAAGTCTGGTCTAAAGTTATTCTTGTGACATTTTCTGAACGCTTACTATTCTGGACTGATTTTATGGTACAATACAGTCTCCATCTTCTTTTCTTTTCCCCTCCACTGCCTCTTAATTTCTCTCTGTTCCACAGAGAGACTTAAATTAGCAGTGTGTCTCTTTCCCCTGGAAATTCTTGCATTTATCACTTCCTGCTAACATTCCCTCTCTTTCACAGCTTACAACTATATTTGCTGTCACTTACTGCGAAAAATAGTTAAATTCTGAACAACTACCCTCATCTTTCAACTTTAGAATTTGCTACTTGTGTTTTGGAGAAGGCCCCGTACTACAGAAAACTTGCTGATTTTTTTCATCACTTTTATTTTTTGCATCTTCTGCACAGGAGAAAAACCCACACGTCAATATCATTCTTAATTTGAAACAGCATTACTCACCTATTTGAAGTTTAAACATCTGCTGAATGTTTTGCTAAATCAGGAATTGACTATATTGTGTTTATTCAATGAAAAGTGCAATCATTCTTGACATTTAACCAAATAAAACTCTCTGATTTGATTTTGCAGAGTAGTTTTTCCCCTGGTTGTACCAAAATAACAGCAAGAATTTTACAAGATGATTCTCAGTATATTATCTTGACAATTTGATCAAAAATAGTCTATACCTTAAATTCACTATGTAAGCCTGAAAGTTCTCAAGTAGTTTAGAAGAAAAGCTGTTACAAAATGGGGAACATGAACTCTATTATTCCACACTGTAAGCTATGTGAATAAAAGCAATTCTTTAATAAAAAAAGAACTTCTTACTCTTATATTGATATGTTAATGTTGCTGGATCTGCTTTCTTCTTTTTCTTTTTTTTTTTTTCAGTGTAAAACCTCTTAGTAGGAAATCATACTTTAAATGAAAGACAAGGTTTCTTCTTTACTGGCAGTAAACAGGAGAAAAAAAAAAGACAATAACATCAAATCCAGAATAATGTTCACAAACACAATAATATACAGAAAAAAAAAAGTTTGTTTATAAGAAGCTATTTTTCTGGGCTTATATATATAGATATATATAGACACACAGATACAAACTTATGTTTTCAGGATTATTGTACTATTTTTGTGCACTTTGATACAAAGAAATCTAAAGTGTAAATTCTAATGATACTGAAAGCTTATTTGTATTACATTCATAAAAAAAGACCCAGCTGATGGGCTGAAAGTCAAAAGCAGTATCCACATATGATCTTAGAAAAAACATCCTACAGACCTGAGAATATCCCAGAGGGAATAAAAGTTTGTTCACTTCCTTGAGGTTTGCATTAGTCTAAAGGAGGCATGATTCTTCTCTTTCTGCACAAAACATTGCATTTAGGGTGACTAGTTTTCTTGGATGATTAAGAATGAACTGAAACTTCTGATCCATAGACAGAGTCCACTTGTTCCACTAATTCTACATGAAAACACTTCACAAACAATAACCGGACCTCAGTTCATAAATCTTGAACTGAAACTATCTAGTAACTTTATATGGGCTTAAAGGAAAAGGTTTCATTTATTTGAATATAACAAAACAAATTTCATATGAGGTGTTCTGCCAACTAATGAAAACCATAGCATTAACACTTGTAACAACATTGTAAAAAGTAGTCACTTATTTCTTATTCTAGGAAAAACTACTAAACTGAGATACTTATAAAAAATGTCATTAATTTTATGATCTGTAATTGCATAGGAAAATATACTGGAGTCTACTAACATAAAGGATAACTTAAATACTTTACACGACATGAGGATACTTGTGATGTAAGATGTTGTAAGGTAATGAAAAGTCTCCCAAATGTTATGTCAAAAATCATAGTTTTGTGAGCCATATCACAAGGGTAACTGTATTAACCTTTAGAAATACAAGTATTGTCCAGTCGTTTAACCACATGATTTGCATGACTTGTGAAGCTAAAAGCTTGCTCAACATACACGTTTTTCAACTGGGGAAAGTGTCCTCGATAAAAGCAAGGTGGGAAGTAAAGGAACAAGATTAACATGAGTGTTGCATCTGCCTCCATTACATAGTTTATTTCTCCTTTGTGGGTGAAGATATTAAGACTCTGCTTTTAATTTTATTTAAATATGAACTATATGCAGACAGGGTTAATTGGGACATATTTTTTCTACACTGACTACACTTTATGACTGAGATGAATACCTAAAATCAGGTGTTGATGCTAAATCCTGCACCAAATCCCTGATGACAGAACATCTAAGGGAAAAAGTGAGAATACAGACAGTTTTAACTTTACTTTCACAAGGAGGCTTGTGTGGAGACAGAGTATCTTTGAAAAGCACGGGGATGTGGTCAGGTCCCACCCCGTGGAGACTCAACACTTTCCCTGAGCTGTTCCTGAGGGCTGAGTTTCCAGGGCTGTGTAGCTGGGGAAGCCAGCAGCACCCACGTGCAGATGCAATGCTGGCTGCAATCCGGTAACTGACAGGTGTAATGGATATCTACACCAGCTTCAAGTCTTTTTGACCTACTGCCTCGAGCAAAACTGGGTTTGCCTCAAGTTTCTGAGACGATTGCATCCAAAGCTGTGTTTCTCCTGTCTTAAGACGCCTTCCTCACAAAATGTCCTTTTTTTACTGTTCCCTCCAAGTCAGCTGATATGCAATCTGTCTGCGTGATTAAGCACAGGAAAGGTAATAACATTCTGAACTTTGACACTCCTATTATTATTTATTGTACAATTCTTGGCATATTTTCTAGGGTTAGGCTTAGACTGCCAACTGCATAGGATAACAGCATGAAACGATATTTGGATTTAGCTACGCATTTACTTCTCCACTTACTTATTGCATAATCATTGCAGTTCATACACTTAAATAAATTAAAACCTGCATTGACAAATTTCTAGCTTAAAAAATAGTCACCTTCTATTTGTAATAGCCATTCCTGATACAGATTAAAGACCACTTGTAGCACAGAATGACCTCTGTGCCTTTATTGTGCTTCACATTTGGTCTCTCTCTGCTGTATCGTCATCTATACTTTTATAATTTTTCCTGTTGTCTCAATATCAGCTGTTGTCAGGGTTAAAACTGTAACACTTTTTGCTGTACTTGCTACATTCCGAACACTGTTGCATGCTCTGTTCCTCTTTGTTTATTTAAGGTCAGGATCTTGATCACTGCTATCGGTGCACAGTACTCCCAGTGCTTACATTCTTTCAAATCTTCATTTAGAATTTCTGTTTCCTTGATCTCAAGCTTTTATGTCTACTACGTTAGTACCATACCAAGATATTTTAACATACGCATTCCACGTTTTTTCTATTTAGACTACTATAAGAAATGATAACTTCCCATAGCTTCCTCAAGTAATAACTGGAATGGTTCTTCACTTTTGTAGAATAAAGGGCTATTTCATTCTGAAATTTTTAATTTTCTTTTTTTTTTTTTTTTACAAAATCTTTAGATGTTATTGACTGGTTCCAGTAGAAGGAAAGAGGAAAATTTTCCGTGTTGCACACACTTTTTCAGATGTTAACTCTTTACCATTGGGTAAGAAGAGGATAAATGATACCTTGCAAATTGTCATGGGATAGAAATCCTCCTCCAGCCATTATCAAACACTATTCCCACACTTACAAAACCAAGTGTCTTATCTTTCTCTCTACAATTGTTCTCCTTTAAGTAAAATATAAAGAAAGCAAAAAGCTTATCTTAAAAGCATGTGATTAGCGAATTGTTTTGTTCAAATATGTCTTTCTAATGCTGCCTAATTTGCCTTATCATTCTTACTCACTATCCATGGAGAATACCAGTTCAGTTCCAATGCATCCTTCCCTTGCTTGTCTATTTTATCATACCATTCCTTGACTTGATCTCTGTTACTGAAATCTAGTATCTCAACATCTAGTTGACACTGTTTGTTACTTCATTTAGCCTCCTCTTATAGTTCTTTCATCTTTTTTTTTTTTTCCTTATACATTGGGCCATCTGTTTTCTCCTGTTCTGTTCTCCAGTGTACCGGTCCTACAGAATGCAGATGGCTAATTTCATCTGCTGTCACTATTTTTATGAGTAAAATACTCACCACCTGCCTCAATGTGGGGAACCTTGATCTGACGAGATTTGAAAAGGAGGCAGCAGAGGGACTGCAAAAAGGAATTGAGAAGACACAGCAGAAGTCCTGAGGCTTGTGGGGGCTTTCAAATGTCTTGCCATCCATTTAGCCAGAGGGAGAGGGGATTTTGTTGGCTCTGCACTCTCCTCCCAAGTAAAGCTGCAGCTGCCAAGGTGCTCTTGTGGTTTTTGTTGTCTCTGGTTTCTGCAACTTCCATGCCTGTAGAATTATTACAGGTGCAGTGTTTATCCTAGAGAGAAGGGATTATTCTCTTTAGGAGATACAAAGGCTGCATAGATCTTTTCTCACCTTACTGCCTCGGTCACAAGTGAGTTACTAAATTTAGGGCTTTTTTAATTTTTAATGTGACGATTTTATTTTTTTAGGGAAGAATGCAAAATCACAGGATCAACTCCTACATACAGAGGGACAGAGGGTGCCAGGAGAGACATAGGCTGCAATAATCCTTCTTGCAGGATGCGGTTTGTGCAAGGCCAAAAGAGAACCATTCAGGCATGTAGATTGCAGGTACTGTCTATAACTTCATTAAATTAATGTCATACTTCAAACCCATTTTCCAGATTTTCTACATCCAGGGCAGTATAATCTAACTTTTTGTATTATGTATCTATAATCAACCTGTCACATGGTATCTAGCTATAATATGCTATGGCCTAAAAGCCCCAAGCAATACATCATGATTTACTTATAGATTGCATCAAATCTTCAAGTGAAATTGAAAAAATCACAGTAGTCTCCTCAGATCCCAGTTTCACTATTTAAACTTAATATTGGGATTCATGCTCCAATATTAGTATTTAGTACTGGAATTCATAGTATGGGAATTCATGCTCAAATATGTTCTCACTTTGAAAGTCTTACCTATTAAGAGTGCTTAATAGCTATTTTAATATTCATAAAGATTAAATTTTTATGATTATATAGCAAGTAGCCTGTTGCTACTCTAAGAGCTGGTGGTTCCTCAGTCAAAATGTGCCCACAGTGCTGCTGTATGTTAAAAAATATTCTTGTAAATCATTGCTGTTAAACATTTATGGCATTAAACCCCTTGGAGTTACTTACATTTCGCTGCTGAAATGAAAGCCAGAATGATTTGAATTGATGAGGTAGTCCATTGTCTTTCAAATTCAAAGTAATTTTTGGTGTGCATTTCACTTTTTCAGTTGATGACAAAGGACGTTAAGTAAAGAAAAGTCTCATCTAGATTTACTGAGACGCAACCTCGTATTATATTTAGACTTATTTTGCTCGGTCTTAGAATGGGAATTAAAAAATAAATTTATATTAATTTATTCTTGAATGATACTGAGTAATTGTGTTTCAAGATGTAAACATACTGAAATTAAATATATTTCATTTTTTAAAGTGTGTTTAATTACCCAAATTCAAATAGAAAAGAACCCATTCCTCAATTTTATACATCATAATATGTTTTTTTAAACAATCCCTTTCAAATTACTTCTGTCTTCTGCAATTATAGAAGAAAAATTACATAGTGAATAGTTTAATTGAAAGGAAAGTAAGTAACAGGTTTTCATCTGAAAATAAAGTGCTGGAAGCTGAGATGAATCAATTTCAAGTTTTAAACATAAGCTAACCAACAATTCCCAGAAAAGAATTCCCAGACTGCCTAATTCTTGGAGAAGGAAGTAACAACACCTATTTCGTGAGAATAATCTGCCAAGGAACCTATAAATTCTGATGATTTTAGGTAGGAAAGAGAAGATCATTTTCAGACTCTGACAGTTATTACCGGACTTGTTAGCAATGTAATTTGCCGTAGGTTAAGCTGCTGGCAGACGTTCCTCAGTAACTAGGCTATAAAACAGTAGGAAACTGATGCTTGATTCGAAAAAAATGTAAATAGGAGTTTTCAATCACTGACTTTGGGAAGACATTTATTATTTAGATGTCATTAGTTACAATGCCTTGACACACTGCAGTACCTCTATCTATTAGAGAGGTTAATTTAATGCTTTTACCATGTTTGCTGTTGGCAGATAAGCATTTCTTTTAGATACTGAAAGCATACCTAGAAATGCTAGAGACAATGCAAGCTAGTTAGAATAAGAAGTAGGTTTTATACAATTTTTTATGAGCTGCCCTACCAAAGTTCAACTTATGCATGGACAGAAGCACTGGACAGAAGTCTTAAAACACTCCTGGGTTTGTAGGTCTCTACTTTTTTGCTTTTGGTGACAGATAAACCTTTATGTGTATAAATATTAGAATTTGCATCCAAAAAGCTCATTCATTCTAAAATTTCAAATACTTCTTATGTTTGTATTCCCAAACTTAAGCAACTTTGCAGACTTTAGCCTATGCATATGTCATGGAGAGTTTCATGTATATTTTTGTCATGTGCCTTTGTTAGTCATGTACCATGTTTTAATGCACATATTTTTTGATAGCGTATATTCTGTCTTCATCTAACAAGTCCTTTTGGAAGGAAAAAGATGCAGCCGGGATTCTGCTTTGTTTACATGGAGCATCAAAGTAGAGTATTCTTGACCACTGACCATAACAACACTGACAACCAATGACAACATTACAATGAAGTGGGACGACAGAGGTGAAACATCAGGAAAAAAAAAATTATAATATTTGGTCCGTGGGTTCGTATACATGTAGACATGTGTGTCAGGCCCTTACCCATTTTGCAGCAGTTCATTACATAAATCTGTGGCCTTGATCCTGCCAGAAGCACCATTCTGATTTGCAGATGCAGACACAGCTTGCTAAACTCTGCTATGATTTGCCCAAAGGACAGATGGAAGAATGCAGAGGCCACCTGAGCAGTCCTCAAGAAGGTACAATTAAATCTTAGGGTGAACACTATATTATCATTAATTTCTTTATGAGTAAAGGCAGGTAGGCATCCCCATGCCTAGTATGTGCAGCTCTCTGGGAAACTTGTCAAAGCTTCTGCCTCCAGCAGTTTCTAAGTCCTTTTAGTTGAGTGAAACAAATTTTGGTGATCAGTGTACACGGCACACCCGCCGAGAGACTGGCTCTGTCTTACTGCTGTGTTGTCTGAGGCAAGACATGCTGGAAGAGTTTGAATTACGTGGGCACTACAGTTACTGTAAGCAACACATTCATACTTATAAACTATTACTGCTGGCAGCACCTTCAGCGTGGCAAAAGCATTTTTGCTCAAGAATGCATCTAGAATACTAGAGGATACAGATGAGGCCAGAACTTGAGTACGGCATGAACCTGGATTATTGTTTTCCTTGTGGATGAAGAGAGCACCATGGCATGAAGCAGTGGGTTTGACCTTGTGGCCTCGGGAGCTTTTCTGATTCCTATTCCAAAATCTTTGTCTAATCCCTCTGTTTTTCAGGTTTCCTTCAGCATAAACTTTTAGAAATAAATAATTCCTATCTTAAGTATATATATATATATATATAGGTTGCATTATATAAAATTTCCCTTTTTAAATACTGTCAGGAACAGCAAGCACAGCCTCCCTGTGGCAGAGGAGAATGCAGAAATAGTTATTTGTGTGCTTTGCAGAGCTGTTCAATAGGGCTGTTGGTTCAAAAAGCAGCTCAAGACAAGAACTGGTTGCAGCAAGTCTGGAATTGATACTTTGGAATGTCAAGCTAGAGAAATTTTCTCTATGAAAGGTGGTTTACAATGAATTAACAAGAAAATTTCATTACCACTGGTGAAGGAGAATGGCACTGTTGGCAAACTTCTGGGCCTCATTACTACAAACATGGAAGCAGAAGAGAGGGTGTTCTTTATTAAACGCATCATCTGTAGATTACAGCACATTGTCAAGTGAGTAATAGCAAATTGGCAAAAAAACCCTGGAGGAAATCCAAGGCACCAATGGCTTTCTTTCCAGCTGTCAAGATACTTAAAGTGGAATTTTGCAAAGGTCTGCCTGGTGTCTGTTTCTGTTCAATATTTTCATCAATAGCTTAGATGGATGGAATGAAGGAAATGCATGCAGGAAAAACAAAGCTGGGAGGAATTATTTATTTTCTGGAGTGCAGAATCTGAATAAAATATCATAAATCAAATGAACTTTGATCCACAAAATTATTTTTGATACAAACAAGTATAAAGTGCTACATGTTGTACGGAAAATCAAATGCACAGATGCTAAATTAAAACTTGGGTAGACAGCAGCACTGCAGATGAAAGAGTTTGGGGGTTTGAGTGGATCGAAGCCCTTGAATATGAATCAACAACATGGTGCCGCCGTAAGAAAGACTAACCTCGGATTCATAACAAAAACAATTCCTTGTATGACAAAAAGCAGAGAGCCGAACAGTTCCATTCAGCTTGTCTCTGCTGAAGCATGGAACACTGTGTTCGCTTTCCAGTGAATAAAGAGGCAGAGAAATCTGAGACACTCTGTCAGAAGGCAGTAAGACATGAGAAAATTAGAAAACATGAGGAGCTTTCAAGGCCACAAAAAAAGGAGACTGACAGGACATCTGACAGTTGTTCTGATTTAGAAAAGTCTTATGAAAAGGAAATTTTCTCTCAACACCTTGTTTTTTTAGATATTCTTTTAAAAAAAAGATGCTGTTCTATGATGTGTAACCAAAAGCACTTGTGCATGGCACCATATCTCCTGCCCTCCCTAAGTACCCCAGAGAACCTCCATTTTCTAAGTATTCCCTCTCTAAGGGCCTCCAGTGTATAGCCATCTCATGGTCAGTAATCCAAATACAGCTCCAATATAACATAAACAAACAAACAAATAAACACTTAAATGCTGTCTAAGGATAAATTTAGCTAGAAAATTGACTTGAAAATGAGATAGCCGCTTCCTGGATTGGGTAAACAAAAGTTCTCCCAGGTCTTGCTCTCTCTTCTGTACTAAATATAATGACTGTTCTGTCCCTGATACTCAGGCTCTGCCTCAGAACAGACTCGGTAATGTTTCTGTTCTGGAGACCCATCCACAATCATCGGAGGGCTGGAGCACCTCTGCCGTGAGGACAAGCTGGGAGAGTTGGGGTTGTTCAGCCTGGGGAAGAGAAGGCTCCAGGGAGACCTTAGAGCCCCTTCCAGTCCCTAAAGGGGCTACAAGAAAGATGCGGAGGGACTCCATCAGGGAGGGGAGCCATAGGATGAGGGGTTTAAACTGAAAGATGGGAGATTTAGATTAAATATTAGGAAGAAATTCTTTCCTGTGCAGGTAGTGAGACACTGGCACAGGTTGCCCAGAGAAGCTGTGGATGCCCCATCCACACCCAAAAGATATCAAAAATAGAATAAATTTTCAGATTCAGGGAAAACTGTGGGTTGGTTAGATTTAGTGGATGTTAGGAGAGCAGCAAGAGTAGGTCCAATTACTGGCAAGTCTGTGAAAAGAGCAATTGCAATAACAAAAGAGAAAAATAAAATAAAAATAAACAAGGTCAGAGGCTGTGGTTTCCCTCCAGTGACTGTTCTTGTTGTTACTTCAGCAACCTCTTTTCCTGTTGAGAAAATTACTACGTATTCCAGAAATGTGCACACGTTATGTAATACTGCAGAATATCCTACTGACTCAATGACTTCTGCACTGTTTTCCTCACAGCCTTCTCCCTCCCTCTCCCAGACTCTTTAAGGTTCTGTTGGTTCTATTAACAGCATGAAAAATAATTACTACAGTGCTAAGCATCCTCTTTTCCCCTTAAGCTCCATGGCAGCTAAAGGTACAAAGCCCCTCTACAGAATAAAATCCAGCGATTCGAGTAAATCAACAGTTTCCTAGTTGCTTTAGTTTTGTTTCTGTGGATTGTAAAGATATCAGCATGGAAGATAAAAATAATTTAGCAAACAATTATGTTGTGAGCAATTACACTATTACTACTTACCGAGGTGTAAGTAAAGAATTTTCTTTAATCAGCTCTCCTTTTGCATTTCATTAGTTCAAATTTTCTTGTTTTGAAGTTCAAATGTGAAGATCTCCCAGTTCTAAAATGTTCGTCATTCTGCAAATGATGCAAATTCCAAAGTCATTTTGACACTGAAATGCTGTGTTGATTTTACTTTAAAGCTCTTGCCTGAGAGCACGCAAAACTGTCATGGTCCTATTACAACTAACACGGTTCAGCGTTTTAAATTTTTGAACTAAAGTGTTCACCAAATTAAAAAAATTTAAGTACTTCTGGTATTTGCAGGAAAGGAGAAATGGCAAGATGAAAAAAGTGCATTAAAGTCAATGTTAATTTCAATTGTTAACGTTTTAAAATTGCCACAGTTTTTCTTCTGAACAGTATTGAGATTCATACTCAGCGGTAACTAGATATTGGATTAAGATTTAAATGACTGCATTTTGTCTCTAAATATAATGGATGAACTCTTGGAAAATCATATGGATTCTATACAAAGTATTTGATAACAGAATTGTAAAATTCTATCTTTTTTCAAAAGTTTGAAACTTAGATCTGGAAATTCAAGTACAAGGCGTGCTTGCTTTTTTTTTTTTTTCACTGAAAGCATCAGAGGAAAAAAAGAAAAACTTTATAGATAATCAACATTCTTATAATATCTATTGAAAGAATTTTAAGCCAATTTTTAGATATGATTATTTTCTCACAGTTTTCTTCATGGATATTTTTTTTCTTCCACCTTTGAATATAACAGGGCCCTGCTTCAAAGGTGAATGTGAGAATGTAACAGTGGCAGAACAGAATGGTGCCTCTTCTGCTCTCACCATCCCTGAGTGTCTCCCCAGTCCTGCTCTGAGCATCACCTCAGAGTCACAAATCAGATGGGGGTTCCCGTCACAAACACACACGTGAATTTGTTATCAGAAGCAGTTACCATTTGTTTCCTCATGGCCTAAAAATCCTGTTCGTCTATTCTGATCCCTGAGAATTCTCATTCGCCCCCAACCAGCTGTGCTTATGCATTTTCCTACCTGTTTTTTGCTGGGTTAAGACAAGTGAGTTGGACTATGCTCTACCAAAGTTATCCTGTTATCCAGAAAGGTTAAAAGGGCCTTTCAGTTAGTTATTGAGGAAAGTAAAAACATTATTTTGCTGCTATGTTGTTACATCGTCATGTCTGAGATGCTCACTAGGTTAAGTTACGGCAACCTAATAGAATGCTGTGTATTACACATTTTATGCTATATAATCCTATCACAAGAATTAATATAATGTTCGACTAAAGTGATTTATGGAGCTAATAAACTTCTTCTTACACTGGTTCATATATTGAGTTATCTTCATCTATTTAATATATTTTTCATTTCATAACTATGGCATAAAAATGTGATTAAGAAATTGTTGCTTGGGAGCTTTCACATCACGCTCCTGAACACTATCCTTCTGCAAGATTACATGGAATAATTGCTTTATTTTTAGTAGCAATTTTGAACGGTAACACACAGACCTTTTTTTCTTTCATAAATAACTTTAGCAAAGTAACAAGTTGCACTGCACTTGCATGTAGGGTCCTGAAGAAAAAGTGATGTGATGGCTCATTCCTCCTTGAGAGGAGTTGCCAATATCTCCATTTAGAGCACGATCTTTTAGTTCCCTGAGCGTTCCTCAGGATTCCTGAAGTTGAGAGAAACTGAGAGTTGTTCACCATGGCTCTGGCCATTTAACAAGTCATGAAGAGAAGACAGGGTTTGTATCTGTCTCTGTCTATATGGGTGCAGCAAAAATTACTGGCTTTCAGCATGTGTTTGAAGGTATAAAAGCAGTTGCGTGTAGGTACAGAAAATATCTCTCAAAAACCAGTGCCTTTATATACTGGCAATAAGCTTCAGTTTGCTCACAGTCTGACTACTACAGGTTCCTGATGGCAAAAAAAGAAAAAGAAAGCCAATTAAAATCCACATTTTAGCATATCAAAAGAACAGAAAAAAAAAATAATGGTACTACATGTAAAACTGACTTCCAGAAATTATCAATGCATACTCAAATGCCAAATGCATAGTGAATGAATTCTAAAGTAAGACCTTGAAATCTAATGATATAATTTGATTTGTGTGTTTCTTAAAGCTGATCCTCATGCTATTCAAGGTCTGCATACTGTTTTCCTAGTTAGACAGGTTTTATTTTAGTATCAACCTAATTGATTGGTTGATCAAGCAAACCACAACAACAAAATGCCTGTTTATCAGACGTTGATGTGGTTTGCCTGAGAACGTGTGTCTTGAAGCTGAATGATAGAATATATGAAGGTTTTATTATGACTTTTTCACCTGTAAGGCATTATAGAAGAGATCAGTAGTTCATTTTTTTCAATCAAAATGGTAGCAGTAGAAAAGATTAATTTCTGTAGTTCTACTTTTTAATTATTCTGAGAATTCAGCATTTCAGTGTGCTGCTTCCAAAATACATAGTCTGTCACAAAAAAAAAAAAATAATGTTTTTTCTTCATGTCTGAGGAAATATTAGATCAAATCTGAAAACACAACAAAGGAATAATTTTTCTCTCTCAAATGAATCTTTCAGAGGTTTATCTTCTGTGTTGTGCAGGAAGTAAAATTCTCAACAAGCATGCAAATCAAATTATTTTTTTTGTTTTTAGATATCTCTTATCAGACATTATTTCATCACAAAGCAATCATTTCTGTTATTCTCAGCAACAGCTATAAAGGTTTGTGTTCAAGTTGGTTTGTATACCATTGTCTTGATAATAGGGGTTTTTTTTATGCCCATCATATATGGTTTAAATATCACTGACCTTATCCATGAAATTGGTAGAAAATATTTCCTATAAGAAATACTGTACTACATAATCTGACCTCACCATCCTTTCACAGTTAAGAGCTGTAATTTCAATATTGATGTGGACAACTGTTTTCACCACTATAACACAAAACAGCTTCTTAACACATGCAATATTAATTTGATTATGCAAATAAACACTGAAGCAAATCTGTATTTCCTTTCGGGCTGTTAAATTACTGAAAGTTTTTTTCATGGTGATTGAATGTTCAACTTAAATGTTTAAATATCACTATTATATTCAGCCTCACCTCTGTGCCTGGGAAGATCATGGAACAGATCCTTCTGGACGCCATGCTTGGGCACATGGAGGACAGGGGGATGATTCAGGACAGCCAACATGGCTTTACTAGGGGCAAGTCCTGCCTGACTAACCTAGTGGCCTTCTATGATAAAGTGACTAGGTCAGTAGACAAGGGGCGACCTATGGATGTAATCTATCTGGACTTCTGTAAGGCCTTTGACACAGTTCCTCACAACATTCTACTTGCCAAATTGGAGGGATACGGATTTGATGGGTGGACGGTTCAGTGGATAAGGAATTGGCTGAATGGTCGCACCCAGAGGGTGGTACTCAACGGCTTTAAGTCCAGATGGAGAGCAGTGACTAGTGGTGTCCCTCAAGGGTCTGTCCTGGGACCAGTACTGTTTAACATTTTTATCAAAGACATAGACAGAGGGATTGAGAGCACCATCAGCAAGTTTGCAGATGACACCAAGCTGTGTGGTGTTGTCGATACATCGGAGGGACGGGATGTCATTCAGAGGGACCTGGACAGGCTGGAGAGGTGGGCCCAGGTGAACCTCATGAGGTTCAACAAAAGCAAGTGCAGGATTCTGCACCTGGGAAGAAACAATCCTCAGTATAAATACAGACTGGGGGATGAGGTATTAGAAAGCAGCCCTGAGGAAAGGGACTTGGGGGTGCTGATGGACGAGAAGCTGGACATGAGCAGGCAATGTGCTCTCGCAGCCCAAAAGGCCAATCACATCCTGGGCTGCATCAAAAGAAGTGTTGCCAGCAGATCCAGAGAGGTGATTCTGCCACTTTACTCTGCTCTGGTGAGACCTCACCTGGAGCACTGTGTGCAGGTCTGGAGCCCTCAATATAGAAAGGACATGGACCTGATGGAGCGGGTCCAGAGGAGGGCCACCAAAATGATCAGGGGGCTGGAGCACCTCTCCTATGAGGACAGGCTGAGGGAGCTGGGGTTGTTTAGCTTGGAGAAAAGGAGGCTCCGGGGAGACCTGATAGCGGCCTTCCAGTACCTGAGGGGGGCCTACAGGAAGGCTGGGGAGGGTCTGTTTACAAAGGCCTGCAGTGACAGGACGAGGGGCAATGGTTTTAAGCTGGAGAAGGGGAGATTTAGATTGGATATTAGGAAAAAATTCTTTACCGTGAGGGTGGTGGAACACTGGAACAGGTTGCCCAGGGAGGTGGTTGAGGCCCCTTCCCTTGAGATATTCAAGGTGAAGCTCGACGAGGCCCTGGGCAACCTGGTCTAGTAGGAGGTGTCCCTGCTGACTGCGGGGAGGTCGGACTAGATGACCTTTGGAGGTCCCTTCCGGCCTGGACCAATCTATGAATCTATGAATCTATTTGCTGAAGGGATTTACTTTGAAGACTGATGCTGATCCTGACAAGAGCAGATGTCTACTTATATGCTCAAACAACCTTAACTAAATTTAACTTTCAGTATGAGTACTTCATGAAATGTCTTTAAGAAAGACACAGATGAAGAAGGTTTGCAGATTAGATACCAATAATCAAAGAGGATAATAAAAATACAACTACATGCATTTCATCACTGTTTTAGTGACCCTGATTAAACATGAAGTAACCTTTTCAATTCTAGGTTTTAACAGAAATAATTCTTAAATAGGAGGTCTAAATCTGAGGAAATGATTCAGCAAATATTTTTAAATTATTATATATTTTTTTTAATTGTGCAACACTTTCTACTAGTCCTAAATTTACTGCTTTGCTCAACACTGTAAGCCAAATTTTGGATATTTCTGCAATCCAGTTGGCCACGATATAGACATAAGAATTGTTTACAACTTTAGAATTATTCACAGTTGGGATGATTGTATAATCCTTTTTTTTAAGTACCCTACTGAAATCCTGACCACAGGAAAACAAGATTTTCCACTACCTCTACAGAAATTGTCCAGTGGTTGAGAGTGTCACTGTTGGACCCACTGCAACAGGAGATGCTCAGTGTGAGCAAATCTCATTGTCTTAAACATTTTTATTCCTTTTTATGTATGTTTCAAAAGGCTTAGTTCTGCATCTGTTGCTTAAATCAGTGTCAGGGCCCTGAGCACATCCCCTCCTGGAGTTCTGGTGCATGGCTTCAGGCATTATCATTACCCTTTATTTTCTATGACTATAATTTTATGCAGTAAATATAAAATTGTTGCTGCCATTTAATACCAGAATCTTTAAATGTGGCAAATCAGAATGAATTAAAATTTCTGCAATCTAATTCCTTTCTGCTGCTAATATAACAAAAATAATAAAATTGCAATTAGTTCACTTGTAACAACTGAATTTTTTAAAATAGTTCCCTGCAGTATTGCAAAATGAAATCAATGTTCCTGACTGTTTATAAGGAGTGTAAACAGAAAACTTTCTCACTGCAAATGAAAGTCTTGGCTTTAACTTAGTCACTTACTTTCAAAATACCTAATAGAGCAAGAATCACATCTCACTTCATCTGTGTTCCACAAAAGCAATTAACCTTGAAGAAAACTGTACCCTTCTTCATATGCTTGAAACATCAACCAAATTGCCTCCTTTGAAATAGCAGCCAGGTAGCTGAGTTATTAAAAGCACTTTAGGATCTTCAAATGAGGAAGCCTTCAGAGCGCCATGCAGTATTCCACCTCCCACCAGACCAGGTTGCTCAAAGCCCCATCCAGCCTGGCCTTGAACACCACCAGGAATGGGGCAGCCACAGCTTCTCTGGGCAACCTGGGCCAGTGTCTCACCACCCTCACAGCAAAGAATTTCTTCCTGAGATCTAACCTAAATCTCCCCTCTTTCAGTTTAAAACCGTTCCCCCTCATCCTATGGCTCCACTCCCTGAGCAAGAGTCCCTCCCCATCTCTCCTGGAGCCCCTTTAGGGACTGGAAGGGGCTCTAAGGTCTCCCTGAATTCCATGAAGCAGAAAATAGCTCAGGTGTAATGTCCAAATCAAATGCCTGCCTCTTCAGCAGTGCTCGCCCTGCATCCACCATGCGCTCTGTGGCCATTTTGAAGCATGACTTCTGCTCTGCCCTAGGGACCTCTCCTCTCCCACACCAATCCACAATTGCATTTGTCAAGTTTCTGGTAAGGTCATGGAGTTGTCACCTTTGTCCATCTTCCTTCCTCGTGCTCCATTGCCAAGTATTCTCAGACCTTTGTAGAACAAACCGATGGCCTGTCTCCTGTGCTTTAATAGGTCTGGCCATTCGGTAGGAAAAATTAAATAAATATGAGAAACTTCCGTGCAACATGACAGCTACGGAGACGTAACTGCCTCTTGGCAGGGTCCTGTCCTCAAAGCAAGATAGCAGGGAACTACACCAGCAGAAATCATGTACCACAATCTTGCTTTTTCTTGTGATGTAAGGCACCTACCAGTGAAGCTGGTGTGGAAAGTCCTGGATTTCTGAGGGAAATCAAGGGCAGCCAGCCACGTGTGCCAGGAGATCAGTGTGGCTGAACAGTCTGCAGGACAGGGAACGGTGCCCTGGGCTGGTGACAGCTGACACTGGTATATTATATTATTCTTACATTACCTTTTTGTAGAAATAATGACTTCTTTTCAATTGCCCCTTTGTTTCCTCTTCACTGCTATTTTCCTTTAGGAAAGGTTGCGGGACAACCGCCTTAAAAAAAAAAAAAAAAATAAATTGAATGCTTAAGCTCTTTTATTGCTTGTTCCAACCAATTCCTCATAAACACACTCTTTGAAAGCGGCATTGACTCCCCCTCAGGAGGAATGACTTGCCTGTTCCAGATCAGATTAAACCCTTTAAGAGAATAAGCATGTAGCAATTCAGTCTGAGCAGCTCTTTGACCCATCTGCCTTCCCCAGTGACTCTTCTGTTCCCCTGCACATACAGATCCGACTGACAGATTATTTTATTTCTTTTTTTTAATGCCGTACCTCCTGGGCTGCAAAACTTCCAGCATCTGAAATCACATGCGCATTAGAGATCCTGTCCCCCGCCTGCATTTTTCTTTCTCTCTCCTTTATGTAGGATTTGGACCTACATAAGAGCAAATTCTCTTTTATTAACAAAAGTATAGTTTTGAAAGGATTGCAGAAAGGGAAAAGCTTGTAACTCTTTCGCAGCTAGCTTTTTTATTTGTCAGTTTGTGTGATCCCCGTGCAAGGGCTTACAGACAATTCTGCAGAAAATCTTCAGGGTAATATTTAAATAAAATTCTTCTAACTTTTTTTTTGGGGGGAGGAGGAGTTGCTACAGTTTGCATGTGTATCAAGAGTTCTTACTGTGGTAACTGTTCCTGTGACTGGGAAACATAAAACAAAAAGGAAGCAATGGAGCCATTTTTTCAGAAGGAAGTACAAATTCACCAAGGAAGGAAGTACAAATTCACCAGAACGTAAGGACAGGCATAGAAAAGCATGGAAGAAATAAACGTAGTTCTCAATAATCTTGAATCTTTCAAATTAATATTTTGTTTAAGATGGGTAAAATGCTGGATGTGGGGACCCTTCTCTGTTCAGAGCCTAAGTATTCCTCAGGTGAAAACTGGAGTATCAATCCTTATTGCACATACAGAAAATGACTATCTTCCAGATCGAAGTTAGGACTGCTGATAGAGTTCTTCTTTGAGGAATATTGAGTTTCTTCATGGACCGGTGTCCTTTCACCTTTGGCACAGTCTACAGTTAAAGTTGAGAGACAAAGAAAGTCCAGACCTACAGTATGAGCAGGTCTGAAAAGAACTAGGCAAAAGAAACTGAGGGAGCCAAAATTGTCTCCCTGGAGATTTTTTACTCAGGGGAAGGGCTGCCTTGTCCAAGGCACTGCCTAAGGTTAGTGCTGGGACAAAACAGAAAATCCAGAGCTTCAGCTGGAGCTGGATAAGGACTGCCAAAGTCTTACACACAAATTGTTGTTACAGGCAAAAGGAAACACAGGATGCATATGGAGGTAGCAATCCATTATTAGTCTAATTAATCTTATAAAAATTAGTTAGTCTAAACATTGTTAGTCTAATTAATCTTATAATCTAATAGTCCAAATTGTCTAGCTAATAAAGGAAAACCTCATTAATAATGAAGCTAATTCTAATATCTGCCTCTTTTCTCTGTTGTTTAGCCCATCCGTCCAGTGTCCCGCTGGCTCTACAGGCTGGCAGTTTCAATCTTCCTCGAGAAGTCTTGGGGCCAGGGAGGCAGTAACAGTTTTCCACTTATTCTTTTGCATTGCAGCAATCGCAACTCGTATTCAAAATGAGGGGGGCTGCTGCCTTTCATTTTCCTTAGGGAAAAAAACAACCCACAGACAATTTTAATATGATAGCTCAGACTGTTTCCCACCGCACTAATCTAACTTGACAAAATGTGGAGAAGTATTTAAACAATTTGTTGGGATCCTCTTATCTTTCCCATCAAGATTATCGCTGGAATTTCTGCTGTCATGATCACTCAATACCCATATGCACCATAAATACAAGACTAGCATTAGAACTTCTTGCGGGGGAAAGAGAGAGATTCAACTTCACCTTTGAAAAGAAGGTTATTTCCAAGAGTGGCCTTATGCAAAATTATCCCTCGGGAGAGCAGTAATTGGGAGCTCAGCTCTATGAGCTTTCCTTATATCCACATATTTCCTCATTACCCGTGTTCACCGTAAGAGCTGGTGTGTAACAGTGGGAAAAGGGGTTTGAGAAACATCATACTGCTGTGTTGAGCCCTTCGTCTCATGTGGAGTAATCTTTGGTGTAGAACATACAGAATGAAAAATATTTGACTAATTCCAAACCTCAGTATCTGAACTCACCTTGGGTACTTTATGAAAAACTTATAACATAGAGAATGTTTTGAAGCGCATTCTGAAAACATCACAGCTTGCGTTGGGTTTGCGTGGCAAGGTTTTGGTAGTGAGGGTGCTGCAGGGGTGTCTTCTGTGAGAAAATGCCAGAAGCTGCCCCCATGTAAGATGCAGCCAGTTCTAGCCATCTCCAAGATGGACCAGTTGCTGACCAAAGCTGAGCAAAACAGCGGTGGTGGTAGCACATCTGTGATAACAAGGGGTAAAAAACGCTGGTCAGCAGCAGCTGAGAGGAATGAGACTATGGGGCAGAAACAGCTCTGCAGACACAGTGAAGAAGGAGGGGGAGGAGGTGTTCCAGGTTCCGGAGCAGAGATTCCTTTGAAGCCCAAGGTGAAGACCATGCTAAGGGAGGCTGTTCCCCTGCAGCCCATAGATGGTGGAGCAGATATCCACCTGCAGCCTGTGGAGGATCCCACACTGGAGCAGGCGGATGTGTCCTTAACGAAGCTGTGACCCCACGGAGAGCTGGCATTGGAGCAGACTCTTGGCAGGAACTGCAGCCCCATGGAGAGGAGCCCACGGTGGAGCAGGTCTTCCAGTAGGACCTGGGGCCCCATGAGAGACCCAGTCTGGAGCAGTCTGTTCCTGAAGGACTGCACCAAGTGGAAGGGACCCATGCTGGAGCAGTTTATGAAGAACTGCAGCCCTTGGGAAGGACTCACATTGGAGAAGTTCGTAGAGGACTGTCTCCTGTGGGAGGGACCCCATGCTGGAGCAGGGGCAGAGTGTGAGGAGTCCTCACCCTGCAGAGGAAAAAGTGGCAGAGACAATGTGTGATGGTCTGACCGCAACCTCCATTCCCAATCCCCCTGCACTGCTTGAGGGGAGGAGGGAATGAAGTGGAGCCTGGGAAGAAAGGAGGGGTGGGGCAAGGTGTTTTAAGAGTTAGGGTTTTTGTTTCTCATTATCCTCCTCTGATTTTGATTGGCCATAAGTTAAATTAAGCCTTGCTCACTTCAGCCTTGAGAATAGTATTAATTTTCATGATGAAAGATGTATTAAAACATTTAAATTCCTCATGCATATCTTTTTGTGTGTGAATCCATACTTCTGGAAAATAAATTTTAGCATTTCTGAGCTGAAAACTTACTGATTTTTAGACTATCTGTCAAGTCAAGGAGTGTGCACATGGCCCTACATCCCTCAAATGACATCATACACTCCAACACCAAACCAATCATCCCAATACCAAACAACAAACCTTTGACTCTTAGAAAGAGACCAAAAGCAGTAAATAGAGATATCTAAGAAAAACAGGAGACTTCAAAAGCAATATTACTGTTTTGTCTGCCTACAAGGACTTTGAAGACAGGGCAGTGAAACTGCACGCTTCTTATTTCATGGAGACAAGTGGAGAACACTATTTCTGTAACGCTACGGAAATGTTTATTTACTCAGTAACACTTTTGAATGAGAAAAGCTGACTTCAGTTACAGCAGGATGTATCTACCTACCTTTAAGTTTTTCCGAAAGATAAACATAAAAGAGCTCGGTACAATAAAAGTTCATAGGATTAAAGTTTAGCCGCCTTTTGTTCCACTATACAGTTGGAAAAACATAAAGTATGCAATCATCTTTATATGTAGTTTGTTGGACGGAAACAGTTAAGAAATAACACGAGCTTCCCAGGGCTATGTGACAATGTGCTTAAAAAAAGAGAAAGGACACTCACAAAACCTTGAGAACAAATAAAAACATGCAACAAGCAAGTAAAAGATTTAAATACTGAATTTAAAAAGGAAAAAAAAAAACCTGTTCCCACGGTCCAATGTATTTTTCTTGTCAGAAGTAATCTTTTGTAATGATTCTGCTTTCAACAGCACACGAAATAGCATAAAATGGAATAAATATGCTGTCTTTTCTCCTTTCTCTCTTTTTCCCTATCTTTTGTTATTCTCTATGCCTAAAATCACCTGGTATTTTTATTTCAACATAATTTTGAGGGTTTGCTTTGTCTTCAGTTTTTGGCCTTTGGGTCAGTTCTCATCCTTTTTTCCTTCACGCTTTTTGTCAGTGAAATCTCATACAGTTGCACTTCTACACTTTTGTTTCAAAAGAAAATTTCTTCTTCTTTTTTTTTTTTTTTCCTGGCTGGAAAGTGAGGCACTAATTTGCATCCCTTATTTCTTCAACACTGAATCATGCCACTGCGTACAAAATTGTCTAGTAGTGTGGGAACTACTTTTTGCTGGTTTACTCCCTAAAAATGTAAGAACAGAGAGTTCACATGGCTACACGCTAACCTTAAATATAGGGAGATTTGTAATTATTTGCCCAGTTCAACATGTGGAGCTCTCAACTTACCTGTTGATGCAATGAAGAAAATTCAAAATTGTGAAGTTCCAAGGAAAGTGGTTAAATGAAGTGGTTGTTCATTTTCTTAGTGCCCTATATGTCTCCCCTGCCTTTGCTGGTTTTCATGCAAAGTACTGCCTCAGCCCAAAAGCCACCACAAGTGCTGACCGAAAATGGTTGCTGAGCTGCTGGATTGGGTCGGTTATGTATCAGCCACTGCTGCAACCTTCTGTCTCTCCCCCACCAGCAGAGCACAAAGCCTCAAAGTCTCCTTGGAAATATTTGCCCTGGAGCCGAGACCACAACCGAACGGAGCAGAAGACCATAAGTATTGTTGGACACAAAAGCTGAAACAACATGACTCGTCGAAAGTCTCTATAGATCAGAATATCTAATAAGTTGTACCACATGCTTACGAGTTCATGGTACTTTTATTATCATAAATATTTCAATTATGAAATTCCACTTCTTTGCCTGGATGCACTTGGCTGTGTAGGTACCATACATCTTATTCTGTGGCCGAGATGCCTTTTTGCCTTGTGGTGGCTACTGCACCTCAGGACAGGCAGAAGCTTATGGAAGATACAAGTGATCATTCTTAGCTGAAGGGAACATTTCTCATGTACAGTGGGGCAAGCAAGAGGAAGAAACCCATGAAACAGGGAGTCAGCAGCCCTATTTGTAGATTGGGACACTCATGAGGAAAGGGGATTTGCCTGCCAGGCCCCAAAGATGAAAGAAAACAGATATTTTTTTCCTAAGAAACCAGAGAACACTGGAAGGACTTCAATCAGCTGAAAATACTTGGATTACAGAGCAGGCCTATAAAGAAACATGCTCCCTAGGGACACTGGAAATTGGCAGTTTAGATTTACTGTCAGACCTGTTAATTTGATCTTTCTCACCTGGGTATTCTCAGATTTTTATTTTTTTTTACTTGAGTTATTTTGTTCACTTTAGTATTTCATGTTCTCCTGAAAGGCCTTCCTCACCTCATGGAAATGGGGAGTTTTGCCTCCGTGCTCCAGCCAGCTCAGGGCCCCCTTACAAAGGGCTTGATCAACTCAGACATTTCCAGGTGTGTATGCTGGTTGTGAAATACTCTTACTCTTTTCCTATATTAACTCTATTTAACATATTGCTATGGTGTGTTTGGGGACACATTTCTCTCAGCAGAATTGGGAACACATTAAATCTATCACTTGAGAGGAGAAAGCAGCCATCTCTCTGCAACACGCACTTGCCATGGGCTTACAAATGGTCCTTTTGACTGAAGATATGATTCCTTGTTCAGAAGGTATATTTGTTATCAACACAAATCAGATAATTGCTGCATGAAGTCATTCTCCCACACACTCTCTGCAAATAATCATCGTGGCAGCTCCATTCAGAACTGCGATTGCTGGCTTTCAAGGCTCCAGGGAGCTGCCAAAATATTTTCTCTGTCTTCAACCATAGAAATGGTTTTTTCCATGTAGTTAAAATTCTTCCATATGAATTATCAGTGACCCCCTTGCACAACAGTTGTGGGGAGGAAGAAATAACACTCAGCAGCACATGTAGGTAGGTACCTGTGCAAATCAAGATGAATTATCTGAGGCTTCTACCCTGGGCCACCACCTACCTGCTCTTTACCTACCACCACAGGCTGGGTGGTGAGAGAGCTGATGACCAAAGCTAAAGCTGATCTCGTGTCAGGAATTCAAACATGGGAACTGTGCTACTTTTCCGATCCCTGATGTCAGTCACCTGCCATGGAGAAGGTGTGCTGTCAGATCCAATTCTTGTTTCCAGTGGGTTGGGACAATCAGAGGTATCAGCCTCCTTTGCCCCCGCACCTCACGCACTCACATGCTTGTACAGCTATTCATCTACTTCTCTTCATGAATAGAGGTGGTGAACTTTTGTACAGACATCTATTTAGTCAACTTGAGGCTAAAAATTTAAGAAAAGTTATGGCTTCAATTTCAGTATCTGTTTCAGGTGATTTTCTGGATTTATCTAGGATAACAACTAGAAGGGCTATATTTGTGAGCTATTAGTAGAGAGGAAAAGATAGAGGAGCTGCAGATAAGTTAATGTCTAGGAATTGGCTGATTTTCTCAATTTAGGTCCCAAGGGAGTTCATTAAAAAGCATGAAGTATATTAGAACTTCAAACTTTGGCTGAAAACCTGTAAATGCTAATTAATGAGCTCCATGAAATCTGATGCAGCGTTTGGAATGCCAGGAGCTATAAACCATCCAAGCTTGAAGAAAATGGGCAGCTATTAAACCACATTTGGTTTTAATATAAATTAAAACAGGTAACCTTCACGAGAGAGGAGGTAGCAATCAGTTGTGATCCCCTGCCCCTCCCGTACACAATGTCATATAGATACACTATTTCTATCACAGGTTTAGAGCTGAATTACAGGCTCTATTAATTATGGAGGCCGACCACCTATGCTAATCTGTGCTTTTTGTTTCACAAAGTAATTTGTGTAACTTTCCACAACCAACCTGAATACAAAATCATTTGCAAGGAACACTATTCTGAAATGTCACCTGGCTAAAGCTAATTATAGTACAATCAGAAGGCAAACACTTACCTGTCCCTTACTTAAAGCTGCATTCTGCAAGCTACAAACTTATCCTCTGGGACAAATATTTTTTTCTTCCAAATTTAGATTAATTTGCAAGTGTATATTCTCAAAAAAAAAGGATACATTACTGATGAGAAAAAACTGAAAGCAATTTAGCTCATTATTTTTGAGAGGTAGCCTTTATAGATCTGATTATCATAAAATCCTTAAACCTTTTTGTAGAAGACACAGAAGGAACCCTCATCAACACTGAGTATAGTTGGTAGCATCCCCTAAAAAAAAAAGTCATTCATTATATGCTTATTTTCATTCAGAAAAATAAGGTGAAATTATTTATGTATTATTTATATTATTTATATAAATAAATATTTCTATATTATAAATATTATTTATATAAATAAAAATAATGCAAAACAGCATTTATGTGGGGGTGGTGATCGAAGTGTTCATCACGTTATGCGTTTAAAATTAAGACCACAAATACAGTGACTCAGCCTGTGAGGCAAAGGGAGGCTGAGATGACGGCACCACAAGCAGAATTCAAGAAAGAAAATATACTTGATTGAGTCCTTCTGGAGCCTGTATTAGTGACTTTGGTGCCCTGTCCCAGGTACATTCATAACCATGGAGAAACTGAGTTGTGGTGGCGTAAATGAGATTAGAATGAGCTCCCAGAAAACTCAATACAGCCAAGTGAATTACAGTGTGACTCGCCTGCGGTGATACGGGTTGGCTAACACTCTCTCTCCTTACTCACTAAGTCTAATTATTAGCTTACATTTCAAGTTTAAAGGGGCTTTTGTTTCAGCCCTTCTTTAGCTCAATACTTAAACTTTGCTTTAGAAATACCTTTGAGATATTTGAGAACAAAACTGTAGAAAGTGAAAATAGGATTAAAAATAGATTGGATTGTGTGGTATCCCGATATTCAGGCTAGAGTTTGGCGACGTTGCTTCGTCTTACAAATATACTATTTCTGTTTAGTAAGATGAGATATGTAAGAGGAGTAAAAGTTCTGCTTTTAGAGATACTATTTTCCATTCTCCTTAACACGTAAACACACATCAGTTATCATTTGAAGAGGTTAATGTCGGTGTCACTGTTTAGGAATCAGTAGTCTAGAAAAATCTGGTAAAATGAGAGTTCTTTGATGACTTTGAGTCCTTGAAAGCCCCAAAAGACTAAATCTGCAGCTTAACTACAGGCTAGCTTGTAAGCTACTTGGATAAAGCTTAACTTCTGTAAGAAAGCTGTACTTTTATGTGGATCACCACCATGTAGATTCCAGAAAAATGTCGATCTTTGCAAATACAGTTTTGTAGTCAGTGTGGAATGGAAAATTGTGTTCAGTGGAAGTGGAGATGTAGAAAATAATGAGACTTTTGACGCTGTACTCAAATACCGTCAAATAAAATGTGGAGAGTCCTTGGAACAGAGTCAGAAATCCAGATCTTTCCTCTCCCACATCAGCATCCCTCCACTAGACTAGACAGGCTTTTATGTTCATTCTCTTTCCAACTCACTGACTTAAAAAAAGAAAGATCTTCTCCCATCCACTGTGCAGAAAGAGACAGATTAACTAACTTCAACAGGAAAGCGTATCCAAGGCTCCCACAGAGTGGGTGAGTGGCCAACTTCAGAACAGCTGGATAAAAGGCCATGAGGAGGGTTACCCATGGCAGCATTATCCTACAGAAAGCAGCAACTGTAGACTCATATGCAGAGCACACATCTTAGACTAATCCTCTCTGATGTACAAAAGGCGGGGGAACATGCCATGTTTGGACTGTGAACAGAGTTTAGCCACAATCTGGACACCAGTCTGCTTGGCCCTCTTTGTTTTTTCACAAATAACATCTGTTAATAGTCATCTGCTTTGTTGCAGAAGATTGATGGGAACTATTTAAAATAGGGATAAAGCCCCTCTTAAGTCCACTGGCTGCTTCAGAGCTAGAGCAGCTGCCCTTTTTGGTATTTTTACTTAGTGAAATTAGATCAAATTGTGTACTTTGAGGTACTAAACGTTGCTATGTCATGTAGGGGGCCTAAATAATGGTCATCATCATCTCTGAGTGGTGGAAATTGCCACTAATCTTAAAAACAGTGAACTTCGTTGGGACAACTGTAAGAATCTTCATTATATGGTATCTAACACCATTAGATGGCACCATGTTTTGTTCCTGCAAAATTATACACAGTGAAAGACCCCTCCATGTGCACAGGGAATCTGAGCAGAGAGTTTCTGCAGCAGAGAGTTTGTCCATGTAACTCCAAATCCACCTTTATAAACTATAAAAGTTTCACAACACACGCTTTAGCCTGTTTTTCTGAATGGTAGTACTTTGGAGGGAGTCACTGTAGACTCAGATTTTTTTCAAAATAAAATATTAGTTTTGGTCTTACACCTTCTCATTTTTCATGAGTGATGAGATAAACTATGTCTGCTGACAACACTTTAGGTAACACTAGTATCACTTGCTTGGTAGCACATTTGGGTCAAATGGAGCTTGACCCAAAGGATACTGAGGCAGTCTTCCATTGCTTCTGATTCAAAAACCTTTGCAAAATACCATGCAAGCTTTATTTTCTTTTCAGTTGCCTCCTGTTATACTGGAAAATATCTGCGTGCAACATTTTGGCTATAGATAATTCAATTTATCTAGTGTTTGCTTTGCATATTTCTTATAATGACTCTCTAATCAGCCCTGTCTAATTTGGTATTTCCTGTTTTGATATACTTTGACACTATTGCATATTCGGAACATTTTTCCAGGATAAAACGGGGCTGACAATGTAACGAAAAAATATAAATATGCTTCAATCAACACTGAGAAGGACAACTGAAGCTGGTGTCAAATGGATGATACTACTGCCTTCCAGTTTACAGGGACACAGAACTGCTCTGCACTTATCTTAAGACATTAAAAAAAGTTGAAGAAAAAAAATAAGATTAAATAACTGCTTAAATAAAATTGCTTATAAAGGGAAGAGGAAAAGCTGTTTAACACTACTTCAGATTACTGACTTTCAGAAGCCCACAGATATTGATGCGGTGTTCACATCAAACTCCACAACCAGGAGCACATTATTCCCAGCAGTGAACAAGGATTTATCTGCATCTCAATTTATTTATCTTCTGCATTCAGGTTTTTGCTGATGCAAATATCTCACTCTGTTCAGTCAGGTTTTCTTTTAAAAGGCAGTAATGACCACAACCTTATTACTATTACTCGCTCAGTAAAATTGCTCTCAATAAACCAAGGCTCATGTAACAAACCCATATTGCTGACACTACATTAGCAGCCAGAGAGAAGAGAGGATGTAAAAGCCATGGACTTGCTTGGCATTCTGAGAGGTGATTTCTCCCGTCTAGAACAAACAGAGAAAGAAGAGGGGAAGTTTACTCTGCCACTGTCAAAGCAGGGAATGAACTAATCTGGTATTCTATCTCAATCTGACACATTTCTCAGGCACTTAAATTGGTCTCAGAAGTCCAGAAGTCTAGGAATTATCAGGGGGAAAAAAACCCAACCCAAAACAGAAAAGCAACCATGCTTTTCTCAGAACTCCACTGATTTGTCATTGGTTTATTATATGATGAAACAGGCACTGACTCAACACATTACAAATATTTGTCTGAGTCATTAAAACCAATGCAAAGCAAGACAAACTAATAATCCTGAATAGTCTCTACAGTGGTATAGAGTCAATCTATCTCCAGCTGTCAGGGATTCTGGGTGGATTTGGTATTCACACAGAGGCAATCAACCCAGTATAAATTACCATGCCATTTATACACAACATGTAACTTTGAAGCTAAGGAACAACTTCTTGCCAAAATAAATTCTGAATGGAATCTTACAGAGCAACTATGAGCTTCAAACAGTCAAAAAGACAAAGTTGCTTTCCTACAACTCTAATGAGTTCTACTTACTCTCTGTCCTCCTCCATCTGCACCCTGAGCTAATTAATGCTGCCCCAGAAACCAGACTGCTCTTCCCATTTTTCTGAAGAGTTCATATACTGCTGCTGAAAGAAAAAGAAAAAAAAAAAGGCATCCCTACGTGAGAAAAGAGTATTAAGAAACATCTGTCTGAGCCTTTAGGCTCTGTTCTGAACACTTTCACACAGACCACACTGAGTGCAAAGGAGACACTGGGTTTTTTTGAATGCTGTTGCTCTTTTCTGTAAGAGCCATGGAGAACTTTGCACCGGGTTCCTGCTGTGTAGCTTTAATCTGATTTTGGTTCTCACTTCCACCCAGTTAATTATTTGGGCAGCAACATATCTGAGCATGGGTTTTGCTACCAGGTAATTACCACCTTATAATTAACTCTTCAAAATGGTTTAGTCTCTTTGGCTTTGCATCATTTGTAATTGAATCCACAGCACTGAACTACGTTATTTCCCAAAGGCCTTAGGGTCAATGGGACAAAGAGCTTGTACATCTCACAGCTGGAAATAAGGTTGAGAATATATCTCCATGCGTTTATCTTTCTGCTGGCTTCCAGCCTTTCTGGCTCCTGACCAGCGCTGCTACTAATGACTTTGCCTGGTGACTGAATTTTGCCAGGTAACGACTGCATCAGTAAAATGCTTGCAAGCAGCTAAACCTGCTGAGGGTTAAGCTCTCCATCAACGACATTGGTGGGCTGTCAAGATCATTCTTCCTCTTTATCAATAAACCTTGAACAAGCACATTATTCTCTCACCGATCAACAGTACAACCTGATGGTGTCTGATCAGCCTGGGCTCTGTCTTCAAGAGCAGTCACCCAGCTGGCACAGAGGAGCAGCCAATATTTAAATGAGGAAGAAACCAATATTTAGAATCCATTTCAATCGTGGCTAAACAAGAATCTCCTCAATCACAGGAGCTGCCACTGGCTGTCTGTGTCTCCTATGTCTAGCCGAGGGAAAAGAACAATCAGGACAACTTAAATGCCAAAGCCCTTTACATCTTGAGGCTCTTAATTCCTACCTAATAGGTTAAAAAAATACATTTTTTCTTATATATTGTGTCACAGAGACTGAATTTCTTCTGTCCATTGAATGCTCCAATTTCAGCAGTGAATTACAGTTGTAAATGTGGATCAACTGTGGGGATACATAACATAGATCAAGAAGCCCAAAGCATGCTGGGAGAAGAAAAATTTAGTATGAATACCATCTTCATCTACTCTCCATATTTGAGGCTCAGGATATAAATATTTTAATTAATTAATTACTTTTTTCCTTTAATCAGATCTTGTGCCTTGGCAACACTCTTCATTGAGGTGGATGGCAAAAGACAGTGATTTCTTTATATGTCTGCTCTACTGTATTTTAAACAAGGCCTTTCACAATTCCTAAACAAAGTGCAAACCAGATCATATTTAGTAGTCATGATAGGCAAAAAAAATCTTGATTCAGAGAAGCTTCAGTATTTTCAATTATACAGGAGGCTGAAATAGATTTTCAGGCAAAGGACAGTGTTTCCCGTAGTTGGGTGCTATGTAAATTTGTCTCTGAATAGTCCTTCCAGCTTCCAGTAGTAAAGATTGAGTATCTCGGGTTATATAAGCAGACCTTCAGCTATATTATCCCTTGTTCAGCCCTTCTAAATGGAAAAGATTTTTTTATCAGTGTGTATGAGTTTTCCTATGTAAAAAACATTAGGCAATAGTCTCAGCAGTTATTAATCACTGGAACTCCGGTGTTTCACTGCCGATTTACATTAGCTGAGGATATGCTTCATCCTGTCACTTACTCTATTTATGCACAAATCCCAGTGCACGCGTGTTATCTATTCCACTGAGCCTATCAAAGTGTCAGAGATTTCCAATGACGCAGAAAAAAAATAATCTTCAAACAGAGAAGGTAACAGTCTGCTGAACTTCTGCAAAACACTGAAAGTTTCAGTTCAGTCTTCAGAGTAGAAGAGTGCATTCGGAAAGTGAAGAAAAAGCTGGATGCTAAGAATACTGCGTTTAACTTTGATCTGTCTCATATCAAAGAGCACACAGATTTTAATTAGATCTCGGGCTCAAAAATATTACTGCACTGCCAGACAGAATTAGGAACACTTTGCTGTTATCAAGGAGAAACCTGGGGATTTCCATATTGGCAGAACAGTATTGATTACAGTGAGTCGTGCACCATGGCTAATTATGCTTTTGAAAAACTTGTAATGTGCTTAGTGTTCATGCCTTTCCCCAGACTGAAAGCACCGCAGGATGAATTCTTATTTACTGACAAAACAAATCATGGTATGAGCATTAACTATGTAGGTTTTCTTATACTGCAAAATACTCCCAACTTCAGTGTAAACATGTATTTGTATAACTGGGTTTTACAATCCTTGAATTTGGGTAGGAGGGGCAAAGTTTGTACAGAGATGTGGTATCTTTTGTCAGATTAGCTGAGACATTTGGGGAAAAAAACCAGACACACTGGGGCCCAGGTCCCATCATTAATTGCTGTACCAAACCACTGAGTACTGCACGCTACTGTTAGTCATCAACTTCAGTCTACAGGATAAGACTATCAAATTGAAATGGCCTTAGAAAGGTAAACAAATTCATGCAGTCAACATATTAGGCACAGCGTAGTGAGAAGCCATATGGGGAAGCATTTAGCCACCCTTCCTAACATATCATATCTCAAATTGTGCTCAAACTGTCTTAAAAATGATTTTTGTCAAGAATATTCTCTGGAAAGCTGCTTCAGAACTTCATTTATACAATTTTTTAGTAGTTCTATTAATCATGGCCAACTCATAACAATTTGCTCCCGTGCTGTTACAGTTTCTTTTCAGGTTAAATACCTCTCTTTTCTCCCCTGTATGTACACAATGAGTACTTGGAGAACTTCTTTCACCTTCATTCTGTTGAACTAAACAAGTCAAACTCTTGTAGTTCCCATTTGTATGAAACGTTGTCTCTGTCACCCTGATCACCTTGCAAAGTCTTCAGGCGAGGACTTGTTTTGAGCTTGTCTGTCTTGAATTCAGCCAAGCAGTGTTATCCAAAGAATTTCATAATGTTTTCATCATGTTGCCTACAATAACCTTAATTCCCTGTTTCTGCAAGCATATCAGATCCCAGTCCCTGAAATTCATTATTAATTCTGTCCAGAACAATAACATTTCTGCCTGACCCAAAGTTGCTTCAAGTTTGCCCATTTCCTTATCTTTATCACTTCATGATTTCTCAAATGAACTTATCCCATACTTATCAATTTTCCCTAGCTAATGCATCAAAAAATATTTTTCTTTTTTGGAAAAATCAATTATTTCTGTTTAGCACAAGTTACCCTCTGTAATCCTATTTTTTCCATTGAGTCTTATCCTATTTTATTAGTTTCTATGCAGCTTCAATTTTTCTTTTCATCATTGTATAATTTAAAAATTTTTACAAGTCCGAAATCAAAGCAATGGGAATTTAGTTGCTTGTTTGATTTGGGTTTTTTTCTTAAATATAAGTTGTGTGTTTCCTATTCTGAGGGGTCCCATAGCCTTCAGTTGCCACTCTCCTTGGTTTTCTTTATCAATGCTACCGACACAACTGATATTACAGGTGCATCTAAAAATTTTCAGTTGCTAAGAGAATATTTATGACTGGTCTCAGTTACTTAATGCCCCTTAAAAGTTTACAGCTGCCACTCCAATACAGAGAGAGAGACCTCCAAAGGTCTCTTTTAAAACTCACACTGGAAATTCAGAAGTTGTCACTCCCTACCAACACTATGTGTTTTGCAGCACTCAGTGTGCCAAATGTGAGAAGGTACTCGGAAATAGGGAATTTATACAGCAACAGAGGTACCTAAAGCCAGTTTTGAAGACCCAGGTGATTTCCTGAATCACCAGTGAATTCTGGTTCAT